>NW_026114528.1:1315714-1973571 GCF_025231255.1 Drosophila biarmipes | reverse complement strand
TGGGTTATCTGGTAGGCGAAGGAACACTCCAAGTGAATCCCAACAAGTTCAGCGCTGTCAGTGAATTCCCGGTTCCCAAAACTCAGAAACAGCTGAGAAGATTTCTTGGTATGACTGGTTGGTACCAGCACTTCATATCTAAATACTCTTCAGTCATATTCCATCTAACAGATTTGCTACGGGGAAAATCCTTTGAATGAAATGAACTTACACAAGTAGCCTTCGAGAACATCAAAGCCAAGTTATGTTCCGCCCCATGCCTTGTTCACCTCAACTACGAGAAGCCGTTCATTCTACAGCTCGATGCCTCACTACACGGTGTTGGTGCAGTTCTAGCCCAATGTGACGAGTCTGGTTGCGAACGACCAATAGCGTTCATGTCCAAAAAGCTTAACAAAGCCCAACGTAACTATACAGTTAAAAAAGTTCAGGCTGTATATAGATGGACATTTCTTCAAAGTAGTCACTAACCACTCCAGTCTCCGTTGGCTTATGAACCAATCGGATCTAAGCGGTAGGCTGGCCAGATGGGCTATCAAGCTGCGGGTTACTGCTTTGAAATCGAGCATCCTAAAGAAAGTGAAAATGTCGTGGCGGATGCCCTATCCCGTTGCTTCAAGGATGCTGATGAAGTGGCTGCTATAACTCTTGAAGTTCACCCTGAAATTGATATCGCATCAGATGCCTTTCAATCGGAAGAATAAATTTTCATCCTCAGACCTACTAGAATTTCAAGTAGTCTATGATTTCATTTATCAACGTACAGCATTTCCCATTTCAATTGACACTTCACCAGACGGTTGTTATAAACTGTTCGTACCCGAGCCATTGCGTCAAAGTGTCAACAGCGCCGTCCATGATCAACCATTATCAGCACATTGTGGAATGGCTAAATGCCTGGAGCGTATCCGACGTCGTTTCTACTGGCCAAACATGGTAATTAACGTGAGGGACTACATCCGAAACTGCGAAACGTGATAGACCATAAAGTACCCTACACGCTCTCTGAAACCACCCATGGGCACTCAAGTCCATACCGAAAGGATATTCCAACGGCTGTACATGGATTTCAATGGCCCATTCCCGCGTTCCAAATCTGGCAACATAGGCATATTGATTATCCTTGATCACTTCTCGAAATTCACTTTTCTAAAGCCAGTGAAAAAGTTCACAACGAAAGTGATAATCAATACACTGCGCGATGAAATTTTCCCTTGTTTTGGAGTGCCTGAAACAGTCGTGAGTGACAACGGCACTCAGTTTAAAAGCCGTGACTTCTCCGACATCCTTTTAAAATATGGCGTTCGACACATGTTCACAGGTGCGTATGCTCCGCAGTCCAACGCAGCGGAGAGAGTTAACCGCTCAATCAACGCGGCTTTAAGAGCTTACATCCGCTCGGACCAGCGCGAATGGGATGTCTTTCTCAGCAGCATCAATTGCTCACTTCATAACTTCATCCATCAGTCCATCGGTATATTACCGTACCAGGTTGTATTCGGCCAACACATGATCTCACACGGACAGGACTATAAGTTGTTGCGTAAGTTAGGCATACTCGCCGAGGGTGATGTCAACATTTCAAGGACTGATGAGTGTCAAAAAATACGAGCAAGCATCCACAAAAATCTGACCAGCGTACCTATAACCTTCGCACAAGACCCCGATCTTTTGAGGTAGGTCAAGAAGTGATAAAACGTAACATTGCATTAAGCAACGCTGCCAACAATTTCAACGCAAAGCTAGCCCCAGTCGGAACAAAAGCTCGAGATAAGGAGAAACTCGGCCAGTCAATATATGTCCTGGAAGACATGCACGGAAAGGAGCTTGGTAAATTCCATGCCAAGGACTTATGGCCGACCATTCGGTTACCATGTGAACATAACACTCTCTCTCTCTTGCGTGGCCGCTACTTGCGTTGGCCGCGGAGCTGCTCGCACAGCTATGTGAATTTTAAACTAAGCCAACTTATTCTTAAGTCAAGCGAAAACATTGATAAAATGAACCCCGAACCGAATACACATTTATCAGTGCACATTATAAGCAAATAAAAAGCAAAGTGCAGAATTGATTGAACCTAGTACACTTGGATAATCTCTAATAATCCTCTTTAGACTATTGGTCCTCACGTATGGGGTTGGTGTCAAACCATTTGAAGACATTTAACGCCTTCTTTCGTTCCATAGGTCCTGCCTGAACCTTGGCCCTGATGCTTACCACAAGATCAGCTCTCTCACTCCCCTCAGGTTGGACTAGCTCGTTTCGGCTGGTCTTTGTGGTTTTTCGGGCGTTGTTCGCTGGCCTTGGCAGGGGTGGAAGTGACGTGGGCTTGTGCTTCTGATTGTCGGCTTCTTGTTTGTTTTTCATATTTTTTATATTTAAGTTTTCCATAACAAATATTACGAGCTGGGGAGAGGGGGAAGTCCCACCTGGGTAGAGATCCGCTGTACACGGGTAAGGCTGACTTAGAACAGGCGGTCGCCTCTTGCCAGAGCTCACCATTTAAGACTGAATTTTTTTGTTTACTCGGGCTTCCAGACATATTGACTCTCGGCACGGTTGAAGTGACACCTTAGAGCAGCCCGAGGCGAGATATCTTTTTTAGCAGAAAGAGTAAAAGCAAAAGTAAAAACTTTTTTTTTTTCACTTAAAATACGCGTCAGTTTTTTGGGGCTGGTGGGGATAATCACCTCCCGCTATTTACCTTGTGTATTCTCACTTAAAATATGCGTCAAAGTCGAATGCTCCGTTTAAAAGTAATACGTAAGACAAGATTTTGGGAAACTTCTCAAATGAAAAAATAATTCCGTTTGTCCCAAAATGATGTTTCAGGATCCTGGAAATTTATAATGATGTTCAACAGCTCAATTAAGGAACGTTAGTTCTACCTCTTTAGGAAAAAACTGACTAGTTTGTCGGGTAAACAGCTTTAAAAAGCTTAAATTCATACAACCGTTAATGTCATAAGAGAGGTATTTAAAATACTTTGAACGCTTTCCTGACATGATTTGTCAAGTGCCATCGTTTAAATATTACGGACGATATTCTTAAATTATATTTTTATTTTCCAAAAGTGGTACACAATACATTTTCTTAATTTATTGACTTTCAGCACGCTGTTCTTCAATATTCTTGGGCTTAGCTGTAGGTTTTTGATAAAGTGTGCCGAATATAAAAAATTAAGAAAATGTTTTTATTTAGTAGATCTTAAAATTAATTTTCGTCACAAAAGAATTTTTGTTTGCTGTAGATTTTTACGGCGTTAAGAGGTATTTGTTTTTGATTGGTATTTAGAGCAAGTATTTAATATAATCTGGTATTTTATATAACAAGTGTTTTTTAGTTATTTTAGTAATATTGTTGCTTGCCGATCTGTTGGGGGTAATTTATTATAGATCAGCTGTGCTACGCCCCTGCTCGCAGCTTTTCTAAAGCTGTCAGTGCTTTAGGTGCGGAAAGTCGTCGTTTGGATAAGGAGATACGGTTCATGGGGGTAAAGAAGCGGGCGTTGTGCCTTACCGAAATTGGTTTTTAATGAATAATGTGCAAATTCTGCGTCATACATTTCTAAACCTGGCCTGCATGGATTTCTAGACACACTCAGATTGCACCAAACATTTTCCCATTATTTGGGACAATACATTAAAAAAAGAGAGCGTTCATCGTCGAAAAACAGCACTATACCAAATTGTATGCTGAAGCAGCCAGATTAGCGCGCGCGGCCCTGCATTGCAATTTGCGTAGTAGAAGTGATCAATGTACAATTCAACAATAATTTTAAAACCCATTATATTGTTATTAAAAGTTGAAAAGATTTCGCACGCCTTACCAAACAAAGTCTTAACCAGCGAAAAAAAATGTTCCAAAATTTACTGACCGAAAAAACCAGTTGGAACCCCTTTATAGCCTATCTGAAATTGGGCTGCTCAATCAAATTGGTCGAGCGAGCCACACCGCTTAAGAAATCTGCTGAGACAGAAAGTAAATGAGACGTTTTGCGACATATATTTTTAAAACTGACCCGCCACGCAGTCCTAGTGATACTCGGATTGCACCAAACAGATCGACTCCTCTTATTCCAAGGGATCGGGTCCCATAATTTGGGACAATATTTGTGGTTTACATTGGAAACAGCACGTGAATCTTTGATCAACAGCAGTGCACTGGCATAGTGCATCGATCAACCATGCCAAAGCAAACAGATAAGAGCGCGCGGTCCTGCATTACAATTTGCGTAGTACGGCTGATCAATGTATATTTAAACAAAAATATTTTCTTTAGGCATTAATATCGCAAATTTAACATTGGATTTTAGAACCGAGTGCACCTACTCGCACCAAGGGTTCGCGATTTTCAAAATTTTTTAGCTGATAAATGGGTTGAGATTTGGTAAGAACTGGGTATATGCCAATTTTCTGCACAACCCGTCGAACCCGTCGAACCCGCATCTCTTATTTTATCCGAAGAGCTTTCTGGTCGGAGAACACACTAATATGGAATACAATAATGAGGCTCTTTGTGTATCCTATTATCTTGTAGTCTTTATTTGACCGAAAGCTAAATACATCTTCACTTTCATGATTCGCTTTTATGAACGCTTTCGAGCTGTTTTAAACGAAGAACCAATTTAGGGACAAGATTTGGGAGGCGGATTTACTAGAGTCCCATAAAGTCATGCGAGACGTTACCTGTAAATGATTCATCACTCATCGTGTGGTCAGGGGTACATAACTGTGATTTCGTAAGTTCAAGTGACCTATCGATTTCCCTAAGCTTCCTTAGCGTCTAATCTAAATCGTTGACTTCCGTAGCTACTAAATTGGAATATGAGGTCGATCGTGCAGGGGGATTTTCTTTACAAAGACAGTATATTGTATAATTGGACCTGAGTGCTTTTGACGTATTCTTCATTTTTAAAGTATTAAAAGGTGCTTGTTCAAATAATAAAAAGTCACATTTATAATTGTGCACGCACGAGAAGTAGACAATTTTCTAAAGGAGACCGCTAAATGTAACGGAACCATCGGCTTCTTCTTCTCAATTGTTTTTCGTTCTTTTGCTCTCTCGATATTCTCGTCCACTTATTTTCTGGCGTTAAGGACGTACGGTACATAAAATCTGAGCATGCATTATTATTTATGCGCGGAATGCGAAGCTGAAGTCATAGCCACACAGCTTCGCCGCTTTGAGGCGGTTCGTTGTGCCTCTCTCATTGAAACATGCTTTGTGACGTAATCTTTGAAACATGCGTTGTGAGCAATGACTCGCATTCCAAAACAGATGAAATTAAAAAGGATATTTGTAAACTCAAAAGTTTTCATTCAACAACAAAAATAATAAATAGATATAATACAATTAGGTATAAAACAAGCAGCCTTCCAATGAACAAATAATAATGCACACTTTGATTGTATTAGCCGCACACTCTTGGAGAGAGAGTTGTGAAAGCAGAGAGTGCGGTCGCGTTTTTAAATCGCTCCGTCTATTTTCCCAAGTTTTCAGCAAAAACCCAAAAAAAACCCAAGCTTCGGACAGGGTGCAGGCCAAGCACATAAGTGCGTGCCGTAGCACGTAGGAACACCTTGGGCGGTATTTGTTCACGGGAAAATTATAAATAAAAAACTTTTAACCTTACCACTAAGATTTATTCCTTTTCTATTAAATAATTGAGCAAAGTGCGATCGAAGAGAAACAGGGGGGAAACTGCGGGTAAAGGCCCAAATTTCGTGCAGTACCGGTGAATTCCCAGGCGGCGATATGGTGAGTAGGGGACCGGGGGCACAACCCCCTGGAGCAAGCGTAGGAGTTCGAGTGGACTGGTGGTGGGCGGCGGTACGCCGGCAAGCAAAGGACTGGCGGCGCCGGCTAATGCGGAGGGATTCCACACGCCACTGTCTAGTTTACCTGACTGGGCCAACATGGGAGCTGACCCATTCAAAAAAAAGCTACGTAATGGCGAGATCGCCAGAAAAAAGGGGCGGAGAGCAGTGGCAAGCAGCCTGGCACCCCCCGGAAAGTGCTAAGGTGACTGCTAAACAAACCTGCGCAGAAGTGCTCGCGAGCGGCAATAGCAAGCGACCCAGGGGACATGAAACTGGGAAAGCGCTAGCCATGCCAGCAAAAAAGGCGATGCATAAGGCGCCGGCAAGCGAAGCTAGCCAAGGGGGAAATAGTGGCAAACATGCTGGGACCGAGAGCACAAGTAATCCCCAAAAACCCCCACAGGAGTGGAAAAAAGTAGAACCGAAGGCGAGGAAGCCCAAGGTACGTCCGCCACGAAATGACTACTGGAGGGTCCTACGCGGATATCCTTAAAAAGATAAAGGCAGATCCGCAGTTGGAGGACCTAGGTCAAGCTGTACAGGCCGTCATGCGAACAGCAAAGGGGGAACTGCTAATCCTCCTAAACAAGGTCTCTGACCCAAAAACCGCAGAGCTTCAGAGCAAAAAGAAAGCGGTCCTGGGCACCAAGGTCGACGTCAGAGAGCTGACTGAGACAACGCTGATCGAGGTGAAGGACATCGACGAGACCACGGACAAAACGGATGTCATATGTGCGGTTAAGTCACAGTTTGACGTGGAACTGTCAGAATCTGCGGTGGTAGGACTACGGGCGGCGTACGGAGGCACCCAAACCGCCACACTAAGAGTTATGCCCGACATAGGGAGGCGTCTAATGGAAAAGGGAAAACTCAGGTTGGGATGGACCTGGTGCAGAATCCGGCCAATGATAACACCCAAAAGGTGCTTTAAGTATATGGAGTTCAACCATATAGCAGGGAACTGCAGATCCAAGGAGGACTGCTCTAAATGCTGCTACAACTGCGGCGCGAAGGAGCCAGAGCCTTAGCCTCCCCCAGGCAATAACTGTGCTCGAAGAGATTGCAGAAGACGCCCGGGAAAATCGCCCTGCCGTCATTTCCGGGGACTTTAACGCCTGGGCTACGGAGTGGGGCTCCCCCCGAAGAAATGCGAGGGGAAGAGCGCTACTGGAGAGCTTCGCCGCACTTGAGCTAGTACTGCTGAACTCTGGAACAAATCCGACTTTCTCTAGAGCCCGAAAAAAGTTCCTCATTGACCTCACATTTGTGAGCGCTGGAATGGCTTCGGGCTCCAGCTGGGAGGTTAGTGATGCCTATATGGGTAGTGATCATGCGGCAATAATTTGCACGATTAAGTCCACAAATGGCCCACCACGCGTTCCAAAGACCGTGGTAGGGTACATAGTAGAAACGCTAGACGTAGAGATGGTGCAGATGTTATTCTCTGCAAACGGATCAGCAGATCAAAGTAGCCTGCAATGCATCTATTGAGGTTCTGACAATAAAGGACGACAAGGCACATGGACCTGATGGAATCCCGAATAAAGTACTAAAAATAGCCATAAAAGCAAACACCAAACAGTATGTTGACATGTACAATGCATGCCTAACAGAAGGTGTGCTCCCTAGTCGCTAGAAAGCTCAGCGGTTGGTACTCATACTAAAGCGGGACAAGCCAGCCAGAAGTTTTCTTCGTATAGGCCGCTCTGCATGCTGGATACGATGGGTACAATTCTTGAAAGAATAATCGACTCCCGGCTAGAAGGTGCCCTTGTCGGAACCAACGGCCTCTCTGAGATGCAGTATGCTTTTCGAAAGGGACTATCTACAATCGATGACATTGGTAAACTGTGCGAAATCGCAGACAAAGCCATTGGGGGAAAAAGTATTGCATAGCGGCAACATTGGATGTTAAAAACGCATTCAACTCAGCTAGCTGGCACCACACACTAAATGCATTAAGCAAACTTAATGCCCCAGTGTACATACAGCGAGTAATAGCGAGCTACTTCGAAGGCCGCCTGCTCCTGTACCGAACTGAATCCGGGCAATCGACGCACAGGGGCACCGGGGGAGTCCCCCAAGGATCAGTCCTAGGCCCTTTGTTGTGGAATGTCGTGTACGACGAGATCTTTAGGATCACGATGCCCGAAGGTGCACGACTCATAGGTTTCGCGGTTGACGTAGCCATAGTAGTTACGGCCAAGAAACTACCAGACGCTGAAAGAATCTGCAATGAAGCTGGGAAACGAGCAAGCGCACGGTTCGACTCTAAGGGCCCGCCTTGGCAGCTCATAAGACCGAAGCAGTCCTGATATGTAGCAGGTAGAAAGTGGAAACGGCCACTATTAAAATTGGAGAAGCCACCATAAAATCTCGCCCAAGCCTAAAGTACTTGGGTGTGATGATCGACCACCGGCTTTCCTTCAATGAGCCTCTAGCTCTCTACGCTAGTGGCAAGGCAGGCAGAACCGCGGACGAAATTTCACGAATTATGGCGAACACTCGTGGACCGAGGCAACCAGGACGTAGATTACTGGTTGGCGTTGTCACATTGACGCTGATGTACGCTGCTCCCATATGGGCCCGTGCCACAAAAAAAATGGGAATTATTTTCAGGAGGGTGATTCCGTAATGAGACTGTGTGCCCAGAGGCACACGATATCCCATGACGCGGCGCTAGTAATATCAGGAGTAATACCGATGGACCTGCTATCAGTGGAGTCAGCGGGTATCCGCGCAGGTAGCAGAGGGGTCGAAACCGTCGAATCCTACGGAAAAGCTGCAGACAACTTACCATTGCAAAGTCGCAGGAGAGGTGGGCAAATAGCAGCAAAGGACGATGGACGCATAAGCTTATCCCAGAAACGCAGAGATGGCTGGGAAGGAAGCATGGACATGTGGACTTTTACTTAACGCGACTGCTGACAGGACATGGATGCTTTAAATACTATCTGAATAGGTTTAAGCATGAACTTTATCCGCACTGCCCACTCAGCGAGTCGGATAATGAAGACACAGAGCACGTATTTTTTGTCTGTCCGAGATTTGAAAATGAACGTCGAGATCTGAGCATAAGGGTTGGGAGGACGCCAGCCGTTTGTAACCTGGTGAAAATTATGCTTGAATCAGAAGTAAACTAGTCGACTGTATGTAATAAAGCCGCAACAGTTCTAAAAAAAAACTGCGCATCGCATGGACATGTGGACTTTTACTTAACGCGACTGCTGACAGGACATGGATGCTTTAAATACTATCTGAATAGGTTTAAGCATGAACGTTATCCGCACTGCCCACTCAGCGAGTCGGATAATGAAGACGCAGAGCACGTATTTTTTGTCTGTCCGAGATTTGAAAATGAACGTCGAGATCTGAGCATAAGGGTTGGGAGGACGCCAGCCGTTTGTAACCTGGTGAAATTTATGCTTGAATCAGAAGTAAATTAGTCGACTGTATGTAATAAAGCCGCAACAGTTCTAAAAAAAACTGCGCATCGCAGAAAGACTGCGGAATTCCAATAGGATAGAATCTTAAAGAGCCCCTAGGGCATTCCCTTCTTCAATTCTTAACATGAGTTTGTGCTTTAGTTTTAATTTGTTTCTTCATTTCAGTTCTTTTTGATTTCAATTCTGGGAATAAGCATTTGGTTCAAGAGTTGGAGAAACCCAAAAAAACCCAACTAGATCCATTTGAAAAGTAAACAAGAATATGAATTCAATTCAATTACATAAAACTAAGCAAATATGGAAATTTAAATTAAATACAAAAGATTTTATTAGATCCATTTTATGTTTGGCTTCTAACGGCGATGGATTTTCAGCAACAGTTCACGCGGTTCGTAGTTGGTTTATTCAGAAAGTCCCAGCTGGCTTCTCAGGGAAATGTACCGTGCAGATGCTAATGGCTTCGTCAATATGTCGACTAGTTGCAGATCTGTGGGAATATACTTTTTTCAAATAGTTTCTTTTCAATTAATATTTAATATCTATGGGCTTTCTTTTCGAATGGCAGTAGGATTATTTGCAATTTCCTTTTCTATTAAATAATTGAGCAAAGTGCGATCGAAGAGAAACAGGGGGGAAACTGCGGGTAAAGGCCCAAATTTCGTGCAGTACCGGTGAATTCCCAGGCGGCGATATGGTGAGTAGGGGACCGGGGGCACAACCCCCTGGAGCAAGCGTAGGAGTTCGAGTGGACTGGTGGTGGGCGGCGGTACGCCGGCAAGCAAAGGACTGGCGGCGCCGGCTAATGCGGAGGGATTCCACACGCCACTGTCTAGTTTACCTGACTGGGCCAACATGGGAGCTGACCCATTCAAAAAAAAGCTACGTAATGGCGAGATCGCCAGAAAAAAGGGGCGGAGAGCAGTGGCAAGCAGCCTGGCACCCCCCGGAAAGTGCTAAGGTGACTGCTAAACAAACCTGCGCAGAAGTGCTCGCGAGCGGCAATAGCAAGCGACCCAGGGGACATGAAACTGGGAAAGCGCTAGCCATGCCAGCAAAAAAGGCGATGCATAAGGCGCCGGCAAGCGAAGCTAGCCAAGGGGGAAATAGTGGCAAACATGCTGGGACCGAGAGCACAAGTAATCCCCAAAAACCCCCACAGGAGTGGAAAAATGTAGAACCGAAGGCGAGGAAGCCCAAGGTACGTCCGCCACGAAATGACTACTGGAGGGTCCTACGCGGATATCCTTAAAAAGATAAAGGCAGATCCGCAGTTGGAGGACCTAGGTCAAGCTGTACAGGCCGTCAGGCGAACAGCAAAGGGGGAACTGCTAATCCTCCTAAACAAGGTCTCTGACCCAAAAACCGCAGAGCTTCAGAGCAAAAAGAAAGCGGTCCTGGGCACCAAGGTCGACGTCAGAGAGCTGACTGAGACAACGCTGATCGAGGTGAAGGACATCGACGAGACCACGGACAAAACGGATGTCATATGTGCGGTTAAGTCACAGTTTGACGTGGAACTGTCAGAATCTGCGGTGGTAGGACTACGGGCGGCGTACGGAGGCACCCAAACCGCCACACTAAGAGTTATGCCCGACATAGGGAGGCGTCTAATGGAAAAGGGAAAACTCAGGTTGGGATGGACCTGGTGCAGAATCCGGCCAATGATAACACCCAAAAGGTGCTTTAAGTATATGGAGTTCAACCATATAGCAGGGAACTGCAGATCCAAGGAGGACTGCTCTAAATGCTGCTACAACTGCGGCGCGAAGGAGCCAGAGCCTTAGCCTCCCCCAGGCAATAACTGTGCTCGAAGAGATTGCAGAAGACGCCCGGGAAAATCGCCCTGCCGTCATTTCCGGGGACTTTAACGCCTGGGCTACGGAGTGGGGCTCCCCCCGAAGAAATGCGAGGGGAAGAGCGCTACTGGAGAGCTTCGCCGCACTTGAGCTAGTACTGCTGAACTCTGGAACAAATCCGACTTTCTCTAGAGCCCGAAAAAAGTTCCTCATTGACCTCACATTTGTGAGCGCTGGAATGGCTTCGGGCTCCAGCTGGGAGGTTAGTGATGCCTATATGGGTAGTGATCATGCGGCAATAATTTGCACGATTAAGTCCACAAATGGCCCACCACGCGTTCCAAAGACCGTGGTAGGGTACATAGTAGAAACGCTAGACGTAGAGATGGTGCAGATGTTATTCTCTGCAAACGGATCAGCAGATCAAAGTAGCCTGCAATGCATCTATTGAGGTTCTGACAATAAAGGACGACAAGGCACATGGACCTGATGGAATCCCGAATAAAGTACTAAAAATAGCCATAAAAGCAAACACCAAACAGTATGTTGACATGTACAATGCATGCCTAACAGAAGGTGTGTTCCCTAGTCGCTAGAAAGCTCAGCGGTTGGTACTCATACTAAAGCGGGACAAGCCAGCCAGAAGTTTTCTTCGTATAGGCCGCTCTGCATGCTGGATACGATGGGTACAATTCTTGAAAGAATAATCGACTCCCGGCTAGAAGGTGCCCTTGTCGGAACCAACGGCCTCTCTGAGATGCAGTATGCTTTTCGAAAGGGACTATCTACAATCGATGACATTGGTAAACTGTGCGAAATCGCAGACAAAGCCATTGGGGGAAAAAGTATTGCATAGCGGCAACATTGGATGTTAAAAACGCATTCAACTCAGCTAGCTGGCACCACACACTAAATGCATTAAGCAAACTTAATGCCCCAGTGTACATACAGCGAGTAATAGCGAGCTACTTCGAAGGCCGCCTGCTCCTGTACCGAACTGAATCCGGGCAATCGACGCACAGGGGCACCGGGGGAGTCCCCCAAGGATCAGTCCTAGGCCCTTTGTTGTGGAATGTCATGTACGACGAGATCTTTAGGATCACGATGCCCGAAGGTGCACGACTCATAGGTTTCGCGGTTGACGTAGCCATAGTAGTTACGGCCAAGAAACTACCAGACGCTGAAAGAATCTGCAATGAAGCTGGGAAACGAGCAAGCGCACGGTTCGACTCTAAGGGCCCGCCTTGGCAGCTCATAAGACCGAAGCAGTCCTGATATGTAGCAGGTAGAAAGTGGAAACGGCCACTATTAAAATTGGAGAAGCCACCATAAAATCTCGCCCAAGCCTAAAGTACTTGGGTGTGATGATCGACCACCGGCTTTCCTTCAATGAGCCTCTAGCTCTCTACGCTAGTGGCAAGGCAGGCAGAACCGCGGACGAAATTTCACGAATTATGGCGAACACTCGTGGACCGAGGCAACCAGGACGTAGATTACTGGTTGGCGTTGTCACATTGACGCTGATGTACGCTGCTCCCATATGGGCCCGTGCCACAAAAAAAATGGGAATTATTTTCAGGAGGGTGATTCCGTAATGAGACTGTGTGCCCAGAGGCACACGATATCCCATGACGCGGCGCTAGTAATATCAGGAGTAATACCGATGGACCTGCTATCAGTGGAGTCAGCGGGTATCCGCGCAGGTAGCAGAGGGGTCGAAACCGTCGAATCCTACGGAAAAGCTGCAGACAACTTACCATTGCAAAGTCGCAGGAGAGGTGGGCAAATAGCAGCAAAGGACGATGGACGCATAAGCTTATCCCAGAAATGCAGAGATGGCTGGGAAGGAAGCATGGACATGTGGACTTTTACTTAACGCGACTGCTGACAGGACATGGATGCTTTAAATACTATCTGAATAGGTTTAAGCATGAACTTTATCCGCACTGCCCACTCAGCGAGTCGGATAATGAAGACACAGAGCACGTATTTTTTGTCTGTCCGAGATTTGAAAATGAACGTCGAGATCTGAGCATAAGGGTTGGGAGGACGCCAGCCATTTGTAACCTGGTGAAAATTATGCTTGAATCAGAAGTAAACTAGTCGACTGTATGTAATAAAGCCGCAACAGTTCTAAAAAAAAACTGCGCATCGCATGGACATGTGGACTTTTACTTAACGCGACTGCTGACAGGACATGGATGCTTTAAATACTATCTGAATAGGTTTAAGCATGAACGTTATCCGCACTGCCCACTCAGCGAGTCGGATAATGAAGACGCAGAGCACGTATTTTTTGTCTGTCCGAGATTTGAAAATGAACGTCGAGATCTGAGCATAAGGGTTGGGAGGACGCCAGCCGTTTGTAACCTGGTGAAAATTATGCTTGAATCAGAAGTAAATTAGTCGACTATATGTAATAAAGCCGCAACAGTTCTAAAAAAAACTGCGCATCGCAGAAAGACTGCGGAATTCCAATAGGATAGAATCTTAAAGAGCCCCTAGGGCATTCCCTTCTTCAATTCTTAACATGAGTTTGTGCTTTAGTTTTAATTTGTTTCTTCATTTCAGTTCTTTTTGATTTCAATTCTGGGAATAAGCATTTGGTTCAAGAGTTGGAGAAACCCAAAAAAACCCAACTAGATCCATTTGAAAAGTAAACAAGAATATGAATTCAATTCAATTACATAAAACTAAGCAAATATGGAAATTTAAATTAAATACAAAAGATTTTATTAGATCCATTTTATGTTTGGCTTCTAACGGCGATGGATTTTCAGCAACAGTTCACGCGGTTCGTAGTTGGTTTATTCAGAAAGTCCCAGCTGGCTTCTCAGGGAAATGTACCGTGCAGATGCTAATGGCTTCGTCAATATGTCGACTAGTTGCAGATCTGTGGGAATATACTTTTTTCAAATAGTTTCTTTTCAATTAATATTTAATATCTATGGGCTTTCTTTTCGAATGGCAGTAGGATTATTTGCAATTTCCTTTTCTATTAAATAATTGAGCAAAGTGCGATCGAAGAGAAACAGGGGGGAAACTGCGGGTAAAGGCCCAAATTTCGTGCAGTACCGGTGAATTCCCAGGCGGCGATATGGTGAGTAGGGGACCGGGGGCACAACCCCCTGGAGCAAGCGTAGGAGTTCGAGTGGACTGGTGGTGGGCGGCGGTACGCCGGCAAGCAAAGGACTGGCGGCGCCGGCTAATGCGGAGGGATTCCACACGCCACTGTCTAGTTTACCTGACTGGGCCAACATGGGAGCTGACCCATTCAAAAAAAAGCTACGTAATGGCGAGATCGCCAGAAAAAAGGGGCGGAGAGCAGTGGCAAGCAGCCTGGCACCCCCCGGAAAGTGCTAAGGTGACTGCTAAACAAACCTGCGCAGAAGTGCTCGCGAGCGGCAATAGCAAGCGACCCAGGGGACATGAAACTGGGAAAGCGCTAGCCATGCCAGCAAAAAAGGCGATGCATAAGGCGCCGGCAAGCGAAGCTAGCCAAGGGGGAAATAGTGGCAAACATGCTGGGACCGAGAGCACAAGTAATCCCCAAAAACCCCCACAGGAGTGGAAAAATGTAGAACCGAAGGCGAGGAAGCCCAAGGTACGTCCGCCACGAAATGACTACTGGAGGGTCCTACGCGGATATCCTTAAAAAGATAAAGGCAGATCCGCAGTTGGAGGACCTAGGTCAAGCTGTACAGGCCGTCAGGCGAACAGCAAAGGGGGAACTGCTAATCCTCCTAAACAAGGTCTCTGACCCAAAAACCGCAGAGCTTCAGAGCAAAAAGAAAGCGGTCCTGGGCACCAAGGTCGACGTCAGAGCGCTGACTGAGACAACGCTGATCGAGGTGAAGGACATCGACGAGACCACGGACAAAACGGATGTCATATGTGCGGTTAAGTCACAGTTTGATGTGGAACTGTCAGAATCTGCGGTGGTAGGACTACGGGCGGCGTACGGAGGCACCCAAACCGCCACACTAAGAGTTATGCCCGACATAGGGAGGCATCTAATGGAAAAGGGAAAACTCAGGTTGGGATGGACCTGGTGCAGAATCCGGCCAATGATAACACCCAAAAGGTGCTTTAAGTATATGGAGTTCAACCATATAGCAGGGAACTGCATATCCAAGGAGGACTGCTCTAAATGCTGCTACAACTGCGGCGCGAAGGAGCCAGAGCCTTAGCCTCCCCCAGGTAATAACTGTGCTCGAAGAGATTGCAGAAGACGCCCGGGAAAATCGCCCTGCCGTCATTTCCGGGGACTTTAACGCCTGGGCTACGGAGTGGGGCTCCCCCCGAAGAAATGCGAGGGGAAGAGCGCTACTGGAGAGCTTCGCCGCACTTGAGCTAGTACTGCTGAACTCTGGAACAAATCCGACTTTCTCTAGAGCCCGAAAAAAGTTCCTCATTGACCTCACATTTGTGAGCGCTGGAATGGCTTCGGGCTCCAGCTGGGAGGTTAGTGATGCCTATATGGGTAGTGATCATGCGGCAATAATTTGCACGATTAAGTCCACAAATGGCCCACCACGCGTTCCAAAGACCGTGGTAGGGTACATAGTAGAAACGCTAGACGTAGAGATGGTGCAGATGTTATTCTCTGCAAACGGATCAGCAGACGAAAGGGCAAACCGCATCGCAGATTACATCAAAGTAGCCTGCAATGCATCTATTGAGGTTCTGACAATAAAGGACGACAAGGCACAGGGACCTGATGGAATCCCGAATAAAGTACTAAAAATAGCCATAAAAGCAAACACCAAACAGTATGTTGACATATACAATGCATGCCTAACAGAAGGTGTGTTCCCTAGTCGCTGGAAAACTCAGCGGTTGGTACTCATACTAAAGCGGGACAAGCCAGCCAGAAGTTTTCTTCGTATAGGCCGCTCTGCATGCTGGATACGATGGATACAATTCTTGAAAGAATAATCGACTCCCGGCTAGAAGGTGCCCTTGTCGGAACCAACGGCCTCTCTGAGATGCAGTATGCTTTTCGAAAGGGACTATCTACAATCGATGACATTGGTAAGCTGTGCGAAATCGCAGACAAAGCCATTGGGGGAAAAAGGTGGTTGTACGGCACTAAGCAGTATTGCATAGCGGCAACATTGGATGTTAAAAACGCATTCAACTCCAATAGCTGGCACCACAACTTAATGTCCCAGTGTACATACAGCGAGTAATAGCGAGCTACTTCGAAGGCCGCCTGCTTTTGTACCGAACTGAATCCGGGCAATCGACGCACAGGGGCACCGGGGGAGTCCCCCAAGGATCAGTCCTAGGCCCTTTGTTGTGGAATGTCATGTACGACGAGATCTTTAGGATCACGATGCCCGAAGGTGCACGACTCATAGGTTTCGCGGTTGACGTAGCCATAGTAGTTACGGCCAAGAAACTACCAGACGCTGAAAGAATCTGCAATGAAGCTGGGAAACGAGCAAGCGCACGGCTCGACTCTAAGGGCCCGCCTTGGCAGCTCATAAGACCGAAGCAGTCCTGATATGTAGCAGGTAGAAAGTGGAAACGGCCACTATTAAAATTGGAGAAGCCACCATAAAATCTCGCCCAAGCCTAAAGTACTTGGGTGTGATGATCGACCACCGGCTTTCCTTCAATGAGCCTCTAGCTCTCTACGCTAGTGGCAAGGCAGGCAGAACCGCGGACGAAATTTCACGAATTATGGCGAACACTCGTGGACCGAGGCAACCAGGACGTAGATTACTGGTTGGCGTTGTCACATTGACGCTGATGTACGCTGCTCCCATATGGGCCCGTGCCACAAAAAAAATGGGAATTATTTTCAGGAGGGTGATTCCGTAATGAGACTGTGTGCCCAGAGGCACACGATATCCCATGACGCGGCGCTAGTAATATCAGGAGTAATACCGATGGACCTGCTATCAGTGGAGTCAGCGGGTATCCGCGCAGGTAGCAGAGGGGTCGAAACCGTCGAATCCTACGGAAAAGCTGCAGACAACTTACCATTGCAAAGTCGCAGGAGAGGTGGGCAAATAGCAGCAAAGGACGATGGACGCATAAGCTTATCCCAGAAATGCAGAGATGGCTGGGAAGGAAGCATGGACATGTGGACTTTTACTTAACGCGACTGCTGACAGGACATGGATGCTTTAAATACTATCTGAATAGGTTTAAGCATGAACTTTATCCGCACTGCCCACTCAGCGAGTCGGATAATGAAGACGCAGAGCACGTATTTTTTGTCTGTCCGAGATTTGAAAATGAACGTCGAGATCTGAGCATAAGGGTTGGGAGGACGCCAGCCGTTTGTAACCTGGTGAAAATTATGCTTGAATCAGAAGTAAACTAGTCGACTGTATGTAATAAAGCCGAAACAGTTCTAAAAAAAAACTGCGCATCGCATGGACATGTGGACTTTTACTTAACGCGACTGCTGACAGGACATGGATGCTTTAAATACTATCTGAATAGGTTTAAGCATGAACGTTATCCGCACTGCCCACTCAGCGAGTCGGATAATGAAGACGCAGAGCACGTATTTTTTGTCTGTCCGAGATTTGAAAATGAACGTCGAGATCTGAGCATAAGGGTTGGGAGGACGCCAGCCGTTTGTAACCTGGTGAAAATTATGCTTGAATCAGAAGTAAATTAGTCGACTGTATGTAATAAAGCCGCAACAGTTCTAAAAAAAACTGCGCATCGCAGAAAGACTGCGGAATTCCAATAGGATAGAATCTTAAAGAGCCCCTAGGGCATTCCCTTCTTCAATTCTTAACATGAGTTTGTGCTTTAGTTTTAATTTGTTTCTTCATTTCAGTTCTTTTTGATTTCAATTCTGGGAATAAGCATTTGGTTCAAGAGTTGGAGAAACCCAAAAAAACCCAACTAGATCCATTTGAAAAGTAAACAAGAATATGAATTCAATTCAATTACATAAAACTAAGCAAATATGGAAATTTAAATTAAATACAAAAGATTTTATTAGATCCATTTTATGTTTGGCTTCTAACGGCGATGGATTTTCAGCAACAGTTCACGCGGTTCGTAGTTGGTTTATTCAGAAAGTCCCAGCTGGCTTCTCAGGGAAATGTACCGTGCAGATGGTAATGGCTTCGTCAATATGTCGACTAGTTGCAGATCTGTGGGAATATACTTTTTTCAAATAGTTTCTTTTCAATTAATATTTAATATCTATGGGCTTTCTTTTCGAATGGCAGTAGGATTATTTGCAATTCTTATACAACCTTGGTTGTCTTCAAAAATATCTTTAGGACCACTTAATTCTAGATTAATCTCATTTATTAGTGATTTTAGCCATGGAGCTTCTCTTACACCTTTAAAAAAGGCCTTGTACTCTGCTTCGGTAGGTGAAGCAACAACCGACCATGAAACAATTTTCAAACATTTGAAAGAAAATATACTCAGTGTCAGTTTTATTTCCAGCCCAATCGGAATCTACATATCCTGTAAGAATATTATTAAAATTAGCTACTTTCTTAAATCAAAGCTTGATATTAACATAATATCTCTCTTATCTAAAATACAAATACACCAATCAACTCCTAAGTTTGCAAATGCAACATCCTTCAACCCAATTTCAAAAACTTCGAAACAACATCTAGCAGCTTGCTTAAGATAGTATATAGCTTTATTAAGCTTACATACTTTATTCTCATAAGAGTTATTTAGGCATTTGGAATGCTCATGTAGATTTCATCCTTTAGAGTTCCATTTAAAAATGCAGTTTTTAAGTCTATATGATAAACCGTTAAATCGTGCCAATAAAAATATGAAACCAGAAATTCGTGCAACTGGCGCAAAGGTCTTATCAAAATCAGTCATATATTCTTGAATAAAACACCGCGCTGCAAGTCTTGCTTTGTACTTTACTATCATCTTGTTTTATACTAAATACCCATCTGCAATCAACTATATTTTTATTTTCTGGCTTATGCACTAAGTATTTTTTTAAATGAGAATTAAGGTCATATTTCATAGCTTTCTCTAGAAAGATCTGACCTCACGAAACTTAATTTCATCAAAGGTATTACTAATATCATTTAAGCATATTTGAGTAATCATGAGACATTTTTCTATTAATCAATACGATAATTTGGATTTACTTTAAATTCTTTCTTCATCAGTTTTACTTTCCTTTAATTTATCACCAGTTTCAAAGACTGTATTGAATTTTCTTGGGTTGTTTACTTCAAAATCAACAGAGTCATTATTTTCCATCAATGGAAAACCAACTGCTCATTTTCTTTACTTAAAAATTAATTATTTTGTCCAACAGGAATCTTCTTAATGTTAAGGTCTTGATTTTAACATTTTATTTTAACATTCAATTTCATCGGTTAACCTCGAACCAAGTATCTTAAAACATTTCAACATTGGCTTTTGCCACATCTTCTCTCTACTTCTACTTCGGGATCTGTTAATTAAATAATTAATTAATTATTTAAAAAAAAATGCTTATTGAGCTTAGCACAACTGATAATAGAAAGAGCCTTTTCGGTGATCATCCGTTCTGATACACCATTCAATTATAGAGTATGAGGAACCGTTAAATCATAGCTGCTGCCTTTTTCGACACAGAAATCACACATTTCGTTAGAAAGATATTCCCTTCCACTATCGATATATAAATTCACAATTTTTAAATTTAAATAAGGCCCGCTCTTCGCTACAAAGTCTTTGCAAACGAAAAACACATCCGACTTAAAAGTTATACTTATCAATTAAAACAACATAGTAGTTCTTATTATCGATGGTAGAAGGTGTTATCGGACCACAGACATCGGAATGGACAACAAACAATGGCCGTGAAGTATTATCTTTCATTCTAAATTTTTAAAACTTTAATCTAGATTGCTTGCCTTTATAAAAGCTTTGTATAGTTCAAACTTTAAATTAATATTGTTCAAAATATAAGTATCTTCAAAAAGACTAATTCGTTTTATTTCTAAATATTTTCCTACACTTATGTGGCCTTATCTCTCATGCCATAAATAATACTCAGCACTATTAGAAATTTAAATTTCAATTGAAATTTTATAATACGTAATTGTACTCACAAATTTTACACCTCCAGGGTTAAATTCGATAGTAATGCCTGAATCCTGCATCTCCTTTACTAAAGCGTTTTGCAAGGTTATTTGGATTCCGAAGCTGTTAAGATTGACGACTCTTTAGCTGCAGCGTAGATAAACTCTACGCGTTTGGCATTATCGTTGGCCCCATTTCATTGCAAACGCTCATATTCAGAGAACAATGCAGTGTCATTTATAAGACATGATCCTTAAGGAAAACTTAATTATTTGCAATTCTCTAACTAAATATACGTGCATACAAACGCGTTGACTTTCAATTATTTCAAACTTGGAGTACCGGTGCAAGATACAGTTTTCAGTAATGAATTTGGCCACAAACAGTAAAAGTGATCCAGTTCATTCATTGGGATGATACAACCCTCCTTGGACTCTACAGTTGTGCATTTCTTAGACGGAGTATCGTTGCGTACTTCTACTCCTTTTATATGTCAATCAAAAATTCCCAAATAATCGACGCCATTGACATAGACGTCACTATCGGCCTTTTCTTGGATCCTACTAATCTTCGTTTCGGTTTACATCCCTATTTATGTCATGCATGTCATACACCTAAGGTTCGACTTAAGAGTTCATTCATAGGGCGAGCTGCTTCAGATTCTGCTGTTTCTTTTGCGTTGTTTATGTTCACAGTTAATCTCCTAAGCCGCTCCCTCTTTGGTTTGCCGCTCTCTGCTTACATTCTGTTCTCCTGCACTCTGCTTACATTTGCGTTCTCTTATATGAGTTTTCGGATACTCTCTTCACTGGGCTTTCCACCACTTCTCTCTTTTGATGAAATTTTTTTGTGAAATTATGATACTGGTTGAATCTTGGCTAATTTCGAACTTTAGTTTGGCAGAATGCAGTGTGAGAGAGGAGGTGTTGACATCATGGCTATAAGCCGTAACTCCTAAATTTTCAGTTGGCGGTGACGGTGTCACCGGGAAGATATCGATTGTGTCTTCCTATATTCCACCTGGCAGTGCCAATTACTAAGTCAGAAACATGGCTAAATTGTTGGAAAGAATATTTTTTTTTTAAATTATCATTATTAATAATGGGTTATATCGGACCGAATCAACATGGCTTCATACCTGTAGGATCTACGACGACCAACTTGACCATTTTTTCGAATTATTGTGTACTTTGCATTTGAGGATTACTCACAGATGGGCACAGATTTTGCTATAGACTTGATATTGCTTCAATCCGACCTATAGAGTATGAGTAGATTGTGTTCCAAGAATAATTTGCCTTGGTACCTTAACAAATGCCACATCGTGCGTTATGTGAAACGTTCCGTAACCATTCCATCCACTTATCATATCAATAATCCCCTCTCTGTTTTGTCTGAAATAGTTGATCTGGGTTTATTATTTGATGTAAAATTTCTGCCAGGAATCTCCGTAAAAGGGTTCCATTCCTGGACCGTTCTGTCAGGACAACAAATGTTATTATTATGTTTAATTTTCTGCCTTCAAAGCATTCGATTCAGATAGGAGCCACGAGAGATATAATAAGGAAAACGCTTACGAAATATTTTTTTTTTATAATTTTTATAATAGATATAAGCTCTTGTAGCCATTGTATCCATTGGAGATAAAAAAAAATAAATTAATATTTATTTATTCAAAAGTTAAGGTCTGATAGGAAGATACAATTTAAAATCAAATCAAGAGCAATGGTTTTGCTTCTGGGCGAAACCCTGAGCTAAAAGGTAGAATTAGGTAGAAGGGTGGAGAAAGAGAGAGCGTAGACTTGGTAGGCAAACCGAGAGTGCTTTGTGCAAAAGGAAGTAACGGGACGCTGCCGGATTTTGGACTCTGCCGTGAACTTAGGACAAAGAGAGAAGGTGCCACATCCCGGCAGCGGAGCGGCACACAAGCATGCTATATGCATCACCGGAACCAGCTGAACCGCAGCATCAGGCAGGACGTCGGTGGTAAGCTTCGAATGAAGGACAAGGGGAGTGTTTCGGCGGGCCGTGGGCGAAGGGAAATAACGGTTTCCGGATGCCCTAATAAACCCGCAGGGCGCTGGCAGTAGGATCAGTAAGTAAACTACAAGAGAGCCACAACTAGTCGAGTCGTCGAAAGCAGCGCCGTGGGAGCCTACGAGGAGCAAGATCGCTACCCCGAAACGTTTGGGATTGTTATTACAAGGAATCTCCGAACTGAGACACAGGTTGCTGATGTCCAGGGGGCATCACAAGACTAGTCAAGGCGATCTGCCTATTCCTGCCAACGAAGTCCTGGCGTTAAGCCTGCAGAGTCTGCAAGAATTTGAGTAGTGAAGGCCGGCGACAAGAAATCTTGAGCTTGGGGGTAAGCCTGTCTAAACCCAGTATACCTCGATCCAAGCACTACTTCGGCTTGTCCCGGCGTGAGCCCCGTACTGGCGCGATCAGCCAGCAGAGAGAGCGGTCAATCAGTACGGTCGCGAGTGGAATTTTCCAGGAGAGCCCACAGTCCCGATTTGTGAAGTTCCGGAACGGCGGGACCGAACCCCGAGGGTAACGAGCCAGAATGGAGAGAAGTCCCGAATCGGCGTATGCCCGAAAACCCGAGTACCAG
Source organism: Drosophila biarmipes (assembly GCF_025231255.1). NCBI lineage: Eukaryota > Metazoa > Arthropoda > Insecta > Diptera > Drosophilidae > Drosophila > Drosophila biarmipes. Next base: position 1,950,854 of record NW_026114528.1, on the reverse strand, counting down.
AAGTCACCCAGTCAGGGGCAGTTCGCAGGACACCACCATCAGCATGCAAGACACCACACCGCAATCGCCACGCAAGGAAGATCGAGCCCGCGGCAACGGCACGGACAGTAGCCGAAAGATACTAGGCGTAGAAGCGAAGGGAAGCGATAGGCAGCCTACTGGCGTTTCGCCTTGACTGTCCCCGCGATCTGAGCAGAAGCCCCAGTGGGACCATCCGGGACAGAGCAATTGACAGGCGGTCGTGTGTCAAGAGGAGTGGTCCTGGAGAGCACGTCAGGCTGTTCACCCTAGTCTTAGAGCGGTGACTCTTCCTTAAGCCCGTACGGCTGAGCACATAGCGAGTCTGAGTCGTTGCCAAGCAGTCGCCGAGTCAACGCATCAGCGACAAGCAGCGAAAAAGGATCTTAAAGTTGCTGCAAAAGTTCAACACCTCGTCAACGAGGCGAGAGGATATCGAGACAACCAGAACCGGCGCAGACACCAAGGACAAGCAAGTTACCAAGCCGTCTGTAGTTATACCGGCTATAAACCCACCACAAGCCCGTGAACTCTGTGCTTTTTCACTGAACTACTGGACGGTCACGTTTATATAAATTTGGTGGGACGAACACACACAATCTACTGAGCTAGCCGCACGAATCTCGTAGCGAGCAGAAAGTAAACAAAGCAGTTCGTTACATCTGGCTCCTAAAACGTGATTGTCCCAGCTGTGAAAGCAACATAAACAGAATGGGAAGTGTTTCTACTTAAGAAGGAGTACTTCGCTCAGGTCGCATAAAGGCTTAATGTCGCTATTGTCGGAGTATTACTCCGAGACAGAGAACGACCCACAGCTTGCTTTAGGTGACTTAAATCTACCTGATATTTCTTGGTCTCCTCCTACTGACTCATTTGTCGCTATGCCGTTATCCGCCCATGATTGTGTGGATGGCCTTTTAGAATTATCGTTACAGCAAGTAAGCTTTTCTTAAGTAGACAGTTAGATCTTGTGTTTGTTTCAGACCCGTCTGAAATCACAGTATGTAGAATTGACGCTCTTATTGTACCTGAAGACCGATATCGCCCAACTATGGAACTGACAACTTGCCTCCCCTGATCTGATACCCTCTCTTGTTTAGTATCTCCAACTATAATGAGATGTTTTCGTAAATGTGCCTATAATATACTATAATGACTTAACAATATGATTTTTCATTATAATTGGACAGACTTGTACAATTGTACAGACACTGAAAATGCCACTTAACTATTCTATACAGTCTTAAATAGGTTTTTTAATAAATGCGTACCTGACAGGCCTCCTTGGTTTACCAATGCGCTTCAAAGACCTAAAAACCTTTAGTCTAACACTTATAAAATGTATAGAAAATCGGGTAAACCAGCAGATTTTTCGAAATATGTTGTGGCTCGAAAAGATTTTAATGTTCTCAACAGTCATTAATATTTAATGTATATAAGTCGATGTAAATTTGAATTATCAAACGATCCGAAACAGTCTTGCAACTTTGTTAATGCCAAGCGTAACTTATCGGCATTGCCTTCATCGGTACGTCTAAACTCAATGGAGGCAAAGACGGATTCTGAAATTGCTGATTTATTTGCTGAGTTTTTCCAAACTACTTATAGTTGGACAGCTTGGTCAAATTCTAACTACCCTAATCCCTTCAATAGGGCAAATTGTATTTTTTCCAGTGTAATCACCGAAAGCTCTCTCGTAAGAGATTTAGCAACAACAACGCCAACTTGTTCTCCCGGTCCAGATGGACTTCCTGGATGTGTACTTGTGCGTCAACCATTTGTAAACCGATTCTTAAACTTTTTAATTTGTCTATTTAATCATCAGTTTTTCCTTCTATCTGTAAGGACTCTTTTTATTATTCTACTCCTTAAAAAAGGTGCGAAGGCAGATGCCCAAAATTATAGAGGTATTTCTAAATTTTCGGCAATTCCTGAAGCATTTGAACGTATTATCACTTCTCATTTACAACATTTATGTTCCTCGCTCATATCACCGTGTCAGCATGGTTTTGTTAAGTGAAGATCGATCACCACCAACCTTCTTGAATTATCATCTATTGTAATAAATGGGTTTAGGATAAAAATGCAGACTGACATTGTACATATAGATTTTAGCAAGGCCTTTGACTCCGTTAACCACTCACTTCATTTATTCAAATTAGATCAGCTTGGGTTTCTATCTATCTATTATCTTGGATTTCATGTTACTTGAATGGTAGGACTCAGAGGGTTATATTCAAGAATGCTGTTTCAAAATTGATCTACGTGACATCTGGAGTGCCTAAGGGTAGTCATTTGGTGAGTACAACCTTTTAAATTTGAACTGCCTTAAATGCAACGTTGTGACTTTTTATAGGGGTACTCCTAGGCTTATCAGATACTTTCTTAAAAATACGCCACTTTACCGTATATATTCAGTTAACGATTTAGGTGTTCTTCTGGACCCCAAACCTAAATTTAACTGCCACATTATGTCCACTGTTAACAAAGCCATGAGTGTTCTTGGGTTTAAAAAGCGAACAATGCTTGGTACTATTTTTATAAAAAATCTTATAAGAAGTGACATTGATTCTGCAGATCTTTTAAAACGCCTAACATTCAACGTCCCTGTTAGACTAACAAGAAATTATTATCCTCTAAATTTGCCACAATATACATTAAATTTTTGTCTGCACGAGCTCTTGCGCGTTCTATGTAATAACTATAATAAACTTTATCATTTATTTTGCACTTCAACATATATCCCGGTATTAAAAACTAATATTTTATCTCATTTGCTTAATTCTTAATTCTGCCTTTTATTTTTAATTGTATCCCGTCTCACTTTGTTTTATGTAATCGTATGTATCTTCCTCACGAAGTCGCATTTTTTGCCCAAACTGATAAAAGGGCCCCGCGCGTAACGAGCACGTGCTTGGTGTCGTTGGGCCACTTGTTTGTACTGTTCGAAGTGCATCAAGGACGGATACTGGCAAATCACGCTGAAAGTAGCAGACAGTATTATTCCAGGCTTATTCCAATGAAGAGTAATGACGTTTGGACTCCATTCGGCATCTGCGACCTTTTAGCGGGTGTTGGACCGTGTGATTGATTCTGAGATGTCACTGCACGCCTTTGCATACCAGGACGATATTAAAGTGGTCCAATGCACGCTAGAAGAGCACAAGGCGGACTTGAAAGAGGTGTTCCGGCGGCTGAAAGACGCAAATCTGAGGTTGAACCCGGAAAAATGCCAATTTTACAAAAAGGAGCTGCTATATCTAGGTCATAGAGTGACTAGCGACAAAATAGGCACGGATCCGGAAAAGGTAGCCCCTCCCCGAACTTAAACCGCCGTTAACAGTTAGAGAGCTCAGAAAGTACCTGGGCGTAGCATTATGGTACCGGCGATTTCTACCTACCTTCACAAAAATAGTCAAACTCCTCAACAATCTGCTGCGCAAGGGCAAGAAGTGGGTGTGGACAGTCGGCATTCGAAGAGGTAAAGGCAAGAATGAAAAATCATTTGTTTTGCAAACGGACGAGAGTGATTACGGTGGTAACCGACCACAAGGCACTGAAGTGGCTCAACAGCATCGAGAGCCCTGGAGTTGCAGCAGTATGACTTCGAAATAGCGTACAGAAAGGGACAGCTCAATGTGGTGGCAGACGCATTTTCAAGGCAGCCACTACCATAAACACTGCGAGGGATCAAGGAGAGATCGGCGGTGGAAGCCTCCGCAGTATGCAGCTGGTTTCAAGACATGCCCGGAGAGATTAGGACCCAGCCACAAAAGTACCTGGGCTACGTGATGGAGGAAGACACCTTGTACAGGAACATACCACACAGAGCAGGCAGTGGAATGTCGCGACGTGGAAGATGTGCGCCCCGAAAGCTCTACGGGAAACGGTGCTGAAAGAGAACCACGACTCACAGACAGCGTGCTACTACTGGCCAGGCATGCACCTAGGCGCCCGAGCCCAGATGCAGGCGGCTGGAAAAATGCTAACGCAGGTGCCAGAGGAACCATGGGCTACAGTATGTACAGACACGGCAACCAAATGCTGCTTGTGCTGATAGACCGGTTCTCTAAGTGGACTGAATTTGAGCCGCTGCGGAGCGCGATGGAAATGTCCCCAAAGAACGCGTTCAGGGAAGATAGTCGTAACGGAGAAAGGTGTACAGTTCTCCAAGAGAGCCAAGCTTCTTGAGCCAAGCAACAGTTCACGGTTCGGTACACCCCTCAAGAGAACCCGACGGAGAGAGAAAATAGGGCCGTGAAGACAATGATAGCGCAGTTCACTGGGATCAGAGAAACTGCGACGAGAAATGGCCTGAGATCATGCTTGCAGTAAATACGAGTGTTTTGGAATCCACAGGCTACAAACCGGCGTTCATTACTCAAGGCAGAGAACCAAGACTACCGAGCGCTCTATACTATATATGACCAGGGTTCACAGGATCAGGTTAGGCATTACACGCCACCAGCAGTGGGGGACGTCGTGTGGGCCAAGGAACATCATTTGTCAAAGGCGGCCGGGGGGTTCGCAGCGAAGTCACAAGTAATCTGCAAAATACGGCACGTGAACACAAAGAAAGAGACGACCATTCACGTGAGCGAGCTGAAAGAACAACAAACAGAGAACACAAGCGAACAGCTACAAACAGATACAATAGACGAAAAGCAACAGTAACACTCCAAAGAGTCTCAAAGGATACTTCGGAATGAGTCCAAGGTTAGCGCCAAGGATTTGTGAGGGATACTACGAAAGGAATCCGAGGATAACTCCAAGCATCCTCAAAGGATACGGCGGAAAAGAACCCGAGGAAAACTCCACGGATGCTCAAAGGACACTGAGAAAAGGGACCCAGGATAGCTCCAAGGATGCCCAAAGGACATGAGGAAAAGATACTTATCCTCGGTATCTACCAAGTATACCAAGGATGCTCAAGGATACGAAGGGCGGAGTCCAAGGATAATTCAAGGGTTGTTCAATGGACACTAGGAGAAGAGCCCTAGGATAACTCCAAGGGTGCTCAAAGGACATTTGGGGAAGAGGCCAAGGATAACTCCAAGTATGCTCAAGGACACAAAGGCAAGAGCCCACGGATAACTCCAAGGATGCTCTAGGAGACGAACGAGTACAACGATACCTCGATGGATACGCAAAGGGTACTACTCCGGGGAGAGCGGCGGACGTGATTATCGCGTGAGATACGCTACACCCTGAAACGAAAGAAAGGGCTAAGTGCGGAGGCAAAGAAAAAAAACTCCACCGTATTTACCCGCTGCGAAGCGAATGCTAAGTCCTCTCCGCTCCCGCTCCGGATGGGGCCCGCGTGGAGCCGGGACAGCCAGCTGAGGGCGAATGAAGCACAAGAGAGAAGGAAAGGCGAAGAAAGGGTAAGAGAGAAAAAAGGAGATTGAAAAGGAGATTGAAAACTCACCTAGAAAAGTCGAAAATTTTGCGTGCCGATAGGCGGTCGATTGGCACTGGACGATAGTGCGATCGATGGGCACAAGCAAATGGAAGGATCGGTGATGATGAATATCGCGGCGAGCAAGTGGCAATGCCGCACCTGCCATATCGATATCGTGAGCAGGCCCTCTGGGTATCGATAGCCGATTGGTATCGGTGCCCAGTTGGAACAGAATGAGGGTGTCTTGAAGTAGCTAAGCGGAGGAATGTGAGGAGTTGGATAACACCACACAAATCCCAGCAGCAGATGACGGCGCGGCGAAGAGCGGTTGGAGAACGTGAGAGTTTGGAGATCAAGGTTGGAGAACGTGAGAGTTGGAGATGAGGGTTTGGAGAACGTGGAAGTTTAGAGAGCAAGAGAGTTTGCAGACCAAGAGTGGAAAAAGAGAGGGTGGAGAGTTGGCGGGCAGAGCGAGAGTGCCGTGTGCAAAAGACAGTAACGGGACGCTGCCGGACTTTGGACTCTGCAGTGAACTTTGGACCAAGAGAGAAGGTGCCACATCTCGGCAGCGGAGCGGCACACAAGCATGCTATATGCATCACCGCAACCAGCGGGACGGCAGCGTCAGGCACGACGTCGGAGGTAAGATTCGCATGAAGGACAAGTGGGTCCAATAGGAGCCACGGACTTGGGACCCGATGTGGAGAGTTTCGAAGGGCCGTGCGCAAAAAGGAAATTACGGTTGCCGGAGGCCCTGCAGGGCGCTGGCAGCACGATGGGTCGATCACAATCAGTCGATCACGAGGAGTCTAGGCAAAGAGTCGGCGACAAAAAATCGTGAGCTCGGGGGTAAGCCTGTCAAAACCCAGTTTACCTCGCCCTAAGCACTACTTCGGCGTGTCCCGGCAGAGAGAGCGGTCAATCAGTACGGTCTCGAGTGGAATTTTCCAGGAGAGCCCACAGTCCCGATTTGTGAAGTCCCGGAACGGCGGGACCGAACCCCGAGGGTAACGAGCCAGAAGGGAGAGAAGTCTTAAGCCCGTACGGCTGAGCACATAGCGAGTCTGAGGCGTTGCCAAGCAGTCGCCGAGTCAACACGTCAGCGACAAGCAGCGAAAAAGTATCTTCAAATTGCTGCAAAAGTTCAACACCTCGTCAACGAGGCGAGAGGATATCGATACAACCAGAACCGTCGCAAACACCAAGGACAAGCAAATTACCAAGCCGTCTGTAGTTATACCCGCAATAAACCCACCACATGCCCGTGAACTCTGTGCTTTCTCACTGAACTACTGGCCGGTCACGTTTATATAAATTTGGTGGGACGAACACACACAATCTACTGAGCTAGCCGCACGAATCTCGTAGCGAGCAGAAAGTTAACAAATCAGTTCATTACAGTACAAACTCCAATACTTCATGTACCTTGCGTAAACAATTAAAGCGCAAGCATACCAATGCTCTCTGCGAATTTTAACCGTGCTTCTACTGGACCATATGCGAAGGAAGTGAAGGAGGTTTTCTGCCCTTCGTGGAATATTTACCCGCCAAGTGTTGTTAACGTTTTTTAAGCGCTTCTGAGCAATCGTTTCATAAAGGAACTAAATCGTAACTAATTTCCGGCAAGCGAGTGATAAATTTAAAGTATTTTAGACACAAATTAAAAACCCTAACCATAATTAAAGCCGCAGGGGCGCTTGCTAAATTTACTTCTGTGATCTCGTAAGCCTTTACTGTTTCTAATGCTTCCTCTTCCTAACAGGATAACGGATGATTAAACTTTTCGACATTTGATATCGTTTCGTCGTTGAGAAAAAAGCTGGAAGGAAAGAGAGAGCTGAAGAATTTACACCATAGTAAATATTTTTTTTGGGGCGGCCGAATCTCGGACTCCCTTAGGCAACTCACCGAGTGCGCCAGTTACCCATCTTGAAGACCCATATTGCCGCTGGCCTTCGGCGAGAAGAATTTAGGCCGTGCTATAACTGCCATCCAGGCCAGGCCAGCAGTGGCTGGAATTTCAAACAATTGAATCACACATACCTTGATTATATATATTTTATTTACTTTCCTGCGTTATTTTGAATTTGTCCAAATTTATACTCGAGGCCTTATTTGTCCTCTTCGTTTTCCTAGAATCAGAAAGGTCGCGAGTTTTAGTTAAATGGTATAGTTTACAGTGCATTTACGTACCTTTTGACCTGTTCCTTCTTTACCCTAGGAGCTCCTCAGGATTGGGTGACCCAATATGCACGACTCGCGTGTGTTCCTTATGAGGGCCATCCCTTCAGTTCTGCAGTCCGGTCTCCGAGACATGTCAGAGCCAAAAAAATTTTGTTTTGTTTAATTTTTCTACCTAAACTGTATGACGCTGTCGACGTCAACAAAGAATTCGGAGCAGCGTAGAAGACTTCCGACGAAAGCAGTTCGGCAAAAAAGAGAGGCAGATCTTCGGATATTACCCTCTTTTTCTGTGTCTTATAATCTGCCTGCCCGCGGCTCTCTGACAGCAACCTTCGACCGGTCTTTGTTTGCGTCTCCGTTATGTTCAGAAAGAAACCAAAAGATGAAGTAGACCTGGTGCATTCTGTCTGAGTTATAAGAACAGAAGCAGCGGCTGTTTAAATTGTGCGCTGCGATACATTTAAATTCATTAATAAAAGTGATATTTTTTGAAGAAAAAGTCAGGTAGTGCTTTCTTAAGTTTAAGATGTTGGGTGTTGATCCACGTTTAAAGAACGTCCCTTTTTGAGTTTTTATAATATAACCCAGAAAATGCTGGTTCCGTTACCCGAAAGTGGCGTGCTAAAATCCAGAATAATCGTAATTCTACAGAAAATTTAAATTATACAATTTAAATAAAATATAGTGAAAAGTAAATTAATATGCAAGTTATATGACACATTACTTAGAGGCCCTTGCCCAATTTATAAACAACTTTGAGCCAAGAGCTTTTTTCCATTCTTTAAACAAAGCCTCCAATCGATTCCCACACAGATCAGTTTCACACTCTCCGTTTAAAACGGATTCTGTAAAAAAAGGGAGCCCCAAGTCCGCTAACGTAAATATCGATTTCCGGTAAAATTTCAATTCTGCCAAATTTCAATTTCAAATTTAAATGACAACTTTCATCGTCCTATTTTTCGACTCTCTTGGATGATTCTCTTAAACAGATTTTTGAGATAAATCTCTTAAGCCGAGGTTTGATTAGGGATTGTTGAACCAAAGTCAGGCAGTCCATTTTTGAATCCGAATTGATCGGTCGACAACTTGAACATCGCGAGCAGTGAAAATTAAGTTCGGTACTAATAACAATTGTGTAAAATAGTGAATAAGAATTAACAATAACAAATATATATATTTTTTAAATTCACTAGGCAAAAATTTAGTTGGCGCCCAACGTAGGGCGGTGATATTTAAAAAAAATTCCTGAAATAAGTTTTAAAACAAAACAGTTTTCGAAAACAAAAGGGGAATTCGCGCCGCTCAAAAACCTAACCGATGACATAATAAAAAATGTTTACATCGTAAAATTAGCTAAAGGAACAAAACAAAAAATGCAATAATCCCCCTTTGTTTACAACAATCCTTTAATTAGTGACGTTAATTAGTGAAAATAAATATTAATTAATTATTATATAAAGAAAAGAAAAACAGATATTAAAAAATCAAACGGATAAATAAAAAGTTAATTAAAAATCAAATACAAATTCAACAAAACAAGGAAGAGCCGAGAAATAAATTGAAATTGATCCTGAACAGGATCATCAGGCAAAAAGAAGACATCCCATATCCAAGCAAACTAAGAAGAACAATTAGTGAGCTGTTTAATTATAGTTTTATTAATATAAAAATGTATTTCGATAAAATTTAAGTAAAAACAAACAAGGTGGAAGAATTAATCAACGACTTTAAAAACCATGACTCCACTCTTACCTGCAGTGGCTTCTAGCAGCCAGATGGTTAATGTAAGCGATTTAATATCACAAATAGTTAATAATGAATTTAGTCCTTTGAGGAATAAAATCGCGAGTTTAAAGACACAATTAAATCACAACATAAAGAAGGTTGAGGAATTCAAGGTGGAAGCTGTTGATCCAAACGTAAGGTGTGGTACTTCTTATGAAATCATTAAGTCGGTTCGAGAAAAGGGGAAGTAAAAAATACTTTCCGGTACTATCTATTCTTCGAAATAAAATTACAGGCATTGCCAATGATGCTTTTACTCATAATGGAACCGTATTGAATTTTGACGCCATAATGGCAAGACTAGATTTTGTTTTTAGTGAGAAGCGACCTATACATATTTTAGAACAGGACTTAAGTGTATTAAGTCAGGGGAAATTATCGATTATGGAATGTTATAATTTGGTAAATAAAAAATTAACTCTCTTGATTAACAAAACCATTATGACACATGGGAGGAATAAGCCAATTACATCTGAACTTAATGAAAAACATAGAAAGACAGCCCTACGAGTGTTCATAGCTGGCCTTAACGGCCATATCTCAGGTGTAATATTTTCAATGAATCCACCCACAAAATTCGCGAACAATTTTATATCATCACAACGCAAGACTAATGAGTCAAACTTATATGGGAAACAAAACTCTAATAACAATCCAAGACAATATAACAATAATAATAATAAGCAAGATATACTAATTTTAATCAAAATAGAAACAATACCTGGACTCAGGGAAGATTTAGTAATGACCAACAAAATCCGTGGAACAAACAACAAAGTAAGCCAGAGCCAATTCATGTTAATAAATCAATTCAGATGCCAAATAAACCCCATAACAGTAATAATCAAGGATATATTAACTATGAAAATAAATGGAATCAAACTAAAAGAATCGAAACACAAAACACACAATAGGAACAACCCCAAAATAAAAGAGTATGTATAAACAGGAACTGATAACCAATCGGCCAACAAGACTATGAGGTTGAACAACATTGAAGAGGATCATTTTTTAGGGCAATTTCAGGAGTAGACCTAAATAATATAAATAAAAAAAATAAATAAAAATTAAAGATATTCATTGATACAGGGGCAACTTCTTATTATATTAAAACAGGAATTTATAAGAACAAAAATGAACTACCAATATATAAAAAAAGTATCCACAGTTTTATCATATGATAACTATTTGCGATACGCGGTATACTTTTTATGAAATATATGGCCTAGACTCAGATTTACTTGTTGGCTACAACCTATTGAAAAAATCGGAGCTGTAATTGATACAAAAAAAGGGGTAATAAAGAATAATGGAAAGGAGGAAAAATTAAATTACGATAACGGTAATATTTTAAACCAACATTCTTTGACAGAAGAAAACACCATTATTCCGTTAAAAGAATTCTTAATAAAAAATACTTTGATCAAAAGCCTCAAATCAGATCCGAGTCTAAAGAGGGAAATCAAAGTGAATTTAGTTTGGGAAATATAAATCCTGAACACGCCGTCGTTGAATTATCCGACAAAAAGAAAAGTTTGGGATATAAAAATCGTAACGCCCCGTCGTCGGAGTATCCGACAAAAATAAAAATTTGGGATACAAAAATCCTGAACGCGCCGTCGTAGAAGTATCCGACAACCAAAAAATTAACAATATACAGAAATCATCCTCATATCATCAAAAATATTTGGAGGACAAAATATTAAATATTATTAAAAAAGAATAGTCCAAGATAAATATGCAGATTCCTTTTAGGACTGACATACGCGCTGAAATAAATACCTAAAACTATAGGGCTATTTATAGTAAGCAATTCCCTAATGCTCTATCAGCATAATGTTTAAAGAAGAAATTATAAGGCCAAGCAGTAGCTCTTATAATTTTCCAGTATTAGTCGTACCAAAAAAGGGTTTTAACGAAGATGGAACTCCCAAACTTAGACTAGTAATATATTATAAGAAACTCAACAAAAACACCATACCGGATACATATCCAATGCAGGATCCTTCCGTAATTTTGTCAAGCCTCTGGAAGTCTAAATTCTTTTCCACAATTGATTTGGAATCAGGATTCCACCAAACTCTCATGAATGAAGCAGACATTAAAAAAACCTTATTCTCAATAAATAATGGAAAATACGAATTCCTGAGAATGCCATTTGGATTAACAAACGCTCCTCGAATATTCCAAACATCCATGGATGATATTTTGAGAGAACAAGTTGGAAAACCATCTCATGTCTATATGGATGAAATTATTATTTTCTTAAAAAAAATTGAACATCATTCCAAAGATTTAATTGTTATAATTAAATTTTTGCTGAACGCAAACATAAAAATTTCGATTGAAAAATCAAAGTTATTCAAATTGGAAACAAACTTTATCGGTTACGTTGTTTCTCACAATGTGATCAAAACCGATCCCCAAAAATGTATCACAATCGTAAAATATCCAATCCCAAAAATTCGAGAGTTTAAAAGCTTCCGAGGCCTTACAGGATACTACAGAAAATTTGTTCAAAATTACGCCAAAAAAAGGCATCCCGCAAAACTTCTATACAGTTGGATGAGCCAGCTGTAAAGGCTTCCAACGAACTCAAAAATAATTTAATCCCACAAGTAGAGTTAGTTCAACCCGATTATAATAAAAAATTTACTTTAACCACCGATGCGTCAGATTTGACTGTTGGTGCGGTTCTTTCTCAGGAAGGAAAACCAATTACTTTCATATCAAAAACTCTCACAAAAACTGAACAATTATATGCTACTAATAAGAAGAAACTTTTAGCTATAGTTTGGGCTTTACAAAATTTCCGAAATTATTTATATGGAATTAAAAACATTGAAATCTACAAAGATTATCAACCTCTTTCACTTTCAATTTCTTAAAAGAACCCTAATATCGGAATAAAAATATAGTATTCTTTCATTGAAAGTTATTCTCCAAAAATTATTTATAAGCCGGGAGCAACAAATGTTGTTGCTGATGCATTATCCAGGATACAAATTAAAAACTTAACTGAAAATATCGAGTCGGTCTCAGATCAAAACACTCAGCATTCAACAGAGAGTAGTTTTGAGAATGTTATACAAGAAACCCGAAATTCCTTAAACCAATTTAAGCTACAATTGCTAATAGCAACGGGGAGGTATACAATACATGAGTCGATTAACGTGTTCGGAAATACTAGACATAAAATGTAAAAAAACTCCTAAAGGAATACATTCCACCTAATATAACAATCGGAATTCATTGTAGCCTAGTATACCTTTATATAATTCAAAAAACACTAAAAGAAAATTTTATAAATAAATTTTTATTTACTAGAATATTTGTCCAAGACGTAGAAAACGCTGAAGACAGATCGCTTATAATAACGGAAACGCATTGTCGAGAACACAGAGGGCTTCATGAAAATTATAAACATATAATATTATTGGCCTAACTTATTTCAAAAACTAAAGAAGTTTGTTAAGAATTGCACAATCTGCAATCAGAACAAATATAACAGACATCCAGTGCAAATTCCTATCGGTCAAGCACCTATTCCAGATAGAGAAGGTGAAAGTTTGCATATTGACATTTATTATTGTCTTATATTCATCACTATAGATTCATATTCAAAATTTTTAGTCGAAAAAGAAATTCCAAATAAATTAAATATAGAAAACAAAGTTTCAGAGATTCTGCAACAATTCCCATTAGCCAAAACCTTGATGATAGAAAACGAACCAAGTTTTTCTTCATCCCAATTTAAATCTTTTGCACAAAGAAATGGGACATCTTTATTTTATACAGATCGTCGACATAGTACTTCCAACGGACAAATAGAAAGGGCATTAAAGATGAACTTACATTAGTTGATTATCCCGAAATATTAATTAGAGCAGCACAGAAATACAACTTATCAATTAACTCTATAACCAATCAACGACCGTATGACATATTATTTAATAAAACAAACACGATTGTTAAAGCAAGCACAGGATAATACGTTACATTTTCACAATAAAGACAGAAAAGAAAAGGACTATCACGTAGGAGAACTAATTTACGAAAAAAAACACGGGGAAAGAAATAAGCTTAACTCTAGATATAAAAAACAGGTAGTTTTCCTTAATCATCCTAATAAATTTATTATTAATAACAGAAACCGTAAGATTCATAAAGATAATATTAAATTTTAAGCAAATATACTTATCTTAAATTCCAGATAATGAATTCAATAATGTACTTATTATTGCTGGTAGCTACAACTAAATCCGAAATTATGGATTACACAAACCATGATTTCTTGATACCAAAGAAGTCCTCATTTATGAACCGCAGATTTATTTCATATAACTATTTAAGTTTTTATAAAGATATTATTACTCTTGAAACAGAATTTTTAAACAGTCATAACGTTCAAAATTCACAATGGAAAATATTAAACGATTTAAAATTCAAATTAATACTTACGAATATATCTCAAAAGATACCCACTAGTCAAAAAGAGGCAATGGAAATGGATAGCAGGAACACCAGATCATGATGATTTCATAACAGCTCAAAATATAATTGATGATTTGATAAAAACAAAAACGATCAATTCGTTATTAATTCCAAAAAAATTTAAAGAAATAAAAACTTTATCTGACAACTTTAAATTCGACTTTAAAAATCAAGAAAATCCACTCAGAAAGTACCGCCTTCGTTTGCTGACTTACGATCTTATGAGTTTAATGGACACAATTATATTATCAAAAATAGATGTTTTCAACACAAAAGTTCTAAACAATGATGACATACAGGAAATTTATACACATGAACAAAAACCTTATATTATTACTGATCTAATGGATATATCTGAATTAAAAATCGCTTTGCACCAAGACCTTATTATTATATATATTAAATACCCTATAATTATTAATCGTTGTGAAGTTTGCAACTCAAGATTCATTTCGCACAATGATGGAAAATTCTTAATCAATAATCATATCGCAAAATGTAAAAATAAGTTTTATGTAATGTCTAATTTTAAGACGGAATTATTAAGCAACTATTGCACATTAAACAAAAAAAAATTAATGTATTGGAATACATCACTGCACGAAAATATACCGACTTCTACATTTCCTAATATAATTTATCAAATGATTCGGAACTCTCATTCGATAATTTTAACGTATTTAATTCTTTTATTCAAAATACCAATTATCTTAATATTGCATTATCGCATTTTTATATTTAATTACCATGCTTTTAATTAAATACAAAGAATTCTTAATATTCAAACCACGGCAAATTCACATTGAAATACAACCAGAAACTAATATCCCCGACAATGAAAATAGTGTAGAGGAAAATGTCATTGTCGAATTGACTAATCAGCCAATGAATCGGGACGATTCAATTTAGAATGGGGGAGTTGTATGACACATTCCTTAGGAGCTTTTGCCCAATTTATAAACAACTTTGAGCCAAGGGGTTTTTTTCATTCTTTAAATGATGGCATCTTGGCCGAAACCAGGATTTGCATTACGGGAGGCACTGAAGAAAATCTGTGATAATTTCTGTGATATAGTAGTTTTAAAGCTATTTTTTGGTTAGTTTTATACCCTTGCGGGGGGTATGGAAATTTCTGTCAGAAGTATACAACGCAGTGAAGGAGACGTTTCCGACCTCATATTCTTGATCAGCATCACTAGACGAGTCGATCTTGCCATGTCGAGTCTATCTGCAAGGGTACACAAACTTCGACTTGCCGAAGATAACTATCTTTATTGTTTTATTTTTATTTTTGTTAGGATGTTGTGTCCTGGGATTTTCTTCCCGTCCTGTACTTCAAATTTTATATCGGTTTATGTATATACATAATGGCGTCATTGTAACCCGTGTCAACCTAGTTCATTTGACGAACGGCTAGGCGGTGACGGAAGAATAGGGCTTTTGGTAAACGAGCAGGACGAGTGAAGTCAGAAGCCCACCAGCGAGGGTCAGGTTTATCTCCCCAGGTTCAGAGCTATAAAGAGAAGAAAAAAATAATAATTGGAATTTGTCTGCGTGAGGAAAGATGTTTGGTATTGAGGGAGTTTTGTTTCATGGTTATTGATTTTTTTGTTAGTTGTTATCGTATTTATTTATTTATCTTGTAACTTACTATATTATTTATTTTCTTATTTATTTGTTATCTTATTAAATTATATTTTATCGTTGTATACGCCATTGACGTACATAGCAAACGTTTTCTCTGCATAGATCAATTTTCAGTAAACACACAACCAGAGACGCTATGAAAACATGTTAGGAAAAAAATTGAGCCTTAAGAAAAACGTAATTATTTGCAATTCTCTGACCAAAAATACGTGCAAGTTATAAAACCCGTGAAACCAGGCCGCTTATGGCTTTTATTTGTAGCAATTGGAGTCGATGATGGGAGTGACTCTGTCGATAGGATGGGCCGATAGGGCGATAGTTGCAGCAGCGGGTTAAATTTGGCGGGTGATCTGGCCATCTGAGGAGCCAGAAGGGAGAGAAGTCTTAAGCCCGTACGGCTGAGCACATAGCGAGTCTGAGGCGTTGCCAAGCAGTCGCCGAGTCAACACGTCAGCGACAAGCAGCGAAAAAGTATCTTCAAATTGCTGCAAAAGTTCAACACCTCGTCAACGAGGCGAGAGGATATCGATACAACCAGAACCGTCGCAAACACCAAGGACAAGCAAATTACCAAGCCGTCTGTAGTTATACCCGCAATAAACCCACCACATGCCCGTGAACTCTGTGCTTTCTCACTGAACTACTGGCCGGTCACGTTTATATAAATTTGGTGGGACGAACACACACAATCTACTGAGCTAGCCGCACGAATCTCGTAGCGAGCAGAAAGTTAACAAATCAGTTCGTTACAGTACAAACTCCAATACTTCATGTACCTTGCGTAAACAATTAAAGCGCAAGCATACCAATGCTCTCTGCGAATTTTAACCGTGCTTCTACTGGACCATATGCGAAGGAAGTGAAGGAGGTTTTCTGCCCTTCGTGGAATATTTACCCGCCAAGTGTTGTTAACGTTTTTTAAGCGCTTCTGAGCAATCGTTTCATAAAGGAACTAAATCGTAACTAATTTCCGGCAAGCGAGTGATAAATTTAAAGTATTTTAGACACAAATTAAAAACCCTAACCATAATTAAAGCCGCAGGGGCGCTTGTACAATTTACTTCTGTGATCTCGTAAGCCTTTACTGTTTCTAATGCTTCCTCTTCCTAACAGGATAACGGATGATTAAACTTTTCGACATTTGATATCGTTTCGTCGTTGAGAAAAAAGCTGGAAGGAAAGAGAGAGCTGAAGAATTTACACCATAGTAAATATTTTTTTTGGGGCGGCCGAATCTCGGACTCCCTTAAGCAACTCACCGAGTGCGCCAGTTACCCATCTTGAAGACCCATATTGCCGCTGGCCTTCGGCGAGAAGAATTTAGGCCGTGCTATAACTGCCATCCAGGCCAGGCCAGCAGTGGCTGGAATTTCAAACAATTGAATCACACATACCTTGATTATATATATTTTATTTACTTTCCTGCGTTATTTTGAATTTGTCCAAATTTATACTCGAGGCCTTATTTGTCCTCTTCGTTTTCCTAGAATCAGAAAGGTCGCGAGTTTTAGTTAAATGGTATAGTTTACAGTGCATTTACGTACCTTTTGACCTGTTCCTTCTTTACCCTAGGAGCTCCTCAGGATTGGGTGACCCAATATGCACGACTCGCGTGTGTTCCTTATGAGGGCCATCCCTTCAGTTCTGCAGTCCGGTCTCCGAGACATGTCAGAGCCAAAAAAATTTTGTTTTGTTTAATTTTTCTACCTAAACTGTATGACGCTGTCGACGTCAACAAAGAATTCGGAGCAGCGTAGAAGACTTCCGACGAAAGCAGTTCGGCAAAAAAGAGAGGCAGATCTTCGGATATTACCCTCTTTTTCTGTGTCTTATAATCTGCCTGCCCGCGGCTCTCTGACAGCAACCTTCGACCGGTCTTTGTTTGCGTCTCCGTTATGTTCAGAAAGAAACCAAAAGATGAAGTAGACCTGGTGCATTCTGTCTGAGTTATAAGAACAGAAGCAGCGGCTGTTTAAATTGTGCGCTGCGATACATTTAAATTCATTAATAAAAGTGATATTTTTTGAAGAAAAAGTCAGGTAGTGCTTTCTTAAGTTTAAGATGTTGGGTGTTGATCCACGTTTAAAGAACGTCCCTTTTTGAGTTTTTATAATATAACCCAGAAAATGCTGGTTCCGTTACCCGAAAGTGGCGTGCTAAAATCCAGAATAATCGTAATTCTACAGAAAATTTAAATTATACAATTTAAATAAAATATAGTGAAAAGTAAATTAATATGCAAGTTATATGACACATTACTTAGAGGCCCTTGCCCAATTTATAAACAACTTTGAGCCAAGAGCTTTTTCCATTCTTTAAACAAAGCCTCCAATCGATTCCCACACAGATCAGTTTCACACTCTCCGTTTAAAACGGATTCTGTAAAAAAAGGGAGCCCCAAGTCCGCTAACGTAAATATCGATTTCCGGTAAAATTTCAATTCTGCCAAATTTCAATTTCAAATTTAAATGACAACTTCCATCATCCTATTTTTCGACTCTCTTGGATGATTCTCTTAAACAGATTTTTGAGATAAATCTCTTAAGCCGAGGTTTGATTAGGGATTGTTGAACCAAAGTCAGGCAGTCCATTTTTGAATCCGAATTGATCGGTCGACAACTTGAACATCGCGAGCAGTGAAAATTAAGTTCGGTACTAATAACAATTGTCTAAAATAGTGAATAAGAATTAACAATAACAAATATATATATTTTTTAAATTCACTAGGCAAAAATTTAGTTGGCGCCCAACGTAGGGCGGTGATATTTAAAAAAAATTCCTGAAATAAGTTTTAAAACAAAACAGTTTTCGAAAACAAAAGGGGAATTCGCGCCGCTCAAAAACCTAACCGATGACATAATAAAAAATGTTTACATCGTAAAATTAGCTAAAGGAACAAAACAAAAAATGCAATAATCCCCCTTTGTTTACAACAATCCTTTAATTAGTGACGTTAATTAGTGAAAATAAATATTAATTAATTATTATATAAAGAAAAGAAAAACAGATATTAAAAAATCAAACGGATAAATAAAAAGTTAATTAAAAATCAAATACAAATTCAACAAAACAAGGAAGAGCCGAGAAATAAATTGAAATTGATCCTGAACAGGATCATCAGGCAAAAAGAAGACATCCCATATCCAAGCAAACTAAGAAGAACAATTAGTGAGCTGTTTAATTATAGTTTTATTAATATAAAAATGTATTTCGAAAAAATTTAAGTAAAAACAAACAAGGTGGAAGAATTAATCAACGACTTTAAAAACCATGACTCCACTCTTACCTGCAGTGGCTTCTAGCAGCCAGATGGTTAATGTAAGCGATTTAATATCACAAATAGTTAATAATGAAGTTAGTCCTTTGAGGAATAAAATCGCGAGTTTAAAGACACAATTAAATCACAACATAAAGAAGGTTGAGGAATTCAAGGTGGAAGCTGTTGATCCAAACGTAAGGTGTGGTACTTCTTATGAAATCATTAAGTCGGTTCGAGAAAAGGGGAAGTAAAAAATACTTTCCGGTACTATCTATTCTTCGAAATAAAATTACAGGCATTGCCAATGATGCTTTTACTCATAATGGAACCGTATTGAATTTTGACGCCATAATGGCAAGACTAGATTTTGTTTTTAGTGAGAAGCGACCTATACATATTTTAGAACAGGACTTAAGTGTATTAAGTCAGGGGAAATTATCGATTATGGAATGTTATAATTTGGTAAATAAAAAATTAACTCTCTTGATTAACAAAACCATTATGACACATGGGAGGAATAAGCCAATTACATCTGAACTTAATGAAAAACATAGAAAGACAGCCCTACGAGTGTTCATAGCTGGCCTTAACGGCCATATCTCAGATGTAATATTTTCAATGAATCCACCCACAAAATTCGCGAACAATTTTATATCATCACAACGCAAGACTAATGAGTCAAACTTATATGGGAAACAAAACTCTAATAACAATCCAAGACAATATAACAATAATAATAATAAGCAAGATATACTAATTTTAATCAAAATAGAAACAATACCTGGACTCAGGGAAGATTTAGTAATGACCAACAAAATCCGTGGAACAAACAACAAAGTAAGCCAGAGCCAATTCATGTTAATAAATCAATTCAGATGCCAAATAAACCCCATAACAGTAATAATCAAGGATATATTAACTATGAAAATAAATGGAATCAAACTAAAAGAATCGAAACACAAAACACACAATAGGAACAACCCCAAAATAAAAGAGTATGTATAAACAGGAACTGATAACCAATCGGCCAACAAGACTATGAGGTTGAACAACATTGAAGAGGATCATTTTTTAGGGCAATTTCAGGAGTAGACCTAAATAATATAAATAAAAAAAATAAATAAAAATTAAAGATATTCATTGATACAGGGGCAACTTCTTATTATATTAAAACAGGAATTTATAAGAACAAAAATGAACTACCAATATATAAAAAAAGTATCCACAGTTTTATCATATGATAACTATTTGCGATACGCGGTATACTTTTTATGAAATATATGGCCTAGACTCAGATTTACTTGTTGGCTACAACCTATTGAAAAAATCGGAGCTGTAATTGATACAAAAAAAGGGGTAATAAAGAATAATGGAAAGGAGGAAAAATTAAATTACGATAACGGTAATATTTTAAACCAACATTCTTTGACAGAAGAAAACACCATTATTCCGTTAAAAGAATTCTTAATAAAAAATACTTTGATCAAAAGCCTCAAATCCGATCCGAGTCTAAAGAGGGAAATCAAAGTGAATTTAGTTTGGGAAATATAAATCCTGAACACGCCGTCGTTGAATTATCCGACAAAAAGAAAAGTTTGGGATATAAAAATCGTAACGCCCCGTCGTCGGAGTATCCGACAAAAATAAAAATTTGGGATACAAAAATCCTGAACGCGCCGTCGTAGAAGTATCCGACAACCAAAAAATTAACAATATACAGAAATCATCCTCATATCATCAAAAATATTTGGAGGACAAAATATTAAATATTATTAAAAAAGAATAGTCCAAGATAAATATGCAGATTCCTTTTAGGACTGACATACGCGCTGAAATAAATACCTAAAACTATAGGGCTATTTATAGTAAGCAATTCCCTTATGCTCTATCAGCATAATGTTTAAAGAAGAAATTATAAGGCCAAGCAGTAGCTCTTATAATTTTCCAGTATTAGTCGTACCAAAAAAGGGTTTTAACGAAGATGGAACTCCCAAACTTAGACTAGTAATATATTATAAGAAACTCAACAAAAACACCATACCGGATACATATCCAATGCAGGATCCTTCCGTAATTTTGTCAAGCCTCTGGAAGTCTAAATTCTTTTCCACAATTGATTTGGAATCAGGATTCCACCAAACTCTCATGAATGAAGCAGACATTAAAAAAACCTTTTTCTCAATAAATAATGGAAAATACGAATTCCTGAGAATGCCATTTGGATTAACAAACGCTCCTCGAATATTCCAAACATCCATGGATGATATTTTGAGAGAACAAGTTGGAAAACCATCTCATGTCTATATGGATGAAATTATTATTTTCTTAAAAAAAATTGAACATCATTCCAAAGATTTAATTGTTATAATTAAATTTTTGCTGAACGCAAACATAAAAATTTCGATTGAAAAATCAAAGTTATTCAAATTGGAAACAAACTTTATCGGTTACGTTGTTTCTCACAATGTGATCAAAACCGATCCCCAAAAATGTATCACAATCGTAAAATATCCAATCCCAAAAATTCGAGAGTTTAAAAGCTTCCGAGGCCTTACAGGATACTACAGAAAATTTGTTCAAAATTACGCCAAAAAAAGGCATCCCGCAAAACTTCTATACAGTTGGATGAGCCAGCTGTAAAGGCTTCCAACGAACTCAAAAATAATTTAATCCCACAATTAGAGTTAGTTCAACCCGATTATAATAAAAAATTTACTTTAACCACCGATGCGTCAGATTTGACTGTTGGTGCGGTTCTTTCTCAGGAAGGAAAACCAATTACTTTCATATCAAAAACTCTCACAAAAACTGAACAATTATATGCTACTAATAAGAAGAAACTTTTAGCTATAGTTTGGGCTTTACAAAATTTCCGAAATTATTTATATGGAATTAAAAACATTGAAATCTACAAAGATTATCAACCTCTTTCACTTTCAATTTCTTAAAAGAACCCTAATATCGGAATAAAAATATGGTATTCTTTCATTGAAAGTTATTCTCCAAAAATTATTTATAAGCCGGGAGCAACAAATGTTGTTGCTGATGCATTATCCAGGATACAAATTAAAAACTTAACTGAAAATATCGAGTCGGTCTCAGATCAAAACACTCAGCATTCAACAGAGAGTAGTTTTGAGAATGTTATACAAGAA
The DNA here is from genome assembly GCF_025231255.1 of Drosophila biarmipes. Lineage (NCBI taxonomy): Eukaryota > Metazoa > Arthropoda > Insecta > Diptera > Drosophilidae > Drosophila > Drosophila biarmipes. The sequence goes on along the minus strand of NW_026114528.1, from coordinate 1,928,911 downwards.
ACCCGAAATTCCTTAAACCAATTTAAGCTACAATTGCTAATAGCAACGGGGAGGTATACAATACATGAGTCGATTAACGTGTTCGGAAATACTAGACATAAAATGTAAAAAAACTCCTAAAGGAATACATTCCACCTAATATAACAATCGGAATTCATTGTAGCCTAGTATACCTTTATATAATTCAAAAAACACTAAAAGAAAATTTTATAAATAAATTTTTATTTACTAGAATATTTGTCCAAGACGTAGAAAACGCTGAAGACAGATCGCTTATAATAACGGAAACGCATTGTCGAGAACACAGAGGGCTTCATGAAAATTATAAACATATAATATTATTGGCCTAACTTATTTCAAAAACTAAAGAAGTTTGTTAAGAATTGCACAATCTGCAATCAGAACAAATATAACAGACATCCAGTGCAAATTCCTATCGGTCAAGCACCTATTCCAGATAGAGAAGGTGAAAGTTTGCATATTGACATTTATTATTGTCTTATATTCATCACTATAGATTCATATTCAAAATTTTTAGTCGAAAAAGAAATTCCAAATAAATTAAATATAGAAAACAAAGTTTCAGAGATTCTGCAACAATTCCCATTAGCCAAAACCTTGATGATAGAAAACGAACCAAGTTTTTCTTCATCCCAATTTAAATCTTTTGCACAAAGAAATGGGACATCTTTATTTTATACAGATCGTCGACATAGTACTTCCAACGGACAAATAGAAAGGGCATTAAAGATGAACTTACATTAGTTGATTATCCCGAAATATTAATTAGAGCAGCACAGAAATACAACTTATCAATTAACTCTATAACCAATCAACGACCGTATGACATATTATTTAATAAAACAAACACGATTGTTAAAGCAAGCACAGGATAAAACGTTACATTTTCACAATAAAGACAGAAAAGAAAAGGACTATCACGTAGGAGAACTAATTTACGAAAAAAAACACGGGGAAAGAAATAAGCTTAACTCTAGATATAAAAAACAGGTAGTTTTCCTTAATCATCCTAATAAATTTATTATTAATAACAGAAACCGTAAGATTCATAAAGATAATATTAAATTTTAAGCAAATATACTTATCTTAAATTCCAGATAATGAATTCAATAATGTACTTATTATTGCTGGTAGCTACAACTAAATCCGAAATTATGGATTACACAAACCATGATTTCTTGATACCAAAGAAGTCCTCATTTATGAACCGCAGATTTATTTCATATAACTATTTAAGTTTTTATAAAGATATTATTACTCTTGAAACAGAATTTTTAAACAGTCATAACGTTCAAAATTCACAATGGAAAATATTAAACGATTTAAAATTCAAATTAATACTTACGAATATATCTCAAAAGATACCCACTAGTCAAAAAGAGGCAATGGAAATGGATAGCAGGAACACCAGATCATGATGATTTCATAACAGCTCAAAATATAATTGATGATTTGATAAAAACAAAAACGATCAATTCGTTATTAATTCCAAAAAAATTTAAAGAAATAAAAACTTTATCTGACAACTTTAAATTCGACTTTAAAAATCAAGAAAATCCACTCAGAAAGTACCGCCTTCGTTTGCTGACTTACGATCTTATGAGTTTAATGGACACAATTATATTATCAAAAATAGATGTTTTCAACACAAAAGTTCTAAACAATGATGACATACAGGAAATTTATACACATGAACAAAAACCTTATATTATTACTGATCTAATGGATATATCTGAATTAAAAATCGCTTTGCACCAAGACCTTATTATTATATATATTAAATACCCTATAATTATTAATCGTTGTGAAGTTTGCAACTCAAGATTCATTTCGCACAATGATGGAAAATTCTTAATCAATAATCATATCGCAAAATGTAAAAATAAGTTTTATGTAATGTCTAATTTTAAGACGGAATTATTAAGCAACTATTGCACATTAAACAAAAAAAAATTAATGTATTGGAATACATCACTGCACGAAAATATACCGACTTCTACATTTCCTAATATAATTTATCAAATGATTCGGAACTCTCATTCGATAATTTTAACGTATTTAATTCTTTTATTCAAAATACCAATTATCTTAATATTGCATTATCGCATTTTTATATTTAATTACCATGCTTTTAATTAAATACAAAGAATTCTTAATATTCAAACCACGGCAAATTCACATTGAAATACAACCAGAAACTAATATCCCCGACAATGAAAATAGTGTAGAGGAAAATGTCATTGTCGAATTGACTAATCAGCCAATGAATCGGGACGATTCAATTTAGAATGGGGGAGTTGTATGACACATTCCTTAGGAGCTTTTGCCCAATTTATAAACAACTTTGAGCCAAGGGGTTTTTTTCATTCTTTAAATGATGGCATCTTGGCCGAAACCAGGATTTGCATTACGGGAGGCACTGAAGAAAATCTGTGATAATTTCTGTGATATAGTAGTTTTAAAGCTATTTTTTGGTTAGTTTTATACCCTTGCAGGGGGTATGGAAATTTCTGTCAGAAGTATACAACGCAGTGAAGGAGACGTTTCCGACCTCATATTCTTGATCAGCATCACTAGACGAGTCGATCTTGCCATGTCGAGTCTATCTGCAAGGGTACACAAACTTCGACTTGCCGAAGATAACTATCTTTATTGTTTTATTTTTATTTTTGTTAGGATGTTGTGTCCTGGGATTTTCTTCCCGTCCTGTACTTCAAATTTTATATCGGTTTATGTATATACATCGTCATTGTAACCCGTGTCAACCTAGTTCATTTGACGAACGGCTAGGCGGTGACGGAAGAATAGGGCTTTTGGTAAACGAGCAGGACGAGTGAAGTCAGAAGCCCACCAGCGAGGGTCAGGTTTATCTCCCCAGGTTCAGAGCTATAAAGAGAAGAAAAAAATAATAATTGGAATTTGTCTGCGTGAGGAAAGATGTTTGGTATTGAGGGAGTTTTGTTTCATGGTTATTGATTTTTTTGTTAGTTGTTATCGTATTTATTTATTTATCTTGTAACTTACTATATTATTTATTTTCTTGTTTATTTGTTATCTTATTAAATTATATTTTAGCTTTGTATACGCCATTGACGTACATAGCAAACGTTTTCTCTGCATAGATCAATTTTCAGTAAACACACAACCAGAGACGCTATGAAAACATGTTAGGAAAAAAATTGAGCCTTAAGAAAAACGTAATTATTTGCAATTCTCTGACCAAAAATACGTGCAAGTTATAAAACCCGTGAAACCAGGCCGCTTATGGCTTTTATTTGTAGCAATTGGAGTCGATGATGGGAGTGACTCTGTCGATAGGATGGGCCGATAGGGCGATAGTTGCAGCAGCGGGTTAAATTTGGCGGGTGATCTGGCCATCTGAGGATTAATGCCGGTTCGCTCCGAGATTATCTTAGATGGCATTCATATGACCAATGACCCAATTTTGGGAGAGGCCATGTAATATGGTGGGGGGCAGAAGAGAAGATGATCAGCAGATATGGGGATAGTCGCAGCCATATTGCCGCAGACGCAGATGCAACTAGAAGCCTAAGTTAAGCGTTGTGCCAAAAATAAAATAAAAGGCAACCGGGGTCCCGACATAAAAGGAGTTCGACTAAATACGGTGGAAGTTTACTACATTCTTGGGAATTCTACTTAATGTAAATTATTGTACTTGCCGTTGAATTCATTAAATGTTTGTAAAATCCACCATGTGTGAGTAAATTGTCCCAGTGGGGAAGATGGAACTGCCATAGTCGCGAGGAGGGGCGTCGTCCGGCCGAGTTTGGGTGGTGCCTAGTAGCATGTAGAGGGTATCCATGGTAGGGAGGGAGTGCTTGGCTAAAACATCAAAAGCCAAGAAATAAAACCCAAATCTCTGTCGAATTTTGTAAATAGTTACCTTTGTTTACGTTTTGTTCTTAGTGATGTCCGATAGTTTCAGTGATGCGAGACAGCGGAGTTGTCAATGTTTCTTTATGTTGCGAGCTGTGGCACTAGGGGTACTCTGCCCTGAGACAGACTGAACTAGCGGCACGGCCACCACAAATAAGCAGTTCGTAACATATAAACAACAATTTCAATCTCTGCATTCGCCTTTGGCTTTGATGTCCGAGCTTTAAGCTTTAAAACTAAACATAAATTGAAGTTCTAAAAGTTCAAAAACGAAAGCTTCTGGCCGACAATCGTTGGATTTTATTTAAGATGGAAGAGGGCAGTCTTATTTTGACCCGAGCCGAGATCAGTAATGTTTTAGTAAAACGAAAGAAATGTTTTGTGTTAATAATTTTGTCAATAAAGGTTTTTGCAACATAAAATATCTAAAAATAAAAATTATATTTTTTTCTTAAAAATTTCCGGAAGAAAATTAATTGGCGCCCAATAATCCATTTAAGCACGGAAATATATTAAAGGTGGACCGAAAGATTTATAATTAACACAAAATAAGAACCAAACAAAATATAAAGTGAAAGAAATAAATAAAAAAGAAAACTCAAAGAGAGTCAAATAAAAAAAACAAACAAAAATACAATTACGAAAAAAAATTAAAGAAACTAGAAAATTTTTACAAAAAAAAAAACAAAGCGAATTAAGAAATTCTTCGCATAAATTATAAAAAAAAGAAAGGGCTGAAGGCAATCTATCGCCAAACTCAACACAATAACAAATACAAAAAAAAACTTAAGAAGGAAGAAAGGTCTGAAGGGCACTCCCTCGCCAAAATCAGCACGACAACAATCAAACAACCCACAACCTAACAGAAGGAAGACCCCATCGGGACAGATTCGTAAGGAGTTAAATATAATAAAAAAATAGAGAAAAATAATATAATTGAAAAAAACAATAAGATAGATTCGCGATGAAAAAAATCATCGAGAAACAATCTGGAGGATTTTATAAGCAGCTTTAGTGATTTAAAATTAAAAATGGCAACCGGAGGATCAGCACCAAATTTCTCTGCATGTAGTACAGCCACATCTGACGGCCTAAAAGCCGAATTAATTAATAGATTAATAAATGTTGAATTGAATTAAGTGAGCAGAAAAATAGAAGGTTTAGAAGGAAGATTAGCCTCAGATGCAAACACTATGGAGGAGATTTGGATGGAGATTTTAACGATAACGATAACGATAAACGACCAATACATATTCTAGAGTCAGAACTAAGTATTCTCAGTCAGGGACAATTGACAGTTACTGAGTACTATAACGAAAAAAAAGAACACGGAAAGGACGGCGTAATTACCAAGGAAACAAACAAAACAATAAGGAGCAATGCTCTACGAATATTTATATTTGTATTAAATGGATCTATCTCAGAAACTCTTTTCTCATTAAATCCACCAGACTTGCCCAATGCTTTGTCAAAGGTTAAGGAATTAGAATCAAATAATTTCCGTGCTCAATTTGCAAACAGGTTTAATGGATTTAAAAATGAAAATAAATATCAGGGAAACAACTTACGATTTGATCAAGTCCGAAATAATAATAATAATAATAAAACGGGCAATCATTGTGGTAGTAACCAAAATTATAACTGGCCCAAAGAGGGAAATTTTTTCAAAAGCAACAAGCTGTCGAGCCACTGGATGTTGATCAATCGATTCACCTCCAGAATAAACCTAATAACAATCGGCAGCCGAATAATAATTGGCATTGCAACGAGACCCCTTCAGAGAAATACCTTATTTAGGTAGGATAGACAGAAAAACTAAGAAGAAGTTAAAGATTTTAATAGATACAGGAGCCACAGCTTGTTATATAAAAAAGAGAATACTTTAAAATAAAAATGAAATTTCAATATTTAAAAAGGTAACTACAGTTCATGGGTATTATATTATTAAGTATTACCATATTATACATATATTTAAAACACGACATTTATTTTATGAAATAGAAGGTTTAGAATCTGATCTTTTAATTCGATTCAAATAACTAAGAAAAATTGAAGCACAGGGAGTCTTCGAATAAAATAGGAAAACAAAAAAGTAAAAATATTATAATAATGAGGAAAAAAATGAAAAAAGTTTAATTGAAGAAAAAAATAATATATATAATATAATAAAATACCGACAAAAATCAAATAAATAAAAATCGTTTGAAAGGTAAAAATTTGAAGCCCGCTGTCATCGAGTTATCAGACAAACAACAGATAAATAATATAGGTATAGATCAATTAGAAGGACTAAAGGAAAAAATAGTTCAATATATTGAAAAAAGCATTCAACGATAAATATGCAAATTCATTTTATAACAGACATAAAAGGGGATATAAATCTTATTCACGACAGGCCAATATACGGGAAACAATATCCGTATGCTTTGTTTGTCACCGACCTTGTGAATAGCGAAATCAGAAGAATGTTATCAGAATAAATTATAAGGCCTAGCCAAAGCCCTTAAAATTCACCAGTTCGGGTAGTCCCAAAGAAAGGAGAAAATCAAGACGGAAGCCGTAAATTAAGATTCGTTATTGACTATAAAAAATTAAATGAAAGAACCATATCTGACAGGAGCCCAATGCAAGATATTTTTCAACAATAGATTTAGAATCAAATTTTCATCAGATATTAATGAAAGAATCTGATGTCAAAAAACATACTTTTCAATAAATAATGAAAAATACGAATTTTTAATAATGTCATTTGGATTAACAAATGCACCAAACATTTTTCAGCGAGCAATGGACAAACTAAGAGAACAAACAGGGAAAATATGTCATGTCTACATGGACGACATTATAATATTCTCAAATTCGATTGAACAACATTATGAAGATTTAAACAATATTATAAAAATATTATTAGGGGAAAACATGAAAATCTCTATGGAAAAATCTAAGTTTTTTAAAGTAAAAAACCAGTTTTCTATTAAGACAGACCCAGAATAAATTGACACAATTACTAAATGTCAGCTTCCAAAAAATATTCGGGAACTAAGAAGTTTCCTAGGCCTTACAGCACCGACGCTTCGGACGTCGCAATTGGTGCAGGTTTACCTAAAGAAGGTATACCAATTACTTTAATTTCAAAAACCTTATCTAAAACAGAACATGTTTATGCAACTAACAAGAAAGAACTTTTAGCTAAAGTATGGGCTCTTAAAAATCTTAGAAATTACTTATACGGAGTGATTGGAATTAAAATTCAACCCGATCACCAACCACTATCTTTCGCAATCTCTGATACAAATCCTAATATAGAAAGTTTCACTCAAAAGTCATTTATAAACCAGGTATAACTCATGTAGTTGCAGACGCCTTATCAAGGATACAGATTAACAACTTAACTGACAATAACGAATCGGTCTCATATCAATACCTTCAGCATTCAGCAGAGAGTAGTTTTGAGAATATTATACAAAAAACCCGTAAACCCTTGTAACGAACTGATTTTTTTACTTTCTGCTCGCTACGGTATTTGTGCGGCTAGCTCAGTAGATTGTGTGTGTTCGTCCCACCAACTTTATATAAACGTGACCGCCAATAGTTCAGTGAGAAAGCACAGAATTCTCGGGTTCGTAGTGGGTTTATTGCGGGTATAACTGCAGTCGGTCTTATAATTTGCTTGTCTCGCTGTCTCCGATGGTATGGGTTGTCTCGATGTTCGCTCGCCTCGTTGACACGGTGTTCCAGTTTTGTCGCTCCCTGATGATCCTTGACCGCTGCTTGCTCCTGACGCGTTTGGCTCGGTGACTGCTCGGCAACGATTTAGACTCGCTATGGGGTCTACCGAGCGGGCTTAGGGAAGCGTCACCGTTCTTAGACTAGGGTGAATAGACTGATGAGCTCTCCAGGATCACTCCTCTCGATACCCGACTGCCTGTCCCTTGCTCTGTCCCGGATGGTCCCACGGGGCATCCGCTCAGATCAAGGCAGCACGCCAGGAAGCTGCCTTTCTCTTCACTTCGCTTCTGTGCCTCGTGTAAACGAACATTCCATCCTAGCCTCGCCCTTTCGCGTACTGTCCGTGGCGTTCCTGCGGGCTCGATTCTCCTTGCGTTGATGTTGCGGTGTGGTGTCCTGCTTGCCGGTGCCGGTGTCCTGCGAACTGCTCCTGACAGGGTGGCTGTACGTCGCTCCGGGACTTCTCTCCCTTCTGGCTCGATACTCTTGGGGTTCGGTCGCGCCGCTCCGGGACTTCTCTCTCTTCTGGCTGATCGCGACAGGACCTGCTCAACTCCACTTGGCGCACTGGGCTCACGCCGGGATACGCCAAAGTAGTGCTTGGGGCGAGGTACACTGGGGCTCGACAGGCTTACCCCCGAGTCCATGGCTCGTGTTTGACCCTCTTGTCCTTCACGCACTGCTTCCCGCCGACGTCCAGCGTGATGCTTTCGTCCCGCTGATTCCGGTGATGCCTATGGCATGCTTGTATGCCGCACCGCTGCCGAGATGTGGCACCTTCTTTCTCAGTCCAAAGTTCACGGCCGCCTCCAAAGTCCGGCGGCGTCCCGTTACTCCCTTTTGCACACGGCACTCTCGCTCCGCCCGCCAAGTCTCCGCTCTCTCTTTTTCCATTCTTGGTCTCCAAACTCTCTTGGACTCCAAACCCTCACGTTCTCCAAACTCTCTTGTCTCCAAACTCCCACGTCCTCCAAAATCCCACGTTCTCCAAACTCTCACTTTCTCCAAAGTCTCACGATCTCCAACTCTAACGTTCCCTGTCCTGGATCTCCAAACTCTTACGTTCTCCAACCGCTCTTCGCCGCGCCGCCACTACGCGAATTCGCCGCGTACCTGGTGAGCGGCCGGCCATCTGCTGCTGGGATTTGTGTGGAGTTATTTAACTCCTCACACCCTTAAACCAATTGCTATTAGCAACGAGGAGGTTTACAATACATGAGTCGGTTAATATATTCGAAAAACCAGATATATAGTAGAATTGGACACTCCCTAAAATCTGATATTAATCTTAAGAGAATACATTCCCCCTAATATAACAGTAGGTATTCATTGCACTTTGGAGGACTTTTATAAAATTCAAAAACCACTTAGCGAAAATGTTATAAATAAATTTATGTATACAAGAATATTTGTCCAAGATGTGGAAAATTCTGAAGACACAGCACTTATAATCGAAAAAACACATTGTAGAGCACATTTTAATTGGATAAGCCCCAATCCTAAGTAAAGAAGGCGAAAATTTACACATTGACATATATTACGCGCAAAGTCTCACTTTCATAACATGCATTGACGCTTATTCAAAATGCCTAGTAGTAAACGAAATTCAAAATAAATTAAATATCGAAAACAAAGTAATGGAGTTACTTCAACAATTTCCACAAGCCAAAGTAATAATGACCGATTATGAACCGAGCTTCACGTCGGCCCAATTTAAATCTTCTGCACAAAGGTGCGGATTAACATTACACTACGCAGAACCGAGGCACAATACCTCAAATGGACGAGTTGAAACGGCACATTCTACATTAACAAAATTAGCTCGATGCATTAAAAAAAAATTTAATTTAACCGACTATTTCGTAATAGTAATTAGAGCCACTCAAGAATATAATCAGAGCATATATTCATCAACGAACCAAAAGTTAAATTGAAAAATTTAATTTTGACTGTGTTTGTGCAAAAGAGGTGTGGAATTCAATAAAAAAAAAAATGGGAAGGAAAAAAACCAAAACCACGTCAACAACGCATTCATGAGGACAGTGCAGATTGAAAAATATGAAATAAGTGGGAAATAATTGTGACCCTCAGGAAGCAATAGCTAGAGATTATCCAATCGATAAGCCCATAAATTTACATCCTGTCGGGTGCGCACACTCTAAATTGAATTAGATTCTGGGCAAAAGAAGAAGAAAGAAAATTTAAAACCGAGATCTCCGAGTTTTTTGTAATAATGTTTAACAGGGGTGTCACAGAAACCGACAACGGATTTGGGGATGGTTGGTTAGGAAATTCAAACCGTAATTGTCACAGAAATTCGAGCGATTTTAAAAATTAACCACGGCTGTGTATGTATCTACACACATTATGGAATATTGAACAATTAGGGAATTCTTTTTGACTTATTTGGAAAATTTTCCGAAAAGTTATAAACTTAATTTATAATATACAAGGGGAAAACTTCTTTAAAGTGTACAAAGTTAAAGAATAAAATAAAAATTTAAATTACCCGTCAGGCTACATAATGCAACTCTGGACAGCTGCTTGTTGTTGCTGAATTTAATATTTGTATAATAATTGTAAAAAACAAACCAAAATGCCATCTGCACGAATTCTTTCTCTAGTTTGCTTGCGAAGACAAAAACTTCAAGAGGCTAGGATGAGGAGAACCGTTTGTTGCACCTGGAGTTGATAATGGGAGGGACTCTATCGATTCCAGCAGTGGCTGGAATTTATAACAATTAAATCACATGAACCTAGATTATATATATTGTATTTAATTCACAATTACACGTGAATTTATCCGTATTTAGACTCGAAAGACTTATTTGTCCTCTTCGTTTTCGTAGAATCAGAAAGGTATCGAGTTTTAGTTAAATGGTATAGTTTACATTATCTTTCCCCAGAAGCTCCTCAGGATTACGAGACACAACATGCACGCCTCGCGTGGGTTCCTTTTGAAGGCCATGTTTCCATGCAAGCTTTATTAATACAAGACTGGTAGAGAATAACTTTCCTGTAGCTTTTTCCTAGCAACAGATCCTCTGCTTTGACCGCGTTAATATTGAAGACCGTGGCCAAGTTTTGCTCTTAAAGGCTGAGGAAGTATACATCGATTAGAAAGAACATGAATATAAATTATTGTACTTACCATATTCACAATGTGTGAGTAAGTTGTCCCAGTGACGGGGATGGACCCGACGTAGTCGCGAGGAGGGCCGCCGGCCGAGCGAGAATGGGTGGTGACCAGCAGCATCTTCAGGGTACCCATGGTTGAAAGGGAGCGCTTGGCTAAGTCATCAATAGCTACCAAATAAAACCCATTTTTTCATCAATATTCGTAAATATTTACCCTTGCTTAACATATTGTCCTTCGGGATGAGCGATAGTTGTGCCGGTGTGGCTGTGGCATTAGGGTTTCTCCGCCCTGGGAAAGAATGCAGTTCGTAACACAGTGGCGCTCAATTTAAGTTAAATAAAAATCTGTGACTTAGTAGTTTTAAAGAATTTTTTTTGGTATTTTTTATTTAAATTATTTTTGCTAGGATGTTGGGTCTTGGGATTTTCTCCCTGTCCTGTACTTCTAATTTTTTATCGGTATATGTATATATTTAATTGCGTAATCGTGACCCATGGTAACCCCACATGCTGCATATCGATTGTGGATAGCTAGTTCAGTTGACGACGGAAGAATAGGGGCTTTGGTGAAAGCGTAGGAGGAGGTAGGTCAGAAGCCCTACGGCGAGGCCAGTTCCATCTCCCCAGGTCCAGATCTATAAAGAGAAGAAAAAAAATATAATTTGAATTTGTGTTCGTGAGGAAAGGTTATTGGTATTAAGGGAGTTTTGTTTCATGATTTTTGATTTATGTTATTAGTTTTTATCGTATTGATTTACTTATTTTGTGACTTATTATATTATTTATTTTCTTATTTATTTCTTATCTTATATATTTATTTTTTATCGCTGTATACGTCCATTGACGTAGAGGGTTCTGCGGAGTTGCTGCGGATATGGCGGGCTGGGGCTTACCCAAAACGCCGGTAGGCGGTGTGCGGTGGATCGAATTAGGGATCAACCGGCGGATCTGGTACACCATCGGTCGCCCAGGGTCCTCGATTTCAAAGCATTAGCCGGGGCACAGGAGCAACCTCGTGATCCGAAGCAGGAGAGCCCGCAAAAGCTGAACCGGGAACGGGATACAAAGGCGAAGTCGGCGATGAACGCAGCTTTGGCACAAGCGGCCCAAACCTATCGCGCATCTCAGGAGTTGGGAGTTAGGCAGGCGTTGAGGGAGGAAATTAAGAACGGCTTTATAGACATGATGAAGTTGCTGAACGACGCCCCTAGGCCAACGTAGATCAACTCTACACGTTTGGCAAACTCGATGGCCCTATTTGATTGCAAACGCTCATATTCAGAGAACAATGCAGTGTCATTTATAACGCATGCAAACATGAATTTATGCGTGCACAATTATCTATGTGACTTTTGTGCAGCTTTAGCAACAGCAAGCGCGAAAAGCAATCAGTGAAGGGTTGAAAAAGCTATTATACCAGCGCCATTTGCATCATAATCCGATCAAGTTAACCCTTCTAAAAACCACGATGGCATTATATAAACGAATGTGGTAGAAAAAAAGCGCAACAATAATCGCAGGGACAACAACAAGAGGAAGAGGTACATTATTGGCTTGGCTCCTCCTTGGGAGGCGCTATGAAAACATGTTACGAAAAAAGCTGAGCCTTAAGGAAAACTTAATTATTTGCACTTCTCTAACTAAATATACGTGCATACTAACAAGTTAACTTTCAATTATTTCAAACTTGGAGAACCGGTGCACGAAACGGTTTTCAGTAATGAATTTGGCCACAAACAGTAAAAGTGATCCAGTTCATTCATGGGGATGATACAACCCTCCTTGGATTCTACAGTTGTGCATTTAATAGAGAGAGTACCGTTGCATACTTCTACTCCTTCTATATGTCAATCGAAAATTCCCCAGTAGTCGACGCCACTGACATAGACGTCACTATCGGACTGCTCTTGGATCCTACTGCTATTCGTTTCGCTTTACAGCACTATTTACAACAATCTTTTTTTATCGTCTACCATTTTATTTTCTGGATTGCATGTCATACACCTAAGTTACGACTTAAGAGTTCATTCATAGGGCGAGATGCTTCAGATTCTGCTGTTTCTTTTGCGTTGCTTATGCTCACAGTTACTCTCCCAAACCGCTCCCTCTCTGGTTTGCCGCTCTCTGCTTTCATTCTGCTCTCCTGCATTCGCCGTTTGCCTTTCGCGATATTGCTCGCCGCACTCTGCTTACACTTGCGCTCTCTTTTATGAGTTGTCGCCTACTCTCTTCACTGGGCTTTCCACCACTTCTCTCTATTGATGCAATTTTTTTTGTGACGTTATCATACTGATTGAATCTGGGCTAATTTCGAACTTTAGTTCGAATGAATTCTTCGATACTAAATTATTTCAAGTTTTTTATAAAGAGACTTTAGCAGAACACAGTGTGAGAGAGGAGGTGGTGACATCATGGCTATAAACCCTAACTCATAAATTTTCAGTTGGCGGTGACGGTGTCTCGCTCATCCGGGAGATATCGATGGGGGCTTCCTATATTCCACCTGGCAGTGTCAATTTCTAAGTCAGCAGCATAGCTAAATTGTCCTAAAGAATATTTTCAAATAATTATCATTCCTAATAAGGGGTTATATCGAACCGAATCAACATGGCTCCATACCTGGTGGATCTACGACGACCAACTTGACCATTTTTACGAATTATTGTGTACTTTGCATTTGAGGATTAATCACAGATGGCCGCGACTTACAAAATTTTGCTAAAGACTTAATAGTGCTTCAATTCGAGATTAGAGATTATCCAATCGATAAGCCCATAAATGGACATTCTGTCGGGCGCGCACACTCTAAATTGAATTAAATTCTGGGACAAAGAAGAAGAAAGAAAATTTAAAGCCGAGTTCTCCGAGCTTTTTTGTTAAAATGTTTATCAGGAGTGTCACAGAAACCGACAATGGATTTGGGGATGGTTGGTTAGGAAATTCAAACCGTAGGGGTCACAGAATTTCAAGCGATTTAATTTTTTCGTAAAATTTACCGAAAATTAAGCACGGCTGTATATGTATCTACACACATTATCGAATATTTAACAATTAGGATATTTTAATTGACTTATTTTGAAAATATTCCGAAAATTTATAAACTTAATTTATTCTTTTTTTTTGCAAAATAACAAGAGGAAAACTTGTTTAAAGTGTAAAAAGTTAAAGAATACAAAATACAAAAAATTTGAATTACCCGTCAGGCTACATAATGCAACTCTGGAAAGCTGCTTGTTATTGTTGAATTTAATATTTGTATAACAATTGTAAAAACAAACCAAAATGCCATCTGAACGAATTCTTGCTCTAGTGTACTTGCGAAGACAAAAACTTCAAGAGGCTAGGATCAGGAGAACCGTTTGTTGCACCTGGAGTCGATAATGGGAGGGACTCTATCGATAGGAACACGCCCTACAGGCCGGGCCAGCAGTGGCTGGAATTTAAAACAATTATATCACAGGAACCTAGGTAATATATATTGTATTTAGTTTCCTGTTTAATTGTGAATTTATCTGAATTTAGACTCGCGAGCCTTAAACCCAATTTTTCGTCAATATTTGTAAATATTTACCTTTGTTTACCACTTTGTCCTTATAGATGAGCGATAGTTTCAGGGATGCCGGTGTGGCTGTGGCATTAGGGTTACTCCGCCCTGGGAAAGAATGCGCTAACGACACTGCCACCGAAAAATATGCAGTTCGTAACACAGTGGCGCTTAATTTAAGCTAAATAAATTGTCGAGGAGACGTCGTCTCGCATACTTAAAACCCCGACGTGGCTTGCAACATAGATTGCAACTGGTAGGGAGAAGTGACGGGGGAAGACGGTAATTGAGTAGAAGATGTAGTAGTTTTAAAGAATTTTTTTTCGGTATTTTTTATTTAAATTATTTTTGTTAGGATGTTGGGTCTTGGGATTTTCTCCCTGTCCTGTACTTCTAATTTTTTATCGGTATATGTATATACTTAATGGCGTAATCGTGACCCATGTTAACCCCATATGCTGCATATCGATTATAGACAGCTAGTTCACTTGACGACGGAAGAATAGGGACTATGGTGAAAGCGAAGGACGAGTTAGGTCAGAAGCCCACCGGCGAGTATTGATTGTTGTTTGGTATTGAGGGAGTTTTGTTTGGTTATTGATTTTTGTTGTTAGTTATTATCGTATTGATTTACTTATTTTGTGACTTATTATATTATATTTATTTCTTATCTTATATATTTATTTTTATCGCTGTATACGTCCATTGACGTAGAGGGTGCTGCGGAGTTGCCGCGGATATCGCTGGCTGGTGCTTACCCAAAACGCCGGTAGGCGGTGTACGGTGCATCGAATTAGGGATCAACCGACGGATCTGGTACACCATCGGTCGCCCAGGGTCCTCGATTTCAAAGCATTAGTCGGGGCGCAGGATCAACCTCATGATCCGAAGCAGGAGAGCCCGCAAAAGCTGACCCGGGAACGGGATACAAAGGCGAAGTCGGCGATGAACGCAGCTTTGGCACAAGCGGCCCAAACCTATCGCGCATCTCAGGAGTTGGGAGTTAGGCAGGCGTTGAGGGAGGAAATTAAGAACGGCTTTATAGACATGATCTAGTTGCTGAACGATGCCCCTAGGCCAACGTAGATCAACTCTACACGTTTGGCAAACTCGATGGCCCTATTTGATTGCAAACGCTCATATTCAGAGAACAATGCAGTGTCATTTATAACGCATGTAAACATGAATTTATGCGTGCACAATTATCTATGTGACTTTTGTACATTTGAACATGCATCTTTGGCAACAGCAAGCGCGAAAAGCAATCAGCGAAGGGTGGAAAAAGCTCTTATACCAGCGCCATTTGCATCATAATCCGATCAAGTTGAACCTTCTAAAAACCACGATCGCATTATATAAACAATGTGGTGGAAAAAAAGCGCAACAATAATCGCAGGGACAACAACAAGAGGAAGAGGTACATTATTGGCTTGGCTCCTCCTTGGGAGGCGCTATGAAAACATGTTACGAAAAAAGCTGAGCCTTAAGGAAAACTTAATTATCTGCACTTCTCTAAGTAAATATACGTGCATACTAACAAGTTAACTTTCAATTATTTCAAACTTGGAGAACCGGTGCACGAAACGGTTTTCAGTAATGAATTTGGCCACAAACTGTAAAAGTGATCCAGTTCATTCATGGGGATGATACAACCCTCCTTGGATTCTACAGTTGTGCATTTAATAGAGAGAGTACCGTTGCATACTTCTACTCCTTCTATATGTCAATCGAAAATTCCCCAGTAGTCGACGCCACTGACATAGACGTCACTATCGGACTGCTCGTGGATCCTACTGCTATTCGTTTCGCGTTACAGCACTATTTACAACAATCTTTTTTTATCGGCCACCATTTTATTTTCTGGATTGCATGTCATACACCTAAGTTTCGACTTAAGAGTTCATTCATAGGGCGAGATGCTTCAGATTCTGCTGTTCTGCTGGGCTAATTTCGAACTTTAGTTCGAATGAATTCTTCAATACTAAATTATTTCAAGTTTTTCATAAAGAGACTTTAGCAGAACACAGTGTGAGAGAGGAGGTGGTGACATCATGGCTATAAACCCTAACTCATAAATTTTCAGTTGGCGGTGACGGTGTCTCGCTCATCCGGGAGATATCGATGGGGGCTTTCTATATTCCACCTGGCAGTGCCAATTTCTAAGTCAGCAGCATAGCTAAATTGTCTTAAAGAATATTTTCAAATAATTATCATTCCTAATAAGGGGTTATATCGAACCGAATCAACATGGCTCCATACCTGGTGGATCTACGACGACCAACTTGACCATTTTTACGAATTATTGTGTACTTTGCATTTGAGGATTAATCACAGATGGCCGCGACTTACAAAATTTTGCTAAAGACTTAATATTGCTTCAATTCGAGATTAGAGATTATCCAATCGATAAGCCCATAAATGGATATCCTGTCGGGCGCGCACTCTAAATTGAATTAAATTCTGGGCAAAAGAAGAAGAAAGAAAATTTAAAGCCGAGTTCTCCGAGTTTCTTTGTAAAAATGTTTATCAGGGGTGTCACAGAAACCGACAACGGATTTGGGGATGGTTGGTTAGAATATTCAAGCCGTAGGTGTCACAGAAATTCGAGCGATTTTGTTTTTTAATTAAGTACGGCTGTGTATGTATCTACACACATTATCGAAAATTTAACAATTAGTGTATTTCAATTGACTTATTTTGAAAATTTTCCGAAAAGTTAAAAACTTAATTATTTTCTTTTTTCTGCAAAATTACAAGGGGAAAACTTGTTTAAATTGTACAAAGTTAAAGAATAAAATAAGAATTTGAATTACCCGTCAGGCTACATAATGCAACTCTGGACAGCTGCTTGTTGTTGCTGAATTTAATATTTAATTTAATTTCCGCCCTGGGAAAGAATGCGCTAACGGCACTGCCACCGAAAAATATGCAGTTCGTAACACAGTGGCGCTCAATTAAAGCTAAATAAATTGTCGAGGAGACGTCGTCTCGCCCACTTAAGACCCCGACGTGGCTTGCAACATAGATTGCAACTGGTAGGGAGAAGTGACGGGGGAAGAAGGTAATTGAGTAGAAGATCGGAAATAGGGCGGGAGGCTGTTCGGCGAACACTGCCGAGATATTGCTCCAGTGAACTGGTAAAAGCAACTTGGCCGAAACCAGGATTTGCATTACGAGAGACAAATCGTTGATGTAGTAGTTTTAAACAATTTTTTTCGGTATTTTTTATTTAAATTATTTTTGTTAGGATGTTGGGTCTTGGGATTTTCTCCCTGTCCTGTACTGTCCTAATTTTTTATCGGTATATGTATATACTTAATGGCGTAATCGTGACCCATGTTAACCCCACATGCTGCATATCGATTATGGATAGCTAGTTCACTTGACGACGGAACAATAGGGGATATGGTGAAAGCGAAGGACGAGTTAGGTCAGAAGCCCACCGGCGAGTATTGATTGTTGTTTGGTATTGAGGGAGTTTTGTTTTATGGTTATTGATTTTTGTTGTTAGTTATTATCGTATTGATTTACTTATTTTGTGACTTATTATATTATATTTATTTCTTATCTTATATATTTATTTTTTATCGCTGTATACGTCCATTGACGTAGAGGGTGCTGCGGAGTTGCCGCGGATATCGCTGGCTGGGGCTTACCCAAAACGCCGGTAGGCGGTGTGCGGTGCATCGAATTAGGGATCAACCGACGGATCTGGTACACCATCGGTCGCCCAGGGTCCTCGATTTCAAAGCATTAGTCGGGGCGCAGGATCAACCTCATGATCCGAAGCAGGAGAGCCCGCAAAAGCTGACCCGGGAACGGGATACAAAGGCGAAGTCGGCGATGAACGCAGCTTTGGCACAAGCGGCCCAAACCTATCGCGCATCTCAGGAGTTGGGAGTTAGGCAGGCGTTGAGGGAGGAAATTAAGAACGGCTTTATAGACATGATGAAGTTGCTGAACGACGCCCCTAGGCCAACGTAGATCAACTCTACACGTTTGGCAAACTCGATGGGCCTCTTTGGTTGCAAACGCTCATATTCACAATACAATGCAGTGTCATTTATAAGGCATGCAAACATGAATGTATGCGCGCACAGTTATCTATGTGACTTTTGTACATTTGAACATGCAGCTTTGGCAACAGTAAGCGCGAAAAGCAATCAGCAAAGGGTGGAAAAATCTCTATGAAAACATGTTACGAAAAAAGTTGAGCCTTAAGGAAAACTTAATTATTTGCAATTCTCTAAATAAATATACGTGCATACTAACACGTTGACTTTCAAGAGAGTACCGTTGCATACTTCTACTCCTTCTATATGTCAATCAAAAATTCCCCAGTAGTCGACGCCACTGACATAGACGTCACTATCGGCCTGCTCTTGGATCCTACTGCTCTTCGTTTTGCTTTACAGCACTATTTACAACAATCTTATTTTCGGCTTCCTATTTATTTTCTGGATTGCATGTCATACACTTAAGTTTCGACTTAAGAGTTCATTCATAGGGCGAAATACTTCAGATTCTGCTGTTTCTTTTGCGTTGCTTATGCTGACAGTTAATCTCCCAAACCGCTCCCTCTCTGGTTTGCCGCTCTCTGCTTTCATTCTGTTCTCCTGCATTCGTCGTTTGCCTTTCGCGATATTGCTCGCCGCACTCTGCTTCCACTTGCGCTCTCTTTTATGAGTTGTCGCTTACTCTCTTCACTGGGCTTTCCACCACTTCTCTCTATTGATGCAATTTTTTTTGTGACGTTGTCATACAGGTTGAATCTGGGCTAATTTCGAACTTTAGTTCGAATGAATTCTTCGATACTAAATTATTTCAAGTTTTTTATAAAGAGACTTTAGCAGAACACAGTGTGAGAGAGGAGGTGGTAACATCATGGCTATAAACCCTAATTCATAAATTTTCAGTTGGCGGTGACGGTGTCTCGCTCATCCGGAAGATATCGATGGGGGCTTCCTATATTCCACCTGGCAGTGCCAATTTCTAAGTCAGCAGCATAGCTAAATTGTCCTAAAGAATATTTTCAAATAATTATCATTCCTAATAAGGGGTTATATCGAACCGAAACAACATGGCTCCATACCTGGTGGATCTACGACGACCAACTTGACCATTTTTACGAATTATTGTGTACTTTGCATTTGAGGATTAGTCACAGATGGCCGCGACTTACAAAATTTTGCTAAAGACTTAATATTGCTTCAATTCGAGATTAGAGATTATCCAATCGACAAGCCCATAAATGGACATCCTGTCGGGCGCGCACTCTAAATTGAATTAAATTCTGGGCAAAAGAAGAAGAAAGAAAATTTAAAGCCGAGTTTCCGAGTTTCTTTGTAAAAATGTTTATCAGGGGTGTCACAGAAACCGACAACGGATTTGGGGATGGTTGGTTAGGAAATTCAAACCGTAGGTGTCACAGAAATTCGAGCGATTTTGTTTTTTAATTAAGTACGGCTGTGTATGTATCTACACACATTATCGAAAATTTAACAATTAGTGTATTTCAATTGACTTATTTTGAAAATTTTCCGAAAAGTTAAAAACTTAATTATTTTCTTTTTTCTGCAAAATTACAAGGGGAAAACTTGTTTAAATTGTACAAAGTTAAAGAATAAAATAAGAATTTGAATTACCCGTCAGGCTACATAATGCAACTCTGGACAGCTGCTTGTTGTTGCTGAATTTAATATTTAATTTAATTTCCGCCCTGGGAAAGAATGCGCTAACGGCACTGCCACCGAAAAATATGCAGTTCGTAACACAGTGGCGCTCAATTAAAGCTAAATAAATTGTCGAGGAGACGTCGTCTCGCCCACTTAAGACCCCGACGTGGCTTGCAACATAGATTGCAACTGGTAGGGAGAAGTGACGGGGGAAGAAGGTAATTGAGTAGAAGATCGGAAATAGGGCGGGAGGCTGTTCGGCGAACACTGCCGAGATATTGCTCCAGTGAACTGGTAAAAGCAACTTGGCCGAAACCAGGATTTGCATTACGAGAGACAAATCGTTGATGTAGTAGTTTTAAACAATTTTTTTCGGTATTTTTTATTTAAATTATTTTTGTTAGGATGTTGGGTCTTGGGATTTTCTCCCTGTCCTGTACTGTCCTAATTTTTTATCGGTATATGTATATACTTAATGGCGTAATCGTGACCCATGTTAACCCCACATGCTGCATATCGATTATGGATAGCTAGTTCACTTGACGACGGAAGAATAGGGGCTATGTTGGAAGCGCAGGTCGAGTTAGGTCAGAAGCCCACCGGCGAGGCCAGTTCCATCTCCCCAGGTCCAGATCTATAAAGAGAAGAAAAAAAAATATAATTTGAATTTGTGTTTGTGAGGAAAGGTGTTTGGTATTGAGGGAGTTTTGTTTCATGGTTATTGATTTTTGTTGTTAGTTATCGTATTGATTTACTTATTTTGTGACTTATTATATTATTTATTTTCTTATTTATTTCTTATCTTATATATTTATTTTTTATCGCTGTATACGTCCATTGACGTAGAGGGTGCTGCGGAGTTGCCGCGGATATCGCTGGCTGGTGCTTACCCAAAACGCCGGTAGGCGGTGTGCGGTGCATCGAATTAGGTATCAACCGGCGGATCTGGTACACCATCGGTCGCCCAGGGTCCTCGATTTCAAAGCATTATTCGAGGCGCAGGAGCAACCTCGTGATCCGGAGCAGGAGAGCCCGCAAAAGCTGAACCGGGAACGGGATACAAAGGCGGAATTGGCGATGAACGCAGCTTTGGCACAAGCGGCCCAAACCTATCGCGCATCTCAGGAGTTGGGAGTTAGGCAGGCGTTGAGAACGGTTTATAGACATGATCTAGTTGCTGAACGACGCCCCTAGGCCAACGTAGATCAACTCTACACGTTTAGCAAACTCTATCGCCCTATTTGATTGCAAACGCTCATATTCAGAGAACAATGCAGTGTCATTTATAACGCATGCAAACATGAATTTATGCGTGCACAATTATCTATGTGACTTTTGTACATTTGAGCATGCAGCTTTGGCAACAGCAAGCGCGAAAAGCAATCAGCGATGGGTTGAAAAAGCTATTATACCAGCGCCATTTGCATCATAATCCGATCAAGTTAACCCTTCTAAAAACCACGATGGCATTATATAAACGAATGTGGTAGAAAAAAAGCGCAACAATAATCGCAGGGACAACAACAAGAGGAAGAGGTACATTATTGGCTTGGCTCCTCCTTGGGAGGCGCTATGAAAACATGTTACGAAAAAAGCTGAGCCTTAAGGAAAACTTAATTATCTGCACTTCTCTAACTAAATATACGTGCATACTAACAAGTTAACTTTCAATTATTTCAAACTTGGAGAACCGGTGCACGAAACGGTTTTCAGTAATGAATTTGGCCACAAACAGTAAAAGTTATCCAGTTCATTCAAGGGGATGATACAACCCTCCTTGGATTCTACAGTTGTGCATTTAAAAGAGAGAGCACCGTTGCATACTTCTACTCCTTCTATATGTCAATCAAAAATTCACCAGTAGTCGACGCCACTGACATAGACGTCACTATCGGACTGCTCGTGGATCCTACTGCTATTCGTTTCGCTTTACAGCACTATTTACAACAATCTTTTTTTATCGGCCACCATTTTATTTTCTGGATTGCATGTCATACACCTAAGTTTCGACTTAAGAGTTCATTCATAGGGCGAAATGCTTCAGATTCTGCTGTTTCTTTGCGTTGCTTATGCTCACAGTTACTCTCCCAAACCGCTCACTCTCTGGTTTGCCGTTCTCTGCTTTCATTCTGTTCTCCTGCATTCGCCGTCTGCCTTTCGCGATATTGTTCGCCGCACTCTGCTTACACTTGCGCTCTCTTATATGAGTTGTCGCCTACTCTCTTTCTGGGCTTTCCTCCACTTCTCTCTATTGATGCAATTCTATTTGTGACGTTATAATACTGGTTGAATCTGGGCTAATTTCGAACTTTAGTTCGAATGAATTCTTTGATACTAAATTATTTCAAGTTTTTCATAAAGAGACTTTAGCAGAACACAGTGTGAGAGAGGAGGTGGTGACATCATGGCTATAAACCCTAACTCATAAATTTTCAGTTGGCGGTGACGGTGTCTCGCTCATCCGGGAGATATCGATGGGGGCTTTCTATATTCCACCTGGCAGTGCCAATTTCTAAGTCAGCAGCATAGCTAAATTGTCCTAAAGAATATTTTCAAATAATTATCATTCCTAATAAGGGGTTATATCGAACCGAATCAACATGGCTCCATACCTGGTGGATCTACGACGACCAACTTGACCATTTTTACGAATTATTATGTACTTTGCATTTGAGGATTAATCACAGATGGCCGCGACTTACAAAATTTTGCTAAAGACTTAATATTGCTTCAATTCGAGATTAGAGATTATCCAATCGATAAGCCCATAAATGGACATCCTGTCGGGCGCGCACTCTAAATTGAATTAAATTCTGGGCAAAAGAAGAAGAAAGAAAATTTAAAGCCGAGTTCTCCGAGTTTCTTTGTAAAAATGTTTATAAGGGGTGTCACAGAAACCGACAACGGATTTGGGGATGGTTGGTTAGGAAATTCAAGCCGTAGGTGTCACAGAAATTCGAGCGATTTTGTTTTTTAATTAAGTACGGCTGTGTATGTATCTACACACATTATCGAAAATTTAACAATTAGTGTATTTCAATTGACTTATTTTGAAAATTTTCCGAAAAGTTATAAACTTAATTTATTCATTTTTTTTTGCAAAATTACAAGGGGAAAACTTGTTTAAAGTGTACAAAGTTAACGAATAAAATAAGAATTTGAATTACCCGTCAGGCTACATAATGCAACTCTGGACAGCTGCTTGTTGTTGCTGAATTTAATATTTAATTTAATTTCCGCCCTGGGAAAGAATGCGCTAACGGCACTGCCACCGAAAAATATGCAGTTCGTAACACAGTGGCGCTCAATTAAAGCTAAATAAATTGTCGAGGAGACGTCGTCTCGCCCACTTAAGACCCCGACGTGGCTTGCAACATAGATTGCAACTGGTAGGGAGAAGTGACGGGGGAAGAAGGTAATTGAGTAGAAGATCGGAAATAGGGCGGGAGGCTGTTCGGCGAACACTGCCGAGATATTGCTCCAGTGAACTGGTAAAAGCAACTTGGCCGAAACCAGGATTTGCATTACGAGAGACAAATCGTTGATGTAGTAGTTTTAAACAATTTTTTTCGGTATTTTTTATTTAAATTATTTTTGTTAGGATGTTGGGTCTTGGGATTTTCTCCCTGTCCTGTACTGTCCTAATTTTTTATCGGTATATGTATATACTTAATGGCGTAATCGTGACCCATGTTAACCCCACATGCTGCATATCGATTATGGATAGCTAGTTCACTTGACGACGGAAGAATAGGGGCTATGGTGAAAGCGAAGGACGAGTTAGGTCAGAAGCCCACCGGCGAGTATTGATTGTTGTTTGGTATTGAGGGAGTTTTGTTTCATGGTTATTGATTTTTGTTGTTAGTTATTATCGTATTGATTTACTTATTTTGTGACTTATTATATTATATTTATTTCTTATCTTATATATTTATTTTTTATCGCTGTATACGTCCATTGACGTAGAGGGTGCTGCGGAGTTGCCGCGGATATCGCTGGCTGGGGCTTACCCAAAACGCCGGTAGGCGGTGTACGGTGCATCGAATTAGGGATCAACCGACGGATCTGGTACACCATCGGTCGCCCAGGGTCCTCGATTTCAAAGCATTAGTCGGGGCGCAGGATCAACCTCATGATCCGAAGCAGGAGAGCCCGCAAAGGCTGACCCGGGAACGGGATACAAAGGCGAAGTCGGCGATGAACGCAGCTTTGGCACAAGCGGCCCAAACCTATCGCGCATCTCAGGAGTTGGGAGTTAGGCAGGCGTTGAGGGAGGAAATTAAGAACGGCTTTATAGACATGATGAAGTTGCTGAACGACGTCCCTAGGCCAACGTAGATCAACTCTACACGTTTGGCAAACTCGATGGGCCTCTTTGGTTGCAAACGCTCATATTCACAATACAATGCAGTGTCATTTATAAGGCATGCAAACATGAATGTATGCGCGCACAGTTATCTATGTGACTTTTGTACATTTGAACATGCAGCTTTGGCAACAGTAAGCGCGAAAAGCAATCAGCAAAGGGTGGAAAAATCTCTATGAAAACATGTTACGAAAAAAGTTGAGCCTTAAGGAAAACTTAATTATTTGCAATTCTCTAAATAAATATACGTGCATACTAACACGTTGACTTTCAAGAGAGTACCGTTGCATACTTCTACTCCTTCTATATGTCAATCGAAAATTCCCCAGTAGTCGACGCCACTGACATAGACGTCACTATCGGCCTGCTCTTGGATCCTACTGCTCTTCGTTTTGCTTTACAGCACTATTTACAACAATCTTATTTTCGGCTTCCTATTTATTTTCTGGATTGCATGTCATACACTTAAGTTTCGACTTAAGAGTTCATTCATAGGGCGAAATACTTCAGATTCTGCTGTTTCTTTTGCGTTGCTTATGCTCACAGTTACTCTCCCAAACCGCTCCCTCTCTGGTTTGCCGCTCTCTGCTTTCATTCTGTTCTCCTGCATTCGTCGTTTGCCTTTCGCGATATTGTTCGCCGCACTCTGCTTCCACTTGCGCTCTCTTTTATGAGTTGTCGCTTACTCTCTTCACTGGGCTTTCCACCACTTCTCTCTATTGATGCAATTCTATTTGTGACGTTATAATACTGGTTGAATCTGGGCTAATTTCGAACTTTAGTTTGAATGAATTCTTCAATACTAAATTATTTCAAGTTTTTTATAAAGAGACTTTAGCAGAACACAGTGTGAGAGAGGAGGTGGTGACATCATGGCTATAAGCCGTAACACCAAAATTTTTGGTTGGCAGTGACGATGTCTCGCTCATCCGGGAGATATCGATGGGGGCTTCCTATATTCCACCTGGCAGTGCCGATTTCTAAGTCAGCAGCATAGCTAAATTGTCCTGAAGAATATTTTCAAATAATTATCATTCCTAATAAGGGGTTATATCGAACCGAATCAACATGGCTCCATACCTGGTGGATCTACGACGACCAACTTGACCATTTTTACGAATTATTGTGTACTTTGCATTTGAGGATTAGTCACAGATGGCCGCGACTTACAAAATTTTGCTAAAGACTTAATATTGCTTCAATTCGAAATTAGAGATTATCCAATCGACAAGCCCATAAATGGACATCCTGTCGGGCGCGCACTCTAAATTGAATTAAATTCTGGGCAAAAGAAGAAGAAAGAAAATTTAAAGCCGAGTTCTCCGAGTTTCTTTGTAAAAATGTTTATCAGGGGTGTCACAGAAACCGACAACGGATTTGGGGATGGTTGGTTAGAATATTCAAGCCGTAGGTGTCACAGAAATTCGAGCGATTTTGTTTTTTAATTAAGTACGGCTGTGTATGTATCTACACACATTATCGAAAATTTAACAATTAGTGTATTTCAATTGACTTATTTTGAAAATTTTCCGAAAAGTTAAAAACTTAATTATTTTCTTTTTTCTGCAAAATTACAAGGGGAAAACTTGTTTAAATTGTACAAAGTTAACGAATAAAATAAGAATTTGAATTACCCGTCAGGCTACATAATGCAACTCTGGACAGCTGCTTGTTGTTGCTGAATTTAATATTTAATTTAATTTCCGCCCTGGGAAAGAATGCGCTAACGGCACTGCCACCGAAAAATATGCAGTTCGTAACACAGTGGCGCTCAATTAAAGCTAAATAAATTGTCGAGGAGACGTCGTCTCGCCCACTTAAGACCCCGACGTGGCTTGCAACATAGATTGCAACTGGTAGGGAGAAGTGACGGGGGAAGAAGGTAATTGAGTAGAAGATCGGAAATAGGGCGGGAGGCTGTTCGGCGAACACTGCCGAGATATTGCTCCAGTGAACTGGTAAAAGCAAATTGGCCGAAACCAGGATTTGCATTACGAGAGACAAATCGTTGATGTAGTAGTTTTAAAGAATTTTTTTCGGTATTTTTTATTTAAATTATTTTTGTTAGGATGTTGGGTCTTGGGATTTTCTCCCTGTCCTGTACTGTCCTAATTTTTTATCGGTATATGTATATACTTAATGGCGTAATCGTGACCCATGTTAACCCCACATGCTGCATATCGATTATGGATAGCTAGTTCACTTGACGACGGAAGAATAGGGGCTATGTTGGAAGCGCAGGTCGAGTTAGGTCAGAAGCCCACCGGCGAGGCCAGTTCCATCTCCCCAGGTCCAGATCTATAAAGAGAAGAAAAAAAAATATAATTTGAATTTGTGTTTGTGAGGAAAGGTGTTTGGTATTGAGGGAGTTTTGTTTCATGGTTATTGATTTTTGTTGTTAGTTATCGTATTGATTTACTTATTTTGTGACTTATTATATTATTTATTTTCTTATTTATTTCTTATCTTATATATTTATTTTTTATCGCTGTATACGTCCATTGACGTAGAGGGTGCTGCGGAGTTGCCGCGGATATCGCTGGCTGGTGCTTACCCAAAACGCCGGTAGGCGGTGTGCGGTGCATCGAATTAGGTATCAACCGGCGGATCTGGTACACCATCGGTCGCCCAGGGTCCTCGATTTCAAAGCATTATTCGAGGCGCAGGAGCAACCTCGTGATCCGGAGCAGGAGAGCCCGCAAAAGCTGAACCGGGAACGGGATACAAAGGCGGAATTGGCGATGAACGCAGCTTTGGCACAAGCGGCCCAAACCTATCGCGCATCTCAGGAGTTGGGAGTTAGGCAGGCGTTGAGAACGGTTTATAGACATGATCTAGTTGCTGAACGACGCCCCTAGGCCAACGTAGATCAACTCTACACGTTTAGCAAACTCTATCGCCCTATTTGATTGCAAACGCTCATATTCAGAGAACAATGCAGTGTCATTTATAACGCATGCAAACATGAATTTATGCGTGCACAATTATCTATGTGACTTTTGTACATTTGAGCATGCAGCTTTGGCAACAGCAAGCGCGAAAAGCAATCAGCGAAGGGTGGAAAAAGCTCTTATACCAGCGCCATTTGCATCATAATCCGATCAAGTTGAACCTTCTAAAAACCACGATCGCATTATATAAACAATGTGGTAGAAAAAAAGCGCAACAATAATCGCAGGGACAACAACAAGAGGAAGAGGTACATTATTGGCTTGGCTCCTCCTTGGGAGGCGCTATGAAAACATGTTACGAAAAAATTTGAGCCTTGAAAAACTTAATTATTTGCACTTCTCTAACTAAATATACGTGCATACTAACAAGTTAACTTTCAATTATTTCAAACTTGGAGAACCGGTGCACGAAACGGTTTTCAGTAATGAATTTGGCCACAAACAGTAAAAGTTATCCAGTTCATTCAAGGGGATGATACAACCCTCCTTGGATTCTACAGTTGTGCATTTAAAAGAGAGAGCACCGTTGCATACTTCTACTCCTTCTATATGTCAATCAAAAATTCACCAGTAGTCGACGCCACTGACATAGACGTCACTATCGGACTGCTCGTGGATCCTACTGCTATTCGTTTCGCTTTACAGCACTATTTACAACAATCTTATTTTCGGCTTCCTATTTATTTTCTGGATTGCATGTCATACACCTAAGTTTCGACTTAAGAGTTCATTCATAGGGCGAAATGCTTCAGATTCTGCTGTTTCTTTGCGTTGCTTATGCTCACAGTTACTCTCCCAAACCGCTCACTCTCTGGTTTGCCGTTCTCTGCTTTCATTCTGTTCTCCTGCATTCGCCGTCTGCCTTTCGCGATATTGTTCGCCGCACTCTGCTTACACTTGCGCTCTCTTATATGAGTTGTCGCCTACTCTCTTTCTGGGCTTTCCTCCACTTCTCTCTATTGATGCAATTCTATTTGTGACGTTATAATACTGGTTGAATCTGGGCTAATTTCGAACTTTAGTTCGAATGAATTCTTTGATACTAAATTATTTCAAGTTTTTCATAAAGAGACTTTAGCAGAACACAGTGTGAGAGAGGAGGTGGTGACATCATGGCTATAAACCCTAACTCATAAATTTTCAGTTGGCGGTGACGGTGTCTCGCTCATCCGGGAGATATCGATGGGGGCTTTCTATATTCCACCTGGCAGTGCCAATTTCTAAGTCAGCAGCATAGCTAAATTGTCCTAAAGAATATTTTCAAATAATTATCATTCCTAATAAGGGGTTATATCGAACCGAATCAACATGGCTCCATACCTGGTGGATCTACGACGACCAACTTGACCATTTTTACGAATTATTGTGTACTTTGCATTTGAGGATTAATCACAGATGGCCGCGACTTACAAAATTTTGCTAAAGACTTAATATTGCTTCAATTCGAGATTAGAGATTATCCAATCGATAAGCCCATAAATGGACATCCTGTCGGGCGCGCACTCTAAATTGAATTAAATTCTGGGCAAAAGAAGAAGAAAGAAAATTTAAAGCCGAGTTCTCCGAGTTTCTTTGTAAAAATGTTTATCAGGGGTGTCACAGAAACCGACAACGGATTTGGGGATGGTTGGTTAGGAAATTCAAGCCGTAGGTGTCACAGAAATTCGAGCGATTTTGTTTTTTAATTAAGTACGGCTGTGTATGTATCTACACACATTATCGAAAATTTAACAATTAGTGTATTTCAATTGACTTATTTTGAAAATTTTCCGAAAAGTTATAAACTTAATTTATTCATTTTTTTTTGCAAAATTACAAGGGGAAAACTTGTTTAAAGTGTACAAAGTTAACGAATAAAATAAGAATTTGAATTACCCGTCAGGCTACATAATGCAACTCTGGACAGCTGCTTGTTGTTGCTGAATTTAATATTTAATTTAATTTCCGCCCTGGGAAAGAATGCGCTAACGGCACTGCCACCGAAAAATATGCAGTTCGTAACACAGTGGCGCTCAATTAAAGCTAAATAAATTGTCGAGGAGACGTCGTCTCGCCCACTTAAGACCCCGACGTGGCTTGCAACATAGATTGCAACTGGTAGGGAGAAGTGACGGGGGAAGAAGGTAATTGAGTAGAAGATCGGAAATAGGGCGGGAGGCTGTTCGGCGAACACTGCCGAGATATTGCTCCAGTGAACTGGTAAAAGCAACTTGGCCGAAACCAGGATTTGCATTACGAGAGACAAATCGTTGATGTAGTAGTTTTAAACAATTTTTTTCGGTATTTTTTATTTAAATTATTTTTGTTAGGATGTTGGGTCTTGGGATTTTCTCCCTGTCCTGTACTGTCCTAATTTTTTATCGGTATATGTATATACTTAATGGCGTAATCGTGACCCATGTTAACCCCACATGCTGCATATCGATTATGGATAGCTAGTTCACTTGACGACGGAAGAATAGGGGCTATGGTGAAAGCGAAGGACGAGTTAGGTCAGAAGCCCACCGGCGAGTATTGATTGTTGTTTGGTATTGAGGGAGTTTTGTTTCATGGTTATTGATTTTTGTTGTTAGTTATTATCGTATTGATTTACTTATTTTGTGACTTATTATATTATATTTATTTCTTATCTTATATATTTATTTTTTATCGCTGTATACGTCCATTGACGTAGAGGGTGCTGCGGAGTTGCCGCGGATATCGCTGGCTGGGGCTTACCCAAAACGCCGGTAGGCGGTGTACGGTGCATCGAATTAGGGATCAACCGACGGATCTGGTACACCATCGGTCGCCCAGGGTCCTCGATTTCAAAGCATTAGTCGGGGCGCAGGATCAACCTCATGATCCGAAGCAGGAGAGCCCGCAAAGGCTGAACCGGGAACGGGATACAAAGGCGAAGTCGGCGATGAACGCAGCTTTGGCACAAGCGGCCCAAACCTATCGCGCATCTCAGGAGTTGGGAGTTAGGCAGGCGTTGAGGGAGGAAATTAAGAACGGCTTTATAGACATGATGAAGTTGCTGAACGACGTCCCTAGGCCAACGTAGATCAACTCTACACGTTTGGCAAACTCGATGGGCCTCTTTGGTTGCAAACGCTCATATTCACAATACAATGCAGTGTCATTTATAAGGCATGCAAACATGAATGTATGCGCGCACAGTTATCTATGTGACTTTTGTACATTTGAACATGCAGCTTTGGCAACAGTAAGCGCGAAAAGCAATCAGCAAAGGGTGGAAAAATCTCTATGAAAACATGTTACGAAAAAAGTTGAGCCTTAAGGAAAACTTAATTATTTGCAATTCTCTAAATAAATATACGTGCATACTAACACGTTGACTTTCAAGAGAGTACCGTTGCATACTTCTACTCCTTCTATATGTCAATCGAAAATTCCCCAGTAGTCGACGCCACTGACATAGACGTCACTATCGGCCTGCTCTTGGATCCTACTGCTCTTCGTTTTGCTTTACAGCACTATTTACAACAATCTTATTTTCGGCTTCCTATTTATTTTCTGGATTGCATGTCATACACCTAAGTTTCGACTTAAGAGTTCATTCATAGGGCGAAATACTTCAGATTCTGCTGTTTCTTTTGCGTTGCTTATGCTCACAGTTACTCTCCCAAACCGCTCCCTCTCTGGTTTGCCGCTCTCTGCTTTCATTCTGTTCTCCTGCATTCGTCGTTTGCCTTTCGCGATATTGTTCGCCGCACTCTGCTTCCACTTGCGCTCTCTTTTATGAGTTGTCGCTTACTCTCTTCACTGGGCTTTCCACCACTTCTCTCTATTGATGCAATTCTATTTGTGACGTTATAATACTGGTTGAATCTGGGCTAATTTCGAACTTTAGTTTGAATGAATTCTTCAATACTAAATTATTTCAAGTTTTTTATAAAGAGACTTTAGCAGAACACAGTGTGAGAGAGGAGGTGGTGACATCATGGCTATAAGCCGTAACACCAAAATTTTTGGTTGGCAGTGACGATGTCTCGCTCATCCGGGAGATATCGATGGGGGCTTCCTATATTCCACCTGGCAGTGCCGATTTCTAAGTCAGCAGCATAGCTAAATTGTCCTGAAGAATATTTTCAAATAATTATCATTCCTAATAAGGGGTTATATCGAACCGAATCAACATGGCTCCATACCTGGTGGATCTACGACGACCAACTTGACCATTTTTACGAATTATTGTGTACTTTGCATTTGAGGATTAGTCACAGATGGCCGCGACTTACAAAATTTTGCTAAAGACTTAATATTGCTTCAATTCGAGATTAGAGATTATCCAATCGACAAGCCCATAAATGGACATCCTGTCGGGCGCGCACTCTAAATTGAATTAAATTCTGGGCAAAAGAAGAAGAAAGAAAATTTAAAGCCGAGTTCTCCGAGTTTCTTTGTAAAAATGTTTATCAGGTGTGTCACAGAAACCGACAACGGATTTGGGGATGGTTGGTTAGGAAATTCAAACCGTAGGTGTCACAGAAATTCGAGCGATTTTGTTTTTTAATTAAGTACGGCTGTGTATGTATCTACACACATTATCGAATATTTAACAATTAGGGAATTTTAATTGACTTATTTTGAAAATTTTCCGAAAAGTTAAAAACTTAATTATTTTCTTTTTTCTGCAAAATTACAAGGGGAAAACTTGTTTAAAGTGTACAAAGTTAACGAATAAAATAAGAATTTGAATTACCCGTCAGGCTACATAATGCAACTCTGGACAGCTGCTTGTTGTTGCTGAATTTAATATTTAATTTAATTTCCGCCCTGGGAAAGAATGCGCTAACGGCACTGCCACCGAAAAATATGCAGTTCGTAACACAGTGGCGCTCAATTAAAGCTAAATAAATTGTCGAGGAGACGTCGTCTCGCCCACTTAAGACCCCGACGTGGCTTGCAACATAGATTGCAACTGGTAGGGAGAAGTGACGGGGGAAGAAGGTAATTGAGTAGAAGATCGGAAATAGGGCGGGAGGCTGTTCGGCGAACACTGCCGAGATATTGCTCCAGTGAACTGGTAAAAGCAACTTGGCCGAAACCAGGATTTGCATTACGAGAGACAAATCGTTGATGTAGTAGTTTTAAACAATTTTTTTCGGTATTTTTTATTTAAATTATTTTTGTTAGGATGTTGGGTCTTGGGATTTTCTCCCTGTCCTGTACTGTCCTAATTTTTTATCGGTATATGTATATACTTAATGGCGTAATCGTGACCCATGTTAACCCCACATGCTGCATATCGATTATGGATAGCTAGTTCACTTGACGACGGAAGAATAGGGGCTATGGTGAAAGCGAAGGACGAGTTAGGTCAGAAGCCCACCGGCGAGTATTGATTGTTGTTTGGTATTGAGGGAGTTTTGTTTCATGGTTATTGATTTTTGTTGTTAGTTATTATCGTATTGATTTACTTATTTTGTGACTTATTATATTATATTTATTTCTTATCTTATATATTTATTTTTTATCGCTGTATACGTCCATTGACGTAGAGGGTGCTGCGGAGTTGCCGCGGATATCGCTGGCTGGGGCTTACCCAAAACGCCGGTAGGCGGTGTACGGTGCATCGAATTAGGGATCAACCGACGGATCTGGTACACCATCGGTCGCCCAGGGTCCTCGATTTCAAAGCATTAGTCGGGGCGCAGGATCAACCTCATGATCCGAAGCAGGAGAGCCCGCAAAGGCTGACCCGGGAACGGGATACAAAGGCGAAGTCGGCGATGAACGCAGCTTTGGCACAAGCGGCCCAAACCTATCGCGCATCTCAGGAGTTGGGAGTTAGGCAGGCGTTGAGGGAGGAAATTAAGAACGGCTTTATAGACATGATGAAGTTGCTGAACGACGTCCCTAGGCCAACGTAGATCAACTCTACACGTTTGGCAAACTCGATGGGCCTCTTTGGTTGCAAACGCTCATATTCACAATACAATGCAGTGTCATTTATAAGGCATGCAAACATGAATGTATGCGCGCACAGTTATCTATGTGACTTTTGTACATTTGAACATGCAGCTTTGGCAACAGTAAGCGCGAAAAGCAATCAGCAAAGGGTGGAAAAATCTCTATGAAAACATGTTACGAAAAAAGTTGAGCCTTAAGGAAAACTTAATTATTTGCAATTCTCTAAATAAATATACGTGCATACTAACACGTTGACTTTCAAGAGAGTACCGTTGCATACTTCTACTCCTTCTATATGTCAATCGAAAATTCCCCAGTAGTCGACGCCACTGACATAGACGTCACTATCGGCCTGCTCTTGGATCCTACTGCTCTTCGTTTTGCTTTACAGCACTATTTACAACAATCTTATTTTCGGCTTCCTATTTATTTTCTGGATTGCATGTCATACACTTAAGTTTCGACTTAAGAGTTCATTCATAGGGCGAAATACTTCAGATTCTGCTGTTTCTTTTGCGTTGCTTATGCTCACAGTTACTCTCCCAAACCGCTCCCTCTCTGGTTTGCCGCTCTCTGCTTTCATTCTGTTCTCCTGCATTCGTCGTTTGCCTTTCGCGATATTGTTCGCCGCACTCTGCTTCCACTTGCGCTCTCTTTTATGAGTTGTCGCTTACTCTCTTCACTGGGCTTTCCACCACTTCTCTCTATTGATGCAATTCTATTTGTGACGTTATAATACTGGTTGAATCTGGGCTAATTTCGAACTTTAGTTTGAATGAATTCTTCAATACTAAATTATTTCAAGTTTTTTATAAAGAGACTTTAGCAGAACACAGTGTGAGAGAGGAGGTGGTGACATCATGGCTATAAGCCGTAACACCAAAATTTTTGGTTGGCAGTGACGATGTCTCGCTCATCCGGGAGATATCGATGGGGGCTTCCTATATTCCACCTGGCAGTGCCGATTTCTAAGTCAGCAGCATAGCTAAATTGTCCTGAAGAATATTTTCAAATAATTATCATTCCTAATAAGGGGTTATATCGAACCGAATCAACATGGCTCCATACCTGGTGGATCTACGACGACCAACTTGACCATTTTTACGAATTATTGTGTACTTTGCATTTGAGGATTAGTCACAGATGGCCGCGACTTACAAAATTTTGCTAAAGACTTAATATTGCTTCAATTCGAAATTAGAGATTATCCAATCGACAAGCCCA
Organism: Drosophila biarmipes; assembly: GCF_025231255.1. Lineage (NCBI taxonomy): Eukaryota > Metazoa > Arthropoda > Insecta > Diptera > Drosophilidae > Drosophila > Drosophila biarmipes. The sequence continues at coordinate 1,894,447 of NW_026114528.1, read as the reverse complement.
TAAATGGACATCCTGTCGGGCGCGCACTCTAAATTGAATTAAATTCTGGGCAAAAGAAGAAGAAAGAAAATTTAAAGCCGAGTTCTCCGAGTTTCTTTGTAAAAATGTTTATCAGGGGTGTCACAGAAACCGACAACGGATTTGGGGATGGTTGGTTAGAATATTCAAGCCGTAGGTGTCACAGAAATTCGAGCGATTTTGTTTTTTAATTAAGTACGGCTGTGTATGTATCTACACACATTATCGAAAATTTAACAATTAGTGTATTTCAATTGACTTATTTTGAAAATTTTCCGAAAAGTTAAAAACTTAATTATTTTCTTTTTTCTGCAAAATTACAAGGGGAAAACTTGTTTAAATTGTACAAAGTTAACGAATAAAATAAGAATTTGAATTACCCGTCAGGCTACATAATGCAACTCTGGACAGCTGCTTGTTGTTGCTGAATTTAATATTTAATTTAATTTCCGCCCTGGGAAAGAATGCGCTAACGGCACTGCCACCGAAAAATATGCAGTTCGTAACACAGTGGCGCTCAATTAAAGCTAAATAAATTGTCGAGGAGACGTCGTCTCGCCCACTTAAGACCCCGACGTGGCTTGCAACATAGATTGCAACTGGTAGGGAGAAGTGACGGGGGAAGAAGGTAATTGAGTAGAAGATCGGAAATAGGGCGGGAGGCTGTTCGGCGAACACTGCCGAGATATTGCTCCAGTGAACTGGTAAAAGCAAATTGGCCGAAACCAGGATTTGCATTACGAGAGACAAATCGTTGATGTAGTAGTTTTAAAGAATTTTTTTCGGTATTTTTTATTTAAATTATTTTTGTTAGGATGTTGGGTCTTGGGATTTTCTCCCTGTCCTGTACTGTCCTAATTTTTTATCGGTATATGTATATACTTAATGGCGTAATCGTGACCCATGTTAACCCCACATGCTGCATATCGATTATGGATAGCTAGTTCACTTGACGACGGAAGAATAGGGGCTATGTTGGAAGCGCAGGTCGAGTTAGGTCAGAAGCCCACCGGCGAGGACAGTTCCATCTCCCCAGGTCCAGATCTATAAAGAGAAGAAAAAAAAATATAATTTGAATTTGTGTTTGTGAGGAAAGGTGTTTGGTATTGAGGGAGTTTTGTTTCATGGTTATTGATTTTTGTTGTTAGTTATCGTATTGATTTACTTATTTTGTGACTTATTATATTATTTATTTTCTTATTTATTTCTTATCTTATATATTTATTTTTTATCGCTGTATACGTCCATTGACGTAGAGGGTGCTGCGGAGTTGCCGCGGATATCGCTGGCTGGTGCTTACCCAAAACGCCGGTAGGCGGTGTGCGGTGCATCGAATTAGGTATCAACCGGCGGATCTGGTACACCATCGGTCGCCCAGGGTCCTCGATTTCAAAGCATTATTCGAGGCGCAGGAGCAACCTCGTGATCCGGAGCAGGAGAGCCCGCAAAAGCTGAACCGGGAACGGGATACAAAGGCGGAATTGGCGATGAACGCAGCTTTGGCACAAGCGGCCCAAACCTATCGCGCATCTCAGGAGTTGGGAGTTAGGCAGGCGTTGAGAACGGTTTATAGACATGATCTAGTTGCTGAACGACGCCCCTAGGCCAACGTAGATCAACTCTACACGTTTAGCAAACTCTATCGCCCTATTTGATTGCAAACGCTCATATTCAGAGAACAATGCAGTGTCATTTATAACGCATGCAAACATGAATTTATGCGTGCACAATTATCTATGTGACTTTTGTACATTTGAGCATGCAGCTTTGGCAACAGCAAGCGCGAAAAGCAATCAGCGAAGGGTGGAAAAAGCTCTTATACCAGCGCCATTTGCATCATAATCCGATCAAGTTGAACCTTCTAAAAACCACGATCGCATTATATAAACAATGTGGTAGAAAAAAAGCGCAACAATAATCGCAGGGACAACAACAAGAGGAAGAGGTACATTATTGGCTTGGCTCCTCCTTGGGAGGCGCTATGAAAACATGTTACGAAAAAATTTGAGCCTTGAAAAACTTAATTATTTGCACTTCTCTAACTAAATATACGTGCATACTAACAAGTTAACTTTCAATTATTTCAAACTTGGAGAACCGGTGCACGAAACGGTTTTCAGTAATGAATTTGGCCACAAACAGTAAAAGTTATCCAGTTCATTCAAGGGGATGATACAACCCTCCTTGGATTCTACAGTTGTGCATTTAAAAGAGAGAGCACCGTTGCATACTTCTACTCCTTCTATATGTCAATCAAAAATTCACCAGTAGTCGACGCCACTGACATAGACGTCACTATCGGACTGCTCGTGGATCCTACTGCTATTCGTTTCGCTTTACAGCACTATTTACAACAATCTTATTTTCGGCTTCCTATTTATTTTCTGGATTGCATGTCATACACCTAAGTTTCGACTTAAGAGTTCATTCATAGGGCGAAATGCTTCAGATTCTGCTGTTTCTTTGCGTTGCTTATGCTCACAGTTACTCTCCCAAACCGCTCACTCTCTGGTTTGCCGTTCTCTGCTTTCATTCTGTTCTCCTGCATTCGCCGTCTGCCTTTCGCGATATTGTTCGCCGCACTCTGCTTACACTTGCGCTCTCTTATATGAGTTGTCGCCTACTCTCTTTCTGGGCTTTCCTCCACTTCTCTCTATTGATGCAATTCTATTTGTGACGTTATAATACTGGTTGAATCTGGGCTAATTTCGAACTTTAGTTCGAATGAATTCTTTGATACTAAATTATTTCAAGTTTTTCATAAAGAGACTTTAGCAGAACACAGTGTGAGAGAGGAGGTGGTGACATCATGGCTATAAACCCTAACTCATAAATTTTCAGTTGGCGGTGACGGTGTCTCGCTCATCCGGGAGATATCGATGGGGGCTTTCTATATTCCACCTGGCAGTGCCAATTTCTAAGTCAGCAGCATAGCTAAATTGTCCTAAAGAATATTTTCAAATAATTATCATTCCTAATAAGGGGTTATATCGAACCGAATCAACATGGCTCCATACCTGGTGGATCTACGACGACCAACTTGACCATTTTTACGAATTATTATGTACTTTGCATTTGAGGATTAATCACAGATGGCCGCGACTTACAAAATTTTGCTAAAGACTTAATATTGCTTCAATTCGAGATTAGAGATTATCCAATCGATAAGCCCATAAATGGACATCCTGTCGGGCGCGCACTCTAAATTGAATTAAATTCTGGGCAAAAGAAGAAGAAAGAAAATTTAAAGCCGAGTTCTCCGAGTTTCTTTGTAAAAATGTTTATCAGGGGTGTCACAGAAACCGACAACGGATTTGGGGATGGTTGGTTAGGAAATTCAAGCCGTAGGTGTCACAGAAATTCGAGCGATTTTGTTTTTTAATTAAGTACGGCTGTGTATGTATCTACACACATTATCGAAAATTTAACAATTAGTGTATTTCAATTGACTTATTTTGAAAATTTTCCGAAAAGTTATAAACTTAATTTATTCATTTTTTTTTGCAAAATTACAAGGGGAAAACTTGTTTAAAGTGTACAAAGTTAACGAATAAAATAAGAATTTGAATTACCCGTCAGGCTACATAATGCAACTCTGGACAGCTGCTTGTTGTTGCTGAATTTAATATTTAATTTAATTTCCGCCCTGGGAAAGAATGCGCTAACGGCACTGCCACCGAAAAATATGCAGTTCGTAACACAGTGGCGCTCAATTAAAGCTAAATAAATTGTCGAGGAGACGTCGTCTCGCCCACTTAAGACCCCGACGTGGCTTGCAACATAGATTGCAACTGGTAGGGAGAAGTGACGGGGGAAGAAGGTAATTGAGTAGAAGATCGGAAATAGGGCGGGAGGCTGTTCGGCGAACACTGCCGAGATATTGCTCCAGTGAACTGGTAAAAGCAACTTGGCCGAAACCAGGATTTGCATTACGAGAGACAAATCGTTGATGTAGTAGTTTTAAACAATTTTTTTCGGTATTTTTTATTTAAATTATTTTTGTTAGGATGTTGGGTCTTGGGATTTTCTCCCTGTCCTGTACTGTCCTAATTTTTTATCGGTATATGTATATACTTAATGGCGTAATCGTGACCCATGTTAACCCCACATGCTGCATATCGATTATGGATAGCTAGTTCACTTGACGACGGAAGAATAGGGGCTATGGTGAAAGCGAAGGACGAGTTAGGTCAGAAGCCCACCGGCGAGTATTGATTGTTGTTTGGTATTGAGGGAGTTTTGTTTCATGGTTATTGATTTTTGTTGTTAGTTATTATCGTATTGATTTACTTATTTTGTGACTTATTATATTATATTTATTTCTTATCTTATATATTTATTTTTTATCGCTGTATACGTCCATTGACGTAGAGGGTGCTGCGGAGTTGCCGCGGATATCGCTGGCTGGGGCTTACCCAAAACGCCGGTAGGCGGTGTACGGTGCATCGAATTAGGGATCAACCGACGGATCTGGTACACCATCGGTCGCCCAGGGTCCTCGATTTCAAAGCATTAGTCGGGGCGCAGGATCAACCTCATGATCCGAAGCAGGAGAGCCCGCAAAGGCTGACCCGGGAACGGGATACAAAGGCGAAGTCGGCGATGAACGCAGCTTTGGCACAAGCGGCCCAAACCTATCGCGCATCTCAGGAGTTGGGAGTTAGGCAGGCGTTGAGGGAGGAAATTAAGAACGGCTTTATAGACATGATGAAGTTGCTGAACGACGTCCCTAGGCCAACGTAGATCAACTCTACACGTTTGGCAAACTCGATGGGCCTCTTTGGTTGCAAACGCTCATATTCACAATACAATGCAGTGTCATTTATAAGGCATGCAAACATGAATGTATGCGCGCACAGTTATCTATGTGACTTTTGTACATTTGAACATGCAGCTTTGGCAACAGTAAGCGCGAAAAGCAATCAGCAAAGGGTGGAAAAATCTCTATGAAAACATGTTACGAAAAAAGTTGAGCCTTAAGGAAAACTTAATTATTTGCAATTCTCTAAATAAATATACGTGCATACTAACACGTTGACTTTCAAGAGAGTACCGTTGCATACTTCTACTCCTTCTATATGTCAATCGAAAATTCCCCAGTAGTCGACGCCACTGACATAGACGTCACTATCGGACTGCTCTTGGATCCTACTGCTATTCGTTTCGCTTTACAGCACTATTTACAACAATCTTTTTTTATCGGCTACCATTTTATTTTCTGGATTGCATGTCATACACCTAAGTTTCGACTTAAGAGTTCATTCATAGGGCGAGATGCTTCAGATTCTGCTGTTCTGCTGGGCTAATTTCGAACTTTAGTTCGAATGAATTCTTCGATACTAAATTATTTCAAGTTTTTTATAAAGAGACTTTAGCAGAACACAGTGTGAGAGAGGAGGTGGTGACATCATGGCTATAAACCCTAACTCATAAATTTTCAGTTGGCGGTGACGGTGTCTCGCTCATCCGGGAGATATCGATGGGGGCTTCCTATATTCCACCTGGCAGTACCAATTTCTAAGTCAGCAGCATAGCTAAATTGTCCTAAAGAATATTTTCAAATAATTATCATTCCTAATAAGGGGTTATATCGAACCGAATCAACATGGCTCCATACCTGGTGGATCTACGACGACCAACTTGACCATTTTTACGAATTATTGTGTACTTTGCATTTGAGGATTAATCACAGATGGCCGCGTCTTACAAAATTTTGCTAAAGACTTAATAGTGCTTCAATTCGAGATTAGAGATTATCCAATCGATAAGCCCATAAATGGACATTCTGTCGGGCGCGCACACTCTAAATTGAATTAAATTCTGGGACAAAGAAGAAGAAAGAAAATTTAAAGCCGAGTTCTCCGAGCTTTTTTGTTAAAATGTTTATCAGGAGTGTCACAGAAACCGACAACGGATTTGGGGATGGTTGGTTAGGAAATTCAAACCGTAGGAGTCACAGAATTTCAAGCGATTTAATTTTTTCGTAAAATTTACCGAAAATTAAGCACGGCTGTATATGTATCTACACACATTATCGAATATTTAACAATTAGGATATTTTAATTGACTTATTTTGAAAATATTCCGAAAATTATAAACTTAATTTATTCTTTTTTTTTGCAAAATAACAAGAGGAAAACTTGTTTAAAGTGTAAAAAGTTAAGGAATACAAAATACAACAAATTTGAATTACCCGTCAGGCTACATAATGCAACTCTGATTGTTGTTGTTGAATTTAATATTTGTATAACAATTGTAAAAACAAACCAAAATGCCATCTGAACGAATTCTTGCTCTAGTGTACTTGCGAAGACAAAAACTTCAAGAGGCTAGGATGAGGAGAACCGTTTGTTGCACCTGGAGTCGATAATGGGAGGGACTCTATCGATAGGAACACGCCCTACAGGCCGGGCCAGCAGTGGCTGGAATTTAAAACAATTATATCACAGGAACCTAGGTAATATATATTGTATTTAGTTCCCTGTTTAATTGTGAATTTATCCGAATTTAGACTCGCGAGCCTTAAACCCAATTTTTCGTCAATATTTGTAAATATTTACCTTTGCTTACCACTTTGTCCTTATAGATGAGCGATAGTTTCAGGGATGCCGGTGTGGCTGTGGCATTAGGGTTACTCCGCCCTGGGAAAGAATGCGCTAACGACACTGCCACCGAAAAATATGCAGTTCGTAACACAGTGGCGCTTAATTAAAGCTAAATAAATTGTCGAGGAGACGTCGTCTCGCCCACTTAAGACCCCGACGTGGCTTGCAACATAGATTGCAACTGGTAGGGAGAAGTGACGGGGGAAGAAGGTAATTGAGTAGAAGATCGGAAATAGGGCGGGAGGCTGTTCGGCCGAGATATTGCTCCAGTGAACTGGTAAAAGCAACTTTCCCGAAACCAGGATTTGCATTACGAGAGACAAATCGTTGATGTAGTAGTTTTAAAGAATTTTTTTCGGTATTTTTCATTTAAATTATTTTTGTTAGGATGTTGGGTCTTGGGATTTTCTCCCTGTCCTGTACTGTCCTAATTTCTTATCGGTATATGTATATACTTAATGGCGTAATCGTGACCCATGTTAACCCCACATGCTGCATATCGATTATGGATAGCTAGTTCACTTGACGACGGAAGAATAGGGGCTATGGTGAAAGCGAAGGACGAGTTAGGTCAGAAGCCCACCGGCGAGTATTGATTGTTGTTTGGTATTGAGGGAGTTTTGTTTCATGGTTATTGATTTTTGTTGTTAGTTATTTCGTATTGATTTACTTATTTTGTGACTTATTATATTATATTTATTTCTTATCTTATATATTTATTTTTTATCGCTGTATACGTCCATTGACGTAGAGGGTGCTGCGGAGTTGCCGCGGATATGGCGGGCTGGGGCTTACCCAAAACGCCGGTAGGCCGTGTGCGGTGGATCGAATTAGGGATCAACCGGCGGATCTGGTACACCATCGGTCGCCCAGGGTCCTCGATTTCTAAGCATTAGTCGGGGCGCAGGAGCAACCTCGTGATCCGAAGCAGGAGAGCCCGCAAAAGCTGAACCGGGAACGGGATACAAAGGCGAAGTCGGCGATGAACGCAGCTTTGGCACAAGCGGCCCAAACCTATCACGCATCTCAGGAGTTGGGAGTTAGGCAGGTGTTGAGGGAGGAAATTAAGAACGGCTTTATAGACATGATGAAGTTGCTGAACGACGCCCCTAGGCCAACGTAGATCAACTCTACACGTTTGGCAAACTCGATGGCCCTATTTGATTGCAAACGCTCATATTCAGAGAACAATGCAGTGTCATTTATAACGCATGTAAACATGAATTTATGCGTGCACAATTATCTATGTGACTTTTGTACATTTGAACATGCAGCTTTAGCAACAGCAAGCGCGAAAAGCAATCAGCGATGGGTTGAAAAAGCTATTATACCAGCGCCATTTGCATCATAATCCGATCAAGTTAACCCTTCTAAAAACCACGATGGCATTATATAAACGAATGTGGTAGAAAAAAAGCGCAACAATAATCGCAGGGACAACAACAAGAGGAAGAGGTACATTATTGGCTTGGCTCCTCCTTGGGAGGCGCTATGAAAACATGTTACGAAAAAAGCTGAGCCTTAAGGAAAACTTAATTATCTGCACTTCTCTAAGTAAATATACGTGCATACTAACAAGTTAACTTTCAATTATTTCAAACTTGGAGAACCGGTGCACGAAACGGTTTTCAGTAATGAATTTGGCCACAAACTGTAAAAGTGATCCAGTTCATTCATGGGGATGATACAACCCTCCTTGGATTCTACAGTTGTGCATTTAATAGAGAGAGTACCGTTGCATACTTCTACTCCTTCTATATGTCAATCGAAAATTCCCCAGTAGTCGACGCCACTGACATAGACGTCACTATCGGACTGCTCTTGGATCCTACTGCTATTCGTTTCGCTTTACAGCACTATTTACAACAATCTTTTTTTATCGGCTACCATTTTATTTTCTGGATTGCATGTCATACACCTAAGTTTCGACTTAAGAGTTCATTCATAGGGCGAGATGCTTCAGATTCTGCTGTTCTGCTGGGCTAATTTCGAACTTTAGTTCGAATGAATTCTTCGATACTAAATTATTTCAAGTTTTTTATAAAGAGACTTTAGCAGAACACAGTGTGAGAGAGGAGGTGGTGACATCATGGCTATAAACCCTAACTCATAAATTTTCAGTTGGCGGTGACGGTGTCTCGCTCATCCGGGAGATATCGATGGGGGCTTCCTATATTCCACCTGGCAGTACCAATTTCTAAGTCAGCAGCATAGCTAAATTGTCCCAAAGAATATTTTCAAATAATTATCATTCCTAATAAGGGGTTATATCGAACCGAATCAACATGGCTCCATACCTGGTGGATCTACGACGACCAACTTGACCATTTTTACGAATTATTGTGTACTTTGCATTTGAGGATTAATCACAGATGGCCGCGACTTACAAAATTTTGCTAAAGACTTAATAGTGCTTCAATTCGAGATTAGAGATTATCCAATCGATAAGCCCATAAATGGACATTCTGTCGGGCGCGCACACTCTAAATTGAATTAAATTCTGGGACAAAGAAGAAGAAAGAAAATTTAAAGCCGAGTTCTCCGAGCTTTTTTGTTAAAATGTTTATCAGGAGTGTCACAGAAACCGACAACGGATTTGGGGATGGTTGGTTAGGAAATTCAAACCGTAGGAGTCACAGAATTTCAAGCGATTTAATTTTTTCGTAAAATTTACCGAAAATTAAGCACGGCTGTATATGTATCTACACACATTATCGAATATTTAACAATTAGGATATTTTAATTGACTTATTTTGAAAATATTCCGAAAATTATAAACTTAATTTATTCTTTTTTTTTGCAAAATAACAAGAGGAAAACTTGTTTAAAGTTTAAAAAGTTAAGGAATACAAAATACAACAAATTTGAATTACCCGTCAGGCTACATAATGCAACTCTGGAAAGCTGATTGTTGTTGTTGAATTTAATATTTGTATAAAAATTGTAAAAACAAACCAAAATGCCATCTGAACGAATTCTTGCTCTAGTGTACTTGCGAAGACAAAAACTTCAAGAGGCTAGGATGAGGAGAACCGTTTGTTGCACCTGGAGTCGATAATGGGAGGGACTCTATCGATAGGAACACGCCCTACAGGCCGGGCCAGCAGTGGCTGGAATTTAAAACAATTATATCACAGGAACCTAGGTAATATATATTGTATTTAGTTCCCTGTTTAATTGTGAATTTATCCGAATTTAGACTCGCGAGCCTTAAACCCAATTTTTCGTCAATATTTGTAAATATTTACCTTTGCTTACCACTTTGTCCTTATAGATGAGCGATAGTTTCAGGGATGCCGGTGTGGCTGTGGCATTAGGGTTACTCCGCCCTGGGAAAGAATGCGCTAACGACACTGCCACCGAAAAATATGCAGTTCGTAACACAGTGGCGCTTAATTAAAGCTAAATAAATTGTCGAGGAGACGTCGTCTCGCATACTTAAAACCCCGACGTGGCTTGCAACATAGATTGCAACTGGTAGGGAGAAGTGACGGGGGAAGACGGTAATTGAGTAGAAGATCGGAAATAGAGCGGAAGGCTGTTCGGCGAACACTGCCGAGATATTGCTCCAGTGAACTGGTAAAAGCAACTTGGCCGAAACCAGGATTTGCATTACGAGAGACAAATCGTTGATGTAGTAGTTTTAAAGAATTTTTTTTCGGTATTTTTTATTTAAATTATTTTTGTTAGGATGTTGGGTCTTGGGATTTTCTCCCTGTCCTGTACTTCTCATTTTTTATCGGTATATGTATATACTTAATGGCGTAATCGTGACCCATGTTAACCCCACATGCTGCATATCGATTATGGATAGCTAGTTCACTTGACGACGGAAGAATAGGGGCTATGTTGGAAGCGCAGGTCGAGTTAGGTCAGAAGCCCACCGGCGAGGCCAGTTCCATCTCCCCAGGTCCAGATCTATAAAGAGAAGAAAAAAAAATATAATTTGAATTTGTGTTTGTGAGGAAAGGTGTTTGGTATTGAGGGAGTTTTGTTTCATGGTTATTGATTTTTGTTGTTAGTTATCGTATTGATTTACTTATTTTGTGACTTATTATATTATTTATTTTCTTATTTATTTCTTATCTTATATATTTATTTTTTATCGCTGTATACGACCATTGACGTAGAGGGTGCTGCGGAGTTGCCGCGGATATCGCTGGCTGGTGCTTACCCAAAACGCCGGTAGGCGGTGTGCGGTGCATCGAATTAGGTATCAACCGGCGGATCTGGTACACCATCGGTCGCCCAGGGTCCTCGATTTCAAAGGATTAGTCGAGGCGCAGGAGCAACCTCGTGATTCGGAGCAGGAGAGCCCGCAAAAGCTGAACCGGGAACGGGATACAAAGGCGGAATTGGCGATGAACGCAGCTTTGGCACAAGCGGCCCAAACCTATCGCGCATCTCAGGAGTTGGGAGTTAGGCAGGCGTTGAGGGAGGAAATTAAGAACGGCTTTATAGACATGATCTAGTTGCTGAACGACGCCCCTAGGCCAACGTAGATCAACTCTACACGTTTGGCAAACTCTATCGCCCTATTTGATTGCAAACGCTCATAGTCAGAGAACAATGCAGTGTCATTTATAACGCATGCAAACATGAATTTATGCGTGCACAATTATCTATGTGACTTTTGTACATTTGAACATGCAGCTTTGGCAACAGCAAGCGCGAAAAGCAATCAGCGAAGGGTGGAAAAAGCTCTTATACCAGCGCCATTTGCATCATAATCCGATCAAGTTGAACCTTCTAAAAACCACGATCGCATTATATAAACAATTTGGTGGAAAAAAAGCGCAACAATAATCGCAGAGACAACAACAAGAGGAAGAGGTACATTATTGGCTTGGCTCCTCCTTGGGAGGCGCTATGAAAACATGTTACGAAAAAATTTGAGCCTTGAAAAACTTAATTATTTGCACTTCTCTAACTAAATATACGTGCATACTAACAAGTTAACTTTCAATTATTTCAAACTTGGAGAACCGGTGCACGAAACGGTTTTCAGTAATGAATTTGGCCACAAACAGTAAAAGTGATCCAGTTCATTCATGGGGATGATACAACCCTCCTTGGATTCTACAGTTGTGCATTTAATAGAGAGAGTACCGTTGCATACTTCTACTCCTTCTATATGTCAATCGAAAATTCCCCAGTAGTCGACGCCACTGACATAGACGTCACTATCGGACTGCTCTTGGATCCTACTGCTATTCGTTTCGCTTTACAGCACTATTTACAACAATCTTTTTTTATCGGCTACCATTTTATTTTCTGGATTGCATGTCATACACCTAAGTTTCGACTTAAGAGTTCATTCATAGGGCGAGATGCTTCAGATTCTGCTGTTCTGCTGGGCTAATTTCGAACTTTAGTTCGAATGAATTCTTCGATACTAAATTATTTCAAGTTTTTTATAAAGAGACTTTAGCAGAACACAGTGTGAGAGAGGAGGTGGTGACATCATGGCTATAAACCCTAACTCATAAATTTTCAGTTGGCGGTGACGGTGTCTCGCTCATCCGGGAGATATCGATGGGGGCTTCCTATATTCCACCTGGCAGTACCAATTTCTAAGTCAGCAGCATAGCTAAATTGTCCTAAAGAATATTTTCAAATAATTATCATTCCTAATAAGGGGTTATATCGAACCGAATCAACATGGCTCCATACCTGGTGGATCTACGACGACCAACTTGACCATTTTTACGAATTATTGTGTACTTTGCATTTGAGGATTAATCACAGATGGCCGCGACTTACAAAATTTTGCTAAAGACTTAATAGTGCTTCAATTCGAGATTAGAGATTATCCAATCGATAAGCCCATAAATGGACATTCTGTCGGGCGCGCACACTCTAAATTGAATTAAATTCTGGGACAAAGAAGAAGAAAGAAAATTTAAAGCCGAGTTCTCCGAGCTTTTTTGTTAAAATGTTTATCAGGAGTGTCACAGAAACCGACAACGGATTTGGGGATGGTTGGTTAGGAAATTCAAACCGTAGGAGTCACAGAATTTCAAGCGATTTAATTTTTTCGTAAAATTTACCGAAAATTAAGCACGGCTGTATATGTATCTACACACATTATCGAATATTTAACAATTAGGATATTTTAATTGACTTATTTTGAAAATATTCCGAAAATTATAAACTTAATTTATTCTTTTTTTTTGCAAAATAACAAGAGGAAAACTTGTTTAAAGTTTAAAAAGTTAAGGAATACAAAATACAACAAATTTGAATTACCCGTCAGGCTACATAATGCAACTCTGGAAAGCTGATTGTTGTTGTTGAATTTAATATTTGTATAAAAATTGTAAAAACAAACCAAAATGCCATCTGAACGAATTCTTGCTCTAGTGTACTTGCGAAGACAAAAACTTCAAGAGGCTAGGATGAGGAGAACCGTTTGTTGCACCTGGAGTCGATAATGGGAGGGACTCTATCGATAGGAACACGCCCTACAGGCCGGGCCAGCAGTGGCTGGAATTTAAAACAATTATATCACAGGAACCTAGGTAATATATATTGTATTTAGTTCCCTGTTTAATTGTGAATTTATCCGAATTTAGACTCGCGAGCCTTAAACCCAATTTTTCGTCAATATTTGTAAATATTTACCTTTGCTTACCACTTTGTCCTTATAGATGAGCGATAGTTTCAGGGATGCCGGTGTGGCTGTGGCATTAGGGTTACTCCGCCCTGGGAAAGAATGCGCTAACGACACTGCCACCGAAAAATATGCAGTTCGTAACACAGTGGCGCTTAATTAAAGCTAAATAAATTGTCGAGGAGACGTCGTCTCGCATACTTAAAACCCCGACGTGGCTTGCAACATAGATTGCTACTGGTAGGGAGAAGTGACGGGGGAAGACGGTAATTGAGTAGAAGATCGGAAATAGAGCGGAAGGCTGTTCGGCGAACACTGCCGAGATATTGCTCCAGTGAACTGGTAAAAGCAACTTGGCCGAAACCAGGATTTGCATTACGAGAGACAAATCGTTGATGTAGTAGTTTTAAAGAATTTTTTTTCGGTATTTTTTATTTAAATTATTTTTGTTAGGATGTTGGGTCTTGGGATTTTCTCCCTGTCCTGTACTTCTCATTTTTTATCGGTATATGTATATACTTAATGGCGTAATCGTGACCCATGTTAACCCCACATGCTGCATATCGATTATGGATAGCTAGTTCACTTGACGACGGAAGAATAGGGGCTATGTTGGAAGCGCAGGTCGAGTTAGGTCAGAAGCCCACCGGCGAGGCCAGTTCCATCTCCCCAGGTCCAGATCTATAAAGAGAAGAAAAAAAAATATAATTTGAATTTGTGTTTGTGAGGAAAGGTGTTTGGTATTGAGGGAGTTTTGTTTCATGGTTATTGATTTTTGTTGTTAGTTATCGTATTGATTTACTTATTTTGTGACTTATTATATTATTTATTTTCTTATTTATTTCTTATCTTATATATTTATTTTTTATCGCTGTATACGACCATTGACGTAGAGGGTGCTGCGGAGTTGCCGCGGATATCGCTGGCTGGTGCTTACCCAAAACGCCGGTAGGCGGTGTGCGGTGCATCGAATTAGGTATCAACCGGCGGATCTGGTACACCATCGGTCGCCCAGGGTCCTCGATTTCAAAGGATTAGTCGAGGCGCAGGAGCAACCTCGTGATTCGGAGCAGGAGAGCCCGCAAAAGCTGAACCGGGAACGGGATACAAAGGCGGAATTGGCGATGAACGCAGCTTTGGCACAAGCGGCCCAAACCTATCGCGCATCTCAGGAGTTGGGAGTTAGGCAGGCGTTGAGGGAGGAAATTAAGAACGGCTTTATAGACATGATCTAGTTGCTGAACGACGCCCCTAGGCCAACGTAGATCAACTCTACACGTTTGGCAAACTCTATCGCCCTATTTGATTGCAAACGCTCATAGTCAGAGAACAATGCAGTGTCATTTATAACGCATGCAAACATGAATTTATGCGTGCACAATTATCTATGTGACTTTTGTACATTTGAACATGCAGCTTTGGCAACAGCAAGCGCGAAAAGCAATCAGCGAAGGGTGGAAAAAGCTCTTATACCAGCGCCATTTGCATCATAATCCGATCAAGTTGAACCTTCTAAAAACCACGATCGCATTATATAAACAATTTGGTGGAAAAAAAGCGCAACAATAATCGCAGAGACAACAACAAGAGGAAGAGGTACATTATTGGCTTGGCTCCTCCTTGGGAGGCGCTATGAAAACATGTTACGAAAAAATTTGAGCCTTGAAAAACTTAATTATTTGCACTTCTCTAACTAAATATACGTGCATACTAACAAGTTAACTTTCAATTATTTCAAACTTGGAGAACCGGTGCACGAAACGGTTTTCAGTAATGAATTTGGCCACAAACAGTTAAAGTGATCCAGTTCATTCATGGGGATGATACAACCCTCCTTGGATTCTACAGTTGTGCATTTAATAGAGAGAGTACCGTTGCATACTTCTACTCCTTCTATATGTCAATCGAAAATTCCCCAGTAGTCGACGCCACTGACATAGACGTCACTATCGGACTGCTCTTGGATCCTACTGCTATTCGTTTCGCTTTACAGCACTATTTACAACAATCTTTTTTTATCGGCTACCATTTTATTTTCTGGATTGCATGTCATACACCTAAGTTTCGACTTAAGAGTTCATTCATAGGGCGAGATGCTTCAGATTCTGCTGTTCTGCTGGGCTAATTTCGAACTTTAGTTCGAATGAATTCTTCGATACTAAATTATTTCAAGTTTTTTATAAAGAGACTTTAGCAGAACACAGTGTGAGAGAGGAGGTGGTGACATCATGGCTATAAACCCTAACTCATAAATTTTCAGTTGGCGGTGACGGTGTCTCGCTCATCCGGGAGATATCGATGGGGGCTTCCTATATTCCACCTGGCAGTACCAATTTCTAAGTCAGCAGCATAGCTAAATTGTCCTAAAGAATATTTTCAAATAATTATCATTCCTAATAAGGGGTTATATCGAACCGAATCAACATGGCTCCATACCTGGTGGATCTACGACGACCAACTTGACCATTTTTACGAATTATTGTGTACTTTGCGTTTGAGGATTAATCACAGATGGCCGCGACTTACAAAATTTTGCTAAAGACTTAATAGTGCTTCAATTCGAGATTAGAGATTATCCAATCGATAAGCCCATAAATGGACATTCTGTCGGGCGCGCACACTCTAAATTGAATTAAATTCTGGGACAAAGAAGAAGAAAGAAAATTTAAAGCCGAGTTCTCCGAGCTTTTTTGTTAAAATGTTTATCAGGAGTGTCACAGAAACCGACAACGTATTTGGGGATGGTTGGTTAGGAAATTCAAACCGTAGGAGTCACAGAATTTCAAGCGATTTAATTTTTTCGTAAAATTTACCGAAAATTAAGCACGGCTGTATATGTATCTACACACATTATCGAATATTTAACAATTAGGATATTTTAATTGACTTATTTTGAAAATATTCCGAAAATTATAAACTTAATTTATTCTTTTTTTTTGCAAAATAACAAGAGGAAAACTTGTTTAAAGTGTAAAAAGTTAAGGAATACAAAATACAACAAATTTGAATTACCCGTCAGGCTACATAATGCAACTCTGATTGTTGTTGTTGAATTTAATATTTGTATAACAATTGTAAAAACAAACCAAAATGCCATCTGAACGAATTCTTGCTCTAGTGTACTTGCGAAGACAAAAACTTCAAGAGGCTAGGATGAGGAGAACCGTTTGTTGCACCTGGAGTCGATAATGGGAGGGACTCTATCGATAGGAACACGCCCTACAGGCCGGGCCAGCAGTGGCTGGAATTTAAAACAATTATATCACAGGAACCTAGGTAATATATATTGTATTTAGTTCCCTGTTTAATTGTGAATTTATCCGAATTTAGACTCGCGAGCCTTAAACCCAATTTTTCGTCAATATTTGTAAATATTTACCTTTGCTTACCACTTTGTCCTTATAGATGAGCGATAGTTTCAGGGATGCCGGTGTGGCTGTGGCATTAGGGTTACTCCGCCCTGGGAAAGAATGCGCTAACGACACTGCCACCGAAAAATATGCAGTTCGTAACACAGTGGCGCTTAATTAAAGCTAAATAAATTGTCGAGGAGACGTCGTCTCGCATACTTAAAACCCCGACGTGGCTTGCAACATAGATTGCAACTGGTAGGGAGAAGTGACGGGGGAAGACGGTAATTGAGTAGAAGATCGGAAATAGAGCGGAAGGCTGTTCGGCGAACACTGCCGAGATATTGCTCCAGTGAACTGGTAAAAGCAACTTGGCCGAAACCAGGATTTGCATTACGAGAGACAAATCGTTGATGTAGTAGTTTTAAAGAATTTTTTTTCGGTATTTTTTATTTAAATTATTTTTGTTAGGATGTTGGGTCTTGGGATTTTCTCCCTGTCCTGTACTTCTCATTTTTTATCGGTATATGTATATACTTAATGGCGTAATCGTGACCCATGTTAACCCCACATGCTGCATATCGATTATGGATAGCTAGTTCACTTGACGACGGAAGAATAGGGGCTATGGTGAAAGCGAAGGACGAGTTAGGTCAGAAGCCCACCGGCGAGTATTGATTGTTGTTTGGTATTGAGGGAGTTTTGTTTCATGGTTATTGATTTTTTTTGTTAGTTATTATCGTATTGATTTACTTATTTTGTGACTTATTATATTATATTTATTTCTTATCTTATATATTTATTTTTTATCGCTGTATACGTCCATTGACGTAGAGGGTGCTGCGGAGTTGCCGCGGATATCGCTGGCTGGGGCTTACCCAAAACGCCGGTAGGCGGTGTGCGGTGCATCGAATTAGGGATCAACCGACGGATCTGGTACACCATCGGTCGCCCAGGGTCCTCGATTTCAAAGCATTAGTCGGGGCGCAGGATCAACCTCATGATCCGAAGCAGGAGAGCCCGCAAAAGCTGACCCGGGAACGGGATACAAAGGCGAAGTCGTCGATGAACGCAGCTTTGGCACAAGCGGCCCAAACCTATCGCGCATCTCAGGAGTTGGGAGTTAGGCAGGCGTTGAGGGAGGAAATTAAGAACGGCTTTATAGACATGATGAAGTTGCTGAACGACGCCCCTAGGCCAACGTAGATCAACTCTACACGTTTGGCAAACTCGATGGGCCTCTTTGGTTGCAAACGCTCATATTCACAATACAATGCAGTGTCATTTATAAGCCATGCAAACATGAATGTATGCGCGCACAGTTATCTATGTGACTTTTGTACATTTGAACATGCAGCTTTGGCAACAGTAAGCGCGAAAAGCAATCAGCAAAGGGTGGAAAAATCTCTATGAAAACATGTTACGAAAAAAGTTGAGCCTTAAGGAAAACTTAATTATTTGCAATTCTCTAAATAAATATACGTGCATACTAACACGTTGACTTTCAAGAGAGTACCGTTGCATACTTCTACTCCTTCTATATGTCAATCGAAAATTCCCCAGTAGTCGACGCCACTGACATAGACGTCACTATCGGCCTGCTCTTGGATCCTACTGCTCTTCGTTTTGCTTTACAGCACTATTTACAACAATCTTATTTTCGGCTTCCTATTTATTTTCTGGATTGCATGTCATACACCTAAGTTTCGACTTAAGAGTTCATTCATAGGGCGAAATACTTCAGATTCTGCTGTTTCTTTTGCGTTGCTTATGCTCACAGTTACTCTCCCAAACCGCTCCCTCTCTGGTTTGCCGCTCTCTGCTTTCATTCTGTTCTCCTGCATTCGTCGTTTGCCTTTCGCGATATTGCTCGCCGTTGTCGCTTACTCTCTTCACTGGGCTTTCCACCACTTCTCTCTATTGATGCAATTTTTTTTGTGACGTTATCATACAGGTTGAATCTGGGCTAATTTCGAACTTTAGTTCGAATGAATTCTTCGATACTAAATTATTTCAAGTTTTTTATAAAGAGACTTTAGCAGAACACAGTGTGAGAGAGGAGGTGGTGACATCATGGCTATAAACCCTAATTCATAAATTTTCAGTTGGCGGTGACGGTGTCTCGCTCATCCGGAAGATATCGATGGGGGCTTCCTATATTCCACCTGGCAGTGTCAATTTCTAAGTCAGCAGCATAGCTAAATTGTCCTAAAGAATATTTTCAAATATTTATCATTCCTAATAAGGGGTTATATCGAACCGAATCAACATGGCTCCGTACCTGGTGGATCTACGACGACCAATTTGACCATTTTTACGAATTATTGTGTACTTTGCATTTGAGGATTAATCACAGATGGCCGCGACTTACAAAATTTTGCTAAAGACTCAATATTGCTTCAATTCGAGATTAGAGATTATCCAATCGATAAGCCCATAAATGGACATCCTGTCGGGCGCGCACTCTAAATTGAATTAAATTCTGGGCAAAAGAAGAAGAAAGAAAATTTAAAGCCGAGTTTCCGAGTTTCTTTGTAAAAATGTTTATCAGGGGTGTCACAGAAACCGACAACGGATTTGGGGATGGTTGGTTAGGAAATTCAAACCGTAGGTGTCACAGAAATTCGAGCGATTTTGTTTTTAATTAAGTACGGCTGCGTATGTATCTACACACATTATCGAATATTTAACAATTAGGGAATTTTAATTGACTTATTTTGAAAATTTTCCGAAAAGTTAAAAACTTAATTATTTTCTTTTTTCTGCAAAATTACAAGGGGAAAACTTGTTTAAAGTGTACAAAGTTAAAGAATAAAATAAGAATTTGAATTACCCGTTAGGCTACGTAATGCAACTCTGGACAGCTGCTTGTTGTTGCTGAATTTAATATTTAATTTAATTTCCGGCCTGGGAAAGAATGCGCTAACGGCACTGCCACCGAAAAATATGCAGTTCGTAACACAGTGGCGCTCAATTAAAGCTAAATAAATTGTCGAGGAGACGTCGTCTCGCCCACTTAAGACCCCGACGTGGCTTGCAACATAGATTGCAACTGGTAGGGAGAAGTGACGGGGGAAGACGGTAATTGAGTAGAAGATCGGAAATAGAGCGGAAGGCTGTTCGGCGAACACTGCCGAGATATTGCTCCAGTGAACTGGTAAAAGCAACTTGGCCGAAACCAGGATTTGCATTACGAGAGACAAATCGTTGATGTAGTAGTTTTAAAGAATTTTTTTTTGGTATTTTTTATTTAAATTATTTTTGTTAGGATGTTGGGTCTTGGGATTTTCTCCCTGTCCTGTACTGTCCTAATTTTTTATCGGTATATGTATATACTTAATGGCGTAATCGTGACCCATGTTAACCCCACATGCTGCATATCGATTATGGATAGCTAGTTCACTTGACGACGGAAGAATAGGGGCTATGTTGGAAGCGCAGGTCGAGTTAGGTCAGAAGCCCACCGGCGAGGCCAGTTCCATCTCCCCAGGTCCAGATCTATAAAGAGAAGAAAAAAAAATATAATTTGAATTTGTGTTTGTGAGGAAAGGTGTTTGGTATTGAGGGAGTTTTGTTTCATGGTTATTGATTTTTGTTGTTAGTTATCGTATTGATTTACTTATTTTGTGACTTATTATATTATTTATTTTCTTATTTATTTCTTATCTTATATATTTATTTTTTATCGCTGTATACGTCCATTGACGTAGAGGGTGCTGCGGAGTTGCCGCGGATATCGCTGGCTGGTGCTTACCCAAAACGCCGGTAGGCGGTGTGCGGTGCATCGAATTAGGTATCAACCGGCGGATCTGGTACACCATCGGTCGCCCAGGGTCCTCGATTTCAAAGCATTATTCGAGGCGCAGGAGCAACCTCGTGATCCGGAGCAGGAGAGCCCGCAAAAGCTGAACCGGGAACGGGATACAAAGGCGGAATTGGCGATGAACGCAGCTTTGGCACAAGCGGCCCAAACCTATCGCGCATCTCAGGAGTTGGGAGTTAGGCAGGCGTTGAGAACGGTTTATAGACATGATCTAGTTGCTGAACGACGCCCCTAGGCCAACGTAGATCAACTCTACACGTTTAGCAAACTCTATCGCCCTATTTGATTGCAAACGCTCATATTCAGAGAACAATGCAGTGTCATTTATAACGCATGCAAACATGAATTTATGCGTGCACAATTATCTATGTGACTTTTGTACATTTGAGCATGCAGCTTTGGCAACAGCAAGCGCGAAAAGCAATCAGCGAAGGGTGGAAAAAGCTCTTATACCAGCGCCATTTGCATCATAATCCGATCAAGTTTAACCTTCTAAAAACCACGATCGCATTATATAAACAATGTGGTGGAAAAAAAGCGCAACAATAATCGCAGGGACAACAACAAGAGGAAGAGGTACATTATTGGCTTGGCTCCTCCTTGGGAGGCGCTATGAAAACATGTTACGAAAAAATTTGAGCCTTGAAAAACTTAATTATTTGCACTTCTCTAACTAAATATACGTGCATACTAACAAGTTAACTTTCAATTATTTCAAACTTGGAGAACCGGTGCACGAAACGGTTTTCAGTAATGAATTTGGCCTCAAACAGTAAAAGTGATCCAGTTCATTCATGGGGATGATACAACCCTCCTTGGATTCTACAGTTGTGCATTTAAAAGAGAGAGCACCGTTGCATACTTCTACTCCTTCTATATGTCAATCAAAAATTCACCAGTAGTCGACGCCACTGACATAGACGTCACTATCGGACTGCTCGTGGATCCTACTGCTATTCGTTTCGCTTTACAGCACTATTTACAACAATCTTTTTTTATCGGCCACCATTTTATTTTCTGGATTGCATGTCATACACCTAAGTTTCGACTTAAGAGTTCATTCATAGGGCGAGATGCTTCAGATTCTGCTGTTTCTTTTGCGTTGCTTATGCTCACAGTTACTCTCCCAAACCGCTTCGTCTCTGGTTTGCCGCTCTCTGCTTTCATTCTGTTCTCCTGCATTCGCCGTTTGCCTTTCGCGATATTGCTCGCCGCACTCTGCTTACACTTGCGCTCTCTTTTATGAGTTGTCGCCTACTCTCTTCACTGGGCTTTCCACCACTTCTCTCTATTGATGCAATTCTTTTTGTGACGTTATCATACTGATTTAATCTGGGCTAATTTCGAACTTTAGTTCGAATGAATTCTTCGATACTAAATTATTTCAAGTTTTTTATAAAGAGACTTTAGCAGAACACAGTGTGAGAGAGGAGGTGGTGACATCATGGCTATAAACCCTAACTCATAAATTTTCAATTGGCGGTGACGGTGTCTCGCTCATCCGGGAGATATCGATGGGGGCTTCCTATATTCCACCTGGCAGTGCCAATTTCTAAGTCAGCAGCATAGCTAAATTGTCCTAAAGAATATTTTCAAATAATTATCATTCCTAATAAGGGGTTATATCGAACCGAATCAACATGGCTCCATACCTGGTGGATCTACGACGACCAACTTGACAATTTTTACGAATTATTGTGTACTTTGCATTTGAGGATTAATCACAGATGGCCGCGACTTACAAAATTTTGCTAAAGACTTAATATTGCTTCAATTCGAGATTAGAGATTATCCAATCGATAAGCCCATAAATGGACATCCTGTCGGGCGCGCACTCTAAATTGAATTAAATTCTGGGCAAAAGAAGAAGAAAGAAAATTTAAAGCCGAGTTTCCGAGTTTCTTTGTAAAAATGTTTATCAGGGGTGTCACAGAAACCGACAACGGATTTGGGGATGGTTGGTTAGGAAATTCAAGCCGTAGGTGTCACAGAAATTCGAGCGATTTTGTTTTTTAATTAAGTACGGGTGTGTATGTATCTACACACATTATCGAAAATTTACCAATTAGTGTAATTCAATTGACTTATTTTGAAAATTTTCCGAAAAGTTATAAACTTAATTTATTCATTTTGTTGCAATATTACAAGGAGAAAACTTGTTTAAAGTGTACAAAGTTAAAGAATAAAATAAGAATTTGAATTACCCGTCAGGCTACATAATGCAACTCTGGACAGCTGCTTGTTGTTGCTGAATTTAATATTTAATTTAATTTCCGCCCTGGGAAAGAATGCGCTAACGGCACTGCCCCCGAAAAATATGCAGTTCGTAACACAGTGGCGCTCAATTAAAGCTAAATAAATTGTCGAGGAGACGTCGTCTCGCCCACTTAAGACCCCGACGTGGCTTGCAACATAGATTGCAACTGGTAGGGAGAAGTGACGGGGGAAGAAGGTAATTGAGTAGAAGATCGGAAATAGGGCGGGAGGCTGTTCGGCGAACACTGCCGAGATATTGCTCCAGTGAACTGGTAAAAGCAACTTGGCCGAAACCAGGATTTGCATTACGAGAGACAAATCGTTGATGTAGTAGTTTTAAAGAATTTTTTTTTGGTATTTTTTATTTAAATTATTTTTGTTAGGATGTTGGGTCTTGGGATTTTCTCCCTGTCCTGTACTGTCCTAATTTTTTATCGGTATATGTATATACTTAATGGCGTAATCGTGACCCATGTTAACCCCACATGCTGCATATCGATTATGGATAGCTAGTTCACTTGACGACGGAAGAATAGGGGCTATGTTGGAAGCGCAGGTCGAGTTAGGTCAGAAGCCCACCGGCGAGGCCAGTTCCATCTCCCCAGGTCCAGATCTATAAAGAGAAGAAAAAAAAATATAATTTGAATTTGTGTTTGTGAGGAAAGGTGTTTGGTATTGAGGGAGTTTTGTTTCATGGTTATTGATTTTTGTTGTTAGTTATCGTATTGATTTACTTATTTTGTGACTTATTATATTATTTATTTTCTTATTTATTTCTTATCTTATATATTTATTTTTTATCGCTGTATACGTCCATTGACGTAGAGGGTGCTGCGGAGTTGCCGCGGATATCGCTGGCTGGTGCTTACCCAAAACGCCGGTAGGCGGTGTGCGGTGCATCGAATTAGGTATCAACCGGCGGATCTGGTACACCATCGGTCGCCCAGGGTCCTCGATTTCAAAGCATTATTCGAGGCGCAGGAGCAACCTCGTGATCCGGAGCAGGAGAGCCCGCAAAAGCTGAACCGGGAACGGGATACAAAGGCGGAATTGGCGATGAACGCAGCTTTGGCACAAGCGGCCCAAACCTATCGCGCATCTCAGGAGTTGGGAGTTAGGCAGGCGTTGAGAACGGTTTATAGACATGATCTAGTTGCTGAACGACGCCCCTAGGCCAACGTAGATCAACTCTACACGTTTAGCAAACTCTATCGCCCTATTTGATTGCAAACGCTCATATTCAGAGAACAATGCAGTGTCATTTATAACGCATGCAAACATGAATTTATGCGTGCACAATTATCTATGTGACTTTTGTACATTTGAGCATGCAGCTTTGGCAACAGCAAGCGCGAAAAGCAATCAGCGAAGGGTGGAAAAAGCTCTTATACCAGCGCCATTTGCATCATAATCCGATCAAGTTTAACCTTCTAAAAACCACGATCGCATTATATAAACAATGTGGTGGAAAAAAAGCGCAACAATAATCGCAGGGACAACAACAAGAGGAAGAGGTACATTATTGGCTTGGCTCCTCCTTGGGAGGCGCTATGAAAACATGTTACGAAAAAATTTGAGCCTTGAAAAACTTAATTATTTGCACTTCTCTAACTAAATATACGTGCATACTAACAAGTTAACTTTCAATTATTTCAAACTTGGAGAACCGGTGCACGAAACGGTTTTCAGTAATGAATTTGGCCTCAAACAGTAAAAGTGATCCAGTTCATTCATGGGGATGATACAACCCTCCTTGGATTCTACAGTTGTGCATTTAAAAGAGAGAGCACCGTTGCATACTTCTACTCCTTCTATATGTCAATCAAAAATTCACCAGTAGTCGACGCCACTGACATAGACGTCACTATCGGACTGCTCGTGGATCCTACTGCTATTCGTTTCGCTTTACAGCACTATTTACAACAATCTTTTTTTATCGGCCACCATTTTATTTTCTGGATTGCATGTCATACACCTAAGTTTCGACTTAAGAGTTCATTCATAGGGCGAGATGCTTCAGATTCTGCTGTTTCTTTTGCGTTGCTTATGCTCACAGTTACTCTCCCAAACCGCTTCGTCTCTGGTTTGCCGCTCTCTGCTTTCATTCTGTTCTCCTGCATTCGCCGTTTGCCTTTCGCGATATTGCTCGCCGCACTCTGCTTACACTTGCGCTCTCTTTTATGAGTTGTCGCCTACTCTCTTCACTGGGCTTTCCACCACTTCTCTCTATTGATGCAATTCTTTTTGTGACGTTATCATACTGATTTAATCTGGGCTAATTTCGAACTTTAGTTCGAATGAATTCTTCGATACTAAATTATTTCAAGTTTTTTATAAAGAGACTTTAGCAGAACACAGTGTGAGAGAGGAGGTGGTGACATCATGGCTATAAACCCTAACTCATAAATTTTCAATTGGCGGTGACGGTGTCTCGCTCATCCGGGAGATATCGATGGGGGCTTCCTATATTCCACCTGGCAGTGCCAATTTCTAAGTCAGCAGCATAGCTAAATTGTCCTAAAGAATATTTTCAAATAATTATCATTCCTAATAAGGGGTTATATCGAACCGAATCAACATGGCTCCATACCTGGTGGATCTACGACGACCAACTTGACAATTTTTACGAATTATTGTGTACTTTGCATTTGAGGATTAATCACAGATGGCCGCGACTTACAAAATTTTGCTAAAGACTTAATATTGCTTCAATTCGAGATTAGAGATTATCCAATCGATAAGCCCATAAATGGACATCCTGTCGGGCGCGCACTCTAAATTGAATTAAATTCTGGGCAAAAGAAGAAGAAAGAAAATTTAAAGCCGAGTTCTCCGAGTTTCTTTGTAAAAATGTTTATCAGGGGTGTCACAGAAACCGACAACGGATTTGGGGATGGTTGGTTAGGAAATTCAAACCGTAGGTGTCACAGAAATTCGAGCGATTTTGTTTTTTAATTAAGTACGGCTGTGTATGTATCTACACACATTATCGAATATTTAACAATTAGGGAATTTTAATTGACTTATTTTGAAAATTTTCCGAAAAGTTAAAAACTTAATTATTTTCTTTTTTCTGCAAAATTACAAGGGGAAAACTTGTTTAAATTGTACAAAGTTAAAGAATAAAATAAGAATTTGAATTACCCGTCAGGCTACATAATGCAACTCTGGACAGCTGCTTGTTGTTGCTGAATTTAATATTTAATTTAATTTCCGCCCCGGGAAAGAATGCGCTAACGGCACTGCCACTGCTCAATTAAAGCTAAATAAATTGTCGAGGAGACGTCGTCTCGCCCACTTAAGACCCCGACGTGGCTTGCAACATAGATTGCAACTGGTAGGGAGAAGTGACGGGGGAAGAAGGTAATTGAGTAGAAGATCGGAAATAGGGCGGGAGGCTGTTCGGCGAACACTGCCGAGATATTGCTCCAGTGAACTGGTAAAAGCAACTTGGCCGAAACCAGGATTTGCATTACGAGAGACAAATCGTTGATGTAGTAGTTTTAAACAATTTTTTTCGGTATTTTTTATTTAAATTATTTTTGTTAGGATGTTGGGTATATGTATATACTTAATGGCGTAATCGTGACCCATGTTAACCCCACATGCTGCATATCGATTATGGATAGCTAGTTCACTTGACGACGGAAGAATAGGGGCTATGGTGAAAGCGAAGGACGAGTTAGGTCAGAAGCCCACCGGCGAGTATTGATTGTTGTTTGGTATTGAGGGAGTTTTGTTTCATGGTTATTGATTTTTTTTGTTAGTTATTATCGTATTGATTTACTTATTTTGTGACTTATTATATTATATTTATTTCTTATCTTATATATTTATTTTTTATCGCTGTATACGTCCATTGACGTAGAGGGTGCTGCGGAGTTGCCGTGGATATCGCTGGCTGGGGCTTACCCAAAACGCCGGTAGGCGGTGTGCGGTGCATCGAAATAGGGATCAACCGACGGATCTGGTACACCATCGGTCGCCCAGGTTCCTCGATTTCAAAGCATTAGTCGGGGTGCAGGAGCAACCTCGTGATCCGAAGCAAGAGAGCCCGCAAAAGCTGACCCGGGAACGGGATACAAAGGCGAAGTCGGCAATGAACGCAGCGGCCCAAACCTATCGCGCATCTCAGGAGGAAATTAAGAACGGCTTTATAGACATGATGAAGTTGCTGAACAACGCCCCTAGGCCAACGTAGATCAACTGTACACGTTTGGCAAACTCGATGGCCCTATTTGATTGCAAACGCTCATATTCAGAGAACAATGCAGTGTCATTTATAAGGCATGCAAACATGAATGTATGCGTGCATAGTTATCTATGTGACTTTTGTACATTTGAACATTCAGCTTTGGCAACAGTAAGCGCGAAAAGCAATCAGCAAAGGGTGGAAAAATCTCTTATACCAGCGCCATTTGCATCATAATCTGATCTTCTAAAAACCACAATCGCATTATATAATCGAAAGTGGTGGAAAAGAAGCGAAACAATAATCGTAGGGACAACAACAAGTGGAAGAGGTACATTATTGGCTTGGCTCCCCTTCGAGTTCCATTCGAAGCTCTACTGAGCAAACGTTTTCTCTTCATAGGCATATTTTCAGTAAACACACAATCAGAGGCGCTATGAAAACATGCTGCAATTCTCTAACTAAATATACGTGCATACTAACACGTTGACTTTCAATTATTTCAAACTTGGAGTACCGGTGCACGAAGTAATGAATTTGGCCACAAACAGTAAAAGTGATCCAGTTCATTCATGGGGATGATACAACCCTCCTTGGATTCTACAGTTGTGCATTTAATAGAGAGAGTACCGTTGCATACTTCTACTCCTTCTATATGTCAATAAAAAATTCCCCAGTAGTCGACGCCACTGACATAGACGTCACTATCGGACTGCTTTTGGATCCTACTTTTCTTCGTTTCGCTTTACAGCACTATTTACATAAATCTTTTTTTATCTGCTACCATTTTATTTTCTGGATTGCATGTCATACACCTAAGTTTCGACTTAAGAGTTTATTCATATGGCTAGATGCTTCAGATTCAGCTGTTTCTTTTGCGTTGCTTATGCTCACTGTTACTCTCCCAAACCG
Organism: Drosophila biarmipes; assembly: GCF_025231255.1. NCBI lineage: Eukaryota > Metazoa > Arthropoda > Insecta > Diptera > Drosophilidae > Drosophila > Drosophila biarmipes. The sequence continues at coordinate 1,866,678 of NW_026114528.1, read as the reverse complement.
CTTCGCCTCTGGTTTGCCGCTCTCTGCTTTCATTCTGTTCTCCTGCATTCGCCGTTTGCCTTTCGCGATATTGCTCGCCGCACTCCTCTTACACTTGCGCTCTCTTATATGAGTTGTCGCCTACTCTCTTAACTGGGCTTTCCACCACTTCTCTCTATTGATGCAATTCTTTTCGTGACGTTATCATACTGGTGGAATCTGGGCTAATTTCGAACTTTAGTTCGAATGAATTCTTTGATACTAAATTATTTCAAGTTTTTCATAAAGAGACTTTAGCAGAATGCAGTGTGAGAGAAGAGGTGGTGACATCATGTCTATAAGCCGTAACTCCTAAATTTTCAGTTGGCGGTAACAGTGTCTCGCTCATCCGGGAAGATATCCATTGTGGCTTCCTATATAACACCTGGCAGTGCCAATTTCTAAGTCAGCAGCATAGCTAAATTGTTCTAAAGAATATTTTTCAAATAATTATCATTCCTAATAAGGGGTTATATCGAACCGAATCAACATGGCTCCATACCTGGTGGATCTACGACGACCAACTTGACCATTTTTACGAATTATTGTGTACTTTGCATTTGAGGATTAGTCACAGATGGCCGCGACTAACAAAATTTTGCTAAAGACTTAATATTGCTTCAATTCGAGATTAGAGATTATCCAATCGACAAGCCCATAAATGGACATCCTGTCGGGCGCGCACTCTAAATTGAATTAAATTCTGGGCAAAAGAAGAAGAAAGAAAATTTAAAGCCGAGTTTCCGAGTTTCTTTGTAAAAATGTTTATCAGGGGTGTCACAGAAACCGACAACGGATTTGGGGATGGTTGGTTAGGAAATTCAAGCCGTAGGTGTCACAGAAATTCGAGCGATTTTGTTTTTTAATTAAGTACGGGTGTGTATGTATCTACACACATTATCGAAAATTTACCAATTAGTGTAATTCAATTGACTTATTTTGAAAATTTTCCGAAAAGTTATAAACTTAATTTATTCATTTTGTTGCAATATTACAAGGAGAAAACTTGTTTAAAGTGTACAAAGTTAAAGAATAAAATAAGAATTTGAATTACCCGTCAGGCTACATAATGCAACTCTGGACAGCTGCTTGTTGTTGCTGAATTTAATATTTAATTTAATTTCCGCCCTGGGAAAGAATGCGCTAACGGCACTGCCCCCGAAAAATATGCAGTTCGTAACACAGTGGCGCTCAATTAAAGCTAAATAAATTGTCGAGGAGACGTCGTCTCGCCCACTTAAGACCCCGACGTGGCTTGCAACATAGATTGCAACTGGTAGGGAGAAGTGACGGGGGAAGAAGGTAATTGAGTAGAAGATCGGAAATAGGGCGGGAGGCTGTTCGGCGAACACTGCCGAGATATTGCTCCAGTGAACTGGTAAAAGCAACTTGGCAGAAACCAGGATTTGCATTACGAGAGACAAATCTTTGATGTAGTAGTTTTAAAGAATTTTTTTCGGTATTTTTTATTTAAATTATTTTTGTTAGGATGTTGGGTCTTGGGATTTTCTCCCTGTCCGTACTTTTAATTTTTTATCGGTATATGTATATACTTAATGGCGTAATCGTGACCCATGTTAACCCCACATGCTGCATATCGATTATGGATAGCTAGTTCACTTGACGACGGAAGAATAGGGGCTTTGGTGAAAGCGAAGGACGAGTTAGGTCAGAAGCCCACCGGCGAGGCCAGTTCCATCTCCTCAGGTCCAGATCTATAAAGAGAAGAAAAAAAAGTATAATTTGAATTTGTGTTTGTGAGGAAAGGTGTTTCGTATTGAGGGAGTTTTGTTTCATGATTATTGTTTTTTGTTGTTAGTTATTATCGTATTGATTTACTTATTTTGTGACTTATTATATTATTTATTTTCTTATTTATTTCTTATCTTATATATTTATTTTTTATCGCTGTATACGTCCATTGACGTAGAGGGTGCTGCGGAGTTGCCGCGGATATGACGGGCTGGGGCTTACCCAAAACGCCGGTAGGCGGTGTGCGGTGGATCGAATTAGGGATCAACCGGCGGATCTGGTACACCATCGGTCGCCCAGGGTCCTCGATTTCAAAGCATTAGTCGGGGCGCAGGAGCAACCTCGTGATCCGAAGCAGGAGAGCCCGCAAAAGCTGAACCGGTAACGGGATACAAAGGCGGAGTCGGCGATGAACGCAGTTTTGGGCACAAAACCTATCGCACATCTCAGGAGTTGGGAGTTATGCAGGCGTTGAGGGAGGAAATTAAGAACGGCGTTTGGCAAACTCGATGGCCCTTTTTGATTGCAAACGCTTATATTCAGAGAACAATGCAGTGTCATTTATAAGGCATGCAAACATGAATGTATGCGTGCATAATTATCTACTCGTATGTGACTTTTGTACATTTGAACATGCAGCTTTGGCAACAGCAAGCGCGAAAAGCAATCAGCGAAGGGTGGAAAAAGCTCTTATACCAGCGCCATTTGCGTCATAATCCGATCAAGTTAACCCTTCTTAAAACCACAATCGCATTATATAAACGAAAGTGGTGGAAAAGAAGCGAAACAATAGTCGCAGAGACAACAACAAGAGGAAGAGGTACATTATTGGCTTGGTTCCTCTTTGAGTTCCATTCGAAGCTCTACTGAGCAAACGTTTTCTCTTCATAGGCATATTTTCAGTAAACACACAATCAGAGGCGCTATGAAAACATGTTACGAAAAAAGGTGAGCCTTAAGGAAAACTTAATTATTTGCAATTCCCTAACTAAATATACGTGCATACTAACAAGTTAACTTTCAATTATTTCAAACTTGGAGAACCGGTGCACGAAACGGTTTTCAGTAATGAATTTGGCCACAAAAGTGATCCAGTTCATTCATGGGGATGATACAACCCTCCTTGGATTCTACAGTTGTGCATTTAAAAGAGAGAGCACCGTTGCATACTTCTACTCCTTCTATATGTCAATCAAAAATTCACCAGTAGTCGACGCCACTGACATAGACGTCACTATCGGACTGCTCGTGGATCCTACTGCTATTCGTTTCGCTTTACAGCACTATTTACAACAATCTTTTTTTATCGGCCACCATTTTATTTTCTGGATTGCATGTCATACACCTAAGTTTCGACTTAAGAGTTCATTCATAGGGCGAGATGCTTCAGATTCTGCTGTTTCTTTGCGTTGCTTATGCTCACAGTTACTCTCCCAAACCGCTTCGTCTCTGGTTTGCCGCTCTCTGCTTTCATTCTGTTCTCCTGCATTCGCCGTTTGCCTTTCGCGATATTGCTCGCCGCACTCTGCTTACACTTGCGCTCTCTTTTATGAGTTGTCGCCTACTCTCTTCACTGGGCTTTCCACCACTTCTCTCTATTGATGCAATTCTTTTTGTGGCGTTATCATACTGGTTGAATCTGGGCTAATTTCGAACTTTAGTTCGAATGAATTCTTTGATACTAAATTATTTCAAGTTTTTCATAAAGAGACTTTAGCAGAATGCAGTGTGAGAGAGGAGGTGGTGACATCATGTCTATAAGCCGTAACTCCTAAATTTTTAGTTGGCGGTAACAGTGTCTCGCTCATCCGGGAGATATCGATGGGGGCTTCCTATATTCCACCTGGCAGTGCCAATTTCTAAGTCAGCAGCATAGCTAAATTGTCCTAAAGAATATTTTCAAATAATTATCATTCCTAATAAGGGGTTATATCGAACCGAATCAACATGGCTCCATACCTGGTGGATCTACGACGACCAACTTGACAATTTTTACGAATTATTGTGTACTTTGCATTTGAGGATTAATCACAGATGGCCGCGACTTACAAAATTTTGCTAAAGACTTAATATTGCTTCAATTCGAGATTAGAGATTATCCAATCGATAAGCCCATAAATGGACATCCTGTCGGGCGCGCACTCTAAATTGAATTAAATTCTGGGCAAAAGAAGAAGAAAGAAAATTTAAAGCCGAGTTCTCCGAGTTTCTTTGTAAAAATGTTTATCAGGGGTGTCACAGAAACCGACAACGGATTTGGGGATGGTTGGTTAGGAAATTCAAACCGTAGGTGTCACAGAAATTCGAGCGATTTTGTTTTTTAATTAAGTACGGCTGTGTATGTATCTACACACATTATCGAATATTTAACAATTAGGGAATTTTAATTGACTTATTTTGAAAATTTTCCGAAAAGTTAAAAACTTAATTATTTTCTTTTTTCTGCAAAATTACAAGGGGAAAACTTGTTTAAATTGTACAAAGTTAAAGAATAAAATAAGAATTTGAATTACCCGTCAGGCTACATAATGCAACTCTGGACAGCTGCTTGTTGTTGCTGAATTTAATATTTAATTTAATTTCCGCCCCGGGAAAGAATGCGCTAACGGCACTGCCACTGCTCAATTAAAGCTAAATAAATTGTCGAGGAGACGTCGTCTCGCCCACTTAAGACCCCGACGTGGCTTGCAACATAGATTGCAACTGGTAGGGAGAAGTGACGGGGGAAGAAGGTAATTGAGTAGAAGATCGGAAATAGGGCGGGAGACTGTTCGGCGAACACTGCCGAGATATTGCTCCAGTGAACTGGTAAAAGCAACTTGGCCCAAACCAGGATTTGCATTACGAGAGACAAATCGTTGATGTAGTAGTTTTAAAGACTTTTTTTCGGTATTTTTTATTTAAATTATTTTTGTTAGGATGTTGGGTCTTGGGATTTTCTCCCTGTCCTGTACTGTCCTAATTTTTTATCGGTATATGTATATACTTAATGGCGTAATCGTGACCCATGTTAACCCCACATGCTGCATATCGATTATGGATAGCTAGTTCACTTGACGACGGAAGAATAGGGGCTATGGTGAAAACGAAGGACGAGTTAGGTCAGAAGCCCACCGGCGAGTATTGATTGTTGTTTGGTATTGAGGGAGTTTTGTTTCATGGTTATTGATTTTTGTTGTTAGTTATTATCGTATTGATTTACTTATTTTGTGACTTATTATATTATATTTATTTCTTATCTTATATATTTATTTTTTATCGCTGTATACGTCCATTGACGTAGAGGGTGCTGCGGAGTTGCCGCGGATATCGCTGGCTGGGGCTTACCCAAAACGCCGGTAGGCGGTGTGCGGTGCATCGAATTAGGGATCAACCGACGGATCTGGTACACCATCGGTCGCCCAGGGTTCTCGATTTCAAAGCATTAGTCGGGGCGCAGGAGCAACCTCGTGATCCGAAGCAGGAGAGCCCGCAAAAGCTGACCCGGGAACGGGATACAAAGGCGAAGTCGGCGATGAACGCAGCGGCCCAAACCTATCACGCATCTCAGGAGTTGGGAGTTAGGCAGGCGTTGGGGAGGAAATTAAGAACGGCTTTATAGACATGATGAAGTTGCTGAACGACGCTTCTAGGCCAACGTAGATCAACTGTACACGTTTGGCAAACTCGATGGCCCTATTTGATTGCAAACGCTCATATTCAGAGAACAATGCAGTGTCATTTATAAGGCATGCAAACATGAATGTATGCGTGCACAGTTATCTATGTGACTTTTGTACATTTGAACATGCAGCTTTGGCAACAGTAAGCGCGAAAAGCAATCAGCAAAGGGTGGAAAAATCTCTTATACCAGCGCCATTTGCATCATAATCTGATCTTCTAAAAACCACAATCGCATTATATAATCGAAAGTGGTGGAAAAGAAGCGAAACAATAATCGTAGGGACAACAACAAGTGGAAGAGGTACATTATTGGCTTGGCTCCCCTTCGAGTTCCATTCGAAGCTCTACTGAGCAAACGTTTTCTCTTCATAGGCATATTTTCAGTAAACACACAATCAGAGGCGCTATGAAAACATGTTGCAATTCTCTAACTAATATTTGCAATTCTCTAACTAAATATACGTGCATACTAACACGTTGACTTTCAATTATTTCAAACTTGGAGTACCGGTGCACGAAGTAATGAATTTGGCCACAAACAGTAAAAGTGATCCAGTTCATTCATGGGGATGATACAACCCTCCTTGGATTCTACAGTTGTGCATTTAATAGAGAGAGTACCGTTGCATACTTCTACTCCTTCTATATGTCAATCAAAAATTCCCCAGTAGTCGACGCCACTGACACAGACGTCACTATCGGACTGCTCTTGGATCCTACTTTTCTTCGTTTCGCTTTACAGCACTATTTACATCAATCTTTTTTTCGCTACCTGTTTACTTTCTGGATTGCACGTCATACACCTAAGATTCGACTTAAGAGTTCATTCATATGGCGAGATGCTTCAGATTCTGCTGTTTCTTTTCGTTGCTTATGCTCACAGTTACTCTCCCAAACCGCTTCGTCTCTGGTTTGCCGCTCTCTGCTTTCATTCTGTTCTCCTGCATTCGCCGTTTGTCTTTCGCGATATTGCTCGCCGCACTCCTCTTACACTTGCGCTCTCTTATATGAGTTGTCGCCTACTCTCTTCACTGGGCTTTCCACCACTTCTCTCTATTGATGCAATTCTTTTCGTGACGTTATAATACTGGTTGAATCTGGGCTAATTTCGAACTTTAGTTCGAATGAATTCTTCGATACTAAATTATTTCAAGTTTTTCATAAAGAGACTTTAGCAGAACACAGTGTGAGAGAGGAGGTGGTGACATCATGGCTATAAATCCTAACTCCTAAATTTTCAGTTGGCGGTGACGGTGTCTCGCTCATCCGGGAGATATCGATGGGGGCTTCCTATATAACACCTGGCAGTGCCAATTTCTAAGTCAGTAGCATAGCTAAATTGTTCTAAAGAATATTTTTCAAATAATTATCATTCCCAATAAGGGGTTATATCGAACCGAATCAACATGGCTCCATACCTGGTGGATCTACGACGACCAACTTGACCATTTTTACGAATTATTGTGTACTTTGCATTTGAGGATTAATCACAGATGGCCGCGACTTACAAAATTTTGCTAAAGACTTAATATTGCTTCAATTCGAGATTAGAGATTATCCAATCGATAAGCCCATAAATGGACATCCTGTCGGGCGCGCACTCTAAATTGAATTAAATTCTGGGCAAAAGAAGAAGAAAGAAAATCTAAGCCGAGTTCTCCGAGTTTCTTTGTAAAAATGTTTATCAGGGGTGTCACAGAAACCGACAACGGATTTGGGGATGGTTGGTTAGGAAATTCAAACCGTAGGTGTCACAGAAATTCGAGCGATTTTGTTTTTTCGCAAAAGTTACCGAAAATTAACCACGGCTGTGTATGTATCTACACACATTATCGAATATTTAACAATTAGGGTATTTCAAATGACTTATTTTGAAAATATTCCGAAAAGTTTTTTTTGCAAAATTACAAGGGGGATAACTTGTTTAAAGTGTACAAAGTTAAAGAATAAAATAAAAAAATTGAATTACCCGTCAGGCTACATAATGCAACTCTGGACAGCTGCTTGTTGTTGTTGAATTTAATATTCGTATAACAATTGTAAAAAACAAACCAAAATGCCATCTGCACTAATTCTTTCTCTAGTGTACTTGTGAAGACAAAAACTTCAAGAGGCCAGGATGAGGAGAACCGTTTGTTGCACCTGGAGTCGATAATGGGAGGGACTCTATCGATAGGAACACGCCCTACAGGCCGGGCCAGCAGTGGCTGGAATTAAAAACAATTAAATCACATGAACCTAGATTATATATATTGTTTTTAAATCCCTGTGTAATTTTGAATTCATCCGGACTTAGACTCGAGAGCCTTATTTGTCCTATTCGTTTTCGTAGAATCAGAAAGGTGTCGAGTTTTAGTTAAATGGTATAGTTTACAGTGCAGTTACGAACCTTTCGGCCTGTCCCCTCTTTTCCCCAGAAGCTCTTCAGGATTAGGAGACACAACATGCACGCCTCGCGTGGGTTCCTTTTGAAGGCCATGTTTCCATGCAAGTTTTATCAATACATGATTGGTAGAGAATAACTTTCCTGTAGCTTTTTCCTAGCAACAGATCCTCTGCTTTGAACGCCTTAATATTAAAGACGGTGGCCAAGTTTTGCTCTAAAAGGCTGCGGAAGTATTATTGTACTTACCATATTCACAATTTGTGAGTAAGTTGTCCCAGTGACGGGGATGGACCCGACGTAGTCGCGAGGATGGGCGCCGGCCGAGCGAGAATGGGTGGTGACCAGCAGGGTACCCATGGTTAAAAGGGAGCGCTTGGCTAGCTACCATATAAAAACCATACCAAATAAAACCCATTTCGTCAATATTTGTAAATATTTACCTTTGCTTACCATTTTGTCCTTAGAGATGAGCGATAGTTTCAGGAATGCCGGTGTGGCTGTGGCATTAGGGTTACTCCGCCCTGGGAAAGAATGCGCTAACGGCACTGCCACCGAAAAATATGCAGTTCGTAACACAGTGGCGCTCAATTAAAGCTAAATAAATTGTCGAGGAGACGTCGTCTCGCCCACTTAAAACCCCGACGTGACTTGCAACATAGATTGCAACTGGTAGGGAGAAGTGACGGGGGAAGGGGTAATTGAGTAGAAGATCGGAAATAGAGCGGGAGGCTGTTCGGCGAACACTGCCGAGATATTGCTCCAGTGAACTGGTAAAAGGAACTTGGCCGAAACCAGCACTTGCATTACGAGAGACAAATCTTTGATATAGTAGTTTAAAAGAATTTTTTTTTGGTATTTTTTATTTAAATTATTTTTGTTAGGATGTTGGGTCTTGGGATTTTCGCCCTGTCCTGTACTTCTAATTTTTTATCGGTATATTTATTTACTTATTTGCGTAATCGTGACCCATGTCAACCCCACATGCTTCATATCGATTGTGGATAGCTAGTTCAGTTGACGACGGAAGAATAGGGGCTTTAATAAAAGCGCAGGACGAGTCCAGCTCCCAACGTCCAGAGCTATTAAGAGAAGAAAAACAAATATAATTTGAATTTGTGTTCGTGAGGAAAGGTGTTTGGTATTGAGGGAGTTTAGTTTCATGGTTATTGATTTTTGTTGTTAGTTATTATCGTATTTATATACTTATTTTGTGACTTAATATATTATTTATTTTCTTATTTATTTGTTATCTTATATATTTATTTTTTATCGCTGTATACGTCCATTGACGTAGAGGGTGCTGCGGAGTTGCCGCGGATATCGCTGGCTGGGGCTTACCCAAAACGCCGGTAGGCGGTGTGGGGTGGATCGAATTAGGGATCATCCGGCGGATCGGTCGCCTAGGGTCCTCTATTTCAAAGCAATAGTCGAGGCGCAGGAGCAACCTCGTGATTCGGAGCAGGAGAGCTCGCAAAAGCTGAACCGGGAACGGGATACAAAGGCGGAGTCGGCGATGAACGCAGCTTTGGCACAAGCGGCCCAAACCTATCGCGCATCTCAGGAGTTAGGAGTTAGGCAGGCGTTGAGGGAGGAAATTAAGTACGGCTTTATAGACATGATGAAGTCGCTGAACGACGTCCCTAGGCCAACGTAGATAAACTCGACGCGTTTGGCAAACTTGATTGCCCATTTGATTGCAAACGCTCATATTCAGAGAACAATGCAGTGTCACTTATAACGCATGCAAACATGAATGTATGCGTGCACAATTATCTATGTGACTTTTGTACATTTGAACATGCAGCTTTGGCAACAGCAAGCGCGAAAAGCAATCAGCGAAGGGTGGAAAAAGCTCTTATACCAGCGCCATTTGCATCATAATCCGATCAAGTTAAACCTTCTAAAAACCACAATCGCATTATATAAGCGAAAGTGGTGGAAAAGAAGCGAAACAATAATCGTAGGGACAACAACAAGTGGAAGAGGTACATTATTGGCTTGGCTCCCCTTCGAGTTCCATTCGAAGCTCTACTGAGCAAACGTTTTCTCTTCATAGGCATATTTTCAGTAAACACACAATCAGAGGTGCTATGAAAACATGTTGCAATTCTCTAACTAATATTTGCAATTCTCTAACTAAATATACGTGCATACTAACACGTTGACTTTCAATTATTTCAAACTTGGAGTACCGGTGCACGAAGTAATGAATTTGGCCACAAACAGTAAAAGTGATCCAGTTCATTCATGGGGATGATACAACCCTCCTTGGATTCTACAGTTGTGCATTTAAAAGAAAGAGCACCGTTGCATACTTCTACTCCTTCTATATGTCAATCAAAAATTCACCAGTAGTCGACGCCACTGACATAGACGTCACTATCGGACTGCTCGTGGATCCTACTGCTATTCGTTTCGCTTTACAGCACTATTTACAACAATCTTTTTTTATCGGCCACCATTTTATTTTCTGGATTGCATGTCATACACCTAAGATTCGACTTAAGAGTTCATTCATAGGGCGAGATGCTTCAGATTCTGCTGTTTCTTTGCGTTGCTTATGCTCACAGTTACTCTCCCAAACCGCTCACTCTCTGGTTTGCCGCTCTCTGCTTTCATTCTGTTCTCCTGCATTCGCCGTCTGCCTTTTGCGATATTGCTCGCCGCACTCTGCTTCCACTTGCGCTCTCTTATATGAGTTGTCGCCTACTCTCTTTCTGGGCTTTCCTCCACTTCTCTCTATTGATGCAATTCTATTTGTGACGTTATAATACTGTTTGAATCTGGGCTAATTTCGAACTTTAGTTCGAATGAATTCTTCAATACTAAATTATTTCAAGTTTTTCATAAAGAGACTTTAGCAGAACGCAGTGTGAGACAGGAGGTGGTGACATCATGGCTATAAGCCGTAACTCCTAAATTTTTGGTTGGCAGTGACGATGTCTCGCTCATCCGGGAGGTATCGATGGGGGCTTCCTATATTCCACCTGGCAGTGCCAATTTCTAAGTCAGCAGCATAGCTAAATTGTCCTAAAGAATATTTTCAAATAATTATCATTCCTAATAAGGGGTTATATCGAACCGAATCAACATGGCTCCATACCTGGTGGATCTACGACGACCAACTTGACCATTTTTACGAATTATTGTGTACTTTGCATTTGAGGATTTATCACAGATGGCCGCGACTTACAAAATTTTGCTAAAGACTTAATATTGCTTCAATTCGAGATTAGAGATTATCCAATCGATAAGCCCATAAATGGACATCCTGTCGGGCGCGCACTCTAAATTGAATTAAATTCTGGGCAAAAGAACAAGAAAGAAAATTTAAAGCCGAGTTCTCCGAGTTTCTTTGTAAAAATGTTTATCAGGGGTGTCACAGAAACCGACAACGGATTTGGGGATGGTTGGTTAGGAAATTCAAACCGTAGGTGTCACAGAAATTCGAGCGATTTTGTTTTTTAATTAAGTACGGCTGTGTATGTATCTACACACATTATCGAAAATTTACCAATTAGTGTAATTCAATTGACTTATTTTGAAAATTTTCCGAAAAGTTATAAACTTAATTTATTCATTTTGTTGCAATATTACAAGGAGAAAACTTGTTTAAAGTGTACAAAGTTAAAGAATAAAATAAGAATTTGAATTACCCGTCAGGCTACATAATGCAACTCTGGACAGCTGCTTGTTGTTGCTGAATTTAATATTTAATTTAATTTCCGCCCTGGGAAAGAATGCGCTAACGGCACTGCCACCGAAAAATATGCAGTTCGTAACACAGTGGCGCTCAATTAAAGCTAAATAAATTGTCGAGGAGACGTCGTCTCGCCCACTTAAGACCCCGACGTGGCTTGCAACATAGATTGCAACTGGTAGGGAGAAGTGACGGGGGAAGAAGGTAATTGAGTAGAAGATCGGAAATAGGGCGGGAGGCTGTTCGGCGAACACTGCCGAGATATTGCTCCAGTGAACTGGTAAAAGCAACTTGGCAGAAACCAGGATTTGCATTACGAGAGACAAATCTTTGATGTAGTAGTTTTAAAGAATTTTTTTCGGTATTTTTTATTTAAATTATTTTTGTTAGGATGTTGGGTCTTGGGATTTTCTCCCTGTCCTGCACTAATTTTTTATCGGTATATGTATATACTTAATGGCGTAATCGTGACCCATGTTAACCCCACATGCTGCATATCGATTATGGATAGCTAGTTCACTTGACGACGGAAGAATAGGGGCTATGGTGAAAGCGAAGGACGAGCTAGGTCAGAAGCCCACCGGCGAGTATTGATTGTTGTTTGGTATTGAGGGAGTTTTGTTTCATGGTTATTGATTTTTGTTGTTAGTTATTATCGTATTGATTTACTTATTTTGTGACTTATTATATTATATTTATTTCTTATCTTATATATTTATTTTTTATCGCTGTATACGTCCATTGACGTAGAGGGTGCTGCGGAGTTACCGCGGATATCGCTGGCTGGGGCTTACCCAAAACGCCGGTAGGCGGTGTACGGTGCATCGAATTAGGGATCAACCGACGGATCTGGTACACCATCGGTCGCCCAGGGTCCTCGATTTCAAAGCATTAGTCGGGGCGCAGGATCAACCTCATGATCCGAAGCAGGAGAGCCCGCAAAAGCTGACCCGGGAACGGGATACAAAGGCGAAGTCGGCGATGAACGCAGCTTTGGCACAAGCGGCCCAAACCTTTATAGACATGATGAAGTTGCTGAACGACGCCCCTAGGCCAAAGTAGATCAACTGTACACGTTTGGCAAACTGGATGGGCCTCTTTGGTTGCAAACGCTCATATTCACAATACAATGCAGTGTCATTTATAATGCATGCAAACATGAATGTATGCGCGCACAGTTATCTATGTGACTTTTGTACATTTGAACATGCAGCTTTGGCAACAGTAAGCGCGAAAAGCAATCAGCAAAGGGTGGAAAAATCTCTATGAAAACATGTTACGAAAAAAGTTGAGCCTTAAGGAAAACTTAATTTTTTGCTATTCTCTAAATAAATATACGTGCATACTAACACGTTGACTTTCAAGAGAGTACCGTTGCATACGGTACTCCTTCTACTCCTTCTATATGTCAATCGAAAATTCCCCAGTAGTCGACGCCACTGACATAGACGTCACTATCGGCCTGCTCTTGGATCCTACTGCTCTTCGTTTTGCTTTACAGCACTATTTACAACAATCTTATTTTCGGCTTCCTATTTATTTTCTGGATTGCATGTCATACACCTAAGTTTCGACTTAAGAGTTCATTCATAGGGCGAAATACTTCAGATTCTGCTGTTTCTTTTGCGTTGCTTACGCTCACAGTTACTCTCCCAAACCGCTCCCTCTCTGGTTTGCCGCTCTCTGCTTTCATTCTGTTCTCCTGCATTCGTCGTTTGCCTTTCGCGATATTGCTCGCCGCACTCTGCTTCCACTTGCGCTCTCTTTTATGAGTTGTCGCTTACTCTCTTCACTGGGCTTTCCACCACTTCTCTCTATTGATGCAATTTTTTTTGTGACGTTATCATACAGGTTGAATCTGGGCTAATTTCGAACTTTAGTTCGATTGAATTCTTCGATACTAAATTATTTCAAGTTTTTTATAAAGAGACTTTAGCAGAACACAGTGTGAGAGAGGAGGTGGTGACATCATGGCTATAAACCCTAATTCATAAATTTTCAGTTGGCGGTGACGGTGTCTCGCTCATCCGGAAGATATCGATGGGGGCTTCCTATATTCCACCTGGCAGTGCCAATTTCTAAGTCAGCAGCATAGCTAAATTGTCCTAAAGAATATTTTCAAATAATTATCATTCCTAATAAGGGGTTATATCGAACCGAATCAACATGGCTCCATACCTGGTGGATCTACGACGACCAACTTGACCATTTTTACGAATTATTGTGTACTTTGCATTTGAGGATTAATCACAGATGGCCGCGACTTACAAAATTTTGCTAAAGACTTAATATTGCTTCAATTCGAGATTAGAGATTATCCAATCGACAAGCCCATAAATGGACATCCTGTCGGGCGCGCACTCTAAATTGAATTAAATTCTGGGCAAAAGAAGAAGAAAGAAAATTTAAAGCCGAGTTTCCGAGTTTCTTTGTAAAAATGTTTATCAGGGGTGTCACAGAAACCGACAACGGATTTGGGGATGGTTGGTTAGGAAATTCAAACCGTAGGTGTCACAGAAATTCGAGCGATTTTGTTTTTAATTAAGTACGGCTGTGTATGTATCTACACACATTATCGAATATTTAACAATTAGGGAATTTTAATTGACTTAGTTTGAAAATTTTCCGAAAAGTAAAAACTTAATTATTTTCTTTTTTCTGCAAAATTACAAGGGGAAAACTTGTTTAAAGTGTACAAAGTTAAAGAATAAAATAAGAATTTGAATTACCCGTCAGGCTACATAATGCAACTCTGGACAGCTGCTTGTTGTTGCTGAATTTAATATTTAATTTAATTTCCGCCCTGGGAAAGAATGCGCTAACGGCACTGCCACCGAAAAATATGCAGTTCGTAACACAGTGGCGCTCAATTAAAGCTAAATAAATTGTCGAGAGACGTCGTCTCGCCCACTTAAGACCCCGACGTGGCTTGCAACATAGATTGCAACTGGTAGGGAGAAGTGACGGGGGAAGAAGGTAATTGAGTAGAAAATCGGAAATAGGGCGGGAGGCTGTTCGGCGAACACTGCCGAGATATTGCTCCAGTGAACTGGTAAAAGGAACTTGGCCGAAACCAGGATTTGCATTACGAGAGACAAATCGTTGATGTAGTAGTTTTAAAGAATTTTTTTCGGTATTTTTTATTTAAATTATTTTTGTTAGGATGTTGGGTCTTGGGATTTTCTCCCTGTCCTGTACTGTCCCAATTTTTTATCGGTATATGTATATACTTAATGGCGTAATCGTGACCCATGTTAACCCCACATGCTGCATATCGATTATGGATAGCTAGTTCACTTGACGACGGAAGAATAGGGGCTATGTTGGAAGCGCAGGTCGAGTTAGGTCAGAAGCCCACCGGTGAGGCCAGTTCCATCTCCCCAGGTCCAGATCTATAAAGAGAAGAAAAAAAATATAATTTGAATTTGTGTTTGTGAGGAAAGGTGTTTGGTATTGAGGGAGTTTTGTTTCATGGTTATTGATTTTTGTTGTTAGTTATCGTATTGATTTACTTATTTTGTGACTTATTATATTATATTTATTTCTTATCTTATATATTTATTTTTTATCGCTGTATACGTCCATTGACGTAGAGGGTGCTGCGGAGTTGCCGCGGATATCGCTGGCTGGTGCTTACCCAAAACGCCGGTAGGCGGTGTGCGGTGCATCGAATTAGGTATCAACCGGCGGATCTGGGTCCTCGATTTCAAAGCATTAGTCGAGGCGCAGGAGCAACCTCGTGATTCGGAGCAGGAGAGCCCGCAAAAGCTGAACCGGGAACGGGATACAAAGGCGGAATTGGCGATGAACGCAGCTTTGGCACAAGCGGCCCAAACCTATCGCGCATCTCAGGAGTTGGGAGTTAGGCAGGCGTTGAGGGAGGAAATTAAGAACGGCTTTATAGACATGATCTAGTTGCTGAACGACGCCCCTAGGCCAACGTAGATCAACTCTACACGTTTGGCAAACTCTATCGCCCTATTTGATTGCAAACGCTCATATTCAGAGAACAATGCAGTGTCATTTATAACGCATGCAAACATGAATTTATGCGTGCACAATTATCTATGTGACTTTTGTACATTTGAACATGCAGCTTTGGCAACAGCAAGCGCGAAAAGCAATCAGCGAAGGGTGGAAAAAGCTCTTATACCAGCGCCATTTGCATCATAATCCGATCAAGTTGAACCTTCTAAAAACCACGATCTCATTATATAAATAATGTGGTGGAAAAAAAGCGCAACAATAATCGCAGGGACAACAACAAGAGGAAGAGGTACATTACCATTGGCTTGGCTCCTCCTTGGGAGGCGCTATGAAAACATATTACGAAAAAATTTGAGCCTTGAAAAACTTTATTATTTGCACTTCTCTAACTAAATATACGTGCATACTAACAAGTTAACTTTCAATTATTTCAAACTTGGAGAACCGGTGCACGAAACGGTTTTCAGTAATGAATTTGGCCACAAACAGTAAAAGTGATCCAGTTCATTCATGGGGAAGATACAACCCTCCTTGGATTCTACAGTTGTGCATTTAAAAGAGAGAGCACCGTTGCATACTTCTACTCCTTCTATATGTCAATCAAAAATTCACCAGTAGTCGACGCCACTGACATAGACGTCACTATCGGACTGCTCGTGGATCCTACTGCTATTCGTTTCGCTTTACAGCACTATTTACAACAATCTTTTTTTATCGGCCACCATTTTATTTTCTGGATTGCATGTCATACACCTAAGTTTCGACTTAAGAGTTCATTCATAGGGCGAGATGCTTCAGATTCTGCTGTTTCTTTGCGTTGCTTATGCTCACAGTTACTCTCCCAAACCGCTCACTCTCTGGTTTGCCGCTCTCTGCTTTCATTCTGTTCTCCTGCATTCGCCGTCTGCCTTTTGCGATATTGCTCGCCGCACTCTGCTTCCACTTGCGCTCTCTTATATGAGTTGTCGCCTACTCTCTTTCTGGGCTTTCCTCCACTTCTCTCTATTGATGCAATTCTATTTGTGACGTTATAATACTGGTTGAATCTGGGCTAATTTCGAACTTTAGTTCGAATGAATTCTTCAATACTAAATTATTTCAAGTTTTTCATAAAGAGACTTTAGCAGAACGCAGTGTTAGACAGGAGGTGGTGACATCATGGCTATAAGCCGTAACTCCTAAATTTTTGGTTGGCAGTGACGATGTCTCGCTCATCCGGGAGGTATCGATGGGGGCTTCCTATATTCCACCTGGCAGTGCCAATTTCTAAGT
This sequence comes from Drosophila biarmipes, assembly GCF_025231255.1. Taxonomy (NCBI): domain Eukaryota; kingdom Metazoa; phylum Arthropoda; class Insecta; order Diptera; family Drosophilidae; genus Drosophila; species Drosophila biarmipes. Next base: position 1,849,900 of record NW_026114528.1, on the reverse strand, counting down.
CAGCAGCATAGCTAAATTGTCCTAAAGAATATTTTCAAATAATTATCATTCCTAATAAGGGGTTATATCGAACCGAATCAACATGGCTCCATACCTGGTGGATCTACGACGACCAACTTGACCATTTTTACGAATTATTGTGTACTTTGCATTTGAGGATTAATCACAGATGGCCGCGACTTACAAAATTTTGCTAAAGACTTAATATTGCTTCAATTCGAGATTAGAGATTATACAATCGATAAGCCCATGAATGGACATCCTGTCGGGCGCGCACTCTAAATTGAATTAAATTCTGGGCAAAAGAAGAAGAAAGAAAATTTAAAGCCGAGTTCTCCGAGTTTCTTTGTAAAAATGTTTATCAGGGGTGTCACAGAAACCGACAACGGATTTGGGGATGGTTGGTTAGGAAATTCAAACCGTAGGTGTCACAGAAATTCGAGCGATTTTGTTTTTTAATTAAGTACGGCTGTGTATATATCTACACACATTATCGAAAATTTAACAATTAGTGTATTTCAATTGACTTATTTTGAAAATTTTCCGAAAAGTTATAAACTTAATTTATTCATTTTTTTTGCAAAATTACAAGGGTAAAACTCTTTTTAAGTGTACAAAGTTAAAGAATAAAATAAAAATTTTAATTACCCGTCAGGCTACATAATGCAACTCTGGACAGCTGCTTGTTGTTGCTGAATTTAATATTTAATTTAATTTCCGCCCCGGGAAAGAATGCGCTAACGGCACTGCCACCGAAAAATATGCAGTTCGTAACACAGTGGCGCTCAATTAAAGCTAAATAAATTGTCGAGGAGACGTCGTCTCGCCCACTTAAGACCCCGACGTGGCTTGCAACATAGATTGCAACTGGTAGGGAGAAGTGACGGGGGAAAAAGGTAATTGAGTAGAAGATCGGAAATAGGGCGGGAGGCTGTTCGGCGAACACTGCAGAGATATTGCTCCAGTGAACTGGTAAAAGCAACTTGGCCGAAACCAGGATTTGCATTACGAGAGACAAATCGTTGATGTAGTAGTTTTAAAGAATTTTTTTCGGTATTTTTTATTTAAATTATTTTTGTTAGGATGTTGGGTCTTGGGATTTTCTCCCTGTCCTGTACTGTCCTAATTTTTTATCGGTATATGTATATACTTAATGGCGTAATCGTGACCCATGTTAGTTAGTTATTATCGTATTGATTTACTTATTTTGTGACTTATTATATTATATTTATTTCTTATCTTATATATTTATTTTTTATCGCTGTATACGTCCATTGACGTAGAGGGTGCTGCGGAGTTACCGCGGATATCGCTGGCTGGGGCTTACCCAAAACGCCGGTAGGCGGTGTACGGTGCATCGAATTAGGGATCAACCGACGGATCTGGTACACCATCGGTCGCCCAGGGTCCTCGATTTCAAAGCATTAGTCGGGGCGCAGGAGCAACCTCATGATCCGAAGCAGGAGAGCCCGCAAAAGCTGACCCGGGAACGGGATACAAAGGCGAAGTCGGCGATGAACGCAGCTTTGGCACAAGCGGCCCAAACCTATCGCGCATCTCAGGAGTTGGGAGTTAGGCAGGCGTTGGGGAGGAAATTAAGAACGGCTTTATAGACATGATGAAGTTGCTGAACGACGCTTCTAGGCCAACGTAGATCAACTATACACGTTTGGCAAACTCGATGGCCCTATTTGATTGCAAACGCTCATATTCAGAGAACAATGCAGTGTCATTTATAAGGCATGCAAACATGAATGTATGCGTGCACAGTTATCTATGTGACTTTTGTACATTTGAACATGCAGCTTTGGCAACAGTAAGCGCGAAAAGCAATCAGCAAAGGGTGGAAAACTCTCTTATACCAGCGCCATTTGCATCATAATCTGATCTTCTAAAAACCACAATCGCATTATATAATCGAAAGTGGTGGAAAAGAAGCGAAACAATAATCGTAGGGACAACAACAAGTGGAAGAGGTACATTATTGGCTTGGCTCCCCTTCGAGTTCCATTCGAAGCTCTACTGAGCAAACGTTTTCTCTTCATAGGCATATTTTCAGTAAACACACAATCAGAGGCGCTATGAAAACATGTTGCAATTCTCTAACTAATATTTGCAATTCTCTAACTAAATATACGTGCATACTAACACGTTGACTTTCAATTATTTCAAACTTGGAGTACCGGTGCACGAAGTAATGAATTTGGCCACAAACAGTAAAAGTGATCCAGTTTATTCATGGGGATGATACAACCCTCCTTGGATTCTACAGTTGTGCATTTAATAGAGAGAGTACCGTTGCATACTTCTACTCCTTCTATATGTCAATCAAAAATTCCCCAGTAGTCGACGCAACTGACATAGACGTCACTATCGGACTGCTTTTGGATCCTACTTTTCTTCGTTTCGCTTTACAGCACTATTTACATCAATCTTTTTTTATCTGCTACCATTTTATTTTCTGGATTGCATGTCATACAACTAAGTTTCGACTTAAGAGTTCATTCATATGGCTAGATGCTTCAGATTTAGCTGTTTCTTTTGCGTTGCTTATGCTCACAGTTACTCCTCCAAACCGCTTCGTCTCTGGTTTGCCGCTCTCTGCTTTCATTCTGTTCTCCTGCATTCGCCGTTTGTCTTTCGCGATATTGCTCGCCGCACTCCTCTTACACTTGCGCTCTCTTATATGAGTTGTCGCCTACTCTCTTCACTGGGCTTTCCACCACTTCTCTCTATTGATGCAATTCTTTTTGTGACGTTATCATACTGGTTGAATCTGGGCTAATTTCGTACTTTAGTTCGAATGAATTCTTCGATACTAAATTATTTCAAGTTTTTCATAAAGAGACTTTAGCAGAATGCAGTGTGAGAGAGGAGGTGGTGACATCATGTCTATAAGCCGTAACTCCTAAATTTTCAGTTGGCGGTAACAGTGTCTCGCTCATCCGGGAAGATATCGATGGGGGCTTCCTATATAACACCTGGCAGTGCCAATTTCTAAGTCAGCAGCATAGCTAAATTGTTCTAAAGAATATTTTTCAAATAATTATCATTCCCAATAAGGGGTTATATCGAACCGAATAAACATGGCTCCATACCTGGTGGATCTACGACGACCAATTTGACCATTTTTACGAATTATTGTGTACTTTGCATTTGAGGATTAATCACAGATGGCCGCGACTTACAAAATTTTGCTAAAGACTTAATATTGCTTCAATTCGAGATTAGAGATTATCCAATCGATAAGCCCATAAATGGACATCCTGCCGGGCGCGCACTCTAAATTGAATTAAATTCTGGGTAAAAGAAGAAGAAAGAAAATTTAAAGCCGAGTTCTCCGAGTTTCTTTGTAAAAATGTTTATCAGGGGTGTCACAGCGGATTTGGGGATGGTTGGTTAGAAAATTCAAACCGTAGGTGTCACAGAAATTCGAGCGATTTTGTTTTTAATTAAGTACGGCTGTGTATGTATCTACACACATTATCGAAAATTTAACAATTAGTGTAATTCAATTGACTTATTTCGAAAATTTTCCGAAAAGTTATAAACTTAATTTATTCATTTTTTTTGCAAAATTACAAGGGGAAAACTTGTTTAAAGTGTACAAAGTTAAAGAATAAAATAAAAATTTGAATTACTCGTCAGGCTACATAATGCAACTCTGGACAGCTGCTTGTTGTTGCTGAATTTAATATTTAATTTAATTTCTGCCCCGGGAAAGAATGCGCTAACGGCACTGCCACCGAAAAATATGCAGTTCGTAACACAGTGGCGCTCAATTAAAGCTAAATAAATTGTCGAGGAGACGTCGTCTCGCCCACTTAAGACCCCGACGTGGCTTGCAACATAGATTGCAACTGGTAGGAAGAAGTGACGGGGGAAGAAGGTAATTGAGTAGAAGATCGGAAATAGGGCGGGAGGCTGTTCGGCGAACACTGCAGAGATATTGCTCCAGTGAACTGGTAAAATCAACTTGGCCGAAACCAGGATTTGCATTACGAGAGACAAATCGTTGATGTAGTAGTTTTAAAGAATTTTTTTCGGTATTTTTTATTTAAATTATTTTTGTTAGGATGTTGGGTCTTGGGATTTTCTCCCTGTCCTGCACTAATTTTTTATCGGTATATGTATATACTTAATGGCGTAATCGTGACCCATGTTAACCCCACATGCTGCATATCGATTATGGATAGCTAGTTCACTTGACGACGGAAGAATAGGGGCTATGGTGAAAGCGAAGGACGAGTTAGGTCAGAAGCCCACCGGCGAGTATTGATTGTTGTTTGGTATTGAGGGAGTTTTGTTTCATGGTTATTGATTTTTGTTGTTAGTTATTATCGTATTGATTTACTTATTTTGTGACTTATTATATTATATTTATTTCTTATCTTATATATTTATTTTTTATCGCTGTATACGTCCATTGACGTAGAGGGTGCTGCGGAGTTACCGCGGATATCGCTGGCTGGGGCTTACCCAAAACGCCGGTAGGCGGTGTACGGTGCATCGAATTAGGGATCAACCGACGGATCTGGTACACCATCGGTCGCCCAGGGTCCTCGATTTCAAAGCATTAGTCGGGGCGCAGGAGCAACCTCATGATCCGAAGCAGGAGAGCCCGCAAAAGCTGACCCGGGAACGGGATACAAAGGCGAAGTCGATGAACGCAGCTTTGGCACAAGCGGCCCAAACCTATCGCGCATCTCAGGAGTTGGGAGTTAGGCAGGCGTTGGGGAGGAAATTAAGAACGGCTTTATAGACATGATGAAGTTGCTGAACGACGCTTCTAGGCCAACGTAGATCAACTGTACACGTTTGGCAAACTCGATGGCCCTATTTGATTGCAAACGCTCATATTCAGAGAACAATGCAGTGTCATTTATAAGGCATGCAAACATGAATGTATGCGTGCACAGTTATCTATGTGACTTTTGTACATTTGAACATGCAGCTTTGGCAACAGTAAGCGCGAAAAGCAATCAGCAAAGGGTGGAAAAATCTCTTATACCAGCGCCATTTGCATCATAATCTGATCTTCTAAAAACCACAATCGCATTATATAATCGAAAGTGGTGGAAAAGAAGCGAAACAATAATCGTAGGGACAACAACAAGTGGAAGAGGTACATTATTGGCTTGGCTCCCCTTCGAGTTCCATTCGAAGCTCTACTGAGCAAACGTTTTCTCTTCATAGGCATATTTTCAGTAAACACACAATCAGAGGCGCTATGAAAACATGTTGCAATTCTCTAACTAATATTTGCAATTCTCTAACTAAATATACGTGCATACTAACACGTTGACTTTCAATTATTTCAAACTTGGAGTACCGGTGCACGAAGTAATGAATTTGGCCACAAACAGTAAAAGTGATCCAGTTTATTCATGGGGATGATACAACCCTCCTTGGATTCTACAGTTGTGCATTTAATAGAGAGAGTACCGTTGCATACTTCTACTCCTTCTATATGTCAATCAAAAATTCCCCAGTAGTCGACGCCACTGACATAGACGTCACTATCGGACTGCTTTTGGATCCTACTTTTCTTCGTTTCGCTTTACAGCACTATTTACATCAATCTTTTTTTATCTGCTACCATTTTATTTTCTGGATTGCATGTCATACAACTAAGTTTCGACTTAAGAGTTCATTCATATGGCTAGATGCTTCAGATTTAGCTGTTTCTTTTGCGTTGCTTATGCTCACAGTTACTCTCCCAAACCGCTTCGTCTCTGGTTTGCCGCTCTCTGCTTTCATTCTGTTCTCCTGCATTCGCCGTTTGTCTTTCGCGATATTGCTCGCCGCACTCCTCTTACACTTGCGCTCTCTTATATGAGTTGTCGCCTCCTCTCTTCACTGGGCTTTCCACCACTTCTCTCTATTGATGCAATTCTTTTTGTGACGTTATCATACTGGTTGAATCTGGGCTAATTTCGAACTTTAGTTCGAATGAATTCTTCGATACTAAATTATTTCAAGTTTTTCATAAAGAGACTTTAGCAGAATGCAGTGTGAGAGAGGAGGTGGTGACATCATGTCTATAAGCCGTAACTCCTAAATTTTCAGTTGGCGGTAACAGTGTCTCGCTCATCCGGGAAGATATCCATTGTGGCTTCCTATATAACACCTGGCAGTGCCAATTTCTAAGTCAGCAGCATAGCTAAATTGTTCTAAAGAATATTTTTCAAATAATTATCATTCCTAATAAGGGGTTATATCGAACCGAATCAACATGGCTCCATACCTGGTGGATCTACGACGACCAACTTGACCATTTTTACGAATTATTGTGTACTTTGCATTTGAGGATTAATCACAGATGGCCGCGACTTACAAAATTTTGCTAAAGACTTAATATTGCTTCAATTCGAGATTAGAGATTATCCAATCGATAAGCCCATAAATGGACATCCTGTCGGGCGCGCACTCTAAATTGAATTAAATTCTGGGCAAAAGAAGAAGAAAGAAAATTTAAAGCCGAGTTCTCCGAGTTTCTTTGTAAAAATGTTTATAAGGGGTGTCACAGAAACCGACAACGGATTTGGGGATGGTTGTTTTGGAAATTCAAAACATAGCTAACCACGGAGGTGTATGTATCTACACACATTATCGAATATTTAACAATTAGGGAATTTTAATTGACTTATTTTGAAAATTTTCCGAAAAGTTAAAAACTTAATTTTTTTCTTTTTTTTGCAAAATTACAAGGGGAAAACTTGTTTAAAGTGTACAAAGTTAAGGAATAAAATAAAATAATTGAATTACCCGTCAGACTACATAATGCAACTCTGGACAGCTGCTTGTTGTTGCTGAATTTAATATTTGTATAATAATTGTAAAAACAAACCAAAATGCCATCTGCACGAATTCTTGCTTTAGTATACTTGCGAAGACAAAAACGTCAAGAGGCTAGGATGAGGAGAACCGTTTGTTGCGCCTGGAGTCGATAATGGGAGGGACTCTATCGATAGGAACCCGCCCGACAGGCCGGGCCAGCAGTGGCTGGAATTTAAAACAATTAATTCACATAAACCTAGATTATATTTATTGTGTTTAGTTCCCTGTGTGCTTGTGAATTTATCCGGATTTAGACTAGAGACCCATATTTGTCCTCTTCGTTTTCGTAGAATCAAAAAGGTGTCAAGTTTTAGTTAAATGGTATAGATTACAGTGCAGTTACGTACCTTTCGGCCTGTCCCTTCTTTTCCCCAGAAGCTCCTCAGGATTACAAGACACCACATGCACGCCTCGCGTGGGTTCCTTTTGAAGGCCATGTTTCCATGCAAGCTTTATCAATACATGATGGGTAGAGAATAACTTTCCTGTAGCTTTTTCCTAGCAACAGATCCTCTGCTTTGAACGCCTTAATATTAAAGACGGTGGCCAAGTTTTGCTCTTAAAGGCTGCGGAAGTATTATTGTACTTACCATATTCACAATTTGTGAGTAAGTTGTCCCAGTGACGGGGATGGACCCGACGTAGTCGCGAGGATGGGCGCCGGCCGAGCGAGAATGGGTGGTGACCAGCAGCATCTTCACGGTACCCATGGTTAAAAGGGAGCGCTTGGCTAGCTACCATATAAAAACCATACCAAATAAAACCCATTTCGTCAATATTTGTAAATATTTACCTTTGCTTACCATTTTTTCCTTAGAGATGAGCGATAGTTTCAGGGATGCCGGTGTGGCTGTGGCATTAGGGTTACTCCGCCCTGGGAAAGAATGCGCTAACGACACTGCCACCGAAAAATATGCAGTTCGTAACACAGTGGCGCTCAATTTAAGTGGCGCTAAATTTTCGAGGAGACGTCGTCTCGCATACTTAAAACCCCGACGTGGCTTGCAACATAGATTGCAACTGGTAGGGAGAAGTGACGGGGGAAGACGGTAATTGAGTAGAAGATTGGAAATAGAGCGGAAGGCTGTTCGGCGAACACTGCCGAGATATTGCTCCAGTGAACTGGTAAAAGCAACTTGGCCGAAACCAGGATTTGCATTACGAGAGACAAATCTTTGATATAGTAGTTTTAAAGAATTTTTTTTCGGTATTTTTTATTTAAATTATTTTTGTTAGGATGTTAGGTCTTGGGATTTTCTCCCTGTCCTGTACTTCTAATTTTTTATCGGTATATGTATATACTTAATGGCGTAATCGTGACCCATGTTAACCCCACATGCTGCATATCGATTATGGATAGCTAGTTCACTTGACGACGGAAGAATAGGGGCTATGGTGAAAGCGAAGTTAGGTCAGAAGCCCACCGGCGAGTATTGATTGTTGTTTGGTATTGAGGGAGTTTTGTTTCATGGTTATTGATTTTTGTTGTTAGTTATTATCGTATTGATTTACTTATTTTGTGACTTATTATACTATATTTATTTCTTATCTTATATATTTATTTTTTATCGCTGTATACGTCCATTGACGTAGAGGGTGCTGCGGAGTTGCCGCGGATATCGCTGGCTGGGGCTTACCCAAAACGCCGGTAGGCGGTGTGCGGTGCATCGAATTAGGGATCAACCGGCGGATCTGGTACACCATCGGTCGCCCAGGGTCCTCGATTTCAAAGCATTAGTCGGGGCGCAGGAGCAACCTCGTGATCCGAAGCAGGAGAGCCCGCAAAAGCTGACCCGGGAACGGGATACAAAGGCGAAGTCGGCGATGAACGCAGCTTTGGCACAAGCGGCCCAAACCTATCGCGCATCTCAGGAGTTGGGAGTTAGGCATGATGAAGTTGCTGAACGACGCCCCTAGGCCAACGTAGATCAACTGTACACGTTTGGCAAACTCGATGGCCCTATTTGATTGCAAACGCTCATATTCAGAGAACAATGCAGTGTCATTTATAAGGCATGCAAACATGAATGTATGCGTGCACAGTTATCTATGTGACTTTTGTACATTTGAACATGCAGCGAAGGGTGAAAAAAGCTCTTATACCAGCGCCATTTGCATCATAATCCGATCAAGTTAAACCTTCTAAAAACCACAATCGCATTATATAATCGAAAGTGGTGGAAAAGAAGCGAAACAATAATCGTAGGGACAACAACAAGTGGAAGAGGTACATTATTGGCTTGGCTCCCCTTCGAGTTCCATTCGAAGCTCTACTGAGCAAACGTTTTCTCTTCATAGGCATATTTTCAGTAAACACACAATCAGAGGCGCTATGAAAACATGTTACGAAAAAAGGTGAGCCTTAAGGAAAACTTAATTATTTGCAATTCTCTAACTAAATATACGTGCATACTAACACGTTGACTTTCAATTATTTCAAACTTGGAGTACCGGTGCACGAAGTAATGAATTTGGCCACAAACAGTAAAAGTGATCCAGTTCATTCATGGGGATGATACAACCCTCCTTGGATTCTACAGTTGTGCATTTAATAGAGAGAGTACCGTTGCATACTTCTACTCCTTCTATATGTCAATCAAAAATTCCCCAGTAGTCGACGCCACTGACATAGACGCCACTGACATAGACGTCACTATCGGACTGCTCTTGGATCCTACTTTTCTTCGTTTCGCTTTACAGCACTATTTACATCAATCTTTTTTTCGGCTACCTGTTTACTTTCTGGATTGCATGTCATGCACCTAAGTTTCGACTTAAGAGTTCATTCATATGGCGAGATGCTTCAGATTCAGCTGTTTCTTTTGCGTTGCTTATGCTCACAGTTACTCTCCCAAACCACTTCGTCTCTGGTTTGCCGCTCTCTGCTTTCATTCTGTTCTCCTGCATTCGCCGTTTGTCTTTCGCGATATTGCTCGCCGCACTCCTCTTACACTTGCGCTCTCTTATATCTGTTGTCGCCTAATCTCTTCACTGGGCTTTCCACCACTTCTCTCTATTGATGCAATTCTTTTTGTGACGTTATCATACTGGTTGAATCTGGGCTAATTTCGAACTTTAGTTCGAATGAATTCTTTGATACTAAATTATTTCAAGTTTTTCATAAAGAGACTTTAGCAGAATGCAGTGTGAGAGAGGAGGTGGTGACATCATGTCTATAAGCCGTAACTCCTAAATTTTCAGTTGGCGGTAACAGTGTCTCGCTCATCCGGGAAGATATCGATGGGGGCTTCCTATATAACACCTGGCAGTGCCAATTTCTAAGTCAGCAGCATAGCTAAATTGTTCTAAAGAATATTTTTCAAATAATTATCATTCCCAATAAGGGGTTATATCGAACCGAATCAACATGGCTCCATACCTGGTGGATCTACGACGACCAATTTGACCATTTTTACGAATTATTGTGTACTTTGCATTTGAGGATTAATCACAGATGGCCGCGACTTACAAAATTTTGCTAAAGACTCAATATTGCTTCAATTCGAGATTAGAGATTATCCAATCGATAAGCCCATAAATGGACATCCTGTCGGGCGCGCACTCTAAATTGAATTAAATTCTGGGCAAAAGAAGAAGAAAGAAAATTTAAAGCCGAGTTCTCCGAGTTTCTTTGTAAAAATGTTTATCAGGGGTGTCACAGCGGATTTGGGGATGGTTGGTTAGAAAATTCAAACCGTAGGTGTCACAGTGTAATTGAGTAGAAGATCGGAAATAGGGCGGGAGGCTGTTCGGCGAACACTGCCGAGATATTGCTCCAGTGAACTGGTAAAAGCAACTTGGCCGAAACCAGGATTTGCATTACGAGAGACAAATCGTTGATGTAGTAGTTTTAAAGAATTTTTTTCGGTATTTTTTATTTAAATTATTTTTGTTAGGATGTTGGGTCTTTGGGTTTTTTCCCTGTCCTGTACTGTCCTAATTTTTTATCGGTATATGTATATACTTAATGGCGTAATCGTGACCCATGTTAACCCCACATGCTGCATATCGATTATGGATAGCTAGTTCAATTGACGACGAAAGAATAGGGGATATGGTGAAAGCGAAGGACGAGGTAGGTCAGAAGCCCACCGGCGAGTATTGATTGTTGTTTGGTATTGAGGGAGTTTTGTTTCATGGTTATTGATTTTTGTTGTTAGTTATTATCGTATTGATTTACTTATTTTGTGACTTATTATATTATATTTATTTCTTATCTTATATATTTTTTATCGCTGTATACGCCCATTGACGTAGAGGGTGCTGCGGAGTTACCGCGGATATCGCTGGCTGGGGCTTACCCAAAACGCCGGTAGGCGGTGTACGGTGCATCGAATTAGGGATCAACCGACGGATCTGGTACACCATCGGTCGCCCAGGGTCCTCGATTTCAAAGCATTAGTCGGGGCGCAGGAGCAACCTCATGATCCGAACCAGGAGAGCCCGCAAAAGCTGACCTGGGAACGGGATACAAAGGCGAAGTCGGCGATGAACGCAGCGGCCCAAACCTATCGCGCATCTCAGGAGTTGGGAGTTAGGCAGGCGTTGGGGAGGAAATTAAGAACGGCTTTATAGACATGATAAAGTTGCTGAACGACGCTTCTAGGCCAACGTAGATCAACTGTACACGTTTGGCAAACTCGATGGCCCTATTTGATTGCAAACGCTCATATTCAGAGAACAATGCAGTGTCATTTATAAGGCATGCAAACATGAATGTATGCGTGCACAGTTATCTATGTGACTTTTGTACATTTGAACATGCAGCTTTGGTAACAGTAAGCGCGAAAAGCAATCAGCAAAGGGTGGAAAAATCTCTTATACCAGCGCCATTTGCATCATAATCTGATCTTCTAAAAACCACAATCGCATTATATAATCGAAAGTGGTGGAAAAGAAGCGAAACAATAATCGTAGGGACAACAACAAGTGGAAGAGGTACATTATTGGCTTGGCTCCCCTTCGAGTTCCATTCGAAGCTCTACTGAGCAAACGTTTTCTCTTCATAGGCATATTTTCAGTAAACACACAATCAGAGGCGCTATGAAAACATGTTGCAATTCTCTAACTAATATTTGCAATTCTCTAATAAATATACGTGCATACTAACACGTTGACTTTCAATTATTTCAAACTTGGAGTACCGGTGCACGAAGTAATGAATTTGGCCACAAACAGTAAAAGTGATCCAGTTCATTCATGGGGATGATACAACCCTCCTTGGATTCTACAGTTGTGCATTTAATAGAGAGAGTACCGTTGCATACTTCTACTCCTTCTATATGTCAATCAAAAATTCCCCAGTAGTCGACGCCACTGACATAGACGCCACTGACATAGACGTCACTATCGGACTGCTCTTGGATCCTACTTTTCTTCGTTTCGCTTTACAGCACTATTTACATCAATCTTTTTTTCGGCTACCTGTTTACTTTCTGGATTGCATGTCATGCACCTAAGTTTCGACTTAAGAGTTCATTCATATGGCGAGATGCTTCAGATTCAGCTGTTTCTTTTGCGTTGCTTATGCTCACAGTTACTCTCCCAAACCACTTCGTCTCTGGTTTGCCGCTCTCTGCTTTCATTCTGTTCTCCTGCATTCGCCGTTTGTCTTTCGCGATATTGCTCGCCGCACTCCTCTTACACTTGCGCTCTCTTATATCTGTTGTCGCCTAATCTCTTCACTGGGCTTTCCACCACTTCTCTCTATTGATGCAATTCTTTTTGTGACGTTATCATACTGGTTGTATCTGGGCTAATTTCGAACTTTAGTTCGAATGAATTCTTTGATACTAAATTATTTCAAGTTTTTCATAAAGAGACTTTAGCAGAATGCAGTGTGAGAGAGGAGGTGGTGACATCATGTCTATAAGCCGTAACTCCTAAATTTTCAGTTGGCGGTAACAGTGTCTCGCTCATCCGGGAAGATATCGATGGGGGCTTCCTATATAACACCTGGCAGTGCCAATTTCTAAGTCAGCAGCATAGCTAAATTGTTCTAAAGAATATTTTTCAAATAATTATCATTCCCAATAAGGGGTTATATCGAACCGAATCAACATGGCTCCATACCTGGTGGATCTACGACGACCAATTTGACCATTTTTACGAATTATTGTGTACTTTGCATTTGAGGATTAATCACAGATGGCCGCGACTTACAAAATTTTGCTAAAGACTCAATATTGCTTCAATTCGAGATTAGAGATTATCCAATCGATAAGCCCATAAATGGACATCCTGTCGGGCGCGCACTCTAAATTGAATTAAATTCTGGGCAAAAGAAGAAGAAAGAAAATTTAAAGCCGAGTTCTCCGAGTTTCTTTGTAAAAATGTTTATCAGGGGTGTCACAGCGGATTTGGGGATGGTTGGTTAGAAAATTCAAACCGTAGGTGTCACAGTGTAATTGAGTAGAAGATCGGAAATAGGGCGGGAGGCTGTTCGGCGAACACTGCCGAGATATTGCTCCAGTGAACTGGTAAAAGCAACTTGGCCGAAACCAGAATTTGCATTACGAGAGACAAATCGTTGATGTAGTAGTTTTAAAGAATTTTTTTCGGTATTTTTTATTTAAATTATTTTTGTTAGGATGTTGGGTCTTTGGGTTTTTTCCCTGTCCTGTACTGTCCTAATTTTTTATCGGTATATGTATATACTTAATGGCGTAATCGTGACCCATGTTAACCCCACATGCTGCATATCGATTATGGATAGCTAGTTCAATTGACGACGAAAGAATAGGGGATATGGTGAAAGCGAAGGACGAGGTAGGTCAGAAGCCCACCGGCGAGTATTGATTGTTGTTTGGTATTGAGGGAGTTTTGTTTCATGGTTATTGATTTTTGTTGTTAGTTATTATCGTATTGATTTACTTATTTTGTGACTTATTATATTATATTTATTTCTTATCTTATATATTTTTTATCGCTGTATACGCCCATTGACGTAGAGGGTGCTGCGGAGTTACCGCGGATATCGCTGGCTGGGGCTTACCCAAAACGCCGGTAGGCGGTGTACGGTGCATCGAATTAGGGATCAACCGACGGATCTGGTACACCATCGGTCGCCCAGGGTCCTCGATTTCAAAGCATTAGTCGGGGCGCAGGAGCAACCTCATGATCCGAACCAGGAGAGCCCGCAAAAGCTGACCTGGGAACGGGATACAAAGGCGAAGTCGGCGATGAACGCAGCGGCCCAAACCTATCGCGCATCTCAGGAGTTGGGAGTTAGGCAGGCGTTGGGGAGGAAATTAAGAACGGCTTTATAGACATGATAAAGTTGCTGAACGACGCTTCTAGGCCAACGTAGATCAACTGTACACGTTTGGCAAACTCGATGGCCCTATTTGATTGCAAACGCTCATATTCAGAGAACAATGCAGTGTCATTTATAAGGCATGCAAACATGAATGTATGCGTGCACAGTTATCTATGTGACTTTTGTACATTTGAACATGCAGCTTTGGTAACAGTAAGCGCGAAAAGCAATCAGCAAAGGGTGGAAAAATCTCTTATACCAGCGCCATTTGCATCATAATCTGATCTTCTAAAAACCACAATCGCATTATATAATCGAAAGTGGTGGAAAAGAAGCGAAACAATAATCGTAGGGACAACAACAAGTGGAAGAGGTACATTATTGGCTTGGCTCCCCTTCGAGTTCCATTCGAAGCTCTACTGAGCAAACGTTTTCTCTTCATAGGCATATTTTCAGTAAACACACAATCAGAGGCGCTATGAAAACATGTTGCAATTCTCTAACTAATATTTGCAATTCTCTAACAAATATACGTGCATACTAACACGTTGACTTTCAATTATTTCAAACTTGGAGTACCGGTGCACGAAGTAATGAATTTGGCCACAAACAGTAAAAGTGATCCAGTTCATTCATGGGGATGATACAACCCTCCTTGGATTCTACAGTTGTGCATTTAATAGAGAGAGTACCGTTGCATACTTCTACTCCTTCTATATGTCAATCAAAAATTCCCCAGTAGTCGACGCCACTGACATAGACGTCACTATCGGACTGCTCTTGGATCCTACTTTTCTTCGTTTCGCTTTACAGCACTATTTACATCAATCTTTTTTTCGGCTACCTGTTTACTTTCTGGATTGCATGTCATACACCTAAGATTCGACTTAACAGTTCATTCATATGGCGAGATGCTTCAGATTCAGCTGTTTCTTTTGCGTTGCTTATGCTCACAGTTACTCTCCCAAACCGCTTCGTCTCTGGTTTGCCGCTCTCTGCTTTCATTCTGTTCTCCTGCATTCGCCGTTTGTCTTTCGCGATATTGCTCGCCGCACTCCTCTTACACTTGCGCTCTCTTATATGAGTTGTCGCCTACTCTCTTCACTGGGCTTTCCACCACTTCTCTCTATTGATGCAATTCTTTTTGTGACGTTATCATACTGGTTGTATCTGGGCTAATTTCGAACTTTAGTTCGAATGAATTCTTTGATACTAAATTATTTCAAGTTTTTCATAAAGAGACTTTAGCAGAACGCAGTGTGAGAAAGGAGGTGGTGACATCATGGCTATAAACCCTAACTCATAAATTTTCAGTTGGCAGTGACGATGTCTCGCTCATCCGGGAGATATCGATGGGGGCTTCCTATATTCCACCTGGCAGTGCCAATTTCTAAGTCAGCAGCATAGCTAAATTGTCCTGAAGAATATTTTCAAATAATTATCATTCCTAATAAGGGGTTATATCGAACCGAATCAACATGGCTCCATACCTGGTGGATCTACGACGACCAACTTGACCATTTTTACGAATTATTGTGTACTTTGCATGTGAGGATTAATCACAGATGGCCGCGACTTACAAAATTTTGCTAAAGACTTAATATTGCTTCAATTCGAGATTAGAGATTATCCAATTGATAAGCCCATAAATGGACATCCTGTCGGGCGCGCACTCTAAATTGAATTAAATTCTGGGCAAAAGAAGAAGAAAGAAAATTTAAGCCGAGTTCTCCGAGTTTCTTTGTAAAAATGTTTATAAGGGGTGTCACAGAAACCGACAACGGATTTGGGGATGGTTGGTTAGGAAATTCAAACCGTAGGTGTCACAGAAATTCGAGCGATTTTGTTTTTTCGGAAAAGTTACCGAAAATTAACCACGGCTGTGTACGGCTACACACATTATCGAATATTTAACAATTAGGGTATTTCAAATGACTTATTTTGAAAATATTCCGAAAAGTTTTAAACTTAATTTATTCATTTTTTTTGCAAAATTACAAGGAAAACTTGTTTAAAGTGTACAAAGTTAAAGAATAGAATAAAAAAATTGAATTACCCGTCAGGCTACATAATGCAACTCTGGACAGCTGCTTGTTGTTGTTGAATTTAATATTTGTATAACAATTGTAAAAAACAAACCAAAATGCCATCTGCACTAATTCTTTCTCTAGTGTACTTGCGAAGACAAAAACTTCAAGAGGCCAGGATGAGGAGAACCGTTTGTTGCACCTGGAGTCGATAATGGGAGGGACTCTATCGATAGGAACACGCCCTACAGGCCGGGCCAGCAGTGGCTGGAATTAAAAACAATTAAATCACATGAACCTAGATTATATATATTGTTTTTAAATCCCCGTGTAATTGTGAATTTATCCGGACTTAGACTCGACAGCCTTATTTGACCTATTCGTTTTCGTAGAATCAGAAAGGTGTCGAGTTTTAGTTAAATGGTATAGTTTACAGTGCAGTTACGAACCTTTCGGCCTGTCCCTTCTTTTCCCCAGAAGCTCTTCAGGATTACGAGACACAACATGCACGCCTCGCGTGGGTTCCTTTAGAAGGCCATGTTTCCATGCAAGCTTTATCAATACATGATTGGTAGAGAATAACTTTCCTGTAGCTTTTTCCTAGCAACAGATCCTCTGCTTTGAACGCCTTAATATTAAAGACGGTGGCCAAGTTTTGCTCTAAAAGGCTGCGGAAGTATTATTGTACTTACCATATTCACAATTTGTGAGTAAGTTGTCCCAGTGATGGGGATGGACCCGACGTAGTCGCGAGGATGGGCGCCGGCCGAGCGAGAATGGGTGGTGACCAGCAGGGTACCCATGGTTAAAAGGGAGCGCTTGGCTAGCTACCATATAAAAACCATACCAAATAAAACCCATTTCGTCAATATTTGTAAATATTTACCTTTGCTTACCATTTTGTCCTTAGAGATGAGCGATAGTTTCAGGGATGCCGGTGTGGCTGTGGCATTAGGGTTACTCCGCCCTGGGAAAGAATGCGCTAACGGCACTGCCACCGAAAAATATGCAGTTCGTAACACAGTGGCGCTCAATTAAAGCTAAATAAATTGTCGAGGAGACGTCGTCTCGCCCACTTAAAACCCCGACGTGACTTGCAACATAGATTGCAACTGGTAGGGAGAAGTGACGGGGGAAGGGGTAATTGAGTAGAAGATCGGAAATAGAGCGGGAGGCTGTTCGGCGAACACTGCCGAGGTATTGCTCCAGTGAACTGGTAAAAGGAACTTGGCCGAAACCAGCACTTGCATTACGAGAGACAAATCTTTGATATAGTAGTTTAAAAGAATTTTTTTTTTGTATTTTTTATTTAAATTATTTTTGTTAGGATGTTGGGTCTTGGGATTTTCGCCCTGTCCTGTACTTCTAATTTTTTATCGGTATATTTATTTACTTATTTGCGTAATCGTGACCCATGTCAACCCCACATGCTTCATATCGATTGTGGATAGCTAGTTCAGTTGACGACGGAAGAATAGGGGCTTTAATAAAAGCGCAGGACGAGTCCAGCTCCCAACGTCCAGAGCTATTAAGAGAAGAAAAACAAATATAATTTGAATTTGTGTTCGTGAGGAAAGGTTATTGGTATTGAGGGAGTTTTGTTTCATGATTATTGTTTTTTGTTGTTAGTTATTGTCGTATTGATTTACTTATTTTGTGACTTATTATATTATTTATTTTCTTATTTATTTGTTATCTTATATATTTATTTTTTATCGCTGTATACGTCCATTGACGTAGAGGGTGCTGCGCAGTTGCCGCGGATATGGCGGGCTGGGGCTTACCCAAAACGCCGGTAGGCGGTGTGCGGTGGATCGAATTAGGGATCAACCGGCGGATCTGGTACACCATCGGTCGCCGAGGGTCCTCGATTTCAAAGCATTCGTCGGGGCGCAGGAGCAACCTCGTGATCCGAAGCAGGAGGGCCCGCAAAAGCTGAACCGGGAACGGAATACAAAGGCGGAGTCGGCGATGAACGCAGTTTTGGGCACAAAACCTATCGCGCATCTCAGGAGTTGGGAGTTAGGCAGGCGTTGGGGAGGAAATTAAGAACGGCGTTTGGCAAACTCGATGGCCCATATTCAGAGAACAATGCAGTGTCATTTATAAGGCATGCAAACATGAATGTATGCGTGCACAGTTATCTATGTGACTTTTGTACATTTGAACATGCAGCTTTGGCAACAGCAAGCGCGAAAAGCAATCAGCGAAGGGTGGAAAAAGCTCTTATGCCAGCGCCATTTGCGTCATAATCCGATCAAGTTAACCCTTCTTAAAACCACAATCGCATTATATAAACGAAAGTGGTGGAAAAGAAGCGAAACAATAGTCGCAGGGACAACAACAAGAGGAAGAGGTACATTATTGGCTTGGTTCCTCTTTGAGTTCCATTCGAAGCTCTACTGAGCAAACGTTTTCTCTTCATAGGCATATTTTCAGTAAACACACAATCAGAGGCGCTATGAAAACATGTTACGAAAAAAGGTGAGCCTTAAGGAAAACTTAATTATTTGCAATTCTCTAACTAAATATACGTGCATACTAACAAGTTAACTTCCAATTATTTCAAACTTGGAGAACCGGTGCACGAAACGGTTTTCAGTTATGAATTTGGCCACAAACAGTAAAAGTGATCCAGTTCATTCATGGGGATGATACAACCCTCCTTGGACTCTACAGTTGTACATTTAATAGAGAGAGTACTGTTGCATACTCCTACTCTTTCTATATGTCAATCAAAAATTCCCCAGTTCATTCATAGGGCGAGATGCTTCAGATTATGCTGTTTCTTTTGCGTTGCTTATGCTCACAGTTATTCTCCCAAACCGCTCCCTCTCTGGTTTGCCGCTCTCTGCTTTCATTCTGTTCTCCTGCATTCGTTTGCCTTTCGCGATATTGCTCGCCGCACTCTGCTTCCACTTGCGCTCTCTTATATGAGTTGTCGCCTACTCTCTTCAATGGGCTTTCCACCACTTCTCTCTATTGATGCAATTCTATTTGTGACGATATAATACTGGTTGAATCTGGGCTAATTTCGAACTTTAGTTCGAATGAATTCTTTGATACTAAATTATTTCAAGTTTTTCATAAAGAGACTTTAGCAGAAAGCAGTGTGAGAAAGGAGGTCGAATCAACATGGCTCCATACCTGGTGGATCTACGACGACCAACTTGACCATTTTACAAATAAAAATGTTTTTAAGGGTTGTCACAGAAACCGACAACGGATTTGGGGATGGTTGTTTTGGAAATTCAAAACATAGCTAACCACGGCTGTGTATGTATCTACACACATTATCGAATATTTAACAATTAGGGAATTTTAATTGACTTATTTTAAAAATTTTCCGAAAAGTTAAAAACTTAATTTTTTTCTTTTTTTTGCAAAATTACAAGGGGAAAACTTGTTTAAAGTGTACAAAGTTAAGGAATAAAATAAAAAATTGAATTACCCGTCAGAGTACATAATGCAACTCTGGACAGCTGCTTGTTGTTGCTGAATTTAATATTTGTATAATAATTATAAAAACAAACCAAAATGCCATCTGCTCGAATTCTTGCTGTTGTGTACTTGCGAAGACAATAACTTCAAGGGGCTATGATGAGGAGAACCGTTTGTTGCGCCTGGAGTCGATAATGGGAGGGACAATATCGATAGGAACCCGCCCTACAGGCCGGACCAGCAGTGGCTGGAATTTAAAACAAGCAAGCATTATCAATATATTACTGGTAGAGCATAACATTCCTGTAGCTTTCCTAGCAACAGATCCTCTGCTTTGACCGCGTTAATATTGAAGACGGTGTACAAGTTTTGCTCTTAAAGGCTGAGGAAGTATACATCGGTTAGATAGAACATGAATATAAATTATTGTACTTACCATATTCACAATGTGTGAGTAAGTTGTCCCAGTGACGGGAATGGACCCGACGTAGTAGCGAGGAGGGCCGCCGGCCGAGCGAGAATGGGTGGTGACCAGCAGCATCTTCAGGGTACCCATGGTTGAAAGGGAGCGCTTGGCTAAGTCATCAATAGCTACCAAATAAAACCCATTTTTTCGTCAATACTTGTAAATATTTACCTTTGCTTACTATTATGTCCTTAGAGAATAGCGATGGTTTCAGGGATGCCGGTGTGGCTGTGGCTTTAGAGGTACTCCGCCCTGGGAAAGAATGAGCTAACGGCACTACCACCGAGAAATATGCAGTTCGTAACACAGTGGCGCTCAATTTAAGTTAAATAAATTGTCGAGGCGACGTCGTCTCGCCCACTTAAAACCCCGACGCTCCCGTCATGCCGAATTTCGGCTTGCAACATAGATTGCAACTGGTAGGGAGAGGTGACGGGGGAAGACGGTATTTGAGTAGAAGATCGGAAATAGAGCGGGAGGCTGTTAGGCAAACACTGCCGAGGTATTGCTCCAGTGAACTGGTAAAAGCAACTTGGCCGAAACCAGGATTTGCATTACGAGAGACAAATCTTTGATACGTATAGTAATTTTAAAATTTTTTTTTTGGTATTTTTTATTTAAATTATTTTTGTTAGGATGTTGGGTCTTGGGATTTTCGCCCTGTCCTGTACTTCTAATTTTTTAACGGTATATTTATTTACTTATTTGCGTAATCGTGACCCATGTCAACCCCACATGCTTCATATCGATTGTGGATAGCTAGTTCAGTTGACGACGGAAGAATAGGGGCTTTAATAAAAGCGCAGGACGAGTCCAGCTCCCAACGTCCAGAGCTATTAAGAGAAGAAAAACAAATATAATTTGAATTTGTGTTCGTGAGGAAAGGTGTTTGGTATTGAGGGAGTTTAGTTTCATGGTTATTGATTTTTGTTGTTAGTTATTATCGTATTTATATACTTATTTTGTGACTTAATATATTATTTATTTTCTTATTTATTTGTTATCTTATATATTTATTTTTTATCGCTGTATAAGTCCATTGACGTAGAGGGTGCTGCGGAGTTGCCGCGGATATCGCTGGCTGGGGCTTACCCAAAACGCCGGTAGGCGGTGTGGGGTGGATCGAATTAGGGATCATCCGGCGGATCGGTCGCCTAGGGTCCTCGATTTCAAAGCAATAGTCGAGGCGCAGGAGCAACCTCGTGATTCGGAGCAGGAGAGCTCGCAAAAGCTGAACCGGGAACGGGATACAAAGGCGGAGTCGGCGATGAACGCAGCTTTGGCACAAGCGGCCCAAACCTATCGCGTATCTCAGGAGTTAGGAGTTAGGCAGGCGTTGAGGGAGGAAATTAAGTACGGCTTTATAGACATGATGAAGTCGCTGAACGACGTCCCTAGGCCAACGTAGATAAACTCGACGCGTTTGGCAAACTTGATTGCCCATTTGATTGCAAACGCTCATATTCAGAGAACAATGCAGTGTCATTTATAACGCATGCAAACATGAATGTATGCGTGCACAATTATCTATGTGACTTTTGTACATTTGAACATGCAGCTTTGGCAACAGCAAGCGCGAAAAGCGATCAGCGAAGGGTGGAAAAAGCTCTTATACCAGCGCCATTTGCATCATAATCCGATCAAGTTAAACCTTCTAAAAACCACAATCGCATTATATAATCGAAAGTGGTGGAAAAGAAGCGAAACAATAATCGTAGGGACAACAACAAGTGGAAGAGGTACATTATTGGCTTGGCTCCCCTTCGAGTTCCATTCGAAGCTCTACTGAGCAAACGTTTTCTCTTCATAGGCATATTTTCAGTAAACACACAATCAGAGGCGCTATGAAAACATGTTACGAAAAAAGGTGAGCCTTAAGGAAAACTTAATTATTTGCAATTCTCTAACTAAATATACGTGCATACTAACACGTTGACTTTCAATTATTTCAAACTTGGAGTACCGGTGCACGAAGTAATGAATTTGGCCACAAACAGTAAAAGTGATCCAGTTCATTCATGGGGATGATACAACCCTCCTTGGATTCTACAGTTGTGCATTTAATAGAGAGAGTACCGTTGCATACTTCTACTCCTTCTATATGTCAATCAAAAATTCCCCAGTAGTCGACGCCACTGACATAGACGTCACTGACATAGACGTCACGGACTGCTCTTGGATCCTACTTTTCTTCGTTTCGCTTTACAGCACTATTTACATCAATCTTTTTTTCGGCTACCTGTTTACTTTCTGGATTGCATGTCATACACCTAAGATTCGACTTAAGAGTTCATTCATAGGGCGAGATGCTTCATATTCTGCTGTTTCTTTCGCGTTGCTTATGCTCACAGTTACTCTCCCAAACCGCTTCGTCTCTGGTTTGCCGCTCTCTGCTTTCATTCTGTTCTCCTGCATTCGCCGTTTGTCTTTCGCGATATTGCTCGCCGCACTCCTCTTACACTTGCGCTCTCTTATATGAGTTGTCGCCTACTCTCTTCACTGGGCTTTCCACCACTTCTCTCTATTGATGCAATTCTTTTCGTGACGTTATCATACTGGTTGAATCTGGGCTAATTTCGAACTTTAGTTCGAATGAATTCTTTGATACTAAATTATTTCAAGTTTTTCATAAAGAGACTTTAGCAGAATGCAGTGTGAGAGAGGAGGTGGTGACATCATGTCTATAAGCCGTAACTCCTAAATTTTCAGTTGGCGGTAACAGTGTCTCGCTCATCCGGGAAGATATCGATGGGGGCTTCCTATATAACACCTGGCAGTGCCAATTTCTAAGTCAGCAGCATAGCTAAATTGTTCTAAAGAATATTTTTCAAATAATTATCATTCCCAATAAGGGGTTATATCGAACCGAATCAACATGGCTCCATACCTGGTGGATCTACGACGACCAATTTGACCATTTTTACGAATTATTGTTTACTTTGCATTTGAGGATTAATCACAGATGGCCGCGACTTACAAAATTTTGCTAAAGACCTAATATTGCTTCAATTCGAGATTAGAGATTATCCAATCGATAAGCCCATAAATGGACATCCTGTCGGGCGCGCACTCTAAATTGAATTAAATTCTGGGCAAAAGAAGAAGAAAGAAAATTTAAAGCCGAGTTCTCCGAGCTTTTTTGTAAAAATGTTTATCAGAGGTGTCACAGAAACCGACAACGGATTTGGGGATGGTTGGTTTAGAAATTCAAACCGTAGGTGTCACAGAAATTCGAGCGATTTTGTTTTTTCGGAAAATTTACCGAAAATAACCACGGCTGTGTATGTATCTACACACATTATCGAATTTTTAACAATTAGGGAATTTTAATTGCCTTTTTTTGAAAATTTTCCGAAAAGTTATAAACTTAATTTATTCTTTTTTTTTGCAAAATTACAAAGGGAAAACTTGTTTAAGGCATACAAAGTTAAGGAATAAAATAAAAAATTTTCCTAGCAACAGATCCTCTGCTTTGACCGCGTTAATATTGATGACGGTGGCCAAGTTTTGCTCTTAAAGGCTGAGGAAGTATACATCGGTTAGAAAGAACATGAATATAAATTATTGTACTTACCATATTCACAATGTGTGAGTAAGTTGTCCCAGTGACGGGGATGGACCCGACGTAGTCGCGAGGAGGGCCGCCGGCCGAGCGAGAATGGGTGGTGACCAGCAGCATCTTCAGGGTACCCATGGTTGAAAGGGAGCGCTTGGCTAAGTCATCAATAGCTACCAAATAAAACCCATTTTTTCGTCAATATTCCTAAATATTTACCCTTGCTTAACATTTTGTCCTTCGGGATGAGCGATAGTTGTGCCGGTGTGGCTGTGGCATTAGGGTTACTCCGCCCTGGGAAAGAAAGGGCTAACGGCACTGCCACCGAAAAATATGAAGTTCGTAACACAGTGGCGCTCAATTTAAGCTATATAAATTATCCAGGCGACGTCGTCTCGCCCACCCCCACGCTCCCGTCATGCCGAATTGTGGCTGGCAACATAGATTGCAGCTGGTAGGGAGAAGTGACGGGGGAAGACGGTATTTGAGTAGAAGATCGGAAATAGAGCGGGAGGCTGTTAGGCGAACACTGCCGAGATATTGCTCCAGTGAACTGGTAAAAGCAACTTGGCCGAAACCAGGACTTGCATTATGAGAGACATTGAAGAAAATCTGTTATATAGTAGTTTTAAAGATTTTTTTTGGTATTTTTTATTTAAATTATTTTTGTTAGGATGTTGGGTCTTGCGATTTTCTCCCCGCCCTGTACTTCTAATTTGTTATCGGTATATGTATATACTTAATTGCGTAATCGTGACCCATGTTAACCCCACATGCTGCATATCGATTGTGGATAGCTAGTTCAGTTGACGACGGAAGAATAGGGGCTTTGGAGAAAGCGTAGGACGAGGTAGGTCAGAAGCTCTACGGCGAGGCCAGTTCCATCTTCCCACGTCCAGAGCTATAAAGAGAAGAAAAAAAAATATAATTTGAATTTGTGTTCGTGAGGAAAGGTGTTTGGTATTGAGGGAGTTTTGTTTCATGCTTATTGTTTTTTGTTGTTAGTTATTATCGTATTTATATACTTATTTTGTGACTTATTATATTATTTATTTTCTTATTTATTTCTTATCTTATATATTTATTTTTTATCGCTGTATACGTCCATTGACGTAGAGGGTGCTGCGGAGTTGCCGCGGATATGACGGGCTGGGGCTTACCCAAAACGCCGGTAGGCGGTGTGCGGTGGATCGAATTAGGGATCAACCGGCGGATCTGGTACACCATCGGTCGCCCAGGGTCCTCGATTTCAAAGCATTAGTCGGGGCGCAGGAGCAACCTCGTGATCCGAAGCAGGAGAGCCCGCAAAAACTGAACCGGGAACGGAATACAAAGGCGGAGTCGGCGATGAACGCAGTTTTGGGCACAAAACCTATCGCGCATCTCAGGAGTTGGGAGTTAGGCAGGCGTTGAGGGAGGAAATTAAGAACGGCGTTTGGCAAACTCGATGGCCCATATTCAGAGAACAATGCAGTGTCATTTATAAGGCATGCAAACATGAATGTATGCGTGCATAATTATCTACTCGTATGTGACTTTTGTACATTTGAACATGCAGCTTTGGCAACAGCAAGCGCGAAAAGCAATCAGCGAAGGGTGGAAAAAGCTCTTATACCAGCATGTTACGAAAAAAGGTGAGCCTTAAGGAAAACTTAATTATTTGCAATTCTCTAACTAAATATACGTGCATACTAACAAGTTAACTTTCAATTATTTCAAACTTGGAGAACCGGTGCACGAAACGGTTTTCAGTAATGAATTTGGCCACAAACAGTAAAAGTGATCCAGTTCATTCATGGGGATGATACAACCCTCCTTGGATTCTACAGTTGTGCATTTAATAGAGAGAGTACCGTTGCATACTTCTACTCCTTCTATATGTCAATCGAAAATTCCTCAGTAGTCGACGCCACTGACATAGACGTCACTATCGGCCTGCTCTTGGATCCTACTGCTCTTCGTTTTGCTTTACAGCACTATTTACAACAATCTTATTTTCGGCTTCCTATTTATTTTCTGGATTGCATGTCATACACCTAAGTTTCGACTTAAGAGATCATTCATATGGCGAGATGCTTCAGATTCTGCTGTTTCTTTTGCGTTGCTTATGCTCACAGTTACTCTCCCAAGCCGCTTCGTCTCTGGTTTGCCGCTCTCTGCTTTCATTCTGTTCTCCTGCATTCGCCGTCTGCCTTTCGCGATATTGCTCGCCGCACTCTGCTTACACTTGCGCTCTCTTATATGAGTTGTCGCCTACTCTCTTTCTGGGCTTTCCTCCACTTCTCTCTATTGATGCAATTCTATTTGTGAAGTTATCATACTGGTTGAATCTGGGCTAATTTCGAACTTTAGTTCAAGCGAATTCTTCAATACTAAATTATTTCAAGTTTTTCATAAAGAGACTTTAGCAGAACGCAGTGTGAGAAAGGAGGTCGTGACATCATGGCTATAAGCCGTAACTCCTAAATTTTCAGTTGGCAGTGACGATGTCTCGCTCATCCGGGAGATATCGATGGGGGCTTCCTATATTCCACCTGGCAGTGCCAATTTCTAAGTCAGCAGCATAGCTAAATTGTCCTAAAGAATATTTTCAAATAATTATCATTCCTAATAAGGGGTTATATCGAACCGAATCAACATGGCTCCATACCTGGTGGATCTACGACGACCAACTTGACCAATTTTACGAATTATTGTGTACTTTGCATTTCAGGATTAATTGCTAAAGCCTTAATATTGCTTAAATTCGAGATTAGAGATTATCCAATCGATAAGCCCATAAATGGACATCCTGTCGGGCGCGCACTCTAAATTAAATTAAATTCTGGGCAAAAGAAGAAGAAAGAAAATTTAAAGCCGAGTTCTCCGAGTTTCTTTGTAAAAATGTTTATAAGGGGTGTCACAGAAACCGACAACGGATTTGGGGATGGAAATTCAAAACACGTAACCACGGCTGTGTATGTATCTACACACATTATCGAATATTTATAACAATTAGGGAATTTTAATTGACTTATTTTGAAAATTTTCCGAAAAGTTAAAAACTTAATTTTGTTCTTTTTTTTGCAAAATTACAAGGGGAAAACTTGTTTAAAGTGTACAAAGTTAAGGAATAAAATAAAATAATTGAATTACCCGTCAGACTACATAATGCAACTCTGGACAGCTGCTTGTTTTGCTGAATTTAATATTTGTATAATAATTGTAAAAACAAACCAAAATGCCATCTGCACGAATTCTTGCTTTAGTATACTTGCGAAGACAATAACGTCAAGAGGCTAGGATGAGGAGAACCGTTTGTTGTACCTGGAATCGATAATGGGAGGGACTCTATCGAGAGGAACCCGCCCGACAGGCCGGGCCAGCAGTGGCTGGAATTTAAAACAAGCAAGCATTATCAATAAATTACTGGTAGAGCATAACATTCCTGTAGCTTTCCTAGCAACAGATCCTCTGCTTTGACCGCGTTAATATTGAAGACGGTGTACAAGTTTTGCTCTTAAAGGCTGAGGAAGTATACATCGGTTAGATAGAACATGAATATAAATTATTGTACTTACCATATTCACAATGTGTGAGTAAGTTGTCCCAGTGACGGGAATGGACCCGACGTAGTAGCGAGGAGGGCCGCCGGCCGAGCGAGAATGGGTGGTGACCAGCAGCATCTTCAGGGTACCCATGGTTGGAAGGGAGCGCTTGGCTAAGTCATCAATAGCTACCAAATAAAACCCATTTTTTCGTCAATACTTGTAAATATTTACCTTTGCTTACTATTATGTCCTTAGAGAATAGCGATGGTTTCAGGGATGCCGGTGTGGCTGTGGCTTTAGAGGTACTCCGCCCTGGGAAAGAATGAGCTAACGGCACTACCACCGAGAAATATGCAGTTCGTAACACAGTGGCGCTCAATTTAAGTTAAATAAATTGTCGAGGCGACGTCGTCTCGCCCACTTAAAACCCCGACGCTCCCGTCATGCCGAATTTCGGCTTGCAACATAGATTGCAACTGGTAGGGAGAGGTGACGGGGGAAGACGGTATTTGAGTAGAAGATCGGAAATAGAGCGGGAGGCTGTTAGGCAAACACTGCCGAGGTATTGCTCCAGTGAACTGGTAAAAGCAACTTGGCCGAAACCAGGATTTGCATTACGAGAGACAAATCTTTGATACGTATAGTAATTTTAAAAATTTTTTTTTGGTATTTTTTATTTAAATTATTTTTGTTAGGATGTTGGGTCTTGGGATTTTCGCCCTGTCCTGTACTTCTAATTTTTTAACGGTATATTTATTTACTTATTTGCGTAATCGTGACCCATGTCAACCCCACATGCTTCATATCGATTGTGGATAGCTAGTTCAGTTGACGACGGAAGAATAGGGGCTTTAATAAAAGCGCAGGACGAGTCCAGCTCCCAACGTCCAGAGCTATTAAGAGAAGAAAAACAAATATAATTTGAATTTGTGTTCGTGAGGAAAGGTGTTTGGTATTGAGAGAGTTTAGTTTCATGGTTATTGATTTTTGTTGTTAGTTATTATCGTATTTATATACTTATTTTGTGACTTAATATATTATTTATTTTCTTATTTATTTGTTATCTTATATATTTATTTTTTATCGCTGTATAAGTCCATTGACGTAGAGGGTGCTGCGGAGTTGCCGCGGATATCGCTGGCTGGGGCTTACCCAAAACGCCGGTAGGCGGTGTGGGGTGGATCGAATTAGGGATCATCCGGCGGATCGGTCGCCTAGGGTCCTCGATTTCAAAGCAATAGTCGAGGCGCAGGAGCAACCTCGTGATTCGGAGCAGGAGAGCTCGCAAAAGCTGAACCGGGAACGGGATACAAAGGCGGAGTCGGCGATGAACGCAGCTTTGGCACAAGCGGCCCAAACCTATCGCGTATCTCAGGAGTTAGGAGTTAGGCAGGCGTTGAGGGAGGAAATTAAGTACGGCTTTATAGACATGATGAAGTCGCTGAACGACGCTTCTAGGCCAACGTAGATCAACTATACACGTTTGGCAAACTCGATGGCCCTATTTGATTGCAAACGCTCATATTCAGAGAACAATGCAGTGTCATTTATAAGGCATGCAAACATGAATGTATGCGTGCACAGTTATCTATGTGACTTTTGTACATTTGAACATGCAGCTTCGGCAACAGTAAGCGCGAAAAGCAATCAGCAAAGGGTGGAAAAATCTCTATAAAAACATGTTACGAAAAAAGTTGAGCCTTAAGGAAAACTTAACTATTTGCATTTCTGTAAATAAATATACGTGCATACTAACACGTTGACTTTCAACTCTTTCAAACTTGGAGTACCGGTGCACGAAACGGTTTTCAGTAATGAATTTGGCCACAAACAGTAAAAGTGATCCAGTTCATTCATGGGGATGATACAACCCTCCTTGGATTCTACAGTTGTGCATTTAATAGAGAGAGCACCGTTGCATACTTCTACTCCTTCTACATGTCAATCGAAAATTCCCCAGTAGTCGACGCCACTGACATAGACGTCACTATCGGCCTGCTCTTGGATCCTACTGCTTTTCAACAATCTTATTTTCGGCTTCCTATTTATTTTCTGGATTGCATGTCATACAGCTAAGTTTCGACTTAAGAGTTCATTCATAGGGCGAGATGCTTCAGATTTTTCTGTTTCTTTTGCGTTGCTTATGCTCACAGTTACTCTCCCAAACCGCTCCCTCTCTGGTTTGCCGCTCTCTGCTTTCATTCTGTTCTCCTGCATTCGTCGTTTGCCTTTCGCGATATTGCTCGCCGCACTCTGCTTACACTCGCGCTCTCTTATATGAGTTGTCGCCTACTCTCTTTCTGGGCTTTCCTCCACTTCTCTCTATTGATGCAATTCTATTTGTGAAGTTATCATACTGGTTGAATCTGGGCTAATTTCGAACTTTAGTTCAAGCGAATTCTTCAATACTAAATTATTTCAAGTTTTTCATAAAGAGACTTTAGCAGAACGCAGTGTGAGAAAGGAGGTCGTGACATCATGGCTATAAGCCGTAACTCCTAAATTTTCAGTTGGCAGTGACGATGTCTCGCTCATCCGGGAGATATCGATGGGGGCTTCCTATATTCCACCTGGCAGTGCCAATTTCTAAGTCAGCAGCATAGCTAAATTGTCCTAAAGAATATTTTCAAATAATTATCATTCCTAATAAGGGGTTATATCGAACCGAATCAACATGGCTCCATACCTGGTGGATCTACGACGACCAACTTGACCAATTTTACGAATTATTGTGTACTTTGCATTTCAGGATTAATTGCTAAA
Source organism: Drosophila biarmipes (assembly GCF_025231255.1). Taxonomy (NCBI): domain Eukaryota; kingdom Metazoa; phylum Arthropoda; class Insecta; order Diptera; family Drosophilidae; genus Drosophila; species Drosophila biarmipes. The sequence goes on along the minus strand of NW_026114528.1, from coordinate 1,820,019 downwards.
GCCTTAATATTGCTTAAATTCGAGATTAGAGATTATCCAATCGATAAGCCCATAAATGGACATCCTGTCGGGCGCGCACTCTAAATTGAATTAAATTCTGGGCAAAAGAAGAAGAAAGAAAATTTAAAGCCGAGTTCTCCGAGTTTCTTTGTAAAAATGTTTATAAGGGGTGTCACAGAAACCGACAACGGATTTGGGGATGGAAATTCAAAACACGTAACCACGGCTGTGTATGTATCTACACACATTATCGAATATTTATAACAATTAGGGAATTTTAATTGACTTATTTTGAAAATTTTCCGAAAAGTTAAAAACTTAATTTTGTTCTTTTTTTTGCAAAATTACAAGGGGAAAACTTGTTTAAAGTGTACAAAGTTAAGGAATAAAATAAAATAATTGAATTACCCGTCAGACTACATAATGCAACTCTGGACAGCTGCTTGTTTTGCTGAATTTAATATTTGTATAATAATTGTAAAAACAAACCAAAATGCCATCTGCACGAATTCTTGCTTTAGTATACTTGCGAAGACAAAAACGTCAAGAGGCTAGGATGAGGAGAACCGTTTGTTGCACCTGGAATCGATAATGGGAGGGACTCTATCGAGAGGAACCCGCCCGACAGGCCGGGCCAGCAGTGGCTGGAATTTAAAACAATTAAATCACATGAACCTAGATTATATTTATTGTGTTTAGTTCCCTGTGTGCTTGTGAATTTATCCGGACTTAGACTAGAGACCCATATTTGTTCTCTTCGTTTTCGTAGAATCAAAAAGGTGTCAAGGTTTAGTTAAATGGTATAGATTACAGTGCAGTTACGTACCTTTCGGCCTGTCCCTTCTTTTCCCCAGAAGCTCCTCAGGATTACGAGACACCACATGCACGCCTCGCATGGGTTCCTTTTGAAGGCCATGTTTCCATGCAAGCTTTATCAATACATGACTGGTAGAGCATAACATTCCTGTAGCTTTTTCCTAACAACAGATCCTCTGCTTTGACCGCGTTAATATTGAAGACGGTGGCCAAGTTTTGCTCTTAAAGGCTGAGGAAGTATACATCGATTAGAAAGAACATGAATATAAATTATTGCACTTACCATATTCACAATGTGTGAGTAAGTTGTCCCAGTGACGGGGATGGACCCGACGTAGTTGCGAGGAGGGCCGCCGGCCGAGCGAGAATGGGTGGTGACCAGCAGCATCTTCAGGGTACCCATGGTTGAAAGGGAGCGCTTGGCTAAGTCATCAATAGCTACCAAATAAAACCCATTTTTTCGTCAATATTTGTAAATATTTACCTTTGCTTACCATTTTGTCCTTAGAGATGAGCGATAGTTTCAGAGATGCCGGTGTGGCTGTGGCATTAGGGTTACTCCGCCCTGGGAAAAAATGCGATAACGGCACTGCCACCGAAAAATATGCAGTTCGTAACACAGTGGCGCTCAATTAAAGCTAAATAAATTGTCGAGGAGACGTCGTCTCGACCACTTAAAACCCCGACGTGGCTTGCAACATAGATTGCAACTGGTAGGGAGAAGTGACGGGGGAAGACGGTAGTTGAGTAGAAGATCGGAAATAGAGCGGGAGGCTGTTAGGCGAACACTGCTGAGATATTGCTCCAGTGAACTGGTAAAAGCAACTTGGCCGAAACCAGGATTTGCATTACGAGAGACATTGAAGAAAATCTGTGATATAGTAGTTTTAAATAATTTTTTTCGGTATATTTTATTTAAATTATTTTTGTTGGGATGTTGGGTCTTCGGATTTTTTCCCCGTCCTGTACTTCTAATTTTTTATCGGTATATGTATATACTTAATTGCGTAATCGTGACCCATGTCAACCCCACATGCTGCATATCGATTGTGGATAGCTAGTTCAGTTGACGACGGAAGAATAGGGGCTTTGGTGAAAGCGCAGGACGAGTTAGGTCAGAAACCCACCGGCGAGGCCAGTTCCATCTCCCCACGTCCAGAGCTATAAAGAGAAGAAAAAAAAATATAATTTGAATTTGTGTTTGTGAGGAAAGGTGTTTGGTATTGAGGGTTATTGATTTTTGTTGTTAGTTATCGTATTGATTTACTTATTTTGTGACTTATTATATTATTTATTTTCTTATTTATTTCTTATCTTATATATTTATTTTTTATCGCTGTATACGTCCATTGACGTAGAGGGTGCTACGGAGTTGCCGCGGATAGCGCTGGCTGGATCTTACCCAAAACGCTGGTAGGCGTTGTGCGGTGGATCGGATTAGGGATCAACAGGCGGATCTGGTACACCATCGCCCAGGGTCCTCGATTTCAAAGCAATAGTCGAAGCGCAGGAGAGCCCGCAAAAGCTGAACCGGGAACGGGATACAAAGGCGTAGTCGGCGATGAACGCACAAGCGGCCCAAACCTATCGCGCATCTCAGGAGTTGGGAGTTAGGCAGTCGTTGGAGGAAATTAAGAACGGTTTGAGAGACATGATGAAGTTGCTGAACGACGTCCCTAGGCCAACGTAGATAAACTCGACGCGTTTGGCAAACTCGATGGGCCTCTTTGGTTGCAAACGCTCATATTCACAATACAATGCAGTGTCATTTATAAGGCATGCAAACATGAATGTATGCGTGCACAGTTATCTATGTGACTTTTGTACATTTGAACATGCAGCTTCGGCAACAGTAAGCGCGAAAAGCAATCAGCAAAGGGTGGAAAAATCTCTATAAAAACATGTTACGAAAAAAGTTGAGCCTTAAGGAAAACTTAATTATTTGCATTTCTGTAAGTAAATATACGTGCATACTAACACTTTGACTTTCAACTCTTTCAAACTTGGAGAACCGGTGCACGAAACGGTTTTCAGTAATGAATCTGGCCACAAACAGTAAAAGTGATCCAGTTCATTCATGGGGATGATACAACCCTCCTTGGATTCTACAGTTGTGCATTTAATAGAGAGAGTACCGTTGCATACTTCTACTCCTTCTACATGTCAATCGAAAATTCCCCAGTAGTCGACGCCACTGACATGGACGTCACTATCGGCCTGCTCTTCGTTTTGCTTTACAGCACTATTTACAACAATCTTATTTTCGGCTTCCTATTTATTTTCTGGATTGCATGTCATACAGCTAAGTTTCGACTTAAGAGTTCATTCATAGGGCGAGATGCTTCAGATTTTTATGTTTCTTTTGCGTTGCTTATGCTCACAGTTACTCTCCCAAACCGCTCCCTCTCTGGTTTGCCGCTCTCTGCTTTCATTCTGTTCTCCTGCATTCGTCGTTTGCCTTTCGCGATATTGCTCGCCGCACTCTGCTCACACTCGCGCTCTCTTATATGAGTTGTCGCCCACTCTCTTCAATGGGCTTTCCACCACTTCTCTCTATTGATGCAATTCCTTTGTGACGTTATCATACTGGTTGAATGTGGGCTAATTTCGAACTTTAGTTCGAATGAATTCTTCGATACTAAATTATTTCAAGTTTTTCATAAAGAGACTTTAGCAGAACGCAATGTGAGAAAGGAGGTGGTGACATCATGGCTAGAAGACGTAAGTCCTAAATTTTCAGTTGGCGGTGACAGTGTCTCGCTCATCCGGGAAGATATCGATGGGGGCTTCCTATATTCCACCTGGCAGTGCCAATTTCTAAGTCAGCAGCATAGCTAAATTGTCCTAAAGAATATTTTCAAATAATTATCATTCCTAATAAGGGGTTATATCGAACCGAATCAACATGGCTCCATACCTGGTGGATCTACGACGACCAACTTGACCAATTTTACGAATTATTGTGTACTTTGCATTTCAGGATTAATTGCTAAAGCCTTAATATTGCTTAAATTCGAGATTAGAGATTATCCAATCGATAAGCCCATAAATGGACATCCTGTCGGGCGCGCACTCTAAATTGAATTAAATTCTGGGCAAAAGAAGAAGAAAGAAAATTTAAAGCCGAGTTCTCCGAGTTTCTTTGTAAAAATGTTTATAAGGGGTGTCACAGAAACCGACAACGGATTTGGGGATGGAAATTCAAAACACGTAACCACGGCTGTGTATGTATCTACACACATTATCGAATATTTATAACAATTAGGGAATTTTAATTGACTTATTTTGAAAATTTTCCGAAAAGTTAAAAACTTAATTTTGTTCTTTTTTTTGCAAAATTACAAGGGGAAAACTTGTTTAAAGTGTACAAAGTTAAGGAATAAAATAAAAAAATTGAATTACCCGTCAGGCTACATAATGCAACTCTGGACAGCTGCTTGTTGTTGCTGAATTTAATATTTGTATAATAATTGTAAAAACAAACCAAAATGCCATCTGCACCAATTCTTGCTCTAGTGTACTTGCGAAGACAACAACTTCAAAAGGCTAGGATGAGGAGAACTGTTTGTTGCACCTGGAGTCGATAATGGGAGGGACTCTATCGATAGGAACACGCCCTACAGGCCGGGCCAGCAGTGGCCGGAATTTAAAACAATTAAATCACATGAACCTAGATTATATATATTTTTTTTAAATCCCTGTGTAATTGTGAATTTAAACGGACTTAGACTCGAGAGCCTTATTTGTCCTCTTCGTTTTCGTAGAATCAGAAAGGTGTCGAGTTTTAGTTAAATGGTATAGTTTACAGTGCAGATACGAAGCTTTTGGCCTGTCCCTTCTTTTCCCCAGAAGCTCCTCAGGATTACGAGACACAACATGCACGCCTCGCGTGGGTTCCTTTTGAAGGCCATGTTTCCATGCAAGCTTTATCAAAACGTGACTGGTAGACCATAACTTTCCTCTAGCTTTTTCCTAGCAACAGATCCTCTGCTTTGACCGCGTTAATATTAAAGACGGTGGCCAAGTTTTGCTCTTAAAGGCTGAGGAAGCATACATCGGTTAGGAAGAACATGAATATAAATTATTGTACTTACCACATTCACAATTTGTGAGTAAGTTGTCCCAGTGACGGGGATGGACCCGACGTAGTCGCGAGGATGGGCGCCGGCCGAGCGAGAATGGGTGGTGACCAGCAGCATCTTCAGGGTACCCATGGTTGAAAGGGAGCGCTTGGCTAGCTACCATATAAAAACCATACCAAATAAATCCCATGTTTTCGTCAATATTTGTAAATATTTATCTTTGCTTACCATTTTGTCCTTAGAGATGAGCGATAGTTTCAGGAATGCCGGTGTGGCTGTGGCATTAGGGTTACTCCGCCCTGGGAAAGAATGAGCTACCGGCACTGTCACCGAAAAATATGCAGTTCGTAACACAGTGGCGCTCAATTTAAGCTATATAAATTATCGAGGCGACGTCGTCTCGCCCAATCGTCAGTCCGAATTGTGGCTTGCAACATAGATTGCAACTGGTAGGAAGAGGTGACGGGTGAAGACGGTATGTGGGTAGAAGATCGGAAATAGAGCGGGAGGCTGTTAGGCAAACACTGCCGAGGTATTGCTTCAGTGAACTGGTAAAAGCATCTTGGCCGAAACCAAGATATGCAGCGCCATTTGCATCATAATCCGATCAAGTTAACCCTTCTAAAAACCACGATCGCATTATATAAACGAAAGTGGTGGAAAAGAAGCGAAACAATAATCGCAGGGGCAAACAGCAGGAAGAGGTACATTATTGGCTTGGCTCCTCCTTGAGTTCCATTTGAAGCTCTACGGAGCGAACGTTTTTTCTTCATAGGCATATTTTCAGTAAACACAACCACAGGCGCTATGAAAACATGTTACGAAAAAAGGTGAGCCTTAAGGAAAACTTTATTATTTGCAATTCTCTGACTAAATATACGTGCATACTAACACGTTGACTATCTATTATTTCAAACTTGGAGTACCGGTGCACGAAACGGTTTTCAGTAATGAATTTGGCCACAAACAGTGAAAGTGATCCAGTTCATTCATGGGGATGATACAACCCTCCTTGGATTCTACAGTTGTGCATTTAATAGAGAGCACCGTTGCATACTTCTACTCCTTCTACATGTCAATCGAAAATTCCCCAGTAGTCGACGCCACTGACATAGACGTCACTATCGGCCTGCTCTTGGATCCTACTGCTCTTCAACAATCTTTTTTTCGGCTTCCTATTTATTTTCTGGATTGCATGTCATACACCTAAGTTTCGACTTAAGAGTTCATTCATAGGGCGAAATACTTCAGATTCTGCTGTTTCTTTTGCGTTGCTTATGCTCACAGTTACTCTCCCAAACCGCTCCCTCTCTGGTTTGCCGCTCTCTGCTTTCATTCTGTTCTCCTGCATTCGCCGTTTGTCTTTCGCGATATTGCTCGCCGCACTCCTCATACACTTGCGCTCTCTTATATGAGTTGTCGCCTACTCTCTTTCTGGGCTTTCCTCCACTTCTCTCTATTGATGCAATTCTATTTGTGACGTTATAATACTGGTTGAATCTGGGCTAATTTCGAACTTTAGTTCGAATGAATTCTTCAATACAAAATTATTTCAAGTTTTTCATAAAGAGACTTTAGCAGAACGCAGTGTGAGAAAGGAGGTGGTGACATCATGGCTATAAGCCGTAACTCATAAATTTTCAGTTGGCAGTGACGATGTCTCCCTCATCCGGAAGATATCGATGGGGGCTTCCTATATTCCACATGGCAGTGCCAATTTCTAAGTCAGCAGCATAGCTAAATTGTTCTAAAGAATATTTTCAAATAATTATCATTCCTAATAAGGGGTTATATCGAACCGAATCAACATGGCTCCATACCTGGTGGATCTACGACGACCAATTTGGCCATTTTTACGAATTATTGTGTTCTTTGCATTTGAGGATTAATCACAGATGGACGCTACTTACAAAATTTTGGTTGACTTAATATTTCTTCAATCCGAGATTAGAGATTATCCAATCGATAAGCCCATAAATGGACATCCTGTCGAGAGCGCACACTCTAAATTGATTTAAATTCTGGGCAAAAGAAGAAAAAGGAAAATTTAAGACCGAGTTCTCCGAGCTTTTTTGTAAAAATGTTTATCAGGGGTGTCACAGAAACCGACAACGGATTTGGGGATGGTTGTTTTGGAAATTCAAAACATAGTTTACCACGGCTGTGTATGTATCTACACACTTTATCGAATATTTATAACAATTAGGGAATTTTAATTGACTTATTTTGAAAATTTTCCGAAAAGTTAAAAACTTAATTTTGTTCTTTTTTTTTGCAAAATTACAAGGGGAAAACTTGTTTAAAGTGTACAAAGTTAAGGAATAAAATAAAATAATTGAATTACCCGTCAGACTACATAATGCAACTCTGGACAGCTGCTTGTTGTTGCTGAATTTAATATTTGTATAATAATTGTAAAAACAAACCAAAATGCCATCTGCACGAATTCTTGCTTTAGTATACTTGCGAAGACAAAAACGTCAAGAGGCTAGGATGAGGAGAACCGTTTGTTGCACCTGGAGTCGATAATGGGAGGGACTCTATCGATAGGAACCCGCCCTACAGGCCGGGCCAGCAGTGGCTGGAATTTAAAACAATTAAATCACATGAACCTAGATTATATTTATTGTGTTTAGTTCCCTGTGTGCTTGTGAATTTATCCGGATTTAGACTAGAGACCCATATTTGTTCTCTTCGTTTTCGTAGAATCAAAAAGGTGTCAAGGTTTAGTTAAATGGTATAGATTACAGTGCAGTTACGTACCTTTCGGTCTGTCTCTTCTTTTCCCCAGAAGCTCCTCAGGATTACGAGACACCACATGCACCCCTCGCATGGGTTCCTTTTGAAGGCCATGTTTTTATGCAAGCTTTATCAATACATGACTGGTAGAGCATAACTTTCCTGTAGCTTTTTCCTAACAACAGATCCTCTGCTTTGACCGCGTTAATATTGAAGACGGTGGCCAAGTTTTGCTCTTAAAGGCTGAGGAAGTATACATCGATTAGAAAGAACATGAATAGAAATTATTGTACTTACCATATTCACAATGTGTGAGTAAGTTGTCCCAGTGACGAACATGAATAGAAATTATTGTACTTACCATATTCACAATGTGTGAGTAAGTTGTCCCGAGCGAGAATGGGTGGTGACCAGCAGCATCTTCAGGGTACCTATGGTTGAAAGGGAGCGCTTGGCTAAGTCATCAATAGCTACCAAATAAAACCCATTTTTTCGTCAATATTTACCTTTGCTTACCATTTTGTCCTTAGAGATGAGCGATAGTTTCAGAGATGCCGGTGTGGCTGTGGCATTAGGGTTACTCCGCCCTGGGAAAAAATGCGATAACGGCACTGCCACCGAAAAATATGCAGTTCGTAACACAGTGGCGCTCAATTAAAGCAAAATAAATTGTCGAGGAGACGTCGTCTCGACCACTTAAAACCCCGACGTGGCTTGCAACATAGATTGCAACTGGTAGGGAGAAGTGGCGGGGGAAGACGGTAATTGAGTAGAAGATCGGAAATAGAGCGGGAGGCTGTTAGGCGAACACTGCTGAGATATTGCTCCAGTGAACTGGTAAAAGCAACTTGGCCGAAACCAGGATTTGCATTACGAGAGACATTGAAGAAAATCTGTGATATAGTAGTTTTAAATAATTTTTTTCGGTATATTTTATTTAAATTATTTTTGTTGGGATGTTGGGTCTTCGGATTTTTTCCCCGTCCTGTACTTCTAATTTTTTATCGGTATATGTATATACTTAATTGCGTAATCGTGACCCATGTCAACCCCACATGCTGCATATCGATTGTGGATAGCTAGTTCAGTTGACGACGGAAGAATAGGGGCTTTGGTGAAAGCGCAGGACGAGTTAGGTCAGAAGCCCACCGGCGAGGCCAGTTCCATCTCCCCACGTCCAGAGCTATAAAGAGAAGAAAAAAAAATATAATTTGAATTTGTGTTCGTGAGGAAAGGTGTTTGGTATTGAGGGAGTTTTGTTTCATGCTTATTGATTTATGTTGTTACTTATATTATTTATTTTCTTATTTATTTCTTATCTTATATATTTTTTTTTTGTTGCTGTATACGTCCATTGACGTAGAGGGTGCTACGGAGTTGCCGCGGATAGCGCTGGCTGGATCTTACCCAAAACGCTGGTAGGCGTTGTCCGGTGGATCGGATTAGGGATCAACCGGCGGATTTGGTACACCATCGGTCGCCCAGGGTCCTCGATTTCAAAGCAATAGTCGAAGCGCAGGAGAGCCAGCAAAAGCTGAACCGGGAACGGGATACAAAGGCGTAGTCGGCGATGAACGCAGCTTTGGCACAAGCGGCCCAAACCTATCGCGCATCTCAGGAGTTGGGAGTTAGGCAGTCGTTGAGGGAGGAAATTAAGAACGGCTTGATAGACATGATGAAGTTGCTGAACGACGTCCCTAGGCCAACGTAGATAAACTCGACGCGTTTGTCAAACTCGATGGGCCTCTTTGGTTGCAAACGCTCATATTCACAATACAATGCAGTGTCATTTATAAGGCATGCAAACATGAATGTATGCGTGCACAGTTATCTATGTGACTTTTGTACATTTGAACATGCAGCTTCGGCAACAGTAAGCGCGAAAAGCAATCAGCAAAGGGTGGAAAAATCTCTATAAAAACATGTTACGAAAAAAGTTGAGCCTTAAGGAAAACTTAACTATTTGCATTTCTGTAAATAAATATACGTGCATACTAACACGTTGACTTTCAACTCTTTCAAACTTGGAGTACCGGTGCACGAAACGGTTTTCAGTAATGAATTTGGCCACAAACAGTAAAAGTGATCCAGTTCATTCATGGGGATGATACAACCCTCCTTGGATTCTACAGTTGTGCATTTAATAGAGAGAGTACCGTTGCATACTTCTACTCCTTCTACATGTCAATCGAAAATTCCCCAGTAGTCGACGCCACTGACATAGACGTCACTATCGGCCTGCTCTTGGATCCTACTGCTTTTCAACAATCTTATTTTCGGCTTCCTATTTATTTTCTGGATTGCATGTCATACAGCTAAGTTTCGACTTAAGAGTTCATTCATAGGGCGAGATGCTTCAGATTTTTCTGTTTCTTTTGCGTTGCTTATGCTCACAGTTACTCTCCCAAACCGCTCCCTCTCTGGTTTGCCGCTCTCTGCTTTCATTCTGTTCTCCTGCATTCGTCGTTTGCCTTTCGCGATATTGCTCGCCGCACTCTGCTTACACTCGCGCTCTCTTATATGAGTTGTCGCCCACTCTCTTCAATGGGCTTTCCACCACTTCTCTCTATTGATGCAATTCCTTTGTGACGTTATCATACTGGTTGAATGTGGGCTAATTTCGAACTTTAGTTCGAATGAATTCTTCGATACTAAATTATTTCAAGTTTTTCATAAAGAGACTTTAGCAGAACGCAATGTGAGAAAGGAGGTGGTGACATCATGGCTAGAAGACGTAAGTCCTAAATTTTCAGTTGGCGGTGACAGTGTCTCGCTCATCCGGGAAGATATCGATGGGGGCTTCCTATATTCCACCTGGCAGTGCCAATTTCTAAGTCAGCAGCATAGCTAAATTGTCCTAAAGAATATTTTCAAATAATTATCATTCCTAATAAGGGGTTATATCGAACCGAATCAACATGGCTCCATACCTGGTGGATCTACGACGACCAACTTGACCATTTTTACGAATTATTGTGTACTTTGCATTTGAGGATTAATCACAGATGGCCGCGACTTACAAAATTTTGCTAAAGACTTAATATTGCTTCAATTCGAGATTAGAGATTATCCAATCGATAAGCCCATAAATGGACATCCTGTCGGGCGCGCACTCTAAATTGAATTAAATTCTGGGCAAAAGAAGAAGAAAGAAAATTTAAAGCCGCGTTCTCCGAGTTTTTTGGTAAAAATATTTATCAGGGGTGTCACAGAAACCGACAACGGATTTGGGGATGGTTGGTTTGGAAATTCAAAAATTCGAGCGATTTTGTTTTTGTGAAAATTAACCACGGCTGTGTATGTATCTACACACATTATCGAATATTTAACAATTAGGGTATTTTAATTGACCTTTTTTGAAAATTTTCCGAAAAGTTATAAACTTAATTTATTCTTTTTTTTTGCAAAATTACAAGGGGAAAACTTGTTTAAAGTGTACAAAGTTAAGGAATAAAATAAAAAAATTGAATTACCCGTCAGGCTACATAATGCAACTCTGGACAGCTGCTTGTTGTTGCTGAATTTAATATTTGTATAATAATTGTAAAAACAAACCAAAATGCCATCTGCACCAATTCTTGCTCTAGTGTACTTGCGAAGACAACAACTTCAAAAGGCTAGGATGAGGAGAACTGTTTGTTGCACCTGGAGTCGATAATGGGAGGGACTCTATCGATAGGAACACGCCCTACAGGCCGGGCCAGCAGTGGCCGGAATTTAAAACAATTAAATCACATGAACCTAGATTATATATATTTTTTTTAAATCCCTGTGTAATTGTGAATTTAAACGGACTTAGACTCGAGAGCCTTATTTGTCCTCTTCGTTTTCGTAGAATCAGAAAGGTGTCGAGTTTTAGTTAAATGGTATAGTTTACAGTGCAGATACGAAGCTTTTGGCCTGTCCCTTCTTTTCCCCAGAAGCTCCTCAGGATTACGAGACACAACATGCACGCCTCGCGTGGGTTCCTTTTGAAGGCCATGTTTCCATGCAAGCTTTATCAATACAGGACTGGTAGACCATAACTTTCCTCTAGCTTTTTCCTAGCAACAGATCCTCTGCTTTGACCGCGTTAATATTAAAGACGGTGGCCAAGTTTTGCTCTTAAAGGCTGAGGAAGCATACATCGGTTAGGAAGAACATGAATATAAATTATTGTACTTACCACATTCACAATTTGTGAGTAAGTTGTCCCAGTGACGGGGATGGACCCGACGTAGTCGCGAGGATGGGCGCCGGCCGAGCGAGAATGGGTGGTGACCAGCAGCATCTTCAGGGTACCCATGGTTGAAAGGGAGCGCTTGGCTAGCTACCATATAAAAACCATACCAAATAAATCCCATGTTTTCGTCAATATTTGTAAATATTTATCTTTGCTTACCATTTTGTCCTTAGAGATGAGCGATAGTTTCAGGAATGCCGGTGTGGCTGTGGCATTAGGGTTACTCCGCCCTGGGAAAGAATGAGCTACCGGCACTGTCACCGAAAAATATGCAGTTCGTAACACAGTGGCGCTCAATTTAAGCTATATAAATTATCGAGGCGACGTCGTCTCGCCCAATCGTCAGTCCGAATTGTGGCTTGCAACATAGATTGCAACTGGTAGGAAGAGGTGACGGGTGAAGACGGTATGTGGGTAGAAGATCGGAAATAGAGCGGGAGGCTGTTAGGCAAACACTGCCGAGGTATTGCTTCAGTGAACTGGTAAAAGCATCTTGGCCGAAACCAAGATATGCAGCGCCATTTGCATCATAATCCGATCAAGTTAACCCTTCTAAAAACCACGATCGCATTATATAAACGAAAGTGGTGGAAAAGAAGCGAAACAATAATCGCAGGGGCAAACAGCAGGAAGAGGTACATTATTGGCTTGGCTCCTCCTTGAGTTCCATTTAAAGCTCTACGGAGCGAACGTTTTTTCTTCATAGGCATATTTTCAGTAAACACAACCACAGGCGCTATGAAAACATGTTACGAAAAAAGGTGAGCCTTAAGGAAAACTTTATTATTTGCAATTCTCTGACTAAATATACGTGCATACTAACACGTTGACTATCTATTATTTCAAACTTGGAGTACCGGTGCACGAAACGGTTTTCAGTAATGAATTTGGCCACAAACAGTGAAAGTGATCCAGTTCATTCATGGGGATGATACAACCCTCCTTGGATTCTACAGTTGTGCATTTAATAGAGAGAGCACCGTTGCATACTTCTACTCCTTCTACATGTCAATCGAAAATTCCCCAGTAGTCGACGCCACTGACATAGACGTCACTATCGGCCTGCTCTTGGATCCTACTGCTTTTCAACAATCTTATTTTCGGCTTCCTATTTATTTTCTGGATTGCATGTCATACAGCTAAGTTTCGACTTAAGAGTTCATTCATAGGGCGAGATGCTTCAGATTTTTCTGTTTCTTTTGCGTTGCTTATGCTCACAGTTACTCTCCCAAACCGCTCCCTCTCTGGTTTGCCGCTCTCTGCTTTCATTCTGTTCTCCTGCATTCGTCGTTTGCCTTTCGCGATATTGCTCGCCGCACTCTGCTTACACTCGCGCTCTCTTATATGAGTTGTCGCCTACTCTCTTTCTGGGCTTTCCTCCACTTCTCTCTATTGATGCAATTCTATTTGTGAAGTTATCATACTGGTTGAATCTGGGCTAATTTCGAACTTTAGTTCAAGCGAATTCTTCAATACTAAATTATTTCAAGTTTTTCATAAAGAGACTTTAGCAGAACGCAGTGTGAGAAAGGAGGTCGTGACATCATGGCTATAAGCCGTAACTCCTAAATTTTCAGTTGGCAGTGACGATGTCTCGCTCATCCGGGAGATATCGATGGGGGCTTCCTATATTCCACCTGGCAGTGCCGATTTCTAAGTCAGCAGCATAGCTAAATTGTCTTGAAGAATATTTTCAAATAATTATCATTCCTAATAAGGGGTTATATCGAACCGAATCAACATGGCTCCATACCTGGTGGATCTACGACGACCAACTTGGCCATTTTTACGAATTATTGTGTACTTTGCATTTGTGGATTAATCACAGATGGCCGCGACTTACAAAATTTTGCTAAAGACTTAATATTGCTTCAATTCGAGATTAGAGATTATCCAATCGATAAGCCCATAAATGGACATCCTGTCGGGCGCGCACTCTAAATTGAATTAAATTCTGGGCAAAAGAAGAAGAAAGAAAATTTAAAGCCGAGTTCTCCTTTTTAAAAATGTTTATAAGGGGTGTCACAGAAACCGACAACGGATTTGGGGATGGTTGTTTTGGAAATTCAAAACATTTACCTATGTTACCACGGCTGTGTATGTATCTACACACATTATCGAATATTTATAACAATTAGGGAATTTTAATTGACTTATTTTGAACATTTTCCGAAAACTTAGAAACTTAATTTTTTTCTTTTTTTTGCAAAATTACAAGGGGAAAACTTGTTTAAAGTGTACAAAGTTAAGGAATAAAATAAAATAATTGAATTACCCGTCAGACTACATAATGCAACTCTGGACAGCTGCTTGTTGTTGCTGAATTTAATATTTGTATAATAATTGTAAAAACAAACCAAAATGCCATCTGCACGAATTCTTGCTTTAGTATACTTGCGAAGACAAAAACGTCAAGAGGCTAGGATGAGGAGAACCGTTTGTTGCACCTGGAGTCGATAATGGGAGGGACTCTATCGATAGGAACCCGCCCTACAGGCTGGAATTTAAAACAATTAAATCACATGATGACATTATATTTATTGTGTTTAGTTCCCTGTGTGCTTGTGAATTTATCCGGATTTAGACTAGAGACCCATATTTGTCCTCTTCGTTTTCGTAGAATCAAAAAGGTGTCAAGTTTTAGTTAAATGGTATAGATTACAGTGCAGTTACGTACCTTTCGACCTGTCCCTTCTTTTCCCCAGAAGCTCCTCAGGATTACGAGACACAACATGCATGCCTCGCGTGGGTTCCTTTTGAAGGCCATGTTTCCATGCAAGCTTTATCAATACAGGACTGGTAAAGCATAACTTTCCTGTAGCTTTTTCCTAGCAACAGATCCTCTGCTGTGACCGCGTTAATATTAAAGACGGTGGCCAAGTTTTGCTCTTAAAGGCTGAGGAAGCATACATCGGTTAGGAAGAACATGAATATAAATTATTGTACTTACCACATTCACAATGTGTGAGTAAGTTGTCCCAGTGACGGGGATGGACCCGACATAGTCGCGAGGATGGGCGCCGGCCGAGCGAGAATGGGTGGTGACCAGCAGCATCTTCAGGGTACCCATGGTTGAAAGGGAGCGCTTGGCTAGCTACCATATAAAAACCATACCAAATAAATCCCATGTTTTCGTCAATATTTGTAAATATTTACCTTTGCTTACCATTTTGTCCTTACAGATGAGCGATAGTTTCAGAGATGCCGGTGTGGCTGTGGCATTAGGGTTACTCCGCCCTGGGAAAAAATGCGATAACGGCACTGCCACCGAAAAATATGCAGTTCGTAACACAGTGGCGCTCAATTAAAGCAAAATAAATTGTCGAGGAGACTTCGTCTCGACCACTTAAAACCCCGACGTGGCTTGCAACATAGATTGCAACTGGTAGGGAGAAGTGACGGGGGAAGACGGTAGTTGAGTAGAAGATCGGAAATAGAGCGGGAGGCTGTTAGGCGAACACTGCCGAGGTATTGCTCCAGTGAACTGATAAATGCAACTTGGCCGAAACCAGGATTTGCATTACGAGAGACACTGAAGAAAATCTTTGATATAGTAGTTTTAAAGGTTTTTTTTTGGTATTTTTTATTTAAATGATGTTGGCTCTTGGGATTTTCTCCCCGTCTTGTACTTCTAATTTGTTATCGGTATATGTATATACTTAATTGCGTAATCGTGTCCCATGTCAACCCCACATGCTGCATATCGATTGTGGATAGCTAGTTCAGTTGACGACGGAAGAATAGGGGCTTTGGTGAAAGCGCAGGACGAGTTAGGTCGGAAGCCCACCGGCGAGGCCAGTTCCATCTCCCCAGGTCCAAATCTATAAAGAGAAAAAAAAAAATATAATTTGAATTTGTGTTCGTGAGGAAAGGTGTTTGGTATTGAGGGAGTTTTGTTTCATGATTATTGTTTTTTGTTGTTAGTTATTATCGTATTGATTTACTTATTTTGTGACTTTTTATATTATTTATTTTCTTATTGATTTCTTATCTTATATATTTATTTTTTGTTGCTGTATACGTCCATTGACGTAGAGGGTGCTGCGGAGTTGCCGCGGATATCGCTGGCTGGGGCTTACCCAAAACGCCGATAGGCGGTGTGCGGTGGATCAAATTAGGGATCAACCGGCGGATCTGGTACACCGGTCGCCCAGGGTCCTCGATTTCAAAGCAATAGTCGAGGCGCAGGAGCAACCTCGTGATCCGGAGCAGGAGAGCCTGCAAAAGCTGAACCGGGAAAGGGATACAAAGGCGGAGTCGGCGATGAACGGAGCTTTGGCACAAGCGGCCCAAACCTATCGCGCATCTCAGGAGTTGGGAGTTAGGCAAGCGTTGAGGGAGGAAAAAAAAACGGCTTTATAGACATGATGAAGTTGCTGAACGACGTCCCTAGGCCAACGTAGATAAACTCTACGCGTTTGGCAAACTCGATTGCCCTATTTGATTGCAAACGCTCATATTCAGAGAACAATGCAGTGTCATTTATAAGGCATGCAAACATGAATGTATGCGTGCACAATTATCTATGTGACTTTTGCACATTTGAACATGCAGCGAAGGGTGAAAAAAGCTCTTATACCAGCGCCATTTGCGTCATAATCCGATAAAGTTAACCCTTCTAAAAACCACGATCCCATTATATAAACGAAAGTGGTGGAAAAGAAGCGAAACAATAGTCGCAGGGACAACAACAAGAGGAAGAGGTACATTATTGGCTTGGTTCCTCTTTGAGTTCCATTCGAAGCTCTACTGAGCAAACGTTTTCTCTTCATAGGCATATTTTCAGTAAACACACAATCAGAGGCGCTATGAAAACATGTTACGAAAAAAGGTGAGCCTTAAGGAAAACTTAATTATTTGCAATTCTCTAACTAAATATACGTGCATACTAACAAGTTAACTTTCAATTATTTCAAACTTGGAGAACCGGTGCACGAAACGGTTTTCAGTAATGAATTTGGCCACAAACAGTAAAAGTGATCCAGTTCATTCATGGGGATGATACAACCCTCCTTGGATTCTACAGTTGTGCATTTAATAGATTTAATGCATTCTCCTACTCCTTCTTTATGTCAATCAAAAATTCCCCAGTAGTCGACGCCACTGACATAGACGTCACTATCGGATCCTACTGCTCTTCGTTTCGCTTTACAGCACTATTTACAACAATCTTTTTTTTATTTTCTGGATTGCATGTCATACACCTAAGTTTCGACTTAAGAGTTCATTCATAGGGAGAGATGCTTCAGATTCTGCTGTTTCTTTTGCGTTGCTTATGCTCACAGTTACTCTCCCAAGCCGCTTCGTCTCTGGTTTGCCGCTCTCTGCTTTCATTCTGTTCTCCTGCATTCGCCGTCTGCCTTTCGCGATATTGCTCGCCGCACTCTGCTTACATTTGCGCTCTCTTATATGAGTTGTCGCCTACTCTCTTTCTGGGCTTTCCTCCACTTCTCTCTATTGATGCAATTCTATTTGTGACGTTATAATACTGGTTGAATCTGGGCTAATTTCGAACTTTAGTTCAAGCGAATTCTTCAATACTAAATTATTTCAAGTTTTTCATAAAGAGACTTTAGCAGAACGCAGTGTGAGAAAGGAGGTCGTGACATCATGGCTATAAGCCGTAACTCCTAAATTTTCAGTTGGCAGTGACGATGTCTCGCTCATCCGGGAGATATCGATGGGGGCTTCCTATATTCCACCTGGCAGTGCCGATTTCTAAGTCAGCAGCATAGCTAAATTGTCCTGAAGAATATTTTCAAATAATTATCATTCCTAATAAGGGGTTATATCGAACCGAATCAACATGGCTCCATACCTGGTGGATCTACGACGACCAACTTGGCCATTTTTACGAATTATTGTGTACTTTGCATTTGTGGATTAATCACAGATGGCCGCGACTTACAAAATTTTGCTAAAGACTTAATATTGCTTCAATTCGAGATTAGAGATTATCCAATCGATAAGCCCATAAATGGACATCCTGTCGGGCGCGCACTCTAAATTGAATTAAATTCTGGGCAAAAGAAGAAGAAAGAAAATTTAAAGCCGAGTTCTCCTTTTTAAAAATGTTTATAAGGGGTGTCACAGAAACCGACAACGGATTTGGGGATGGTTGTTTTGGAAATTCAAAACATTTACCTATGTTACCACGGCTGTGTATGTATCTACACACATTATCGAATATTTATAACAATTAGGGAATTTTAATTGACTTATTTTGAACATTTTCCGAAAACTTAGAAACTTAATTTTTTTCTTTTTTTTGCAAAATTACAAGGGGAAAACTTGTTTAAAGTGTACAAAGTTAAGGAATAAAATAAAATAATTGAATTACCCGTCAGACTACATAATGCAACTCTGGACAGCTGCTTGTTGTTGCTGAATTTAATATTTGTATAATAATTGTAAAAACAAACCAAAATGCCATCTGCACGAATTCTTGCTTTAGTATACTTGCGAAGACAAAAACGTCAAGAGGCTAGGATGAGGAGAACCGTTTGTTGCACCTAGAGTCGATAATGGGAGGGACTCTATCGATAGGAACCCGCCCTACAGGCTGGAATTTAAAACAATTAAATCACATGATGACATTATATTTATTGTGTTTAGTTCCCTGTGTGCTTGTGAATTTATCCGGATTTAGACTAGAGACCCATATTTGTCCTCTTCGTTTTCGTAGAATCAAAAAGGTGTCAAGTTTTAGTTAAATGGTATAGATTACAGTGCAGTTACGTACCTTTCGACCTGTCCCTTCTTTTCCCCAGAAGCTCCTCAGGATTACGAGACACAACATGCATGCCTCGCGTGGGTTCCTTTTGAAGGCCATGTTTCCATGCAAGCTTTATCAATACAGGACTGGTAAAGCATAACTTTCCTGTAGCTTTTTCCTAGCAACAGATCCTCTGCTGTGACCGCGTTAATATTGAAGACGGCGGCCAAGTTTTGCTTTTAAGGCCTGAGGAAGTATATATCGGTTAGGAAGAACATGAATATAAATTATTGTACTTACCATATTCACGATGTGTGAGTAAGTTATCCCAGTGACGGGGATGGACCCGACGTAGTCGCGAGGAGGGGCGCCGGACGGTCGAGAATGGGTGGTGACCAGCAGCATCTTCTGGGTACCCATGGTTGAAAGGGAGCGCTTGACTAAATTATCAATAGCTACCAAATTAAACCCATTTTTTCGTCAATATTTGTAAATATTTACCTTTGCTTACCATTTTGTCCTTAGAGATGAGCGATAGTTTCAGGGATGCCGGTGTGGCTGTGTCATTAGGGTTACTCCGCCCTGGGAAAGAATGAGCTACCGGCACTGTCACCGAAAAATATGCAGTTCGTAACACAGTGGCGCTCAATTTAAGCTACGACGTCGTCTCGCCCAATCGTCCAACATAGATTGCAACTGGTAGGAAGAGGTGACGGGTGAAGACGGTATTTGGGTAGAAGATCGGAAATAGAGCGGGAGGCTGTTAGGCAAACACTGCCGAGGTATTGCTCCAGTGAACTGGTAAAAGCAACTTGGCCGAAACCAGGATTTGCATTACGAGAGACAAATCTTTGATACGTATAGTAGTTTTAAAGAATTTTTTTTTGGTATTTTTTATTTAAATTATTTTTGTTGGGATGTTGGGTCTTGGGATTTTGATTTTTGTTGTTAGTTATTATTGTATTGATTTACTTATTTTGTGACTTATTATATTATTTATTTTCTTATTGATTTCTTATCTTATATATTTATTTTTTGTTGCTGTATACGTCCATTGACGTAGAGGGTGTTGCGGAGTTGCCGCGGATATCGCTGGCTGGGGCTTACCCAAAACGCCGATAGGCGGTGTGCGGTGGATCAAATTAGGGATCAACCGGCGGATCTGGTACACCGGTCGCCCAGGGTCCTCGATTTCAAAGCAATAGTCGAGGCGCAGGAGCAACCTCGTGATCCGGAGCAGGAGAGCCCGCAAAAGCTGAACCGGGAAAGGGATACAAAGGCGGAGTCGGCGATGAACGGAGCTTTGGCACAAGCGGCCCAAACCTATCGCGCATCTCAGGAGTTGGGAGTTAGGCAAGCGTTGAGGGAGGAAGTAAAGAACGGCTTTATAGACATGATGAAGTTGCTGAACGACGTCCCTAGGCCAACGTAGATAAACTCTACGCGTTTGGCAAACTCGATTGCCCTATTTGATTGCAAACGCTCATATTCAGAGAACAATGCAGTGTCATTTATAAGGCATGCAAACATGAATGTATGCGTGCACAATTATCTATGTGACTTTTGCACATTTGAACATGCAGCGAAGGGTGAAAAAAGCTCTTATACCAGCGCCATTTGCGTCATAATCCGATAAAGTTAACCCTTCTAAAAACCACGATCCCATTATATAAACGAAAGTGGTGGAAAAGAAGCGAAACAATAGTCGCAGGGACAACAACAAGAGGAAGAGGTACATTATTGGCTTGGTTCCTCTTTGAGTTCCATTCGAAGCTCTACTGAGCAAACGTTTTCTCTTCATAGGCATATTTTCAGTAAACACACAATCAGAGGCGCTATGAAAACATGTTACGAAAAAAGGTGAGCCTTAAGGAAAATTTAATTATTTGCAATTCTCTAACTAAATATACGTGCATACTAACAAGTTAACTTTCAATTATTTCAAACTTGGAGAACCGGTGCACGAAACGGTTTTCAGTAATGAATTTGGCCACAAACAGTAAAAGTGATCCAGTTCATTCATGGGGATGATACAACCCTCCTTGGATTCTACAGTTGTACATTTAATAGATTTAATGCATACTCCTACTCCTTCTTTAAATCAATCAAAAATTCCCCAGTAGTCGACGTCACTGACATAGACGTCACTATCGGACTGCTCTTGGATCCTACTGCTATTCGTTTCGCTTTACAGCACTATTTACAACAATCTTTTTTTCGGCTACCTATTTATTTTCTGGATTGCATGTCATACACCTAAGTTTCGACTTAATAGTTCATTCATAGGGCGAGATGCTTCAGATTCTGCTGTTTCTTTTGCGTTGCTTATGCTCACAGTTACTCTACCAAACCGCTCTCTGCTTTCATTCTGTTCTCCTGCATTCGCCATTTACGAATTCTGGGCAAAAGATGAAGAAAGAAAATTTAACGCCGAGTTCTCCGAGCTTTTTTGTAAAAATGTTTATCAGGGGTGTCATAGAAACCGTCAACGGATTTGGGGACGGTTGGTTTGGAAATTCAAACCGTAGGTGTCACAGCAATTCGAGCGACTTTGCTTTTTTTGGAAAATTTACCGAAAATTAACCACGGCTGTGTATGTATCTACACACATTATCGAATATTCAACAACTAGAGAATTTTAATTGAATGTTCCGAAAAGTTATAAATTTAATTTATTGTTTTTTTTTTTTGGATTTAGGCTCGAGAGCCATATTTGTCCTCTTTGTTTTCGTAGAATCAGAACGGTTTTGAGTTTTAGTTAAATGGTATAGTTTACAGTGCAGTTACGTACCTTTCGGCCTGTCCCTTCTTTTCCCCAGAAGCTCCTCAGGATTACGAGACACAACATGCACGCCTCGCGTGGGTTCCTTTTGTGAGTAAATTGTCCCAGTGACGGGGATGGACCCGTCGTAGTTGTGAGGAGGGCCGCCGGCCGAGCGAGAATGGGTGGTGACCAGCAGCATCTTTAGGGTACCCATGGTTGAAAGGGAGCGCTTGGCTAAGTCATCAATAGCTACCAAATAAAACCAATTTTTTCGTCAATAATTGTAAATATTTACCTTTGCTTACCATTTGTCCTTCGGGATAAGCGATAGTTGTGCCTGTGTGGCTGTGGCATAAGGGTTACTCCGCCCTGGGAAAGAATGAGCTACCGGCACTGTCACCGAAAAATATGCAGTTAGTAACACAGTGGCGCTCAATTTAAGCTATATAAATTATCGAGGCGACGTCGTCTCGCCCACTTAAAACCCCGACGCTCCCGTCAGTCCGAATTATGGCTAGCAATATATATAATATTTGAGTAGAAGATCGGAAATAGAGCGGGAGGCTGTTAGGCGAACACTGCCGAGGTATTGCTCCAGTGAACTGATAAATGCAACTTGGCCGAAACCAGGATTTGCATTACGAGAGACACTGAAGAAAATCTTTGATATAGTAGTTTTAAAGGTTTTTTTTTGGTATTTTTTATTTAAATGATGTTGGCTCTTGGGATTTTCTCCCCGTCTTGTACTTCTAATTTGTTATCGGTATATGTATATACTTAATTGCGTAATCGTGTCCCATGTCAACCCCACATGCTGCATATCGATTGTGGATAGCTAGTTCAGTTGACGACGGAAGAATAGGGGCTTTGGTGAAAGCGCAGGACGAGTTAGGTCGGAAGCCCACCGGCGAGGCCAGTTCCATCTCCCCAGGTCCAAATCTATACAGAGAAAAAAAAAAATATTATTTGAATT
Organism: Drosophila biarmipes; assembly: GCF_025231255.1. Lineage (NCBI taxonomy): Eukaryota > Metazoa > Arthropoda > Insecta > Diptera > Drosophilidae > Drosophila > Drosophila biarmipes. Next base: position 1,797,708 of record NW_026114528.1, on the reverse strand, counting down.
TGTGTTCGTGAGGAAAGGTGTTTGGTATTGAGGGAGTTTTGTTTCATGATTATTGTTTTTTGTTGTTAGTTATTATCGTATTGATTTACTTATTTTGTGACTTTTTATATTATTTATTTTCTTATTGATTTCTTATCTTATATATTTATTTTTTGTTGCTGTATACGTCCATTGACGTAGAGGGTGCTGCGGAGTTGCCGCGGATATCGCTGGCTGGGGCTTACCCAAAACGCCGATAGGCGGTGTGCGGTGGATCAAATTAGGGATCAACCGGCGGATCTGGTACACCGGTCGCCCAGGGTCCTCGATTTCAAAGCAATAGTCGAGGCGCAGGAGCAACCTCGTGATCCGGAGCAGGAGAGCCTGCAAAAGCTGAACCGGGAAAGGGATACAAAGGCGGAGTCGGCGATGAACGGAGCTTTGGCACAAGCGGCCCAAACCTATCGCGCATCTCAGGAGTTGGGAGTTAGGCAAGCGTTGAGGGAGGAAAAAAAAACGGCTTTATAGACATGATGAAGTTGCTGAACGACGTCCCTAGGCCAACGTAGATAAACTCTACGCGTTTGGCAAACTCGATTGCCCTATTTGATTGCAAACGCTCATATTCAGAGAACAATGCAGTGTCATTTATAAGGCATGCAAACATGAATGTATGCGTGCACAATTATCTATGTGACTTTTGCACATTTGAACATGCAGCGAAGGGTGAAAAAAGCTCTTATACCAGCGCCATTTGCGTCATAATCCGATAAAGTTAACCCTTCTAAAAACCACGATCCCATTATATAAACGAAAGTGGTGGAAAAGAAGCGAAACAATAGTCGCAGGGACAACAACAAGAGGAAGAGGTACATTATTGGCTTGGTTCCTCTTTGAGTTCCATTCGAAGCTCTACTGAGCAAACGTTTTCTCTTCATAGGCATATTTTCAGTAAACACACAATCAGAGGCGCTATGAAAACATGTTACGAAAAAAGGTGAGCCTTAAGGAAAACTTAATTATTTGCAATTCTCTAACTAAATATACGTGCATACTAACAAGTTAACTTTCAATTATTTCAAACTTGGAGAACCGGTGCACGAAACGGTTTTCAGTAATGAATTTGGCCACAAACAGTAAAAGTGATCCAGTTCATTCATGGGGATGATACAACCCTCCTTGGATTCTACAGTTGTGCATTTAATAGAGAGAGTACCGTTGCATACTTCTACTCCTTCTACATGTCAATCAAAAATTCACCAGTAGTCGACGCCACTGACATAGACGTCACTATCGGACTGCTCTTGGATCCTACTGCTATTCGTTTCGCTTTACAACACTATTTACAACAATCTTTTTTTCGGCTACATGTTTATTTTCTGGATTGCATGTCATACACCTAAGTTTCGACTTAAGAGTTCATTCATAGGGCGAGATGCTTCAAATTCTTCTGTTTCTTTTGCGTTGCTTATGCTCACAGTTACTCTCCCAAAACGGCTCCCTCTGTGGTTTGGCGCTCTCTGCTTTCATTCTGTTTTCCTGCATTCGCCGTTTGCCATTCGCGATATTGCTCGCCGCACTCTGCTTACACTTGCGCTCTCTTATATGAGTTGTCGCCTACTCTCTTCACTGGGCTTTCCACCACTTCTCTCTATTGATGCAATTTTTTTCTGTGACGTTATTATACTGGTTGAATCTGGGCTAATTTCGAACTTTAGTTCGAATGAATTCTTAGATACTAAATTATTTCAAGTTTTTCATAAAGAGACTTTAGCAGAACGCAGTGTGAGAGAGGAGGTGGTGACATCATGGCTATAAGCCGCAACTCCTAAATTTTCAGTTAGCGGTGACGGTGTCTCGCTCATCCGGGAAGATATCCATTGTGGCTTCCTATATTCCACCTGGCAGTGCCAATTTCTAAGTCAGCAGCATAGCTAAATTGTTCTAAAGAATATTTTTCAAATAATTATCATTCCTAATAAGGGGTTATATCGAAACGAATCAACATGGCTCCATACCTGGTGGATATACGACGACCATCTTGACCATTTTTACGAATTTTTGTGTACTTTGCATTTGAGGATTAATCACAGATGGGCGCGACTTACAAAATTTTGCTAAAGACTTAATATTGCTTCAATCCGAGATTAGAGATTATCCAATCGATAAGCCCATAAATGTAAATCCTGTTGGGCGCGCACCTTCTAAATTGAATTAAATTCTGGGCAAACAAAGAAGAAAGAAAATTTAAAGCCGAGTTCTCCGATTTTTTTTTGTAAAAATGTTTATAAGGGGTGTCACAGAAACCGACAACGGATTTTTGAATGGTTGGATTGGAAATTGAAACCGTAGGTGTCACAGCGATTTTGTTTCTTCGGAAAATTTACCGAAAATTAACCACGGCTGTCTATGTATCTACACACATTATCGAATATTTAAAAATTAGGGAATTTTAATTGACCTTTTTTGAAAATTTATAAACTTAATTTATTCTTTGTTTTGCAAAATTACAAGGGGAAAACTTGTTTAAAATGTACAAAATTAAGGAATAAAATAAAAAAATTGAATTACCCGTCAGACTACATAATGCAACTCTGGACAGCTGCTTGTTGTTGCTGAATTTAATATTTGTATAATAATTGTAAAAACAAACCAAAATGCCATCTGCACGAATTCTTGCTGTAGTGTACATGCGAAGACAACAACTTCAAGAGGCTATGATGAGGAGAACCGTTTGTTGCGCCTGGAGTCGATAATGGTTTAAGGCTTCTTGCCCAGCTGTCCCAGTTTGGGTGGTTTTCTTCCAGTCGTGGACTATTTAGCCGCCAAGTATTGTTAACGTTTGTTAAGCGCTTCTGAGCAATCGTTTCATAAAGGAATTAAATCGTAACTAATTTGTTCTTTCCAACGCGAGTGCGCTCTGGGATCTACTCTAGACACAACGATATAAATTATCATTGCGTTGTTATAAACTTTCTTTATGCCGATCGAAGGAAGATATTTGTAAATACTAGTAACGGTGTCGATGAGAGATCGTAGCGCTGCTGCGGATGGCACTTACATTGTTGGGACTTCTAGCAAGCGAGTGATAAATTTAAAGTATTTAAGGCACGTAATTGCGAATTTTACTTCTGGGATCTGGTAGGCTTTTACTGTTGCTAATGCTTCCTTTTCTTAACAGTATAACGGATGATTGAACTTTTCGACATTTGATAGCGATTCGTCGTTGAAAACTAATTATGTATTAACTGTGGGGTCAATTCTAATTATGTGTTTCTTATTCTGCTCAAGCTCTACCAGCTATTCGTTAGTGTCCTCCTCCGCTGAGGGAGTTCTACCAATTCGTTTTCCACTTTTCATCCATTGTGACCAGAAAATTCCCTTTTTTAGCAGACGCAACAAAAGAGGGCGCGAAGGAAAAGGCAAGGCATGGGTATAGTCCTTTTTGCGGATGATGACTGAAAGCCAGTTGAAATTATGATATGAATGTATGCAAGTGAAAGCAACAAAGTTTTCATGTATTTACGAAGGCAACTCTACCAACAATTTAAAATGCGGATCGCTGTACGGACGATTCCGCGATAAGATAAAGATTCAGGATGTACCTCCTGTTGTTCCCGCGACGAGATTATGTTGGTAGCCTGCGACGATTTGGGGCTAGGGATGCTGCCGATGTGCGCTTCCTCTACACCGTTTGTGCGCGCCGATGACGGATGTCTGTGGGGTTCACCACTCTCTGTGTGATGCAGAGACGAAAGACGATGTAGTTTTCACATCTCTATATGGGTGCCCACAAGTTTGTGCGCTACCTATACGATAAGATCTAGAATGCACCTCTTTGCGGGGCCTAGCCGACGAGATGGACGTTAGGGAGCACCGATCATGCGCTCCTAAACCAAGAATTAAATTCGGAGCTCCCTCCGACGAAGACATGCAGGCTGGGACCCATTGCTATCTGAAGCTCCTATTGTGCGGGCGCTTTAACGACAGATTAAGTTAAAGTTTCACGGGCAGAGCGCGTAGCCGCGTATCCAATAATAACTGTCAACTCACTCAATAAGTGGTGCCGATGCTCTTAGGACATCTAGGAAAAATCATATTACAAATTATACTGTAAGTACTTAAACTTAATTTGGGTGTGTGTTCCCATTTCCTCCAGAATCAAAGTTATATTTACTCTTATTTTTATAAAAAGTGTACTTCTTATAGCCTAAGCCGAAGACTAAAGCCGCGAGCTAGCCATAGCAATGAACGAAAGGTAAATATGACTTGTGATAATACGAGAAAGGCTCAAAAAATGCAATTTTGACTGTGTTCTTGCAGAAGAGCTGTGGAATCCAACATTAAAAGGAAAGGAAGTAAACTTCGGCAAGCCGAAGTGTATACCCTTGCAGCTATAAGAAATTATCAATCATGTAATCAACCATGTGATATTTTTAGGGATTGTTGCTGGCTTCAGTGATTTTTCTAGACCATTTTTTAAAGATATACATATTGTTAGAGCAATCCGGTTTTTATTTAATTGAATTCGAAATTCTTAAAAATATAAAAAATTATATTCCCAATATTATAAATAATACGTCAAAAAGCCCCAAAGCTATAATTTGTTTCATATTATATTTCCCCCAATTTTCCGAATGTTCCTATGACAGCTATATTATATAGTCGTCCGATTTTAATAAAATTTAATTTGAAATTCAGAACTAATTAAAATATATTATTTTCAAGCTTAGAAGGTTATATGTTAAAAAACACGAAAGATATCATTTTTTCATATTTGCCGACCAATTTTGAGATCGTTTCTATGGCAGATATATGATATAGTCGTCCGATTTTAATAAAATTGAATTCAAAATTTCGAACTAATTAAAAAATGGTATTTCCAAGCTTAGAAGGTTGTATGTTAAAAAACACCGAAGATATACTTTTATTCATATTTTCCGACTAATTTTGCGATTGTTTCTATGGCAGCTTATGATATAGACGTCCGATTTTGACAAAATTTAATTCGAAATTCCGAACTAATTAAAAAATGTTATTTCCGAACTTATAAGGTTATATGTTAAAAAGCACCAAAGATATAATTTTTTTTATTTTCCAACTAATTTTCCGATTGTTTCAATGGTCCACACACTAAATTGAATTAAATTCTGGGCAAAAGTATTTGGTTACTTTGTACTAAATAAAAATAAAATAAAAATACAACAACAAAATACAAAATACAAAATACAGATGCTTCAAATTCTGCTGTTTCTTTTGCGTTGCTTATGCTCACAGTTACTCTCCCAAAACGGCTCCCTCTGTGGTTTGGCGCTCTCTGCTTTCATTCTGTTTTCCTGCATTCGCCGTTTGCCATTCGCGATATTGCTCGCCGCACTCTGCTTACACTTGCGCTCTCTTATATGAGTTGTCGCCTACTCTCTTCACTGGGCTTTCCACCACTTCTCTCTATTGATGCAATTTTTTTCTGTGACGTTATTATACTGGTTGAATCTGGGCTAATTTCGAACTTTAGTTCGAATGAATTCTTAGATACTAAATTATTTCAAGTTTTTCATAAAGAGACTTTAGCAGAACGCAGTGTGAGAGAGGAGGTGGTGACATCATGGCTATAAGCCGCAACTCCTAAATTTTCAGTTAGCGGTGACGGTGTCTCGCTCATCCGGGAAGATATCCATTGTGGCTTCCTATATTCCACCTGGCAGTGCCAATTTCTAAGTCAGCAGCATAGCTAAATTGTTCTAAAGAATATTTTTCAAATAATTATCATTCCTAATAAGGGGTTATATCGAAACGAATCAACATGGCTCCATACCTGGTGGATCTACGACGACCATCTTGACCATTTTTACGAATTTTTGTGTACTTTGCATTTGAGGATTAATCACAGATGGGCGCGACTTACAAAATTTTGCTAAAGACTTAATATTGCTTCAATCCGAGATTAGAGATTATCCAATCGATAAGCCCATAAATGTACATCCTGTTGGGCGCGCACACTCTAAATTGAATTAAATTCTGGGCAAACAAAGAAGAAAGAAAATTTAAAGCCGAGTTCTCCGATTTTTTTTTGTAAAAATGTTTATAAGGGGTGTCACAGAAACCGACAACGGATTTGGGGATGGTTGTTTTGGAAATTCAAAACATAGCTAACCACGGAGGTGTATGTATCTACACACATTATCGAATATTTAACAATTAGGGAATTTTAATTGACTTATTTTGAAAATTTTCCGAAAAGTTAAAAACTTAATTTTTTTCTTTTTTTTTGCAAAATTACAAGGGGAAAACTTGTTTAAAGTGTACAAAGTTAAGGAATAAAATAAAATAATTGAATTACCCGTCAGACTACATAATGCAACTCTGGACAGCTGCTTGTTGTTGCTGAATTTAATATTTGTATAATAATTGTAAAAACAAACCAAAATGCCATCTGCACGAATTCTTGCTTTAGTATACTTGCGAAGACAAAAACGTCAAGAGGCTAGGATGAGGAGAACCGTTTGTTGCACCTGGAGTCGATAATGGGAGGGACTCTATCGATAGGAACCCGCCCTACAGGCCGGGCCAGCAGTGGCTGGAATTTAAAACAATTAAATCACATGATGACATTATATTTATTGTGTTTAGTTCCCTGTGTGCTTGTGAATTTATCCGGATTTAGACTAGAGACCCATATTTGTCCTCTTCGTTTTCGTAGAATCAAAAAGGTGTCAAGTTTTAGTTAAATGGTATAGATTACAGTGCAGTTACGTACCTTTCGACCTGTCCCTTCTTTTCCCCAGAAGCTCCTCAGGATTACGAGACACAACATGCATGCCTCGCATGGGTTCCTTTTGAAGGCCATGTTTCCATGCAAGCTTTATCAATACAGGACTGGTAAAGCATAACTTTCCTGTAGCTTTTTCCTAGCAACAGATCCTCTGCTGTGACCGCGTTAATATTGAAGACGGCGGCCAAGTTTTGCTTTTAAGGCCTGAGGAAGTATATATCGGTTAGGAAGAACATGAATATAAATTATTGTACTTACCATATTCACGATGTGTGAGTAAGTTATCCCAGTGACGGGGATGGACCCGACGTAGTCGCGAGGAGGGGCGCCGGCCGGTCGAGAATTGGTGGTGACCAGCAGCATCTTCTGGGTACCCATGGTTGAAAGGGAGCGCTTGACTAAATTATCAATAGCTACCAAATTAAACCCATTTTTTCGTCAATATTTGTAAATATTTACCTTTGCTTACCATTTTGTCCTTAGAGATGAGCGATAGTTTCAGGGATGCCGGTGTGGCTGTGTCATTAGGGTTACTCCGCCCTGGGAAAGAATGAGCTACCGGCACTGTCACCGAAAAATATGCAGTTCGTAACACAGTGGCGCTCAATTTAAGCTACGACGTCGTCTCGCCCAATCGTCCAACATAGATTGCAACTGGTAGGAAGAGGTGACGGGTGAAGACGGTATTTGGGTAGAAGATCGGAAATAGAGCGGGAGGCTGTTAGGCAAACACTGCCGAGGTATTGCTCCAGTGAACTGGTAAAAGCAACTTGGCCGAAACCAGGATTTGCATTACGAGAGACAAATCTTTGATACGTATAGTAGTTTTAAAGAATTTTTTTTTGGTATTTTTTATTTAAATTATTTTTGTTGGGATGTTGGGTCTTGGGATTTTGATTTTTGTTGTTAGTTATTATTGTATTGATTTACTTATTTTGTGACTTATTATATTATTTATTTTCTTATTGATTTCTTATCTTATATATTTATTTTTTGTTGCTGTATACGTCCATTGACGTAGAGGGTGTTGCGGAGTTGCCGCGGATATTGCTGGCTGGGGCTTACCCAAAACGCCGATAGGCGGTGTGCGGTGGATCAAATTAGGGATCAACCGGCGGATCTGGTACACCGGTCGCCCAGGGTCCTCGATTTCAAAGCAATAGTCGAGGCGCAGGAGCAACCTCGTGATCCGGAGCAGGAGAGCCCGCAAAAGCTGAACCGGGAAAGGGATACAAAGGCGGAGTCGGCGATGAACGGAGCTTTGGCACAAGCGGCCCAAACCTATCGCGCATCTCAGGAGTTGGGAGTTAGGCAAGCGTTGAGGGAGGAAGTAAAGAACGGCTTTATAGACATGATGAAGTTGCTGAACGACGTCCCTAGGCCAACGTAGATAAACTCTACGCGTTTGGCAAACTCGATTGCCCTATTTGATTGCAAACGCTCATATTCAGAGAACAATGCAGTGTCATTTATAAGGCATGCAAACATGAATGTATGCGTGCACAATTATCTATGTGACTTTTGCACATTTGAACATGCAGCGAAGGGTGAAAAAAGCTCTTATACCAGCGCCATTTGCGTCATAATCCGATAAAGTTAACCCTTCTAAAAACCACGATCCCATTATATAAACGAAAGTGGTGGAAAAGAAGCGAAACAATAGTCGCAGGGACAACAACAAGAGGAAGAGGTACATTATTGGCTTGGTTCCTCTTTGAGTTCCATTCGAAGCTCTACTGAGCAAACGTTTTCTCTTCATAGGCATATTTTCAGTAAACACACAATCAGAGGCGCTATGAAAACATGTTACGAAAAAAGGTGAGCCTTAAGGAAAATTTAATTATTTGCAATTCTCTAACTAAATATACGTGCATACTAACAAGTTAACTTTCAATTATTTCAAACTTGGAGAACCGGTGCACGAAACGGTTTTCAGTAATGAATTTGGCCACAAACAGTAAAAGTGATCCAGTTCATTCATGGGGATGATACAACCCTCCTTGGATTCTACAGTTGTACATTTAATAGATTTAATGCATACTCCTACTCCTTCTTTATATCAATCAAAAATTCCCCAGTAGTCGACGTCACTGACATAGACGTCACTTTCGGACTGCTCTTGGATCCTACTGCTATTCGTTTCGCTTTACAGCACTATTTACAACAATCTTTTTTTCGGCTACCTATTTATTTTCTGGATTGCATGTCATACACCTAAGTTTCGACTTAATAGTTCATTCATAGGGCGAGATGCTTCAGATTCTGCTGTTTCTTTTGCGTTGCTTATGCTCACAGTTACTCTACCAAACCGCTCTCTGCTTTCATTCTGTTCTCCTGCATTCGCCATTTACGAATTCTGGGCAAAAGAAGAAGAAAGAAAATTTAACGCCGAGTTCTCCGAGCTTTTTTGTAAAAATGTTTATCAGGGGTGTCATAGAAACCGTCAACGGATTTGGGGACGGTTGGTTTGGAAATTCAAACCGTAGGTGTCACAGCAATTCGAGCGACTTTGCTTTTTTTGGAAAATTTACCGAAAATTAACCACGGCTGTGTATGTATCTACACACATTATCGAATATTCAACAACTAGAGAATTTTAATTGAATGTTCCGAAAAGTTATAAATTTAATTTATTGTTTTTTTTTTTTGGATTTAGGCTCGAGAGCCATATTTGTCCTCTTTGTTTTCGTAGAATCAGAACGGTTTTGAGTTTTAGTTAAATGGTATAGTTTACAGTGCAGTTACGTACCTTTCGGCCTGTCCCTTCTTTTCCCCAGAAGCTCCTCAGGATTACGAGACACAACATGCACGCCTCGCGTGGGTTCCTTTTGTGAGTAAATTGTCCCAGTGACGGGGATGGACCCGTCGTAGTTGTGAGGAGGGCCGCCGGCCGAGCGAGAATGGGTGGTGACCAGCAGCATCTTTAGGGTACCCATGGTTGAAAGGGAGCGCTTGGCTAAGTCATCAATAGCTACCAAATAAAACCAATTTTTTCGTCAATAATTGTAAATATTTACCTTTGCTTACCATTTGTCCTTCGGGATAAGCGATAGTTGTGCCTGTGTGGCTGTGGCATAAGGGTTACTCCGCCCTGGGAAAGAATGAGCTACCGGCACTGTCACCGAAAAATATGCAGTTAGTAACACAGTGGCGCTCATTTTAAGCTATATAAATTATCGAGGCGACGTCGTCTCGCCCACTTAAAACCCCGACGCTCCCGTCAGTCCGAATTATGGCTAGCAATATATATAATATTTGAGTAGAAGATCGGAAATAGAGCGGGAGGCTGTTAGGCGAACACTGCCGAGGTATTGCTCCAGTGAACTGATAAATGCAACTTGGCCGAAACCAGGATTTGCATTACGAGAGACACTGAAGAAAATCTTTGATATAGTAGTTTTAAAGGTTTTTTTTTGGTATTTTTTATTTAAATGATGTTGGCTCTTGGGATTTTCTCCCCGTCTTGTACTTCTAATTTGTTATCGGTATATGTATATACTTAATTGCGTAATCGTGTCCCATGTCAACCCCACATGCTGCATATCGATTGTGGATAGCTAGTTCAGTTGACGACGGAAGAATAGGGGCTTTGGTGAAAGCGCAGGACGAGTTGGGTCGGAAGCCCACCGGCGAGGCCAGTTCCATCTCCCCAGGTCCAAATCTATAAAGAGAAAAAAAAAAAATATAATTTGAATTTGTGTTCGTGAGGAAAGGTGTTTGGTATTGAGGGAGTTTTGTTTCATGATTATTGTTTTTTGTTGTTAGTTATTATCGTATTGATTTACTTATTTTGTGACTTTTTATATTATTTATTTTCTTATTGATTTCTTATCTTATATATTTATTTTTTGTTGCTGTATACGTCCATTGACGTAGAGGGTGCTGCGGAGTTGCCGCGGATATCGCTGGCTGGGGCTTACCCAAAACGCCGATAGGCGGTGTGCGGTGGATCAAATTAGGGATCAACCGGCGGATCTGGTACACCGGTCGCCCAGGGTCCTCGATTTCAAAGCAATAGTCGAGGCGCAGGAGCAACCTCGTGATCCGGAGCAGGAGAGCCTGCAAAAGCTGAACCGGGAAAGGGATACAAAGGCGGAGTCGGCGATGAACGGAGCTTTGGCACAAGCGGCCCAAACGCATCTCAGGAGTTGGGAGTTAGGCAAGCGTTGAGGGAGGAAAAAAAAAACGGCTTTATAGACATGATGAAGTTGCTGAACGACGTCCCTAGGCCAACGTAGATAAACTCTACGCGTTTGGCAAACTCGATTGCCCTATTTGATTGCAAACGCTCATATTCAGAGAACAATGCAGTGTCATTTATAAGGCATGCAAACATGAATGTATGCGTGCACAATTATCTATGTGACTTTTGCACATTTGAACATGCAGCGAAGGGTGAAAAAAGCTCTTATACCAGCGCCATTTGCGTCATAATCCGATAAAGTTAACCCTTCTAAAAACCACGATCCCATTATATAAACGAAAGTGGTGGAAAAGAAGCGAAACAATAGTCGCAGGGACAACAACAAGAGGAAGAGGTACATTATTGGCTTGGTTCCTCTTTGAGTTCCATTCGAAGCTCTACTGAGCAAACGTTTTCTCTTCATAGGCATATTTTCAGTAAACACACAATCAGAGGCGCTATGAAAACATGTTACGAAAAAAGGTGAGCCTTAAGGAAAATTTAATTATTTGCAATTCTCTAACTAAATATACGTGCATACTAACAAGTTAACTTTCAATTATTTCAAACTTGGAGAACCGGTTCACGAAACGGTTTTCAGTAATGAATTTGGCCACAAACAGTAAAAGTGATCCAGTTCATTCATGGGGATGATACAACCCTCCTTGGATTCTACAGTTGTACATTTAATAGATTTAATGCATACTCCTACTCCTTCTTTATATCAATCAAAAATTCCCCAGTAGTCGACGTCACTGACATAGACGTCACTATCGGACTGCTCTTGGATCCTACTGCTATTCGTTTCGCTTTACAGCACTATTTACAACAATCTTTTTTTCGGCTACCTATTTATTTTCTGGATTGCATGTCATACACCTAAGTTTCGACTTAATAGTTCATTCATAGGGCGAGATGCTTCAGATTCTGCTGTTTCTTTTGCGTTGCTTATGCTCACAGTTACTCTACCAAACCGCTCTCTGCTTTCATTCTGTTCTCCTGCATTCGCCATTTACGAATTCTGGGCAAAAGAAGAAGAAAGAAAATTTAACGCCGAGTTCTCCGAGCTTTTTTGTAAAAATGTTTATCAGGGGTGTCATAGAAACCGTCAACGGATTTGGGGACGGTTGGTTTGGAAATTCAAACCGTAGGTGTCACAGCAATTCGAGCGACTTTGCTTTTTTTGGAAAATTTACCGAAAATTAACCACGGCTGTGTATGTATCTACACACATTATCGAATATTCAACAACTAGAGAATTTTAATTGAATGTTCCGAAAAGTTATAAATTTAATTTATTGTTTTTTTTTTTTGGATTTAGGCTCGAGAGCCATATTTGTCCTCTTTGTTTTCGTAGAATCAGAACGGTTTTGAGTTTTAGTTAAATGGTATAGTTTACAGTGCAGTTACGTACCTTTCGGCCTGTCCCTTCTTTTCCCCAGAAGCTCCTCAGGATTACGAGACACAACATGCACGCCTCGCGTGGGTTCCTTTTGTGAGTAAATTGTCCCAGTGACGGGGATGGACCCGTCGTAGTTGTGAGGAGGGCCGCCGGCCGAGCGAGAATGGGTGGTGACCAGCAGCATCTTTAGGGTACCCATGGTTGAAAGGGAGCGCTTGGCTAAGTCATCAATAGCTACCAAATAAAACCAATTTTTTCGTCAATAATTGTAAATATTTACCTTTGCTTACCATTTGTCCTTCGGGATAAGCGATAGTTGTGCCTGTGTGGCTGTGGCATAAGGGTTACTCCGCCCTGGGAAAGAATGAGCTACCGGCACTGTCACCGAAAAATATGCAGTTAGTAACACAGTGGCGCTCATTTTAAGCTATATAAATTATCGAGGCGACGTCGTCTCGCCCACTTAAAACCCCGACGCTCCCGTCAGTCCGAATTATGGCTAGCAATATATATAATATTTGAGTAGAAGATCGGAAATAGAGCGGGAGGCTGTTAGGCGAACACTGCCGAGGTATTGCTCCAGTGAACTGATAAATGCAACTTGGCCGAAACCAGGATTTGCATTACGAGAGGCACTGAAGAAAATCTTTGATATAGTAGTTTTAAAGGTTTTTTTTTGGTATTTTTTATTTAAATGATGTTGGCTCTTGGGATTTTCTCCCCGTCTTGTACTTCTAATTTGTTATCGGTATATGTATATACTTAATTGCGTAATCGTGTCCCATGTCAACCCCACATGCTGCATATCGATTGTGGATAGCTAGTTCAGTTGACGACGGAAGAATAGGGGCTTTGGTGAAAGCGCAGGACGAGTTGGGTCGGAAGCCCACCGGCGAGGCCAGTTCCATCTCCCCAGGTCCAAATCTATAAAGAGAAAAAAAAAAAATATAATTTGAATTTGTGTTCGTGAGGAAAGGTGTTTGGTATTGAGGGAGTTTTGTTTCATGATTATTGTTTTTTGTTGTTAGTTATTATCGTATTGATTTACTTATTTTGTGACTTTTTATATTATTTATTTTCTTATTGATTTCTTATCTTATATATTTATTTTTTGTTGCTGTATACGTCCATTGACGTAGAGGGTGCTGCGGAGTTGCCGCGGATATCGCTGGCTGGGGCTTACCCAAAACGCCGATAGGCGGTGTGCGGTGGATCAAATTAGGGATCAACCGGCGGATCTGGTACACCGGTCGCCCAGGGTCCTCGATTTCAAAGCAATAGTCGAGGCGCAGGAGCAACCTCGTGATCCGGAGCAGGAGAGCCTGCAAAAGCTGAACCGGGAAAGGGATACAAAGGCGGAGTCGGCGATGAACGGAGCTTTGGCACAAGCGGCCCAAACCTATCGCGCATCTCAGGAGTTGGGAGTTAGGCAAGCGTTGAGGGAGGAAAAAAAAAACGGCTTTATAGACATGATGAAGTTGCTGAACGACGTCCCTAGGCCAACGTAGATAAACTCTACGCGTTTGGCAAACTCGATTGCCCTATTTGATTGCAAACGCTCATATTCAGAGAACAATGCAGTGTCATTTATAAGGCATGCAAACATGAATGTATGCGTGCACAATTATCTATGTGACTTTTGCACATTTGAACATGCAGCGAAGGGTGAAAAAAGCTCTTATACCAGCGCCATTTGCGTCATAATCCGATAAAGTTAACCCTTCTAAAATCCACGATCCCATTATATAAACGAAAGTGGTGGAAAAGAAGCGAAACAATAGTCGCAGGGACAACAACAAGAGGAAGAGGTACATTATTGGCTTGGTTCCTCTTTGAGTTCCATTCGAAGCTCTACTGAGCAAACGTTTTCTCTTCATAGGCATATTTTCAGTAAACACACAATCAGAGGCGCTATGAAAACATGTTACGAAAAAAGGTGAGCCTTAAGGAAAACTTAATTATTTGCAATTCTCTAACTAAATATACGTGCATACTAACAAGTTAACTTCCAATTATTTCAAACTTGGAGAACCGGTGCACGAAACGGTTTTCAGTTATGAATTTGGCCACAAACAGTAAAAGTGATCCAGTTCATTCATGGGGATGATACAACCCTCCTTGGACTCTACAGTTGTACATTTAATAGAGAGAGTACTGTTGCATACTCCTACTCTTTCTATATGTCAATCAAAAATTCCCCAGTTCATTCATAGGGCGAGATGCTTCAGATTATGCTGTTTCTTTTGCGTTGCTTATGCTCACAGTTATTCTCCCAAACCGCTCCCTCTCTGGTTTGCCGCTCTCTGCTTTCATTCTGTTCTCCTGCATTCGCCGTTTGTCTTTCGCGATATTGCTCGCCGCACTCCTCATACACTTGCGCTCTCTTATATGAGTTGTCGCCTACTCTCTTTCTGGGCTTTCCTCCACTTCTCTCTATTGATGCAATTCTATTTGTGACGTTATAATACTGGTTGAATCTGGGCTAATTTCGAACTTTAGTTTGAATGAATTCTTCAATACTAAATTATTTCAAGTTTTTTATAAAGAGACTTTAGCAGAACACAGTGTGAGAGAGGAGGTGGTGACATCATGGCTATAAGCCGTAACACCAAAATTTTTGGTTGGCAGTGACGATGTCTCGCTCATCCGGGAGATATCGATGGGGGCTTCCTATATTCCACCTGGCAGTGCCGATTTCTAAGTCAGCAGCATAGCTAAATTGTCCTGAAGAATATTTTCAAATAATTATCATTCCTAATAAGGGGTTATATCGAACCGAATCAACATACCTGGTGGATCTACGACGACCAACTTGACCATTTTTACGAATTATTGTGTACTTTGCATTTGAGGATTAATCACAGATGGGCGCGACTTACAAAATTTTGCTAAAGACTTAATATTGCTTCAATCCGAGATTAGAGATTATCCAATCGATAAGCCCATAAATGTAAATCCTGTTGGGCGCGCACACTCTAAATTGAATTAAATTCTGGGCAAACAAAGAAGAAAGAAAATTTAAAGCCGAGTTCTCCGATTTTTTTTTGTAAAAATGTTTATAAGGGGTGTCACAGAAACCGACAACGGATTTTTGAATGGTTGGATTGGAAATTGAAACCGTAGGTGTCACAGCGATTTTGTTTCTTCGGAAAATTTACCGAAAATTAACCACGGCTGTCTATGTATCTACACACATTATCGAATATTTAAAAATTAGGGAATTTTAATTGACCTTTTTTGAAAATTTATAAACTTAATTTATTCTTTGTTTTGCAAAATTACAAGGGGAAAACTTGTTTAAAATGTACAAAATTAAGGAATAAAATAAAAAAATTGAATTACCCGTCAGACTACATAATGCAACTCTGGACAGCTGCTTGTTGTTGCTGAATTTAATATTTGTATAATAATTGTAAAAACAAACCAAAATGCCATCTGCACGAATTCTTGCTGTAGTGTACATGCGAAGACAACAACTTCAAGAGGCTATGATGAGGAGAACCGTTTGTTGCGCCTGGAGTCGATAATGGTTTAAGGCTTCTTGCCCAGCAGTCCCAGTTTGGGTGGTTTTCTTCCAGTCGTGGACTATTTAGCCGCCAAGTATTGTTAACGTTTGTTAAGCGCTTCTGAGCAATCGTTTCATAAAGGAATTAAATCGTAACTAATTTGTTCTTTCCAACGCGAGTGCGCTCTGGGATCTACTCTAGACACAACGATATAAATTATCATTGCGTTGTTATAAACTTTCTTTATGCCGATCGAAGGAAGATATTTGTAAATACTAGTAACGGTGTCGATGAGAGATCGTAGCGCTGCTGCGGATGGCACTTACATTGTTGGGACTTCTAGCAAGCGAGTGATAAATTTAAAGTATTTAAGGCACGTAATTGCGAATTTTACTTCTGGGATCTGGTAGGCTTTTACTGTTGCTAATGCTTCCTTTTCTTAACAGTATAACGGATGATTGAACTTTTCGACATTTGATAGCGATTCGTCGTTGAAAACTAATTATGTATTAACTGTGGGGTCAATTCTAATTATGTGTTTCTTATTCTGCTCAAGCTCTACCAGCTATTCGTTAGTGTCCTCCTCCGCTGAGGGAGTTCTACCAATTCGTTTTCCACTTTTCATCCATTGTGACCAGAAAATTCCCTTTTTTAGCAGACGCAACAAAAGAGGGCGCGAAGGAAAAGGCAAGGCATGGGTATAGTCCTTTTTGCGGATGATGACTGAAAGCCAGTTGAAATTATGATATGAATGTATGCAAGTGAAAGCAACAAAGTTTTCATGTATTTACGAAGGCAACTCTACCAACAATTTAAAATGCGGATCGCTGTACGGACGATTCCGCGATAAGATAAAGATTCAGGATGTACCTCCTGTTGTTCCCGCGACGAGATTATGTTGGTAGCCTGCGACGATTTGGGGCTAGGGATGCTGCCGATGTGCGCTTCCTCTACACCGTTTGTGCGCGCCGATGACGGATGTCTGTGGGGTTCACCACTCTCTGTGTGATGCAGAGACGAAAGACGATGTAGTTTTCACATCTCTATATGGGTGCCCACAAGTTTGTGCGCTACCTATACGATAAGATCTAGAATGCACCTCTTTGCGGGGCCTAGCCGACGAGATGGACGTTAGGGAGCACCGATCATGCGCTCCTAAACCAAGAATTAAATTCGGAGCTCCCTCCGACGAAGACATGCAGGCTGGGACCCATTGCTATCTGAAGCTCCTATTGTGCGGGCGCTTTAACGACAGATTAAGTTAAAGTTTCACGGGCAGAGCGCGTAACCGCGTATCCAATAATAACTGTCAACTCACTCAATAAGTGGTGCCGATGCTCTTAGGACATCTAGGAAAAATCATATTACAAATTATACTGTAAGTACTTAAACTTAATTTGGGTGTGTGTTCCCATTTCCTCCAGAATCAAAGTTATATTTACTCTTATTTTTATAAAAAGTGTACTTCTTATAGCCTAAGCCGAAGACTAAAGCCGCGAGCTAGCCATAGCAATGAACGAAAGGTAAATATGACTTGTGATAATACGAGAAAGGCTCAAAAAATGCAATTTTGACTGTGTTCTTGCAGAAGAGCTGTGGAATCCAACATTAAAAGGAAAGGAAGTAAACTTCGGCAAGCCGAAGTGTATACCCTTGCAGCTATAAGAAATTATCAATCATGTAATCAACCATGTGATATTTTTAGGGATTGTTGCTGGCTTCAGTGATTTTTCTAGACCATTTTTTAAAGATATACATATTGTTAGAGCAATCCGGTTTTTATTTAATTGAATTCGAAATTCTTAAAAATATAAAAAATTATATTCCCAATATTATAAATAATACGTCAAAAAGCCCCAAAGCTATAATTTGTTTCATATTATATTTCCCCCAATTTTCCGAATGTTCCTATGACAGCTATATTATATAGTCGTCCGATTTTAATAAAATTTAATTTGAAATTCAGAACTAATTAAAATATATTATTTTCAAGCTTAGAAGGTTATATGTTAAAAAACACGAAAGATATCATTTTTTCATATTTGCCGACCAATTTTGAGATCGTTTCTATGGCAGATATATGATATAGTCGTCCGATTTTAATAAAATTGAATTCAAAATTTCGAACTAATTAAAAAATGGTATTTCCAAGCTTAGAAGGTTGTATGTTAAAAAACACCGAAGATATACTTTTATTCATATTTTCCGACTAATTTTGCGATTGTTTCTATGGCAGCTTATGATATAGACGTCCGATTTTGACAAAATTTAATTCGAAATTCCGAACTAATTAAAAAATGTTATTTCCGAACTTATAAGGTTATATGTTAAAAAGCACCAAAGATATAATTTTTTTTATTTTCCAACTAATTTTCCGATTGTTTCAATGGTCCACACACTAAATTGAATTAAATTCTGGGCAAAAGTATTTGGTTACTTTGTACTAAATAAAAATAAAATAAAAATACAACAACAAAATACAAAATACAAAATACAGATGCTTCAAATTCTGCTGTTTCTTTTGCGTTGCTTATGCTCACAGTTACTCTCCCAAAACGGCTCCCTCTGTGGTTTGGCGCTCTCTGCTTTCATTCTGTTTTCCTGCATTCGCCGTTTGTCTTTCGCGATATTGCTCGCCGCACTCCTCATACACTTGCGCTCTCTTATATGAGTTGTCGCCTACTCTCTTTCTGGGCTTTCCTCCACTTCTCTCTATTGATGCAATTCTATTTGTGACGTTATAATACTGGTTGAATCTGGGCTAATTTCGAACTTTAGTTTGAATGAATTCTTCAATACTAAATTATTTCAAGTTTTTTATAAAGAGACTTTAGCAGAACACAGTGTGAGAGAGGAGGTGGTGACATCATGGCTATAAGCCGTAACACCAA
The DNA here is from genome assembly GCF_025231255.1 of Drosophila biarmipes. Taxonomy (NCBI): domain Eukaryota; kingdom Metazoa; phylum Arthropoda; class Insecta; order Diptera; family Drosophilidae; genus Drosophila; species Drosophila biarmipes. Next base: position 1,778,975 of record NW_026114528.1, on the reverse strand, counting down.
AATTTTTGGTTGGCAGTGACGATGTCTCGCTCATCCGGGAGATATCGATGGGGGCTTCCTATATTCCACCTGGCAGTGCCGATTTCTAAGTCAGCAGCATAGCTAAATTGTCCTGAAGAATATTTTCAAATAATTATCATTCCTAATAAGGGGTTATATCGAACCGAATCAACATACCTGGTGGATCTACGACGACCAACTTGACCATTTTTACGAATTATTGTGTACTTTGCATTTGAGGATTAGTCACAGATGGCCGCGACTTACAAAATTTTGCTAAAGACTTAATATTGCTTCAATTCGAGATTAGAGATTATCCAATCGACAAGCCCATAAATGGACATCCTGTCGGGCGCGCACTCTAAATTGAATTAAATTCTGGGCAAAAGAAGAAGAAAGAAAATTTAAAGCCGAGTTCTCCGAGTTTCTTTGTAAAAATGTTTATCAGGGGTGTCACAGAAACCGACAACGGATTTGGGGATGGTTGGTTAGGAAATTCAAGCCGTAGGTGTCACAGAAATTCGAGCGATTTTGTTTTTTAATTAAGTACGGCTGTGTATGTATCTACACACATTATCGAAAATTTAACAATTAGTGTATTTCAATTGACTTATTTTGAAAATTTTCCGAAAAGTTATAAACTTAATTTATTCATTTTTTTTTTGCAAAATTACAAGGGGAAAACTTGTTTAAAGTGTACAAAGTTAACGAATAAAATAAGAATTTGAATTACCCGTCAGGCTACATAATGCAACTCTGGACAGCTGCTTGTTGTTGCTGAATTTAATATTTAATTTAATTTCCGCCCTGGGAAAGAATGCGCTAACGGCACTGCCACCGAAAAATATGCAGTTCGTAACACAGTGGCGCTCAATTAAAGCTAAATAAATTGTCGAGGAGACGTCGTCTCGCCCACTTAAGACCCCGACGTGGCTTGCAACATAGATTGCAACTGGTAGGGAGAAGTGACGGGGGAAGAAGGTAATTGAGTAGAAGATCGGAAATAGGGCGGGAGGCTGTTCGGCGAACACTGCCGAGATATTGCTCCAGTGAACTGGTAAAAGCAACTTGGCCGAAACCAGGATTTGCATTACGAGAGACAAATCGTTGATGTAGTAGTTTTAAACAATTTTTTTCGGTATTTTTTATTTAAATTATTTTTGTTAGGATGTTGGGTCTTGGGATTTTCGCCCTGTCCTGTACTTCTAATTTTTTATCGGTATATTTATTTACTTATTTGCGTAATCGTGACCCATGTCAACCCCACATGCTTCATATCGATTGTGGATAGCTAGTTCAGTTGACGACGGAAGAATAGGGGCTTTAATAAAAGCGCAGGACGAGTCCAGCTCCCAACGTCCAGAGCTATTAAGAGAAGAAAAACAAATATAATTTGAATTTGTGTTCGTGAGGAAAGGTTATTGGTATTGAGGGAGTTTTGTTTCATGATTATTGTTTTTTGTTGTTAGTTATTATCGTATTGATTTACTTATTTTGTGACTTATTATATTATTTATTTTCTTATTTATTTCTTATCTTATATATTTATTTTTTATCGCTGTATACGTCCATTGACGTAGAGGGTGCTGCGCAGTTGCCGCGGATATGGCGGGCTGGGGCTTACCCAAAACGCCGGTAGGCGGTGTGCGGTGGATCGAATTAGGGATCAACCGGCGGATCTGGTACACCATCGGTCGCCGAGGGTCCTCGATTTCAAAGCATTCGTCGGGGCGCAGGAGCAACCTCGTGATCCGAAGCAGGAGGGCCCGCAAAAGCTGAACCGGGAACGGAATACAAAGGCGGAGTCGGCGATGAACGCAGTTTTGGGCACAAAACCTATCGCGCATCTCAGGAGTTGGGAGTTAGGCAGGCGTTGAGGGAGGAAATTAAGAACGGCGTTTGGCAAACTCGATGGCCCATATTCAGAGAACAATGCAGTGTCATTTATAAGGCATGCAAACATGAATGTATGCGTGCACAGTTATCTATGTGACTTTTGTAGATTTGAACATGCAGCTTTGGCAACAGCAAGCGCGAAAAGCAATCAGCGAAGGGTGGAAAAAGCTCTTATACCAGCGCCATTTGCGTCATAATCCGATCAAGTTAACCCTTCTTAAAACCACAATCGCATTATATAAACGAAAGTGGTGGAAAAGAAGCGAAACAATAGTCGCAGGGACAACAACAAGAGGAAGAGGTACATTATTGGCTTGGTTCCTCTTTGAGTTCCATTCGAAGCTCTACTGAGCAAACGTTTTCTCTTCATAGGCATATTTTCAGTAAACACACAATCAGAGGCGCTATGAAAACATGTTACGAAAAAAGGTGAGCCTTAAGGAAAACTTAATTATTTGCAATTCTCTAACTAAATATACGTGCATACTAACAAGTTAACTTCCAATTATTTCAAACTTGGAGAACCGGTGCACGAAACGGTTTTCAGTAATGAATTTGGCCACAAACAGTAAAAGTGATCCAGTTCATTCATGGGGATGATACAACCCTCCTTGGATTCTACAGTTGTGCATTTAATAGAGAGAGTACCGTTGCATACTTCTACTCCTTCTACATGTCAATCAAAAATTCACCAGTAGTCGACGCCACTGACATAGACGTCACTATCGGACTGCTCTTGGATCCTACTGCTATTCGTTTCGCTTTACAGCACTATTTTCAACAATCTTTTTTTCGGCTACATGTTTATTTTCTGGATTGCATGTCATACACCTAAGTTTCGACTTAAGAGTTCATTCATAGGGCGAGATGCTTCAAATTCTTCTGTTTCTTTTGCGTTGCTTATGCTCACAGTTACTCTCCCAAAACGGCTCCCTCTGTGGTTTGGCGCTCTCTGCTTTCATTCTGTTTTCCTGCATTCGCCGTTTGCCATTCGCGATATTGCTCGCCGTACTCTGCTTACACTTGCGCTCTCTTATATGAGTTGTCGCCTACTCTCTTCACTGGGCTTTCCACCACTTCTCTCTATTGATGCAATTTTTTTCTGTGACGTTATTATACTGGTTGAATCTGGGCTAATTTCGAACTTTAGTTCGAATGAATTCTTAGATACTAAATTATTTCAAGTTTTTCATAAAGAGACTTTAGCAGAACGCAGTGTGAGAGAGGAGGTGGTGACATCATGGCTATAAGCCGCAACTCCTAAATTTTCAGTTAGCGGTGACGGTGTCTCGCTCATCCGGGAAGATATCCATTGTGGCTTCCTATATTCCACCTGGCAGTGCCAATTTCTAAGTCAGCAGCATAGCTAAATTGTTCTAAAGAATATTTTTCAAATAATTATCATTCCTAATAAGGGGTTATATCGAAACGAATCAACATGGCTCCATACCTGGTGGATCTACGACGACCATCTTGACCATTTTTACGAATTTTTGTGTACTTTGCATTTGAGGATTAATCACAGATGGGCGCGACTTACAAAATTTTGCTAAAGACTTAATATTGCTTCAATCCGAGATTAGAGATTATCCAATCGATAAGCCCATAAATGTACATCCTGTTGGGCGCGCACACTCTAAATTGAATTAAATTCTGGGCAAACAAAGAAGAAAGAAAATTTAAAGCCGAGTTCTCCGATTTTTTTTTTGTAAAAATGTTTATAAGGGGTGTCACAGAAACCGACAACGGATTTTTGAATGGTTGGATTGGAAATTGAAACCGTAGGTTTCACAGCGATTTTGTTTCTTCGGAAAATTTACCGAAAATTAACCACGGCTGTCTATGTATCTACACACATTATCGAATATTTAAAAATTTGGGAATTTTAATTGACCTTTTTTGAAAATTTATAAACTTAATTTATTCTTTGTTTTGCAAAATTACAAGGGGAAAACTTGTTTAAAATGTACAAAGTTAAGGAATAAAATAAAAAAATTGAATTACCCGTCAGACTACATAATGCAACTCTGGACAGCTGCTTGTTGTTGCTGAATTTAATATTTGTATAATAATTGTAAAAACAAACCAAAATGCCATCTGCACGAATTCTTGCTGTAGTGTACTTGCGAAGACAACAACTTCAAGAGGCTATGATGAGGAGAACCGTTTGTTGCGCCTGGAGTCGATAATGGTTTAAGGCTTCTTGCCCAGCTGTCCCAGTTTGGGTGGTTTTCTTCCAGTCGTGGACTATTTAGCCGCCAAGTATTGTTAACGTTTGTTAAGCGCTTCTGAGCAATCGTTTCATGAAGGAATTAAATCGTAACTAATTTGTTCTTTCCAACGCGAGTGCGCTCTGGGATCTACTCTAGACACAACGATATAAATTATCATTGCGTTGTTATAAACTTTCTTTTTGCCGATCGAAGGAAGATATTTGTAAATACTAGTAACGGTGTCGATGAGAGATCGTAGCGCTGCTGCGGATGGCACTTACATTGTTGGGACTTCTAGCAAGCGAGTGATAAATTTAAAGTATTTAAGGCACGTAATTGCGAATTTTACTTCTGGGATCTGGTAGGCTTTTACTGTTGCTAATGCTTCCTTTTCTTAACAGTATAACGGATGATTGAACTTTTCGACATTTGATAGCGATTCGTCGTTGAAAACTAATTATGTATTAACTGTGGGGTCAATTCTAATTATGTGTTTCTTATTCTGCTCAAGCTCTACCAGCTATTCGTTAGTGTCCTCCTCCGCTGAGGGAGTTCTACCAATTCGTTTTCCACTTTTCATCCATTGTGACCAGAAAATTCCCTTTTTTAGCAGACGCAACAAAAGAGGGCGCGAAGGAAAAGGCAAGGCATGGGTATAGTCCTTTTTGCGGATGATGACTGAAAGCCAGTTGAAATTATGATATGAATGTATGCAAGTGAAAGCAACAAAGTTTTCATGTATTTACGAAGGCAACTCTACCAACAATTTAAAATGCGGATCGCTGTACGGACGATTCCGCGATAAGATAAAGATTCAGGATGTACCTCCTGTTGTTCCCGCGACGAGATTATGTTGGTAGCCTGCGACGATTTGGGGCTAGGGATGCTGCCGATGTGCGCTTCCTCTACACCGTTTGTGCGCGCCGATGACGGATGTCTGTGGGGTTCACCACTCTCTGTGTGATGCAGAGACGAAAGACGATGTAGTTTTCACATCTCTATATGGGTGCCCACAAGTTTGTGCGCACCTATACGATAAGATCTAGAATGCACCTCTTTGCGGGGCCTAGCCGACGAGATGGACGTTAGGGAGCACCGATCATGCGCTCCTAAACCAAGAATTAAATTCGGAGCTCCCTCCGACGAAGACATGCAGGCTGGGACCCATTGCTATCTGAAGCTCCTATTGTGCGGGCGCTTTAACGACAGATTAAGTTAAAGTTTCACGGGCAGAGCGCGTAACCGCGTATCCAATAATAACTGTCAACTCACTCAATAAGTGGTGCCGATGCTCTTAGGACATCTAGGAAAAATCATATTACAAATTATACTGTAAGTACTTAAACTTAATTTGGGTGTGTGTTCCCATTTCCTCCAGAATCAAAGTTATATTTACTCTTATTTTTATAAAAAGTGTACTTCTTATAGCCTAAGCCGAAGACTAAAGCCGCGAGCTAGCCATAGCAATGAACGAAAGGTATATATGACTTGTGATAATACGAGAAAGGCTCAAAAAATGCAATTTTGACTGTGTTCTTGCAGAAGAGCTGTGGAATCCAACATTAAAAGGAAAGGAAGTAAACTTCGGCAAGCCGAAGTGTATACCCTTGCAGTTATAAGAAATTATCAATCATGTAATCAACCATGTGATATTTTTAGGGATTGTTGCTGGCTTCAGTGATTTTTCTAGACCATTTTTTAAAGATATACATATTGTTAGAGCAATCCGGTTTTTATTTAATTGAATTCGAAATTCTTAAAAATATAAAAAATTATATTCCCAATATTATAAATAATATGTCAAAAAGCCCCAAAGCTATAATTTGTTTCATATTATATTTCCCCCAATTTTCCGAATGTTCCTATGACAGCTATATTATATAGTCGTCCGATTTTAATAAAATTTAATTTGAAATTCAGAACTAATTAAAATATATTATTTTCAAGCTTAGAAGGTTATATGTTAAAAAACACGAAAGATATCATTTTTTCATATTTGCCGACCAATTTTGAGGTCGTTTCTATGGCAGATATATGATATAGTCGTCCGATTTTAATAAAATTGAATTCAAAATTTCGAACTAATTAAAAAATGGTATTTCCAAGCTTAGAAGGTTGTATGTTAAAAAACACCGAAGATATACTTTTATTCATATTTTCCGACTAATTTTGCGATTGTTTCTATGGCAGCTTATGATATAGACGTCCGATTTTGACAAAATTTAATTCGAAATTCCGAACTAATTAAAAAATGTTATTTCCGAACTTATAAGGTTATATGTTAAAAAGCACCAAAGATATAATTTTTTTTATTTTCCAACTAATTTTCCGATTGTTTCAATGGTCCACACACTAAATTGAATTAAATTCTGGGCAAAAGTATTTGGTTACTTTGTACTAAATAAAAATAAAATAAAAATACAACAACAAAATACAAAATACAAAATACAGATGCTTCAAATTCTGCTGTTTCTTTTGCGTTGCTTATGCTCACAGTTACTCTCCCAAAACGGCTCCCTCTGTGGTTTGGCGCTCTCTGCTTTCATTCTGTTTTCCTGCATTCGCCGTTTGCCATTCGCGATATTGCTCGCCGTACTCTGCTTACACTTGCGCTCTCTTATATGAGTTGTCGCCTACTCTCTTCACTGGGCTTTCCACCACTTCTCTCTATTGATGCAATTTTTTTCTGTGACGTTATTATACTGGTTGAATCTGGGCTAATTTCGAACTTTAGTTCGAATGAATTCTTAGATACTAAATTATTTCAAGTTTTTCATAAAGAGACTTTAGCAGAACGCAGTGTGAGAGAGGAGGTGGTGACATCATGGCTATAAGCCGCAACTCCTAAATTTTCAGTTAGCGGTGACGGTGTCTCGCTCATCCGGGAAGATATCCATTGTGGCTTCCTATATTCCACCTGGCAGTGCCAATTTCTAAGTCAGCAGCATAGCTAAATTGTTCTAAAGAATATTTTTCAAATAATTATCATTCCTAATAAGGGGTTATATCGAAACGAATCAACATGGCTCCATACCTGGTGGATCTACGACGACCATCTTGACCATTTTTACGAATTTTTGTGTACTTTGCATTTGAGGATTAATCACAGATGGGCGCGACTTACAAAATTTTGCTAAAGACTTAATATTGCTTCAATCCGAGATTAGAGATTATCCAATCGATAAGCCCATAAATGTACATCCTGTTGGGCGCGCACACTCTAAATTGAATTAAATTCTGGGCAAACAAAGAAGAAAGAAAATTTAAAGCCGAGTTCTCCGATTTTTTTTTGTAAAAATGTTTATAAGGGGTGTCACAGAAACCGACAACGGATTTTTGAATGGTTGGATTGGAAATTGAAACCGTAGGTTTCACAGCGATTTTGTTTCTTCGGAAAATTTACCGAAAATTAACCACGGCTGTCTATGTATCTACACACATTATCGAATATTTAAAAATTTGGGAATTTTAATTGACCTTTTTTGAAAATTTATAAACTTAATTTATTCTTTGTTTTGCAAAATTACAAGGGGAAAACTTGTTTAAAATGTACAAAGTTAAGGAATAAAATAAAAAAATTGAATTACCCGTCAGACTACATAATGCAACTCTGGACAGCTGCTTGTTGTTGCTGAATTTAATATTTGTATAATAATTGTAAAAACAAACCAAAATGCCATCTGCACGAATTCTTGCTGTAGTGTACTTGCGAAGACAACAACTTCAAGAGGCTATGATGAGGAGAACCGTTTGTTGCGCCTGGAGTCGATAATGGTTTAAGGCTTCTTGCCCAGCTGTCCCAGTTTGGGTGGTTTTCTTCCAGTCGTGGACTATTTAGCCGCCAAGTATTGTTAACGTTTGTTAAGCGCTTCTGAGCAATCGTTTCATGAAGGAATTAAATCGTAACTAATTTGTTCTTTCCAACGCGAGTGCGCTCTGGGATCTACTCTAGACACAACGATATAAATTATCATTGCGTTGTTATAAACTTTCTTTTTGCCGATCGAAGGAAGATATTTGTAAATACTAGTAACGGTGTCGATGAGAGATCGTAGCGCTGCTGCGGATGGCACTTACATTGTTGGGACTTCTAGCAAGCGAGTGATAAATTTAAAGTATTTAAGGCACGTAATTGCGAATTTTACTTCTGGGATCTGGTAGGCTTTTACTGTTGCTAATGCTTCCTTTTCTTAACAGTATAACGGATGATTGAACTTTTCGACATTTGATAGCGATTCGTCGTTGAAAACTAATTATGTATTAACTGTGGGGTCAATTCTAATTATGTGTTTCTTATTCTGCTCAAGCTCTACCAGCTATTCGTTAGTGTCCTCCTCCGCTGAGGGAGTTCTACCAATTCGTTTTCCACTTTTCATCCATTGTGACCAGAAAATTCCCTTTTTTAGCAGACGCAACAAAAGAGGGCGCGAAGGAAAAGGCAAGGCATGGGTATAGTCCTTTTTGCGGATGATGACTGAAAGCCAGTTGAAATTATGATATGAATGTATGCAAGTGAAAGCAACAAAGTTTTCATGTATTTACGAAGGCAACTCTACCAACAATTTAAAATGCGGATCGCTGTACGGACGATTCCGCGATAAGATAAAGATTCAGGATGTACCTCCTGTTGTTCCCGCGACGAGATTATGTTGGTAGCCTGCGACGATTTGGGGCTAGGGATGCTGCCGATGTGCGCTTCCTCTACACCGTTTGTGCGCGCCGATGACGGATGTCTGTGGGGTTCACCACTCTCTGTGTGATGCAGAGACGAAAGACGATGTAGTTTTCACATCTCTATATGGGTGCCCACAAGTTTGTGCGCACCTATACGATAAGATCTAGAATGCACCTCTTTGCGGGGCCTAGCCGACGAGATGGACGTTAGGGAGCACCGATCATGCGCTCCTAAACCAAGAATTAAATTCGGAGCTCCCTCCGACGAAGACATGCAGGCTGGGACCCATTGCTATCTGAAGCTCCTATTGTGCGGGCGCTTTAACGACAGATTAAGTTAAAGTTTCACGGGCAGAGCGCGTAACCGCGTATCCAATAATAACTGTCAACTCACTCAATAAGTGGTGCCGATGCTCTTAGGACATCTAGGAAAAATCATATTACAAATTATACTGTAAGTACTTAAACTTAATTTGGGTGTGTGTTCCCATTTCCTCCAGAATCAAAGTTATATTTACTCTTATTTTTATAAAAAGTGTACTTCTTATAGCCTAAGCCGAAGACTAAAGCCGCGAGCTAGCCATAGCAATGAACGAAAGGTATATATGACTTGTGATAATACGAGAAAGGCTCAAAAAATGCAATTTTGACTGTGTTCTTGCAGAAGAGCTGTGGAATCCAACATTAAAAGGAAAGGAAGTAAACTTCGGCAAGCCGAAGTGTATACCCTTGCAGTTATAAGAAATTATCAATCATGTAATCAACCATGTGATATTTTTAGGGATTGTTGCTGGCTTCAGTGATTTTTCTAGACCATTTTTTAAAGATATACATATTGTTAGAGCAATCCGGTTTTTATTTAATTGAATTCGAAATTCTTAAAAATATAAAAAATTATATTCCCAATATTATAAATAATATGTCAAAAAGCCCCAAAGCTATAATTTGTTTCATATTATATTTCCCCCAATTTTCCGAATGTTCCTATGACAGCTATATTATATAGTCGTCCGATTTTAATAAAATTTAATTTGAAATTCAGAACTAATTAAAATATATTATTTTCAAGCTTAGAAGGTTATATGTTAAAAAACACGAAAGATATCATTTTTTCATATTTGCCGACCAATTTTGAGGTCGTTTCTATGGCAGATATATGATATAGTCGTCCGATTTTAATAAAATTGAATTCAAAATTTCGAACTAATTAAAAAATGGTATTTCCAAGCTTAGAAGGTTGTATGTTAAAAAACACCGAAGATATACTTTTATTCATATTTTCCGACTAATTTTGCGATTGTTTCTATGGCAGCTTATGATATAGACGTCCGATTTTGACAAAATTTAATTCGAAATTCCGAACTAATTAAAAAATGTTATTTCCGAACTTATAAGGTTATATGTTAAAAAGCACCAAAGATATAATTTTTTTTATTTTCCAACTAATTTTCCGATTGTTTCAATGGTCCACACACTAAATTGAATTAAATTCTGGGCAAAAGTATTTGGTTACTTTGTACTAAATAAAAATAAAATAAAAATACAACAACAAAATACAAAATACAAAATACAGATGCTTCAAATTCTGCTGTTTCTTTTGCGTTGCTTATGCTCACAGTTACTCTCCCAAAACGGCTCCCTCTGTGGTTTGGCGCTCTCTGCTTTCATTCTGTTTTCCTGCATTCGCCGTTTGCCATTCGCGATATTGCTCGCCGCACTCTGCTTACACTTGCGCTCTCTTATATGAGTTGTCGCCTACTCTCTTCACTGGGCTTTCCACCACTTCTCTCTATTGATGCAATTTTTTTCTGTGACGTTATTATACTGGTTGAATCTGGGCTAATTTCGAACTTTAGTTCGAATGAATTCTTAGATACTAAATTATTTCAAGTTTTTCATAAAGAGACTTTAGCAGAACGCAGTGTGAGAGAGGAGGTGGTGACATCATGGCTATAAGCCGCAACTCCTAAATTTTCAGTTAGCGGTGACGGTGTCTCGCTCATCCGGGAAGATATCCATTGTGGCTTCCTATATTCCACCTGGCAGTGCCAATTTCTAAGTCAGCAGCATAGCTAAATTGTTCTAAAGAATATTTTTCAAATAATTATCATTCCTAATAAGGGGTTATATCGAAACGAATCAACATGGCTCCATACCTGGTGGATCTACGACGACCATCTTGACCATTTTTACGAATTTTTGTGTACTTTGCATTTGAGGATTAATCACAGATGGGCGCGACTTACAAAATTTTGCTAAAGACTTAATATTGCTTCAATCCGAGATTAGAGATTATGCAATCGATAAGCCCATAAATGTACATCCTGTTGGGCGCGCACACTCTAAATTGAATTAAATTCTGGGCAAACAAAGAAGAAAGAAAATTTAAAGCCGAGTTCTCCGATTTTTTTTTGTAAAAATGTTTATAAGGGGTGTCACAGAAACCGACAACGGATTTTTGAATGGTTGGATTGGAAATTGAAACCGTAGGTTTCACAGCGATTTTGTTTCTTCGGAAAATTTACCGAAAATTAACCACGGCTGTCTATGTATCTACACACATTATCGAATATTTAAAAATTTGGGAATTTTAATTGACCTTTTTTGAAAATTTATAAACTTAATTTATTCTTTGTTTTGCAAAATTACAAGGGGAAAACTTGTTTAAAATGTACAAAGTTAAGGAATAAAATAAAAAAATTGAATTACCCGTCAGACTACATAATGCAACTCTGGACAGCTGCTTGTTGTTGCTGAATTTAATATTTGTATAATAATTGTAAAAACAAACCAAAATGCCATCTGCACGAATTCTTGCTGTAGTGTACTTGCGAAGACAACAACTTCAAGAGGCTATGATGAGGAGAACCGTTTGTTGCGCCTGGAGTCGATAATGGTTTAAGGCTTCTTGCCCAGCTGTCCCAGTTTGGGTGGTTTTCTTCCAGTCGTGGACTATTTAGCCGCCAAGTATTGTTAACGTTTGTTAAGCGCTTCTGAGCAATCGTTTCATGAAGGAATTAAATCGTAACTAATTTGTTCTTTCCAACGCGAGTGCGCTCTGGGATCTACTCTAGACACAACGATATAAATTATCATTGCGTTGTTATAAACTTTCTTTTTGCCGATCGAAGGAAGATATTTGTAAATACTAGTAACGGTGTCGATGAGAGATCGTAGCGCTGCTGCGGATGGCACTTACATTGTTGGGACTTCTAGCAAGCGAGTGATAAATTTAAAGTATTTAAGGCACGTAATTGCGAATTTTACTTCTGGGATCTGGTAGGCTTTTACTGTTGCTAATGCTTCCTTTTCTTAACAGTATAACGGATGATTGAACTTTTCGACATTTGATAGCGATTCGTCGTTGAAAACTAATTATGTATTAACTGTGGGGTCAATTCTAATTATGTGTTTCTTATTCTGCTCAAGCTCTACCAGCTATTCGTTAGTGTCCTCCTCCGCTGAGGGAGTTCTACCAATTCGTTTTCCACTTTTCATCCATTGTGACCAGAAAATTCCCTTTTTTAGCAGACGCAACAAAAGAGGGCGCGAAGGAAAAGGCAAGGCATGGGTATAGTCCTTTTTACGGATGATGACTGAAAGCCAGTTGAAATTATGATATGAATGTATGCAAGTGAAAGCAACAAAGTTTTCATGTATTTACGAAGGCAACTCTACCAACAATTTAAAATGCGGATCGCTGTACGGACGATTCCGCGATAAGATAAAGATTCAGGATGTACCTCCTGTTGTTCCCGCGACGAGATTATGTTGGTAGCCTGCGACGATTTGGGGCTAGGGATGCTGCCGATGTGCGCTTCCTCTACACCGTTTGTGCGCGCCGATGACGGATGTCTGTGGGGTTCACCACTCTCTGTGTGATGCAGAGACGAAAGACGATGTAGTTTTCACATCTCTATATGGGTGCCCACAAGTTTGTGCGCACCTATACGATAAGATCTAGAATGCACCTCTTTGCGGGGCCTAGCCGACGAGATGGACGTTAGGGAGCACCGATCATGCGCTCCTAAACCAAGAATTAAATTCGGAGCTCCCTCCGACGAAGACATGCAGGCTGGGACCCATTGCTATCTGAAGCTCCTATTGTGCGGGCGCTTTAACGACAGATTAAGTTAAAGTTTCACGGGCAGAGCGCGTAACCGCGTATCCAATAATAACTGTCAACTCACTCAATAAGTGGTGCCGATGCTCTTAGGACATCTAGGAAAAATCATATTACAAATTATACTGTAAGTACTTAAACTTAATTTGGGTGTGTGTTCCCATTTCCTCCAGAATCAAAGTTATATTTACTCTTATTTTTATAAAAAGTGTACTTCTTATAGCCTAAGCCGAAGACTAAAGCCGCGAGCTAGCCATAGCAATGAACGAAAGGTATATATGACTTGTGATAATACGAGAAAGGCTAAAAAAATGCAATTTTGACTGTGTTCTTGCAGAAGAGCTGTGGAATCCAACATTAAAAGGAAAGGAAGTAAACTTCGGCAAGCCGAAGTGTATACCCTTGCAGTTATAAGAAATTATCAATCATGTAATCAACCATGTGATATTTTTAGGGATTGTTGCTGGCTTCAGTGATTTTTCTAGACCATTTTTTAAAGATATACATATTGTTAGAGCAATCCGGTTTTTATTTAATTGAATTCGAAATTCTTAAAAATATAAAAAATTATATTCCCAATATTATAAATAATATGTCAAAAAGCCCCAAAGCTATAATTTGTTTCATATTATATTTCCCCCAATTTTCCGAATGTTCCTATGACAGCTATATTATATAGTCGTCCGATTTTAATAAAATTTAATTTGAAATTCAGAACTAATTAAAATATATTATTTTCAAGCTTAGAAGGTTATATGTTAAAAAACACGAAAGATATCATTTTTTCATATTTGCCGACCAATTTTGAGGTCGTTTCTATGGCAGATATATGATATAGTCGTCCGATTTTAATAAAATTGAATTCAAAATTTCGAACTAATTAAAAAATGGTATTTCCAAGCTTAGAAGGTTGTATGTTAAAAAACACCGAAGATATACTTTTATTCATATTTTCCGACTAATTTTGCGATTGTTTCTATGGCAGCTTATGATATAGACGTCCGATTTTGACAAAATTTAATTCGAAATTCCGAACTAATTAAAAAATGTTATTTCCGAACTTATAAGGTTATATGTTAAAAAGCACCAAAGATATAATTTTTTTTATTTTCCAACTAATTTTCCGATTGTTTCAATGGTCCACACACTAAATTGAATTAAATTCTGGGCAAAAGTATTTGGTTACTTTGTACTAAATAAAAATAAAATAAAAATACAACAACAAAATACAAAATACAAAATACAGATGCTTCAAATTCTGCTGTTTCTTTTGCGTTGCTTATGCTCACAGTTACTCTCCCAAAACGGCTCCCTCTGTGGTTTGGCGCTCTCTGCTTTCATTCTGTTTTCCTGCATTCGCCGTTTGCCATTCGCGATATTGCTCGCCGCACTCTGCTTACACTTGCGCTCTCTTATATGAGTTGTCGCCTACTCTCTTCACTGGGCTTTCCACCACTTCTCTCTATTGATGCAATTTTTTTCTGTGACGTTATTATACTGGTTGAATCTGGGCTAATTTCGAACTTTAGTTCGAATGAATTCTTAGATACTAAATTATTTCAAGTTTTTCATAAAGAGACTTTAGCAGAACGCAGTGTGAGAGAGGAGGTGGTGACATCATGGCTATAAGCCGCAACTCCTAAATTTTCAGTTAGCGGTGACGGTGTCTCGCTCATCCGGGAAGATATCCATTGTGGCTTCCTATATTCCACCTGGCAGTGCCAATTTCTAAGTCAGCAGCATAGCTAAATTGTTCTAAAGAATATTTTTCAAATAATTATCATTCCTAATAAGGGGTTATATCGAAACGAATCAACATGGCTCCATACCTGGTGGATCTACGACGACCATCTTGACCATTTTTACGAATTTTTGTGTACTTTGCATTTGAGGATTAATCACAGATGGGCGCGACTTACAAAATTTTGCTAAAGACTTAATATTGCTTCAATCCGAGATTAGAGATTATGCAATCGATAAGCCCATAAATGTACATCCTGTTGGGCGCGCACACTCTAAATTGAATTAAATTCTGGGCAAACAAAGAAGAAAGAAAATTTAAAGCCGAGTTCTCCGATTTTTTTTTGTAAAAATGTTTATAAGGGGTGTCACAGAAACCGACAACGGATTTTTGAATGGTTGGATTGGAAATTGAAACCGTAGGTTTCACAGCGATTTTGTTTCTTCGGAAAATTTACCGAAAATTAACCACGGCTGTCTATGTATCTGCACACATTATCGAATATTTAAAAATTTGGGAATTTTAATTGACCTTTTTTGAAAATTTATAAACTTAATTTATTCTTTGTTTTGCAAAATTACAAGGGGAAAACTTGTTTAAAATGTACAAAGTTAAGGAATAAAATAAAAAAATTGAATTACCCGTCAGACTACATAATGCAACTCTGGACAGCTGCTTGTTGTTGCTGAATTTAATATTTGTATAATAATTGTAAAAACAAACCAAAATGCCATCTGCACGAATTCTTGCTGTAGTGTACTTGCGAAGACAACAACTTCAAGAGGCTATGATGAGGAGAACCGTTTGTTGCGCCTGGAGTCGATAATGGTTTAAGGCTTCTTGCCCAGCTGTCCCAGTTTGGGTGGTTTTCTTCCAGTCGTGGACTATTTAGCCGCCAAGTATTGTTAACGTTTGTTAAGCGCTTCTGAGCAATCGTTTCATGAAGGAATTAAATCGTAACTAATTTGTTCTTTCCAACGCGAGTGCGCTCTGGGATCTACTCTAGACACAACGATATAAATTATCATTGCGTTGTTATAAACTTTCTTTTTGCCGATCGAAGGAAGATATTTGTAAATACTAGTAACGGTGTCGATGAGAGATCGTAGCGCTGCTGCGGATGGCACTTACATTGTTGGGACTTCTAGCAAGCGAGTGATAAATTTAAAGTATTTAAGGCACGTAATTGCGAATTTTACTTCTGGGATCTGGTAGGCTTTTACTGTTGCTAATGCTTCCTTTTCTTAACAGTATAACGGATGATTGAACTTTTCGACATTTGATAGCGATTCGTCGTTGAAAACTAATTATGTATTAACTGTGGGGTCAATTCTAATTATGTGTTTCTTATTCTGCTCAAGCTCTACCAGCTATTCGTTAGTGTCCTCCTCCGCTGAGGGAGTTCTACCAATTCGTTTTCCACTTTTCATCCATTGTGACCAGAAAATTCCCTTTTTTAGCAGACGCAACAAAAGAGGGCGCGAAGGAAAAGGCAAGGCATGGGTATAGTCCTTTTTGCGGATGATGACTGAAAGCCAGTTGAAATTATGATATGAATGTATGCAAGTGAAAGCAACAAAGTTTTCATGTATTTACGAAGGCAACTCTACCAACAATTTAAAATGCGGATCGCTGTACGGACGATTCCGCGATAAGATAAAGATTCAGGATGTACCTCCTGTTGTTCCCGCGACGAGATTATGTTGGTAGCCTGCGACGATTTGGGGCTAGGGATGCTGCCGATGTGCGCTTCCTCTACACCGTTTGTGCGCGCCGATGACGGATGTCTGTGGGGTTCACCACTCTCTGTGTGATGCAGAGACGAAAGACGATGTAGTTTTCACATCTCTATATGGGTGCCCACAAGTTTGTGCGCACCTATACGATAAGATCTAGAATGCACCTCTTTGCGGGGCCTAGCCGACGAGATGGACGTTAGGGAGCACCGATCATGCGCTCCTAAACCAAGAATTAAATTCGGAGCTCCCTCCGACGAAGACATGCAGGCTGGGACCCATTGCTATCTGAAGCTCCTATTGTGCGGGCGCTTTAACGACAGATTAAGTTAAAGTTTCACGGGCAGAGCGCGTAACCGCGTATCCAATAATAACTGTCAACTCACTCAATAAGTGGTGCCGATGCTCTTAGGACATCTAGGAAAAATCATATTACAAATTATACTGTAAGTACTTAAACTTAATTTGGGTGTGTGTTCCCATTTCCTCCAGAATCAAAGTTATATTTACTCTTATTTTTATAAAAAGTGTACTTCTTATAGCCTAAGCCGAAGACTAAAGCCGCGAGCTAGCCATAGCAATGAACGAAAGGTATATATGACTTGTGATAATACGAGAAAGGCTCAAAAAATGCAATTTTGACTGTGTTCTTGCAGAAGAGCTGTGGAATCCAACATTAAAAGGAAAGGAAGTAAACTTCGGCAAGCCGAAGTGTATACCCTTGCAGTTATAAGAAATTATCAATCATGTAATCAACCATGTGATATTTTTAGGGATTGTTGCTGGCTTCAGTGATTTTTCTAGACCATTTTTTAAAGATATACATATTGTTAGAGCAATCCGGTTTTTATTTAATTGAATTCGAAATTCTTAAAAATATAAAAAATTATATTCCCAATATTATAAATAATATGTCAAAAAGCCCCAAAGCTATAATTTGTTTCATATTATATTTCCCCCAATTTTCCGAATGTTCCTATGACAGCTATATTATATAGTCGTCCGATTTTAATAAAATTTAATTTGAAATTCAGAACTAATTAAAATATATTATTTTCAAGCTTAGAAGGTTATATGTTAAAAAACACGAAAGATATCATTTTTTCATATTTGCCGACCAATTTTGAGGTCGTTTCTATGGCAGATATATGATATAGTCGTCCGATTTTAATAAAATTGAATTCAAAATTTCGAACTAATTAAAAAATGGTATTTCCAAGCTTAGAAGGTTGTATGTTAAAAAACACCGAAGATATACTTTTATTCATATTTTCCGACTAATTTTGCGATTGTTTCTATGGCAGCTTATGATATAGACGTCCGATTTTGACAAAATTTAATTCGAAATTCCGAACTAATTAAAAAATGTTATTTCCGAACTTATAAGGTTATATGTTAAAAAGCACCAAAGATATAATTTTTTTTATTTTCCAACTAATTTTCCGATTGTTTCAATGGTCCACACACTAAATTGAATTAAATTCTGGGCAAAAGTATTTGGTTACTTTGTACTAAATAAAAATAAAATAAAAATACAACAACAAAATACAAGAAAAAATAAAACTAGCACACCATCGATATTTTGTATATGACTTTTTTATGAAATTGTTTATCAGAGATGTCACAGAAACCGGGGACGGATTTGGGTATGGTTGGTTTGGAAACCAATCCATAAAAACCGTAGGTACCGAAAATTGGCCACGACTATTAAGTACACACATTATCAAATATTGAAGAACTAAGGAATTTTTTTTTTCAAATATTGAAGAACTAAGGAATTTTTTTTTGTCTTATTTTGAAAATTTTCCAAAAATTTATAAGCTTAATTTATGATTTTATTTGCAAAATTACAAAAGGAATAGTTGTTTAAAGTGCTTACTTACTTAAATATTTGTACTTACTTAAATATTTTAATTACCGGTCAGGCTACATAATGCAGCTCTGGATAGCTGTTTGTTGTTGCTAAATTCGTTTGTTTACATTTGTAAAAAAATTTTCAAGAATTTTAAGAACAAACCAAAATGCCATCTGCACGAATTCTTGCTCTAGAGTTCTTGTGAAGACAAAAACTTTAAGAGGCTAGGATGAGGAGAATCGTTTGTTGCACCTGAAGTCGATAATGGGAAGGACTCTATCGATAATATCAGCCGAGAACGCCCATTGCCATTTACGCCGACGACAGCATTTCCCGGTGAGTCCGTTCCAGACTACAACGTTCACCTTATCTCGGTATCTCCCGGTCGTGGCATCGCGGCGTTGAGAATTACCACAATTTTTTTGTATATGTACCTTGATTATCTATATTGTATTTACTTCCCTGTGTAATTGTGAATTTGGCCAGATTTTTTTCGAGAGCTCTATTTGACCTTTTCGTTTTCCTAAAATCAGAAAGGTCGCGAGTTTTGGTTAAATCGTATAGCTTACGTGCAGTTACGTACCTTTTGGCCTGTCCCTTCTCTTCCCTACACAAAAAAAATGCGTCAAGATCGATTTGATATGCGCATGGTAAGTTTGTGTTTTTTCGACAAATATCAATTTTACCATGAAATAATGTCAAATTGATACCAAAAAATGTAATTTCTCGAATTCTCTCTTTTCGAATATTTCTTGACATCGAAAAAGAGAGGATAGAGCAATATGGAGGCGTTAATTACGTGAGTGGAAGCGAAATAGACCTATTCGAAATTCGACTTGGATTACTTCAAACATGTTGTCTCGTTTGCACTAACATGGTTTCCATGTCTTTTGAACTTAACGCCCGCGGAAAACGTTGTACGATAGACCAGCTGGTAAGGTGTCTGTCTCTGATGCTGAAGGTCCCAGGTCGAAGTACACTCCAAGGCAGAGTATGCTTTAAGTGTTTAAGAATAATATCTAAAATGTCCTTATAATTGTTATAACAAAGCTGCTTAAATAATATCAGATTTCAATAAAAAAAATACAAATAAATTGTCACGGGGAGGACTTGAAGCCCTAACCCTCAGACATGAGTATCATAAACGAAGCGCTAGCCCTCTGAGCCAACCCTTGATTGTGAAAAGAAAGCTTTGTCAAAGCTTTTTTCTAGAAAGAAGTGATACCGCTAATGTAAAAATAATATTACCGAAATATCTTTCTTAACATTTCGATTATATCAAATATCAATTTGTGACATATCGGGGCCGAATTAATATTGGATTTCATCAAATTGACCATCATATCATATCAATTTTTTTTCTGTGTAGGAGCTCCCCAGGATTAGGCCTCTCGTGTGTTTCTTTTGAGGGCCATCGGCAAATCTTCGAATATTACTTTCTTTCTGTGTCTTATAATCTGCCTGCCCGGGGCTCTCAGAGAGCAACCTTCGGCCAGTCATTTTTTTGCGTCTGCGGCTGTTAAAATTGTGCGATGCGAAACATTTAAATTCATTTAAAAAAGTGATATTTTAAACAAACAAGAAGGGAAGTTATCTTCGGTAAACCGAAGTTTGTATACCCTTGCAGTTATAAGAAATAATCAACTTTACTAAATAATTCTTTCATATTATTTTTCCACTAATTTCCCGATTGTTCCTATGACAGCTATATAATATAGTCGTCCGATTTTGATAAAATTTAATTCCACATTCAGAACTAATAAAATAATTTTATTTCCAAGCTAAGAAGGTTATATGTCAAAATCCACCAAAGCTATAATTTGTTATATATTATTTTCCCACCAATTTTCCGATCATTCCTATGACAGCTATATGATATAGTCCTCCGACTTTGATAAAATTTAATTCGAAATTCAGAGCTAATTAAAAAATGTTATTTCCAAGCTTAGAAAATTATATGTTAAAAAATATCGAAGATATAATTTTTTTAAAATTTTTTCACCAATAGTTCCTGTGGGAGCTATAAGATATAGTTGTCCAATCGGACTGGTTCCGACTTATGCTCTACCTGCAATAGAAAGAAGACTTTTGGGAAAGTTTCAGCCCGATAGCTTTAAAACTGAGAGACTTGTTTGCGTAGATTGACTCGTCTGGTGACGCTGAAAATAATATATATATATATATAAAATAATATACAGAAAATTTAAATTATACAATTGAAATAAAATATAGTTAAAAGTAAATTAATATGTATGTATTTGTGAAAGAGAAGGTTTTACAAAATACACTGTAATACACGGTTTCACTTAAGGAGCGTCCACTTTATTCAGCTCGTGTACTAAGACTGTCCAATCTTGGGCTTGCTTACAGATAATTAACATTTAGATTAACATTTACAATCGAGAGTTTTATCGGACCTAAGTTGACCATATACTCAGCCTACTACAATTCGGCCATTCTGTGACTTGGATCCCCTGATCCTGAGATTCTTAAGGCGAAAGTTAAAGCTAATTACATTACTCTTATCTTATTACGACGTTTAATCATATTATCTTATGTCTTACAGTGATTTCCTTTTTCCTATCCATGGTCTTATATTTTGAGCAGTTGCTCCTTAACAATCTCATTTCCTAACAGTTGCTCCTTAACAATCCCATTTCCTAACAGTTGCTGCTTAACAATCTCATTTCCTAACAGTTGCTCCTTAACAATCTTTTCTTCTACCAATTGTTCCCTAACAGTCTTATTTTTAGTTAGGCAATCCGTACAAAAAGAATCTGATAACTCAGCCATTGCATGTCGTTGTCCCTTCGTCCCACACAACAGGTTCAAGTTGTAGGTGTGACAGATGGAGTTCTTTTTATAAATACTACAATCACTATTCTTAATAGTGTCAAGGGAGTCTAGATTAATGCTTAATCTATAAACATCCATGAAATCCCTTCCCAGAATTGCATCATGGCTCATGGACTCATCAGCAACAATTATTAAATCAAAATGAATCTTTATTTCTTTCTTCATAATAAAGCACAACGTTTTTCCTTTTCCATCAAGTTAGCTCTTATTTATACCATAATATGAAGTGTTAACTTTATTAATGTGTATTCCATAAGAGACTTTGGATAGTATTATAAAAGATATCGCGCTGCCTGAGTCTATGAGAGATTCTGCAATGATTGTTACACAAGAATAATGAACAAAAAAAATTTGGATAGATCTTACATAGTTGTTGTTGTTCATATATCTGCGGGAGGCAGATATTTGCGAAGGCTTGCTGCATCTGCTCCGGGTTGGCGAATCGTTGGATGCGAGCTTGATCCCTCAAATTTTCTGATGGCATTCCCTCGATGATTTGCTCTAAAAGCTCATCTGTGTCCAGGTTGATGGGTTGAGCTAACATCATCTTTTCCTCGAAGTACTTGGCACAACGCTCGGTTTCCTGCCATTTACGTTGCTCGAACTTGCTACACTGCTCGGAATTAGAAGATATTTGCCCGAAAGCCATAATTAGCTGCTCGCATAACCTTTCGAAAGGTTCCAGCATCCTAGTAGGGTTGGCAAGTAACCAACGCTGTGCCTTTCCCTTAAGCTTGGTAACAAACAGCATCCAATGTTTTTAAGGTGCTCCACCCAGTTGCGAGCACACATGTTTTCGTCAAAGTCTATGGCTGCTTCTTTGGCGAAAGACAATGATGCTGCTGATGCAGCCCGACTGGTGGCTCTGTCGGCGTTAAAAACGAGGTTGTTATTGTCTGCTGAACCGAATTCTGCCAAACTGCTGGTGTTGCCACCCGATACGATGCCTTGCAGGGCTGCCGAAACGTTCAGGATTGCAGTGCTGCTACCAAAAGCGTTGTCGTTTGAGGTTGGTGGTACGATCAGACTGGCAGGGTTGCCAATCGATGCATGCACATGCGACTGCGGTAGAATGTTCGAGACTCCAACTGATTATTGTTTTTGTTGTTGTGTGGCGCCACGTGTCTGCGCCTTCTGCAACAAACTGCGATGCGCACCAACTTCTGCCTGCAGTTGCCTGATGATAGCAAGAAGCTCATGTTGCTCGAGAGAATCTCGGGAAATCGCCCTCTGTGCAGCCGCTGGTGCGTTGTCCGGTTCGGTGCCCTCGGCGCCTTGAAGTTCTTGGGCGGAGGCGTCCCTCTCCAGAATTCTCGTTAGCGGGTTGATCCTCTCCATTGTTTTGGTTGGCGTCTTGATCTTGTCCATGGTTTTGGTTGGCGTCCTCACGTGGTGCATGGCCGCGTTCTTCACGAGAAACACGCACAAGGCGAGCCATTAATTCGGCTTTAAGGCCTTGAGTTGGCAATCCCAACGCGGAAAGCCATCTTTTTAACTACACAACCGGGTATTCGTTAAAGTTTATGTCGTCCATTGCTTAGATCTGATCCCACTTCTGAATTTGTGAAAGAGAAGGTTTTACAAAATACACTGTAATACACGGTTTCACTTAAGGAGCGTCCACTTTATTCAGCTCGTGTACTAAGAATGTCCAATCTTGGGCTTGCTTACAGATAATGTTATCCTTAATGTTAGCTTAACATTTACAATCGAGAGTTTTATCGGACCTAAGTTGACCATATACTCAGCCTACTACAATTCGGCCATTCTGCGACTTGGATCCCCTGATCCTGAGATTCTTAAGGCGAAAGTTAAAGCTAATTACATTACTCTTATCTTATTACGACGTTTATTCATATTATCTTATGTCTTACAGTGATTTCCTTTTCCCTATCCATGGTCTTATATTTTGAGCACTCCAGACAACCTTATACAAATTTCGCGATACTTGAAAGCCTTCAACGTCCTGCAACAAGAACCTGTCGTTCCTAAGCCCTTTGGCTATAACATATGGTCCTTTATTCTTGGGGATCAACTTTCTCGCAACTCCAAGTTTTTTACCATGACATAATCCCTCTTTTCATAGTCCTAGGTCTTTTTCTTTGTCTTGTCAAAATAAGTCTTATTGTACGCCTGAGCTTTATTTTGATTATCTATTGCTTTTAGTTGAATTTCCTCTAAACTTTCTTTTGTAATTGTCGCCTTAGTTGAGTACAGTCGTACGAACTTAGTAAACCCGTCAACTATCAAAAATATGTGTTTATTTGCTCTTCCTTTATCTACTGGTCCGTAGTGATCTATATGCAGTAACTCGAATGGCTTATTCCTTTTCGGAATGCTATACAGAAAACCTTCTGATTTCCCCGTTTTTTGAGCAAATGCAACACATTTTAGGCAATTTTCGATGTGACTACTGCACTTCTCTTTCATCTTATTAAACCAATAGTTCATTGTGGTATTTATGTAAAACATGACTATCCAGTTGGTCCTGAACTTGTTAAATATTTGAATCCTTTGATTGACAAATTAACAGATTTCAAAACTATTGGCTTTAACTGTCAATACATGACACCTACTTATAGCATCTACGTGCTGCATATTATTTCCCGATCGTTGAACTACTTCGTAATCAAAATTTTGAAGCTCGATTGCCCATCGGGCACTTCGGTTTAGGTCAGTCCTATTTAAAGTAAGGGTCAAAGAATTGCAATCGGTTATTATCTTAAAAGGCTGTCCATGAAGGTAAATTCGAAACCTGCGAAGAGCGTATATGATAGCCAATGTTTCTAACTCAAAGCTGTGGTACTTGGACTCAGTCTTCGTCGTTCGCTTTGAGAAATAAAACACGGGATAAAGTTTTCCATCACATTTCTTTTGCAATAAAACTGCACCGAAACCTAAAGAACTTGC
The DNA here is from genome assembly GCF_025231255.1 of Drosophila biarmipes. NCBI lineage: Eukaryota > Metazoa > Arthropoda > Insecta > Diptera > Drosophilidae > Drosophila > Drosophila biarmipes. Next base: position 1,754,971 of record NW_026114528.1, on the reverse strand, counting down.
ATTGCAATGTAACTCGACATCGTCTTTGTGAAGATAAATAGTCAATCTCCTGTCTCAATTAGTTTTTTCTTAAGACTCGAAAAACAATTAAACTCTTTTGTAATTAAACTCGTTGTGTAATTTTACTGGAGTTGGAAAGTTTTTGATAGCATCTGCTCTAATTCCTAAATCCATTTATCCAGCCGCAGCTATAACTTTTTATTAACTAATTGAATAAACACTTCCTTTGATGTACTTAAATGTTCCTCTATATCTGTGCCATCCATATATACAATACCCTTATTTTCTCTAATCAAATCGGAAAAAATGTTGTTTACGAAACGTTGAAAAACGGCTGAAGCATTTTTTATTCCAATGGACATCCTCAAAAATTCAAACTGTCCTAAAGGAGTCACAAAGGACGTGTACCTTATCGAATCTTCGCTCACGAATAAGTGAAAATATTTAGATCGAGCTTCGAAAATACATTTTTATTGACTAGCTTGTCCAAGAGGTCATCCATTATAGGCAGAGGATAGTTGTCTTTAATTAAAACCTTATATAGCGTGCGATAGTCTATGCATAACCTAAGATCTCCAGTTTTCTTCTTTACCAAAACGATTGGAGAAGCATATTCCGAGTCACTATTTCTTATAATACCTTTATCTAGGTATTCGTCTAACATTTTTTCGAGCTGATCCTTTTCACTATATGATAACCGCCTAGGTGAACAACTGAATGGCTTCGATTTTTCTAAATTAATTTTCATTTCGCATCTGGTGAAAGGTATTTTTGGTCTTTTTTTAGTATCTTATAACGTATTAAACATTTTGATAAACCTGCACTTGGTCTCGTAGTCAATTTCATTACCACAGCTTTATTCCGGGAATTTATTGTGCACAACGATGATACTTGACATATCCTCATCAAATGTTTCTTCTAAAACGCTCTTTGTAAGATTTACGGTTTGTTTCCCAATAGTTTCTCCTCAAAAGTTTCATTTCCTAAAAGTCGGTTCATAACAGTCTCTTCTCCTACCAGTTGCTCCTTAACAATCTCATTTCCTAACAGTTGCTCCTTAACAATCTCATTTCCTAACAGTTGCTGCTTAACAATCTCATTTCCTAACAGTTGCTCCTTAACAATCTTTTCTTCTACCAATTGTTCCCTAACAGTCTTATTTTTAGTTAGGCAATCCGTACAAAAAGAATCTGATAACTCAGCCATTGCATGTCGTTGTCCCTTCGTCCCACACAACAGGTTCAAGTTGTAGGTGTGACAGATGGAGTTCTTTTTATAAATACTACAATCACTATTCTTAATAGTGTCAAGGGAGTCTAGATTAATGCTTAATCTATAAACATCCATGAAATCCCTTCCCAGAATTGCATCATGGCTCATGGACTCATCAGCAACAATTATTAAATCAAAATGAATCTTTATTTCTTTCTTCATAATAAAGCACAACGTTTTTCCTTTTACATCAAGTTAGCTCTTATTTATACCATAATATGGAGTGTTAACTTTATTAATGTGTATTCCATAAGGGACTTTGGATAGTATTATAAAAGATATCGCGCTGCCTGAGTCTATGAGAGATTCTGCAATGATTGTTACATAAGAATAATGAACAAAAAAAATTTGGATAGATCTTACATAGTTGTTGTTGTTCATATATCTGCGGGAGGCAGATATTTGCGAAGGCTTGCTGCATCTGCTCCGGGTTGGCGAATCGTTGGATGCGAGCTTGATCCCTCAAATTTTCTGATGGCATTCCCTCGATGATTTGCTCTAAAAGCTCATCTGTGTCCAGGTTGATGGGTTGAGCTAACATCATCTTTTCCTCGAAGTACTTGGCACAACGCTCGGTTTCCTGCCATTTACGTTGCTCGAACTTGCTACACTGCTCGGAATTAGAAGATATTTGCCCGAAAGCCATAATTAGCTGCTCGCATAACCTTTCGAAAGGTTCCAGCATCCTAGTAGGGTTGGCAAGTAACCAACGCTGTGCCTTTCCCTTAAGCTTGGTAACAAACAGCATCCAATGTTTTTAAGGTGCTCCACCCAGTTTCGAGCACACATGTTTTCGTCAAAGTCTATGGCTGCTTCTTTGGCGAAAGACAATGATGCTGCTGATGCAGCCCGGCTGGTGGCTCTGTCGGCGTTAAAAACGAGGTTGTTATTGTCTGCTGGACCGAATTCTGCCAAACTGCTGGTGTTGCCACCCGATACGATGCCTTGCAGGGCTGCCGAAACGTTCAGGATTGCAGTGCTGCCACCAGATGCGTTGTCGTTTGAGGTTGGTGGTACGATCAGACTGGCAGGGTTGCCAATCGATGCATGCACATGCGACTGCGGTAGAATGTTCGAGACTCCAACTGCTTATTGTTTTTGTTGTTGTGTGGCGCCACGTGTCTGCGCCTTCTGCAACAAACTGCGATGCGCACCAACTTCTGCCTGCAGTTGCCTGATGATAGCAAGAAGCTCATGTTGCTCGAGAGAATCTCGGGAAATCGCCCTCTGTGCAGCCGCTGGTGCGTTGTCCGGTTCGGTGCCCTCGGCGCCTTGAAGTTCTTGGGCGGAGGCGTCCCTCTCCAGAATTCTCGTTAGCGGGTTGATCCTCTCCATTGTTTTGGTTGGCGTCTTGATCTTGTCCATGGTTTTGGTTGGCGTCCTCACGTGGTGCATGGCCGCGTTCTTCACGAGGAACACGCACAAGGGGAGCCATTAATTCGGCTTTAAGGCCTTGAGTTGGCAATCCCAACGCGGAAAACCACCTTTTTAACTACACAACCGAGTATTCGTTAAAGTTTATGTCGTCCATTGCTTAGATCTGATCCCACTTCTGAATTTGTGAAAGAGAAGGTTTTACAAAATACACTGTAATACACGGTTTCACTTAAGGAGCGTCCACTTTATTCAGCTCGTGTACTAACAATGTCCAATCTTGGGCTTGCTTACAGATAATGTTATCCTTAATGTTAGCTTAACATTTACAATCGAGAGTTTTATCGGACCTAAGTTGACCATATACTCAGCCTACTACAATTCGGCCATTCTGCGACTTGGATCCCCTGATCCTGAGATTCTTAAGGCGAAAGTTAAAGCTAATTACATTACTCTTATCTTATTACGACGTTTAATCACATTATCTTATGTCTTACAGTGATTTCCTTTTCCCTATCCATGGTCTTATATTTTGAGCACTCCAGACAACCTTATACGAATTTCGCGATACTTGAAAGCCTTCAACGTCCTGCAACAAGAACCTGTCGTTCCTAAGCCCTTTGGCTATAACATATGGTCCTTTATTCTTGGGGATCAACTTTCTCGCAACTCCAAGTTTTTTACCATGACATAATCCCTCTTTTCATAGTCCTAGGTCTTTTTCTTTGTCTTGTTAAAATAAGTCTTATTGTACGCCTGAGCTTTATTTTGATTATCTATTGCTTTTAGTTGAATTTCCTCTAAACTTTCTTTTGTAATTGTCGCCTTAGTTGAGTACAGTCGTACGAACTTAGTAAACCCGTCAACTATCAAAAATATGTGTTTATTTGTTCTTCCTTTATCTACTGGTCCGTAGTGATCTATATGCAGTAACTCGAATGGCTTATCCCCTTTCGGAATGCTATACAGAAAACCTTCTGATTTCCCCGTTTTTTGAGCAAATGCAACACATTTTAGGCAATTTTCGATGTGACTACTGCACTTCTCTTTCATCTTATTAAACCAATACGTTCAATAAGTTCATTGTGGTATTTATGTAAAACATGACTATCCAGTTGGTCCCGAACTTGTAAAATATCGATTGCCCATCGGGCACTTCGGTTTAGGTCAGTCCTATTTAAAGTAAGGGTCAAAGAATTGCAATCGGTTATTATCTTAAAAGGCTGTCCATGAAGGTAAATTCGAAACCTGCGAAGAGCGTATATGATAGCCAATGTTTCTAACTCAAAGCTGTGGTACTTGGACTCAGTCTTCGTCGTTCGCTTTGAGAAATAAAACACGGGATAAAGTTTTCCATCACATTTCTTTTGCAATAAAGCTGCACCGAAACCTAAAGAACTTGCAACGCAATGTAACTCGACATCGTCTTTGTGAACATAAATAGTCAATCTCCTGTCTCAATTAGTTTTTTCTTAAGACTCGAAAAACAATTAAACTCTTTTGTAATTAAACTCGTTGTGTAATTTTACTGGAGTCGGAAAGTTTTTGATAGCATCAAGCCCTCTATCATCTGCTCTAATTCCTAAATCCATTTATCCAGCCGCAGCTATAACTTTTTATTAACTAATTGAATAAACACTTCCTTTGATGTACTTAAATGTTCCTCTATATCTATGCCATCCATATATACAATACCCTTATTTTCTCTAATCAAATCGGAAAAAATGTTGTTTACGAAACGTTGAAAAACGGCTGAAGCATTTTTTATTCCAATGGACATCCTCAAAAATTCAAACTGTCCTAAAGGAGTCACAAAGGTCGTGTACCTTATCGAATCTTCGCTCACGAATAAGTGAAAATATTTAGATCGAGCTTCGAAAATACATTTTTATTGACTAGCTTGTCCAAGAGGTCATCCATTATAGGCAGAGGATAGTTGTCTTTAATTAAAACCTTATATAGCGTGCGATAGTCTATGCATAACCTAAGATCTCCAGTTTTCTTCTTTACCAAAACGATTGGAGAAGCATATTCCGAGTCACTATTTCTTATAATACCTTTATCTAGGTATTCGTCTAACATTTTTTCGAGCTGATCCTTTTCACTATATGATAACCGCCTAGGTGAACAACTGAATGGCTTCGATTTTTCTAAATTAATTTTCATTTCGCATCTGGTGAAAGGTATTTTTGGTCTTTTTTTAGTATCTTATAACGTATTAAACATTTTGATAAACCTGCACTTGGTCTCGTAGTCAATTTCATTACCACAGCTTTATTCCGGGAATTTATTGTGCACAACGATGATACTTGACATATCCTCATCAAATGTTTCTTCTAAAACGCTCTTTGTAAGATTTACGGTTTGTTTCCCAATAGTTTCTCCTCAAAAGTTTCATTTCCTAAAAGTCGGTTCATAACAGTCTCTTCTCCTACCAGTTGCTCCTTAACAATCTTATTTCCTAACAGTTGCTGCTTAACAATCTCATTTCCTAACAGTTGCTCCTTAACAATCTTTTCTTCTACCAATTGTTCCCTAACAGTCTTATTTTTAGTTAGGCAATCCGTACAAAAAGAATCTGATAACTCAGCCATTGCATGTCGTTGTCCCTTCGTCCAACACAACAGGTTCAAGTTGTAGGTGTGACAGATGGAGTTCTTTTTATAAATACTACAATCACTATTCTTAATAGTGTCAAGGGAGTCTAGATTAATGCTTAATCTATAAACATCCATGAAATCCCTTCCCATAATTGCATCATGGCTCATGGACTCATCAGCAACAATTATTAAATCAAAATGAATCTTTATTTCTTTCTTCATAATAAAGCACAACGTTTTTCCTTTTACATCAAGTTAGCTCTTATTTATACCATAATATGGAGTGTTAACTTTATTAATGTGTATTCCATAAGGGACTTTGGATAGTATTATAAAAGATATCGCGCTGCCTGAGTCTATGAGAGATTCTGCAATGATTGTTACATAAGAATAATGAACAAAAAAAATTTGGATAGATCTTACATAGTTGTTGTTGTTCATATATCTGCGGGAGGCAGATATTTGCGAAGGCTTGCTGCATCTGCTCCGGGTTGGCGAATCGTTGGATGCGAGCTTGATCCCTCAAATTTTCTGATGGCATTCCCTCGATGATTTGCTCTAAAAGCTCATCTGTGTCCAGGTTGATGGGTTGAGCTAACATCATCTTTTCCTCGAAGTACTTGGCACAACGCTCGGTTTCCTGCCATTTACGTTGCTCGAACTTGCTACACTGCTCGGAATTAGAAGATATTTGCCCGAAAGCCATAATTAGCTGCTCGCATAACCTTTCGAAAGGTTCCAGTATCCTAGTAGGGTTGGCAAGTAACCAACGCTGTGCCTTTCCCTTAAGCTTGGTAACAAACAGCATCCAATGTTTTTAAGGTGCTCCACCCAGTTGCGAGCACACATGTTTTCATCAAAGTCTATGGCTGCTTCTTTGGCGAAAGACAATGATGCTGCTGATGCAGCCCGGCTGGTGGCTCTGTCGGCGTTGAAAACGAGGTTGTTATTGTCTGCTGAACCGAATTCTGCCAAACTGCTGGTGTTGCCACCCGATACGATGCCTTGCAGGGCTGCCGAAACGTTCAGGATTGCAGTGCTGCCACCAGATGCGTTGTCGTTTGAGGTTGGTGGTACGATCAGACTGGCAGGGTTGCCAATCGATGCATGCACATGCGACTGCGGTAGAATGTTCGAGACTCCAACTGCTTATTGTTTTTGTTGTTGTGTGGCGCCACGTGTCTGCGCCTTCTACAACAAACTGCGATGCGCACCAACTTCTGCCTGCAGTTGCCTGATGATAGCAAGAAGCTCATGTTGCTCGAGAGCATCTCGGGAAATCGCCCTCTGTGCAGCCGCTGGTGCGTTGTCCGGTTCGGTGCCCTCGGCGCCTTGAAGTTCTTGGGCGGAGGCGTCCCTCTCCAGAATTCTCGTTAGCGGGTTGATCCTCTCCATTGTTTTGGTTGGCGTCTTGATCTTGTCCATGGTTTTGGTTGGCGTCCTCACGTGGTGCATGGCCGCGTTCTTCACGAGGAACACGCACAAGGCGAGCCATTAATTCGGCCTTAAGGCCTTGAGTTGGCAATCCCAACGCGGAAAGCCATCTTTTTAACTACACAACCGAGTATTCGTTAAAGTTTATGTCGTCCATTACTTAGATCTGATCCCACTTCTGAATTTGTGAAAGAGAAGGTTTTACAAAATATACTGTAATACACGGTTTCACTTAAGGAGCGTCCACTTTATTCAGCTCGTGTACTAAGAATGTCCAATCTTGGGCTTGCTTACAGATAATGTTATCCTTAATGTTAGCTTAACATTTACAATCGAGAGTTTTATCGGACCTAAGTTGACCATATACTCAGCCTACTACAATTCGGCCATTCTGCGACTTGGATCCCCTGATCCTGAGATTCTTAAGGCGAAAGTTAACATTACTCTTATCTTATTACGACGTTTAATCACATTATCTTATGTCTTACAGTGATTTCCTTTTCCCTATTCATGGTCTTATATTTTGAGCACTCCAGACAACCTTATACAAATTTCGCGATACTTGAAAGCCTTCAACGTCCTGCAACAAGAACCTGTCGTTCCTAAGCCCTTTGGCTATAACATATGGTCCTTTATTCTTGGGGATCAACTTTCTCGCAACTCCAAGTTTTTTACCATGACATAATCCCTCTTTTCATAGTCCTAGGTCTTTTTCTTTGTCTTGTCAAAATAAGTCTTATTGTACGCCTGAGCTTTATTTTGATTATCTATTGCTTTTAGTTGAATTTCCTCTAAACTTTCTTTTGTAATTGTCGCCTTAGTTGAGTACAGTCGTACGAACTTAGTAAACCCGTCAACTATCAAAAATATGTGTTTATTTGCTCTTCCTTTATCTACTGGTCCGTAGTGATCTATATGCAGTAACTCGAATGGCTTATCCCCTTTCGGAATGCTGTACAGAAAACCTTCTGATTTCCCCGTTTTCTGAGCAAATGCAACACATTTTAGGCAACTTTCGATGTGACTACTGCACTTCTCTTTCATCTTATTAAACCAATACGTTCAATAAGTTCATTGTGGTATTTATGTAAAACATGACTATCCAGTTGGTTCCGAACTTGTAAAATATTTGAATCCTTTGATTGACAAATTAACAGATTTCAAAACTATTGGCTTTAACTGTCAATACATGACACCTACTTATAGCATCTACGTGCTGCATCTTATTTCCCGATCGTTGAACTACTTCGTAATCAAAATTTTGAAGCTCGATTGCCCATCGGGCACTTCGGTTTAGGTCAGTCCTATTTAAAGTAAGGGTCAAAGAATTGCAATCGGTTATTATCTTAAAAGGCTGTCCATGAAGGTAAATTCGAAACCTGCGAAGAGCGTATATGATAGCCAATGTTTCTAACTCAAAGCTGTGGTACTTGGACTCAGTCTTCGTCGTTCGCTTTGAGAAATAAAACACGGGATAAAGTTTTCCATCACATTTCTTTTGCAATAAAACTGCACCGAAACCTAAAGAACTTGCATCGCAATGTAACTCGACATCGTCTTTGTGAACATAAATAGTAAATCTCCTGTCTCAATTAGTTTTTTCTTAAGACTCGAAAAACAATTAAACTCTTTTGTCATTAAACTCGTTGTGTAATTTTACTGGAGTCGGAAAGTTTTTGATAGCATCAAGCCCTCTATCATCTGCTCTAATTCCTAAATCCATTTATCCAGCCGCATCTATAACTTTTTATTAACTAATTGAATAAACACTTCCTTTGATGTACTTAAATGTTCCTCTATATCTATGCCATCCATATATACAATACCCTTATTTTCTCTAATCAAATCGGAAAAAATGTTGTCTACGAAACGTTGAAAAACGGCTGAAGCATTTTTTATTCCAATGGACATCCTCAAAAATTCAAACTGTCCTAAAGGAGTCACAAAGGACGTGTACCTTATCGAATCTTCGCTCACGAATAAGTGAAAATATTTAGATCGAGCTTCGAAAATACATTTTTATTGACTAGCTTGTCCAAGAGGTCATCCATTATAGGCAGAGGATAGTTGTCTTTAATTAAAACCTTATATAGCGTGCGATAGTCTATGCATAACCTAAGATCTCCAGTTTTCTTCTTTACCAAAAAGATTGGAGAAGCATATTCCGAGTCACAATTTCTTATAATACCTTTATCTAGGTATTCGTCTAACATTTTTTCGAGCTGATCCTTTTCACTATATGATAACCGCCTAGGTGAACAACTGAATGGCTTCGATTTTTCTAAATTAATTTTCATTTCGCATCTGGTGAAAGGTATTTTTGATCTTTTTTTAGTATCTTATAACGTATTAAACATTTTGATAAACCTGCACTTGGTCTCGTAGTCGATTTCATTACCACAGCTTTATTCCGGGAATTTATTGTGCACAACGATGATACTTGACATATCCTCATCAAATGTTTCTTCTAAAACGCTCTTTGTAAGATTTACGGTTTGTTTCCCAATAGTTTCTCCTCAAAAGTTTCGTTTCCTAAAAGTCGGTTCATAACAGTCTCTTCTCCTACCAGTTGCTCCTTAACAATCTCATTTCCTAACAGTTGCTCCTTAACAATCTCATTTCCTAACAGTTGCTTCTTAACAATCTCATTTCCTAACAGTTGCTCCTTAACAATCTTTTCTTTTACCAATTGTTCCCTAACAGTCTTGTTTATAGTTAGGCAATCCGTACAAAAAGAATCTGATAACTCAGCCATTGCATGTCGTTGTCCCTTCGTCCCACACAACAGGTTCAAGTTGTAGGTGTGACAGATGGAGTTCTTTTTATAAATACTACAATCACTATTCTTAATAGTGTCAAGGGAGTCTAGATTAATGCTTAATCTATAAACATCCATGAAATCCCTTCCCAGAATTGCATCATGGCTCATGGACTCATCAGCAACAATTATTAAATCAAAATGAATCTTTATTTCTTTCTTCATAATAAAGCACAACGTTTTTCCTTTTACATCAAGTTAGCTCTTATTTATACCATAATATGGAGTGTTAACTTTATTAATGTGTATTCCATAAGAGACTTTGGATAGTATTATAAAAGATATCGCGCTGCCTGAGTCTATGAGAGATTCTGCAATGATTGTTACACAAGAATAATGAACAAAAAAAATTTGGATAGATCTTACATAGTTGTTGTTGTTCATATATCTGCGGGAGGCAGATATTTGCGAAGGCTTGCTGCATCTGCTCCGGGTTGGCGAATCGTTGGATGCGAGCTTGATCCCTCAAATTTTCTGATGGCATTCCCTCGATGATTTGCTCTAAAAGCTCATCTGTGTCCAGGTTGATGGGTTGAGCTAACATCATCTTTTCCTCGAAGTACTTGGCACAACGCTCGGTTTCCTGCCATTTACGTTGCTCGAACTTGCTACACTGCTCGGACTTAGAAGATATTTGCCCGAAAGCCATAATTAGCTGCTCGCATAACGTTTCGAAAGGTTCCAGCATCCTAGTAGGGTTGGCAAGTAACCAACGCTGTGCCTTTCCCTTAAGCTTGGTAACAAACAGCATCCAATGTTTTTAAGGTGCTCCACCCAGTTGCGAGCACACATGTTTTCGTCAAAGTCTATGGCTGCTTCTTTGGCGAAAGACAATGATGCTGCTGATGCAGCCCGGCTGGTGGCTCTGTCGGCGTTAAAAACGAGGTTGTTATTGTCTGCTGAACCGAATTCTGCCAAACTGCTGGTGTTGCCACCCGATACGATGCCTTGCAGGGCTGCCGAAACGTTCAGGATTGCAGTGCTGCCACCAGATGCGTTGTCGTTTGAGGTTGGTGGTACGATCAGACTGGCAGGGTTGCCAATCGATGCATGCACATGCGACTGCGGTAGAATGTTCGAGACTCCAACTGCTTATTGTTTTTGTTGTTGTGTGGCGCCACGTGTCTGCGCCTTCTGCAACAAACTGCGATGCGCACCAACTTCTGCCTGCAGTTGCCTGATGATAGCAAGAAGCTCTTGTTGCTCGAGAGCATCTCGGGAAATCGCCCTCTGTGCAGCCGCTGGTGCGTTGTCCGGTTCGGTGTCCTCGGCGCCTTGAAGTTCTTGGGCGGAGGCGTCCCTCTCCAGAATTCTCGTTAGCGGGTTGATCCTCTCCATTGTTTTGGTTGGCGTCTTGATCTTGTCCATGGTTTTGATTGGCGTCCTCACGTGGTGCATGGCCGCGTTCTTCACGAGGAACACGCACAAGGCGAGCCATTAATTCGGCTTTAAGGCCTTGAGTTGGCAATCCCAACGCGGAAAGCCATCTTTTTAACTACACAACCGAGTATTCGTTAAAGTTTATGTCGTCCTTTGCTTAGATCTGATCCCACTTCTGAATTTGTGAAAGAGAAGGTTTTACAAAATACACTGTAATACACGGTTTCACTTAAGGAGCGTCCACTTTATTCAGCTCGTGTACTAAGAATGTCCAATCTTGGGCTTGCTTACAGATAATGTTATCCTTAATGTTAGTTTAACATTTACAATCGAGAGTTTTATCGGACCTAAGTTGACCATATACTCAGCCTACTACAATTCGGCCATTCTGCGACTTGGATCCCCTGATCCTGAGATTCTTAAGGCGAAAGTTAAAGCTAATTACATTACTCTTATCTTATTACGACGTTTAATCACATTATCTTATGTCTTACAGTGATTTCCTTTTCCCTATCCATGGTCTTATATTTTGAGCACTCCAGACAACCTTATACAAATTTCGCGATACTTGAAAGCCTTCAACGTCCTGCAACAAGAACCTGTCGTTCCTAAGCCCTTTGGCTATAACATATGGTCCTTTATTCTTGGGGATCAACTTTCTCGCAACTCCAAGTTTTTTACCATGACATAATCCATCTTTTCATAGTCCTAGGTCTTTTTCTTTGTCTTGTCAAAATAAGTCTTATTGTACGCCTGAGCTTTATTTTGATTATCTATTGCTTTTAGTTGAATTTCCTCTAAACTTTCTTTTGTAATTGTCGCCTTAGTTGAGTACAGTCGTACGAACTTAGTAAACCCGTCAACTATCAAAAATATGTGTTTATTTGCTCTTCCTTTATCTACTGGTCCGTAGTGATCTATATGCAGTAACTCGAATGGCTTATCCCCTTTCGGAATGCTGTACAGAAAACCTTCTGATTTCCCCGTTTTTTGAGCAAATGCAACACATTTTAGGCAACTTTCGATGTGACTACTGCACTTCTCTTTCATCTTATTAAACCAATACGTTCAATAAGTTCATTGTGGTATTTATGTAAAACATGACTATCCAGTTAGTCCCGAACTTGTAAAATATTTGAATCCTTTGATTGACAAATTAACAGATTTCAAAACTATTGGCTTTAACTGTCAATACATGACACGTACTTATAGCATCTACGTGCTGCATATTATTTCCCGATCGTTGAACTACTTCGTAATCAAAATTTTGAAGCTCGATTGCCCATCGGGCACTTCGGTTTAGGTCAGTCCTATTTAAAGTAAGGGTCAAAGAATTGCAATCGGTTATTATCTTAAAAGGCTGTCCATGAAGGTAAATTCGAAACCTGCGAAGAGCGTATATGATAGCCAATGTTTCTAACTCAAAGCTGTGGTACTTGGACTCAGTCTTCGTCGTTCGCTTTGAGAAATAAAACACGGGATAAAGTTTTCCATCACATTTCTTTTGCAATAAAACTGCACCGAAACCTAAAGAACTTGCATCGCAATGTAACTCGACATCGTCTTTGTGAACATAAATAGTCAATCTCCTGTCTCAATTAGTTTTTTCTTAAGACTCGAAAAACAATTAAACTCTTTTGTAATTAAACTCGTTGTGTAATTTTACTGGAGTCGGAAAGTTTTTGATAGCATCTGCTCTAATTCCTAAATCCATTTATCCAGCCGCAGCTATAACTTTTTATTAACTAATTGAATAAACACTTCCTTTGATGTACTTAAATGTTCCTCTATATCTGTGCCATCCATATATACAATACCCTTATTTTCTCTAATCAAATCGGAAAAAATGTTGTTTACGAAACGTTGAAAAACGGATGAAGCATTTTTTATTCCAATGGACATCCTCAAAAATTCAAACTGTCCTAAATGAGTCACAAAGGACGTGTACCTTATCGAATCTTCGCTCACGAATAAGTGAAAATATTTAGATCGAGCTTCGAAAATACATTTTTATTGACTAGCTTGTCCAAAAGGTCATCCATTATAGGCAGAGGATAGTTGTCTTTAATTAAAACCTTATATAGCGTGCGATAGTCTATGCATAACCTAAGATCTCCAGTTTTCTTCTTTACCAAAACGATTGGAGAAGCATATTCCGAGTCACTATTTCTTATAATACCTTTATCTAGGTATTCGTCTAACATTTTTTCGAGCTGATCCTTTTCACTATATGATAACCGCCTAGGTGAACAACTGAATGGCTTCGATTTTTCTAAATTAATTTTCATTTCGCATCTGGTGAAAGGTATTTTTGGTCTTTTTTTAGTATCTTATAACGTATTAAACATTTTGATAAACCTGCACTTGGTCTCGTAGTCAATTTCATTACCACAGCTTTATTCCGGGAATTTATTGTGCACAACGATGATACTTGACATATCCTCATCAAATGTTTCTTCTAAAACGCTCTTTGTAAGATTTACGGTTTGTTTCCCAATAGTTTCTCCTCAAAAGTTTCATTTCCTAAAAGTCGGTTCATAACAGTCTCTTCTCCTACCAGTTGCTCCTTAACAATCTTATTTCCTAACAGTTGCTGCTTAACAATCTCATTTCCTAACAGTTGCTCCTTAACAATCTTTTCTTTTACCAATTGTTCCCTAACAGTCTTATTTTTAGTTAGGCAATCCGTACAAAAAGAATCTGATAACTCAGCCATTGCATGTCGTTGTCCCTTCGTCCCACACAACAGGTTCAAGTTGTAGGTGTGACAGATGGAGTTCTTTTTATAAATACTACAATCACTATTCTTAATAGTGTCAAGGGAATCTAGATTAATGCTTAATCTATAAACATCCATGAAATCCCTTCCCAGAATTGCATCATGGCTCATGGACTCATCAGCAACAATTATTAAATCAAAATGAATCTTTATTTCTTTCTTCATAATAAAGCACAACGTTTTTCCTTTTACATCAAGTTAGCTCTTATTTATACCATAATATTTAATAACTTTATTAATGTGTATTCCATAAGGGGCTTTGGATAGTATTATAAAAGATATCGCGCTGCCTGAGTCTATGAGAGATTCTGCAATGATTGTTACACAAGAATAATGAACAAAAAAAATTTGGATAGATCTTACATAGTTGTTGTTGTTCATATATCTGCGGGAGGCAGATATTTGCGAAGGCTTGCTGCATCTGCTCCGGGTTGGCGAATCGTTGGATGCGAGCTTGATCCCTCAAATTTTCTGATGGCATTCCCTCGATGATTTGCTCTAAAAGCTCATCTGTGTCCAGGTTGATGGGTTGAGCTAACATCATCTTTTCCTCGAAGTACATGGCACAACGCTCGGTTTCCTGCCATTTACGTTGCTCGAACTTGCTATACTGCTCGGACTTAGAAGATATTTGCCCGAAAGCCATAATTAGCTGCTCGCATAACCTTTCGAAAGGTTCCAGCATCCTAGTAGGGTTGGCAAGTAACCAACACTGTGCCTTTCCCTTAAGCTTGGTAACAAACAGCATCCAATGTTTTTAAGGTGCTCCACCCAGTTGCGAGCACACATGTTTTCGTCAAAGTCTATGGCTGCTTCTTTGGCGAAAGACAATGATGCTGCTGATGCAGCCCGGCTGGTGGCTCTGTCGGCGTTAAAAACGAGGTTGTTATTGTCTGCTGAACCGAATTCTGCCAAACTGCTGGTGTTGCCACCCGATAAGATGCCTTGCAGGGCTGCCGAAACGTTCAGGATTGCAGTGCTGCCACCAGATGCGTTGTCGTTTGAGGTTGGTGGTACGATCAGACTGGCAGGGTTGCCAATCGATGCATGCACATGCGACTGCGGTAGAATGTTCGAGACTCCAACTGCTTATTGTTTTGTGTGTTGTTGTGTGGCGCCACGTGTCTGCGCCTTCTGCAACAAACTGCTATGCGCACCAACTTCTGCCTGCAGTTGCCTGATGATAGCAAGAAGCTCATGTTGCTCGAGAGCATCTCGGGAAATCGCCCTCTGTGCAGCCGCTGGTGCGTTGTCCGGTTCGGTGCCCTCGGCGCCTTGAAGTTCTTGCGTCCCTCTCCAGAATTCTCGTTAGCGGGTTGATCCTCTCCATTGTTTTGGTTGGCGTCTTGATCTTGTCCATGGTTTTGGTTGGCGTCCTCACGTGGTGCATGGCCGCGTTCTTCACGAGGAACACGCACAATGCGAGCCATTAATTCGGCTTTAATGCCTTGAGTTGGCAATCCCAACGCGGAAAACCATCTTTTTAACTACACAACCGAGTATTCGTTAAAGTTTATGTCGTCCATTGCTTAGATCTGATCCCACTTCTGAATTTGTGAAAGAAGGTTTTACAAAATACACTGTAATACACGGTTTCACTTAAGGAGCGTCCACTTTATTCAGCTCGTGTACTAAGAATGTCCAATCTTGGGCTTGCTTACAGATAATGTTATCCTTAATGTTAGTTTAACATTTACAATCGAGAGTTTTATCGGACCTAAGTTGACCATATACTCAGCCTACTACAATTCGGCCATTCTGCGACTTGGATCCCCTGATCCTGAGATTCTTAAGGCGAAAGTTAAAGCTAATTACATTACTCTTATCTTATTACGACGTTTAATCATATTATCTTATGTCTTACAGTGATTTCCTTTTTCCTATCCATGGTCTTATATTTTGAGCAGTTGCTCCTTAACAATCTCATTTCCTAACAGTTGCTCCTTAACAATCCCATTTCCTAACAGTTGCTGCTTAACAATCTCATTTCCTAACAGTTGCTCCTTAACAATCTTTTCTTCTACCAATTGTTCCCTAACAGTCTTATTTTTAGTTAGGCAATCCGTACAAAAAGAATCTGATAACTCAGCCATTGCATGTCGTTGTCCCTTCGTCCCACACAACAGGTTCAAGTTGTAGGTGTGACAGATGGAGTTCTTTTTATAAATACTACAATCACTATTCTTAATAGTGTCAAGGGAGTCTAGATTAATGCTTAATCTATAAACATCCATGAAATCCCTTCCCAGAATTGCATCATGGCTCATGGACTCATCAGCAACAATTATTAAATAAAAATGAATCTTTATTTCTTTCTTCATAATAAAGCACAACGTTTTTCCTTTTACATCAAGTTAGCTCTTATTTATAGTATGGTGGATAGTATTATAAAAGATATCGCGCTGCCTGAGTCTATGAGAGATTCTGCAATGATTGTTACACAAGAATAATAAACAAAAAAAATTTGGATTTATCTTACATAGTTGTTGTTGTTCATATATCTGCGGGAGGCAGATATTTGCGAAGGCTTGCTGCATCTGCTCCGGGTTGGCGAATCGTTGGATGCGAGCTTGATCCCTCAAATTTTCTGATGGCATTCCCTCGATGATTTGCTCTAAAAGCTCATCTGTGTCCAGGTTTATGGGTTGAGCTAACATCATCTTTTCCTCGAAGTACTTCGCACAACGCTCGGTTTCCTGCCATTTACGTTGCTCGAACTTGCTACACTGCTCGGACTTAGAAGATATTTGCCCGAAAGCCATAATTAGCTGCTCGCATAACCTTTCGAAAGGTTCCAGCATCCTAGTAGGGTTGGCAAGTAACCAACGCTGTGCCTTTCCCTTAAGCTTGGTAACAAACAGCATCCAATGTTTTTAAGGTGCTCCACCCAGTTGCGAGCACACATGTTTTCGTCAAAGTCTATGGCTGCTTCTTTGGCGAAAGACAATGATGCTGCTGATGCAGCCCGGCTGGTGGCTCTGTCGGCGTTAAAAACGAGGTTGTTATTGTCTGCTGAACCGAATTCTGCCAAACTGCTGGTGTTGCCACCCGATACGATGCCTTGCAGGGCTGCCGAAACGTTCAGGATTGCAGTGCTGCCACCAGATGCGTTGTCGTTTGAGGTTGGTGGTACGATCAGACTGGCAGGGTTGCCAATCGATGCATGCACATGCGACTGCGGTAGAATGTTCGAGACTCCAACTGCTTATTGTTTTGTGTGTTGTTGTGTGGCGCCACGTGTTTGCGCCTTCTGCAACAAACTGCTATGCGCACCAACTTCTGCCTGCAGTTGCCTGATGATAGCAAGAAGCTCATGTTGCTCGAGAGCATCTCGGGAAATCGCCCTCTGTGCAGCCGCTGGTGCGTTGTCCGGTTCGGTGCCCTCGGCGCCTTGAAGTTCTTGCGTCCCTCTCCAGAATTCTCGTTAGCGGGTTGATCCTCTCCATTGTTTTGGTTGGCGTCTTGATCTTGTCCATGGTTTTGGTTGGCGTCCTCACGTGGTGCATGGCCGCGTTCTTCACGAGGAACACGCACAAGGCGAGCCATTAATTCGGCTTTAAGGCCTTGAGTTGGCAATCCCAACGCGGAAAGCCATCTTTTTAACTACACAACCGAGTATTCGTTAAAGTTTATGTCGTCCATTGCTTAGATCTGATCCCACTTCTGAATTTGTGAAAGAAGGTTTTACAAAATACACTGTAATACACGGTTTCACTTAAGGAGCGTCCACTTTATTCAGCTCGTGTACTAAGAATGTCCAATCTTGGGCTTGCTTACAGATAATGTTATCCTTAATGTTAGTTTAACATTTACAATCGAGAGTTTTATCGGACCTAAGTTGACCATATACTCAGCCTACTACAATTCGGCCATTCTGCGACTTGGATCCCCTGATCCTGAGATTCTTAAGGCGAAAGTTAAAGCTAATTACATTACTCTTATCTTATTACGACGTTTAATCATATTATCTTATGTCTTACAGTGATTTCCTTTTTCCTATCCATGGTCTTATATTTTGAGCAGTTGCTCCTTAACAATCTCATTTCCTAACAGTTGCTCCTTAACAATCCCATTTCCTAACAGTTGCTGCTTAACAATCTCATTTCCTAACAGTTGCTCCTTAACAATCTTTTCTTCTACCAATTGTTCCCTAACAGTCTTATTTTTAGTTAGGCAATCCGTACAAAAAGAATCTGATAACTCAGCCATTGCATGTCGTTGTCCCTTCGTCCCACACAACAGGTTCAAGTTGTAGGTGTGACAGATGGAGTTCTTTTTATAAATACTACAATCACTATTCTTAATAGTGTCAAGGGAGTCTAGATTAATGCTTAATCTATAAACATCCATGAAATCCCTTCCCAGAATTGCATCATGGCTCATGGACTCATCAGCAACAATTATTAAATAAAAATGAATCTTTATTTCTTTCTTCATAATAAAGCACAACGTTTTTCCTTTTACATCAAGTTAGCTCTTATTTATAGTATGGTGGATAGTATTATAAAAGATATCGCGCTGCCTGAGTCTATGAGAGATTCTGCAATGATTGTTACACAAGAATAATGAACAAAAAAAATTTGGATTTATCTTACATAGTTGTTGTTGTTCATATATCTGCGGGAGGCAGATATTTGCGAAGGCTTGCTGCATCTGCTCCGGGTTGGCGAATCGTTGGATGCGAGCTTGATCCCTCAAATTTTCTGATGGCATTCCCTCGATGATTTGCTCTAAAAGCTCATCTGTGTCCAGGTTTATGGGTTGAGCTAACATCATCTTTTCCTCGAAGTACTTGGCACAACGCTCGGTTTCCTGCCATTTACGTTGCTCGAACTTGCTACACTGCTCGGACTTAGAAGATATTTGCCCGAAAGCCATAATTAGCTGCTCGCATAACCTTTCGAAAGGTTCCAGCATCCTAGTAGGGTTGGCAAGTAACCAACGCTGTGCCTTTCCCTTAAGCTTGGTAACAAACAGCATCCAATGTTTTTAAGGTGCTCCACCCAGTTGCGAGCACACATGTTTTCGTCAAAGTCTATGGCTGCTTCTTTGGCGAAAGACAATGATGCTGCTGATGCAGCCCGGCTGGTGGCTCTGTCGGCGTTAAAAACGAGGTTGTTATTGTCTGCTGAACCGAATTCTGCCAAACTGCTGGTGTTGCCACCCGATACGATGCCTTGCAGGGCTGCCGAAACGTTCAGGATTGCAGTGCTGCCACCAGATGCGTTGTCGTTTGAGGTTGGTGGTACGATCAGACTGGCAGGGTTGCCAATCGATGCATGCACATGCGACTGCGGTAGAATGTTCGAGACTCCAACTGCTTATTGTTTTGTGTGTTGTTGTGTGGCGCCACGTGTTTGCGCCTTCTGCAACAAACTGCGATGCGCACCAACTTCTGCCTGCAGTTGCCTGATGATAGCAAGAAGCTCATGTTGCTCGAGAGAATCTCGGGAAATCGCCCTCTGTGCAGCCGCTGGTGCGTTGTCCGGTTCGGTGCCCTCGGCGCCTTGAAGTTCTTGCGTCCCTCTCCAGAATTCTCGTTAGCGGGTTGATCCTCTCCATTGTTTTGGTTGGCGTCTTGATCTTGTCCATGGTTTTGGTTGGCGTCCTCACGTGGTGCATGGCCGCGTTCTTCACGAGGAACACGCACAAGGCGAGCCATTAATTCGGCTTTAAGGCCTTGAGTTGGCAATCCCAACGCGGAAAGCCATCTTTTTAACTACACAACCGAGTATTCGTTAAAGTTTATGTCGTCCATTGCTTAGATCTGATCCCACTTCTGAATTTGTGAAAGAGAAGGTTTTACAAAATACACTGTAATACACGGTTTCACTTAAGGAGCGTCCACTTTATTCAGCTCGTGTACTAAGAATGTCCAATCTTGGGCTTGCTTACAGATAATGTTATCCTTAATGTTAGTTTAACATTTACAATCGAGAGTTTTATCGGACCTAAGTTGACCATATACTCAGCCTACTACAATTCGGCCATTCTGCGACTTGGATCCCCTGATCCTGAGATTCTTAAGGCGAAAGTTAAAGCTAATTACATTACTCTTATCTTATTACGACGTTTAATCATATTATCTTATGTCTTACAGTGATTTACTTTTTCCTATCCATGGTCTTATATTTTGAGCAGTTGCTCCTTAACAATCTCATTTCCTAACAGTTGCTCCTTAACAATCCCATTTCCTAACAGTTGCTGCTTAACAATCTCATTTCCTAACAGTTGCTCCTTAACAATCTTTTCTTCTACCAATTGTTCCCTAACAGTCTTACTTTTAGTTAGGCAATCCGTACAAAAAGAATCTGATAACTCAGCCATTGCATGTCGTTGTCCCTTCGTCCCACACAACAGGTTCAAGTTGTAGGTGTGACAGATGGAGTTCTTTTTATAAATACTACAATCACTATTCTTAATAGTGTCAAGGGAGTCTAGATTAATGCTTAATCTATAAACATCCATGAAATCCCTTCCCAGAATTGCATCATGGCTCATGGACTCATCAGCAACAATTATTAAATCAAAATGAATCTTTATTTCTTTCTTCATAATAAAGCACAACGTTTTTCCTTTTACATCAAGTTAGCTCTTATTTATACCATAATATGGAGTGTTAACTTTATTAATGTGTATTCCATAAGGGACTTTGGATAGTATTATAAAAGATATCGCGCTGCCTGAGTCTATGAGAGATTCTGCAATGATTGTTACACAAGAATAATGAACAAAAAAAATTTGGATAGATCTTACATAGTTGTTGTTGTTCATATATCTGCGGGAGGCAGATATTTGCGAAGGCTTGCTGCATCTGCTCCGGGTTGGCGAATCGTTGGATGCGAGCTTGATCCCTCAAATTTTCTGATGGCATTCCCTCGATGATTTGCTCTAAAAGCTCATCTGTGTCCAGGTTGATGGGTTGAGCTAACATCATCTTTTCCTCGAAGTACTTGGCACAACGCTCGGTTTCCTGCCATTTACGTTGCTCGAACTTGCTACACTGCTCGGACTTAGAAGATATTTGCCCGAAAGCCATAATTAGCTGCTCGCATAACCTTTCGAAAGGTTCCAGCATCCTAGTAGGGTTGGCAAGTAACCAACGCTGTGCCTTTCCCTTAAGCTTGGTAACAAACAGCATCCAATGTTTTTAAGGTGCTCCACCCAGTTGCGAGCACACATGTTTTCGTCAAAGTCTATGGCTGCTTCTTTGGCGAAAGACAATGATGCTGCTGATGCAGCCCGGCTGGTGGCTCTGTCGGCGTTAAAAACGAGGTTGTTATTGTCTGCTGAACCGAATTCTGCCAAACTGCTGGTGTTGCCACGGGTGGCAATACGATGCCTTGCAGGGCTGCCGAAACGTTCAGGATTGCAGTGCTGCCACCAGATGCGTTGTCGTTTGAGGTTGGTGGTACGATCAGACTGGCAGGGTTGCCAATCGATGCATGCACATGCGACTGCGGTAGAATGTTCGAGACTCCAACTGCTTATTGTTTTTGTTGTTGTGTGGCGCCACGTGTCTGCTCCTTCTGCAACAAACTGCGATGCGCACCAACTTCTGCCTGCAGTTGCCTGATGATAGCAAGAAGCTCATGTTGCTCGAGAGCATCTCGGGAAATCGCCCTCTGTGCAGCCGCTGGTGCGTTGTCCGGTTCGGTGCCCTCGGCGCCTTGAAGTTCTTGGGCGGAGGCGTCCCTCTCCAGAATTCTCGTTAGCGGGTTGATCCTCTCCATTGTTTTGGTTGGCGTCTTGATCTTGTCCAT
Source organism: Drosophila biarmipes (assembly GCF_025231255.1). Lineage (NCBI taxonomy): Eukaryota > Metazoa > Arthropoda > Insecta > Diptera > Drosophilidae > Drosophila > Drosophila biarmipes. Next base: position 1,733,551 of record NW_026114528.1, on the reverse strand, counting down.
GGTTTTGGTTGGCGTCCTCACGTGGTGCATGGCCGCGTTCTTCACGAGGAACACGCACAAGGCGAGCCATTAATTCGGCTTTAAGGCTTTGAGTTGGCAATCCCAACGCGGAAAGCCATCTTTTTAACTACACAACCGAGTATTCGTTAAAGTTTATGTCGTCCATTGCTTAGATCTGATCCCACTTCTGAATTTGTGAAAGAGAAGGTTTTACAAAATACACTGTAATACACGGTTTCACTTAAGGAGCGTCCACTTTATTCAGCTCGTGTACTAAGAATGTCCAATCTTGGGCTTGCTTACAGATAATGTTATCCTTAATGTTAGTTTAACATTTACAATCGAGAGTTTTATCGGACCTAAGTTGACCATATACTCAGCCTCCTACAATTCGTCCATTCTGCGACTTTGATCCCCTGATCCTGAGATTCTTAAGGCGAAAGTTAAAGCTAGTTACATTAGTCTTATCTTATTACGACGTTTAATCACATTATCTTATGTCTTACAGTGATTTCCGTTTCCCTATCCATGGTCTTATATTTTGAGCACTCCAGACAACCTTATACGAATTTCGCGATACTTGAAAGCCTTCAACGTCCTGCAACAAGAACCTGTCGTTCCTAAGCCCTTTGGCTATAACATATGGTCCTTTATTCTTGGGGATCAACTTTCTCGCAACTCCAAGTTTTTTACCATGACATAATCCCTCTTTTCATAGTCCTAGGTCTTTTTCTTTGTCTTGTCAAAATAAGTCTTATTGTACGCCTGAGCTTTATTTTGATTATCTATTGCTTTTAGTTGAATTTCCTTTAAACTTTCTTTTGTAATTGTCGCCTTAGTTGAGTACAGTCGTACGAACTTAGTAAACCCGTCAACTATCAAAAATATGTGTTTATTTGCTCTTCCTTTATCTACTGGTCCGTAGTGATCTATATGCAGTAACTCGAATGGCTTATCCCCTTTCGGAATGCTATACAGAAAACCTTCTGATTTCCCCGTTTTTTGAGCAAATGCAACACATTTTAGGCAATTTTCGATGTGACTACTGCACTTCTCTTTCATCTTATTAAACCAATACGTTCAATAAGTTCATTGTGGTATTTATGTAAAACATGACTATCCAGTTGGTCCCGAACTTGTAAAATATTTGAATCCTTTGATTGACAAATTAACAGATTTCAAAACTATTGGCTTTAACTGTCAATACATGACACGTACTTATAGCATCTACGTGCTGCATATTATTTCCCGATCGTTGAACTACTTCGTAATCAAAATTTTGAAGCTCGATTGCCCATCGGGCACTTCGGTTTAGGTCAGTCCTATTTAAAGTAAGGGTCAAAGAATTGCAATCGGTTATTATCTTAAAAGGCTGTCCATGAAGGTAAATTCGAAACCTGCGAAGAGCGTATATGATAGCCAATGTTTCTAACTCAAAGCTGTAGTACTTGGACTCAGTCTTCGTCGTTCGCTTTGAGAAATAAAACACGGGATAAAGTTTTCCATCACATTTCTTTTGCAATAAAACTGCACCGAAACCTAAAGAACTTGCATCGCAATGTAACTCGACATCGTCTTTGTGAACATAAATAGTCAATCTCCTGTCTCAATTAGTTTTTTCTTAAGACTCGAAAAACAATTAAACTCTTTTGTAATTAAACTCGTTGTGTAATTTTACTGGAGTCGGAAAGTTTTTGATAGCATCTGCTCTAATTCCTAAATCCATTTATCCAGCCGCAGCTATAACTTTTTATTAACTAATTGAATAAACACTTCCTTTGATGTACTTAAATGTTCCTCTATATCTGTGCCATCCATATATACAATACCCTTATTTTCTCTAATCAAATCGGAAAAAATGTTGTTTACGAAACGTTGAAAAACGGCTGAAGCATTTTTTATTCCAATGGACATCCTCAAAAATTCAAACTGTCCTAAAGGAGTCACAAAGGACGTGTACCTTATCGAATCTTCGCTCACGAATAAGTGAAAATATTTAGATCGAGCTTCGAAAATACATTTTTATTGACTAGCTTGTCCAAGAGGTCATCCATTATAGGCAGAGGATAGTTGTCTTTAATTAAAACCTTATATAGCGTGCGATAGTCTATGCATAACCTAAGATCTCCAGTTTTCTTCTTTACCAAAACGATTGGAGAAGCATATTCCGAGTCACTATTTCTTATAATACCTTTATCTAGGTATTCGTCTAACATTTTTTCGAGCTGATCCTTTTCACTATATGATAACCGCCTAGGTGAACAACTGAATGGCTTCGATTTTTCTAAATTAATTTTCATTTCGCATCTGGTGAAAGGTATTTTTGGTCTTTTTTTAGTATCTTATAACGTATTAAACATTTTGATAAACCTGCACTTGGTCTCGTAGTCAATTTCATTACCACAGCTTTATTCCGGGAATTTATTGTGCACAACGATGATACTTGACATATCCTCATCAAATGTTTCTTCTAAAACGCTCTTTGTAAGATTTACGGTTTGTTTCCCAATAGTTTCTCCTCAAAAGTTTCATTTCCTAAAAGTCGGTTCATAACAGTCTCTTCTCCTACCAGTTGCTCCTTAACAATCTTATTTCCTAACAGTTGCTGCTTAACAATCTCATTTCCTAACAGTTGCTCCTTAACAATCTTTTCTTTTACCAATTGTTCCCTAACAGTCTTATTTTTAGTTAGGCAATCCGTACAAAAAGAATCTGATAACTCAGCCATTGCATGTCGTTGTCCCTTCGTCCCACACAACAGGTTCAAGTTGTAGGTGTGACAGATGGAGTTCTTTTTATAAATACTACAATCACTATTCTTAATAGTGTCAAGGGAGTCTAGATTAATGCTTAATCTATAAACATCCATGAAATCCCTTCCCAGAATTGCATCATGGCTCATGGACTCATCAGCAACAATTATTAAATCAAAATGAATCTTTATTTCTTTCTTCATAATAAAGCACAACGTTTTTCCTTTTACATCAAGTTAGCTCTTATTTATACCATAATATGGAGTGTTAACTTTATTAATGTCTATTCCATAAGAGACTTTGGATAGTATTATAAAAGATATCGCGCTGCCTGAGTCTATGAGAGATTCTGCAATGATTGTTACACAAGAATAATGAACAAAAAAAATTTGGATAGATCTTACATAGTTGTTGTTGTTCATATATCTGCGGGAGGCAGATATTTGCGAAGGCTTGCTGCATCTGCTCCGGGTTGGCGAATCGTTGGATGCGAGCTTGATCCCTCAAATTTTCTGATGGCATTCCCTCGATGATTTGCTCTAAAAGCTCATCTGTGTCCAGGTTGATGGGTTGAGCTAACATCATCTTTTCCTCGAAGTACTTGGCACAACGCTCGGTTTCCTGCCATTTACGTTGCTCGAACTTGCTACACTGCTCGGACTTAGAAGATATTTGCCCGAAAGCCATAATTAGCTGCTCGCATAACCTTTCGAAAGGTTCCAGCATCCTAGTAGGGTTGGCAAGTAACCAACGCTGTGCCTTTCCCTTAAGCTTGGTAACAAACAGCATCCAATGTTTTTAAGGTGCTCCACCCAGTTGCGAGCACACATGTTTTCGTCAAAGTCTATGGCTGCTTCTTTGGCGAAAGACAATGATGCTGCTGATGCAGCCCGGCTGGTGGCTCTGTCGGCGTTAAAAACGAGGTTGTTATTGTCTGCTGAACCGAATTCTGCCAAACTGCTGGTGTTGCCACGGGTGGCAATACGATGCCTTGCAGGGCTGCCGAAACGTTCAGGATTGCAGTGCTGCCACCAGATGCGTTGTCGTTTGAGGTTGGTGGTACGATCAGACTGGCAGGGTTGCCAATCGATGCATGCACATGCGACTGCGGTAGAATGTTCGAGACTCCAACTGCTTATTGTTTTTGTTGTTGTGTGGCGCCACGTGTCTGCGCCTTCTGCAACAAACTGCGATGCGCACCAACTTCTGCCTGCAGTTGCCTGATGATAGCAAGAAGCTCATGTTGCTCGAGAGAATCTCGGGAAATCGCCCTCTGTGCAGCCGCTGGTGCGTTGTCCGGTTCGGTGCCCTCGGCGCCTTGAAGTTCTTGGGCGGAGGCGTTCCTCTCCAGAATTCTCGTTAGCGGGTTGATCCTCTCCATTGTTTTGGTTGGCGTCTTGATCTTGTCCATGGTTTTGGTTGGCGTCCTCACGTGGTGCATGGCCGCGTTCTTCACGAGGAACACGCACAAGGCGAGCCATTAATTCGGCTTTAAGGCTTTGAGTTGGCAATCCCAACGCGGAAAGCCATCTTTTTAACTACACAACCGAGTATTCGTTAAAGTTTATGTCGTCCATTGCTTAGATCTGATCCCACTTCTGAATTTGTGAAAGAGAAGGTTTTACAAAATACACTGTAATACACGGTTTCACTTAAGGAGCGTCCACTTTATTCAGCTCGTGTACTAAGAATGTCCAATCTTGGGCTTGCTTACAGATAATGTTATCCTTAATGTTAGTTTAACATTTACAATCGAGAGTTTTATCGGACCTAAGTTGACCATATACTCAGCCTACTACAATTCGTCCATTCTGCGACTTGGATCCCCTGATCCTGAGATTCTTAAGGCGAAAGTTAAAGCTAATTACATTACTCTTATCTTATTACGACGTTTAATCACATTATCTTATGTCTTACAGTGATTTCCTTTTCCCTATCCATGGTCTTATATTTTGAGCACTCCAGACAACCTTATACGAATTTCGCGATACTTGAAAGCCTTCAACGTCCTGCAACAAGAACCTGTCGTTCCTAAGCCCTTTGGCTATAACATATGGTCCTTTATTCTTGGGGATCAACTTTCTCGCAACTCCAAGTTTTTTACCATGACATAATCCCTCTTTTCATAGTCCTAGGTCTTTTTCTTTGTCTTGTCAAAATAAGTCTTATTGTACGCCTGAGCTTTATTTTGATTATCTATTGCTTTTAGTTGAATTTCCTCTAAACTTTCTTTTGTAATTGTCGCCTTAGTTGAGTACAGTCGTACGAACTTAGTAAACCCGTCAACTATCAAAAATATGTGTTTATTTGCTCTTCCTTTATCTACTGGTCCGTAGTGATCTATATGCAGTAACTCGAATGGCTTATCCCCTTTCGGAATGCTATACAGAAAACCTTCTGATTTCCCCGTTTTTTGAGCAAATGCAACACATTTTAGGCAATTTTCGATGTGACTACTGCACTTCTCTTTCATCTTATTAAACCAATACGTTCAATAAGTTCATTTTGGTATTTATGTAAAACATGACTATCCAGTTGGTTCCGAACTTGTAAAATATTTGAATCCTTTGATTGACAAATTAACAGATTTCAAAACTATTGGCTTTAACTGTCAATACATGACACGTACTTATAGCATCTACGTGCTGCATATTATTTCCCGATCGTTGAACTACTTCGTAATCAAAATTTTGAAGCTCGATTGCCCATCGGGCACTTCGGTTTAGGTCAGTCCTATTTAAAGTAAGGGTCAAAGAATTGCAATCGGTTATTATCTTAAAAGGCTGTCCATGAAGGTAAATTCGAAACCTGCGAAGAGCGTATATGATAGCCAATGTTTCTAACTCAAAGCTGTGGTACTTGGACTCAGTCTTCGCCGTTCGCTTTGAGAAATAAAACACGGGATAAAGTTTTCCATCACATTTCTTTTGCAATAAAATTGCACCGAAACCTAAAGAACTTGCATCGCAATGTAACTCGACATCGTCTTTGTGAACATAAATAGTCAAACTCCTGTCTCAATTAGTTTTTTCTTAAGACTCGAAAAACAATTAAACTCTTTTGTAATTAAACTCGTTGAGTAATTTTACTGGAGTCGGAAAGTTTTGGATAGCATCTGCTCTAATTCCTAAATCCATTTATCCAGCCGCAGCTATAACTTTTTATTAACTAATTGAATAAACACTTCCTTTGATGTACTTAAATGTTCCTCTATATCTGTGCCATCCATATATACAATACCCTTATTTTCTCTAATCAAATCGGAAAAAATGTTGTTTACGAAACGTTGAAAAACGGCTGAAGCATTTTTTATTCCAATGGACATCCTCAAAAATTCAAACTGTCCTAAAGGAGTCACAAAGGACGTGTACCTTATCGAATCTTCGCTCACGAATAAGTGAAAATATTTAGATCGAGCTTCGAAAATACATTTTTATTGACTAGCTTGTCCAAGAGGTCATCCATTATAGGCAGAGGATAGTTGTCTTTAATTAAAACCTTATATAGCGTGCGATAGTCTATGCATAACCTAAGATCTCCAGTTTTCTTCTTTACCAAAATGATTGGAGAAGCATATTCCGAGTCACTATTTCTTATAATACCTTTATCTAGGTATTCGTCTAACATTTTTTCGAGCTGATCCTTTTCACTATATGATAACCGCCTAGGTGAACAACTGAATGGCTTCGATTTTTCTAAATTAATTTTCATTTCGCATCTGGTGAAAGGTATTTTTGGTCTTTTTTTAGTATCTTATAACGTATTAAACATTTTGATAAACCTGCACTTGGTCTCGTAGTCAATTTCATTACCACAGCTTTATTCCGGGAATTTATTGTGCACAACGATGATACTTGACATATCCTCATCAAATGTTTCTTCTAAAACGCTCTTTGTAAGATTTACGGTTTGTTTCCCAATAGTTTCTCCTCAAAAGTTTCATTTCCTAAAAGTCGGTTCATAACAGTCTCTTCTCCTACCAGTTGCTCCTCAACAATCTCATTTCCTAACAGTTGCTGCTTAACAATCTCTTTTCATAACAGTTGCTCCTTAACAATCTTTTCTTTTACCAATTGTTCCCTAACTGTCTTATTTTTAGTTAGGCAATCCGTACAAAAAGAATCTGATAACTCAGCCATTGCATGTCGTTGTCCCTTCGTCCCACACAACAGGTTCAAGTTGTAGGTGTGACAGATGGAGTTCTTTTTATAAATACTACAATCACTATTCTTAATAGTGTCAAGGGAGTCTAGATTAATGCTTAATCTATAAACATCCATGAAATCCCTTCCCAGAATTGCATCATGGCTCATGGACTCATCAGCAACAATTATTAAATCAAAATGAATCTTTATTTCTTTCTTCATAATAAAGCACAACGTTTTTCCTTTTACATCAAGTTAGCTCTTATTTATACCATAATATGGAGTGTTAACTTTATTAATGTGTATTCCATAAGAGACTTTGGATAGTATTATAAAAGATATCGCGCTGCCTGAGTCTATGAGAGATTCTGCAATGATTGTTACACAAGAATAATGAACAAAAAAAATTTGGATAGATCTTACATAGTTGTTGTTGTTCATATATCTGCGGGAGGCAGATATTTGCGAAGGCTTGCTGCATCTGCTCCGGGTTAACGAACCGTTGGATGCGAGCTTGATCCCTCAAATTTTCTGATGGCATTCCCTCGATGATTTGCTCTAAAAGCTCATCTGTGTCCAGGTTGATGGGTTGAGCTAACATCATCTTTTCCTCGAAGTACTTGGCACAACGCTCGGTTTCCTGCCATTTACGTTGCTCGAACTTGCTACACTGCTCGGACTTAGAAGATATTTGCCCGAAAGCCATAATTAGCTGCTCGCATAACCTTTCGAAAGGTTCCAGTATCCTAGTAGGGTTGGCAAGTAACCAACGCTGTGCCTTTCCCTTAAGCTTGGTAACAAACAGCATCCAATGTTTTTAAGGTGCTCCACCCAGTTGCGAGCACACATGTTTTCATCAAAGTCTATGGCTGCTTCTTTGGCGAAAGACAATGATGCTGCTGATGCAGCCCGGCTGGTGGCTCTGTCGGCGTTAAAAACGAGGTTGTTATTGTCTGCTGAACCGAATTCTGCCAAACTGCTGGTGTTGCCACCCGATGCGATGCCTTGCAGGGCTGCCGAAACGTTCAGGATTGCAGTGCTGCCACCAGATGCGTTGTCGTTTGAGGTTGGTGGTACGATCAGACTGGCAGGGTTGCCAATCGATGCATGCACATGCGACTGCGGTAGAATGTTCGAGACTCCAACTGCTTATTGTTTTTGTTGTTGTGTGGCGCCACGTGTCTGCGCCTTCTGCAACAAACTGCGATGCGCACCAACTTCTGCCTGCAGTTGCCTGATGATAGCAAGAAGCTCATGTTGCTCGAGAGCATCTCGGGAAACCGCCCTCTGTGCAGCCGCTGGTGCGTTGTCCGGTTCGGTGCCCTCGGCGCCTTGAAGTTCTTGCGTCCCTCTCCAGAATTCTCGTTAGCGGGTTGATCCTCTCCATTGTTTTGGTTGGCGTCTTGATCTTGTCCATGGTTTTGGTTGGCGTCCTCACGTGGTGCATGGCCGCGTTCTTCACGAGGAACACGCACAAGGCGAGCCATTAATTCGGCTTTAAGGCCTTGAGTTGGCAATCCGCGGAAAGCCATCTTTTTAACTACACAACCGAGTATTCGTTAAAGTTTATGTCGTCCATTGCTTAGATCTGATCCCACTTCTGAATTTGTGAAAGAGAAGGTTTTACAAAATACACTGTAATACACGGTTTCACTTAAGGAGCGTCCACTTTATTCAGCTCGTGTACTAAGAATGTCCAATCTTGGGCTTGCTTACAGATAATGTTATCCTTAATGTTAGTTTAACATTTACTATCGAGAGTTTTATCGGACCTAAGTTGACCATATACTCAGCCTACTACAATTCGGCCATTCTGCGACTTGGATCCCCTGATCCTGAGATTCTTAAGGCGAAAGTTAAAGCTAATTACATTACTCTTATCTTATTACGACGTTTAATCACATTATCTTATGTCTTACAGTGATTTCCTTTTCCCTATCCATGGTCTTATATTTTGAGCACTCCAGACAACCTTATACAAATTTCGCGATACTTGAAAGCCTTCAACGTCCTGCAACAAGAACCTGTCGTTCCTAAGCCCTTTGGCTATAACATATGGTCCTTTATTCTTGGGGATCAACTTTCTCGCAACTCCAAGTTTTTTACCATGACATAATCCCTCTTTTCATAGTCCTAGGTCTTTTTCTTTGTCTTGTCAAAATAAGTCTTATTGTACGCCTGAGCTTTATTTTGATTATCTATTGCTTTTAGTTGAATTTCCTTTAAACTTTCTTTTGTAATTGTCGCCTTAGTTGAGTACAGTCGTACGAACTTAGTAAACCCGTCAACTATCAAAAATATGTGTTTATTTGCTCTTCCTTTATCTACTGGTCCGTAGTGATCTATATGCAGTAACTCGAATGGCTTATCCCCTTTCGGAATGCTATACAGAAAACCTTCTGATTTCCCCGTTTTTGAGCAAATGCAACACATTTTAGGCAATTTTCGATGTGACTACTGCACTTCTCTTTTATCTTATTAAACCAATACGTTCAATAAGTTCATTGTGGTATTTATGTAAAACATGACTATCCAGTTGGTCCCGAACTTGTAAAATATTTGAATCCTTTGATTGACAAATTAACAGATTTCAAAACTATTGGCTTTAACTGTCAATACATGACACGTACTTATAGCATCTACGTGCTGCATATTATTTCCCGATCGTTGAACTACTTCGTAATCAAAATTTTGAAGCTCGATTGCCCATCGGGCACTTCGGTTTAGGTCAGTCCTATTTAAAGTAAGGGTCAAAGAATTGCAATCGGTTATTATCTTAAAAGGCTGTCCATGAAGGTAAATTCGAAACCTGCGAAGAGCGTATATGATAGCCAATGTTTCTAACTCAAAGCTGTGGTACTTGGACTCAGTCTTCGTCGTTCGCTTTGAGAAATAAAACACGGGATAAAGTTTTCCATCACATTTCTTTTGCAATAAAACTGCACCGAAACCTAAAGAACTTGCATTGCAATGTAACTCGACATCGTCTTTGTGAAGATAAATAGTCAATCTCCTGTCTCAATTAGTTTTTTCTTAAGACTCGAAAAACAATTAAACTCTTTTGTAATTAAACTCGTTGTGTAATTTTACTGGAGTCGGAAAGTTTTTGATAGCATCTGCTCTAATTCCTAAATCCATTTATCCAGCCGCAGCTTTAATTTTTTATTAACTAATTGAATTAACACTTCCTTTGATGTACTTAAATGTTCCTCTATATCTGTGCCATCCATATATACAATACCCTTATTTTCTCTAATCAAATCGGAAAAAATGTTGTTTACGAAACGTTGAAAAACGGCTGAAGCATTTTTTATTCCAATGGACATCCTCAAAAATTCAAACTGTCCTAAAGGAGTCACAAAGGACGTGTACCTTATCGAATCTTCGCTCACGAATAAGTGAAAATATTTAGATCGAGCTTCGAAAATACATTTTTATTGACTAGCTTGTCCAAGAGGTCATCCATTATAGGCAGAGGATAGTTGTCTTTAATTAAAACCTTATATAGCGTGCGATAGTCTATGCATAACCTAAGATCTCCAGTTTTCTTCTTTACCAAAACGATTGGAGAAGCATATTCCGAGTCACTACTTCTTATAATACCTTTGTCTAGGTATTCGTCTAACATTTTTTCGAGCTGATCCTTTTCACTATATGATAACCGCCTAGGTGAACAACTGAATGGCTTCGATTTTTCTAAATTAATTTTCATTTCGCATCTGGTGAAAGGTATTTTTGATCTTTTTTTAGTATCTTATAACGTATTAAACATTTTGATAAACCTGCACTTGGTCTCGTAGTCAATTTCATTACCACAGCTTTATTCCGGGAATTTATTGTGCACAACGATGATACTTGACATATCCTCATCAAATGTTTCTTCTAAAACGCTCTTTGTAAGATTTACGGTTTGTTTCCCAATAGTTTCTCCTCAAAAGTTTCATTTCCTAAAAGTCGGTTCATAACAGTCTCTTCTCCTACCAGTTGCTCCTTAACAATCTCATTTCCTAACAGTTGCTCCTTAACAATCTTTTCTTCTACCAATTGTTCCCTAACAGTCTTATTTTTAGTTAGGCAATCCGTACAAAAAGAATCTGATAACTCAGCCATTGCATGTCGTTGTCCCTTCGTCCCACACAACAGGTTCAAGTTGTAGGTGTGACAGATGGAGTTCTTTTTATAAATACTACAATCACTATTCTTAATAGTGTCAAGGGAGTCTAGATTAATGCTTAATCTATAAACATCCATGAAATCCCTTCCCAGAATTGCATCATGGCTCATGGACTCATCAGCAACAATTATTAAATCAAAATGAATCTTTATTTCTTTCTTCATAATAAAGCACATTGTTTTTCCTTTTACATCAAGTTAGCTCTTATTTATACCATAATATGGAGTGTTAACTTTATTAATGTGTATTCCATAAGGGACTTTGGATAGTATTATAAAAGATATCGCGCTGCCTGAGTCTATGAGAGATTCTGCAATGATTGTTACACAAGAATAATGAACAAAATTTGGATAGATCTAACATAGTTGTTGTTGTTCATATATCTGCGGGAGGCAGATATTTGCGAAGGCTTGCTGCATCTGCTCCGGTTGGCGAATCGTTGGATGCGAGCTTGATCCCTCAAATTTTCTGATGGCATTCCCTCGATGATTTGCTCTAAAAGCTCATCTGTGTCCAGGTTGATGGGTTGAGCTAACATCATCTTTTCCTCGAAGTACATGGCACAACGCTCGGTTTCCTGCCATTTACGTTGCTCGAACTTGCTACACTGCTCGGACTTAGAAGATATTTGCCCGAAAGCCATAATTAGCTGCTCGCATAACCTTTCGAAAGGTTCCAGTATCCTAGTAGGGTTGGCAAGTAACCAACGCTGTGCCTTTCCCTTAAGCTTGGTAACAAACAGCATCCAATGTTTTTAAGGTGCTCCACCCAGTTGCGAGCACACATGTTTTCATCAAAGTCTATGGCTGCTTCTTTGGCGAAAGACAATGATGCTGCTGATGCAGCCCGGCTGGTGGCTCTGTCGGCGTTAAAAACGAGGTTGTTATTGTCTGCTGAACCGAATTCTGCCAAACTGCTGGTGTTGCCACCCGATGCGATGCCTTGCAGGGCTGCCGAAACGTTCAGGATTGCAGTGCTGCCACCAGATGCGTTGTCGTTTGAGGTTGGTGGTACGATCAGACTGGCAGGGTTGCCAATCGATGCATGCACATGCGACTGCGGTAGAATGTTCGAGACTCCAACTGCTTATTGTTTTTGTTGTTGTGTGGCGCCACGTGTGTGCGCCTTCTGCAACAAACTGCGATGCGCACCAACTTCTGCCTGCAGTTGCCTGATGATAGCAAGAAGCTCATGTAGCTCGAGAGCATCTTGGGAAATCGCCCTCTGTGCGGCCGCTGGTGCGTTGTCCGGTTCGGTGCCCTCGGCGCCTTGAAGTTCTTGGGCGGAGGCGTCCCTCTCCAGAATTCTCGTTAGCGGGTTGATCCTCTCCATTGTTTTGGTTGGCGTCTTGATCTTGTCCATGGTTTTGGTTGGCGTCCTCACGTGGTGCATGGCCGCGTTCTTCACGAGGAACACGCACAAGGCGAGCCATTAATTCGGCTTTAAGGCCTTGAGTTGGCAATCCGCGGAAAGCCATCTTTTTAACTACACAACCGAGTATTCGTTAAAGTTTATGTCGTCCATTGCTTAGATCTGATCCCACTTCTGAATTTGTGAAAGAGAAGGTTTTACAAAATACACTGTAATACACGGTTTCACTTAAGGAGCGTCCACTTTATTCAGCTCGTGTACTAAGAATGTCCAATCTTGGGCTTGCTTACAGATAATGTTATCCTTAATGTTAGTTTAACATTTACAATCGAGAGTTTTATCGGACCTAAGTTGACCATATACTCAGCCTACTACAATTCGGCCATTCTGCGACTTGGATCCCCTGATCCTGAGATTCTTAAGGTGAAAGTTAAAGCTAATTACATTACTCTTATCTTATTACGACGTTTAATCACATTATCTTATGTCTTACAGTGATTTCCTTTTCCCTATCCATGGTCTTATATTTTGAGCACTCCAGACAACCTTATACAAATTTCGCGATACTTGAAAGCCTTCAACGTCCTGCAACAAGAACCTGTCGTTCCTAAGCCCTTTGGCTATAACATATGGTCCTTTATTCTTGGGGATCAACTTTCAACTCCAAGTTTTTTACCATGACATAATCCCTCTTTTCATAGTCCTAGGTCTTTTTCTTTGTCTTGTCAAAATAAGTCTTATTGTACGCCTGAGCTTTATTTTGATTATCTATTGCTTTTAGTTGAATTTCCTCTAAACTTTCTTTTGTAATTGTCGCCTTAGTTGAGTACAGTCGTACGAACTTAGTAAACCCGTCAACTATCAAAAATATGTGTTTATTTGCTCTTCCTTTATCTACTGGTCCGTAGTGATCTATATGCAGTAACTCGAATGGCTTATCCCCTTTCGGAATGCTGTACAGAAAACCTTCTGATTTCCCCGTTTTTTGAGCAAATGCAACACATTTTAGGCAACTTTCGATGTGACTACTGCACTTCTCTTTCATCTTATTAAACCAATACGTTCAATATGTTCATTGTGGTATTTATGTAAAACATGACTATCCAGTTGGTCCCGAACTTGTAAAATATTTGAATCCTTTGATTGACAAATTAACAGATTTCAAAACTATTGGCTTTAACTGTCAATACATGACACGTACTTATAGCATCTACGTGCTGCATATTATTTTCCGATCGTTGAACTACTTCGTAATCAAAATTTTGAAGCTCGATTGCCCATCGGGCACTTCGGTTTAGGTCAGTCCTATTTAAAGTAAGGGTCAAAGAATTGCAATCGGTTATTATCTTAAAAGGCTGTCCATGAAGGTAAATTCGAAACCTGCGAAGAGCGTATATGATAGCCAATGTTTCTAACTCAAAGCTGTGGTACTTGGACTCAGTCTTCGTCGTTCGCTTTGAGAAATAAAACACGGGATAAAGTTTTCCATCACATTTCTTTTGCAATAAAACTGCACCGAAACCTAAAGAACTTGCATTGCAATGTAACTCGACATCGTCTTTGTGAAGATAAATAGTCAATCTCCTGTCTCAATTAGTTTTTTCTTAAGACTCGAAAAACAATTAAACTCTTTTGTAATTAAACTCGTTGTATAATTTTACTGGAGTCGGAAAGTTTTTGATAGCATCTGCTCTAATTCCTAAATCCATTTATCCAGCCGCAGCTATAACTTTTTATTAACTAATTGAATAAACACTTCCTTTGATGTACTTAAATGTTCCTCTATATCTGTGCCATCCATATATACAATACCCTTATTTTCTCTAATCAAATCGGAAAAAATGTTGTTTACGAAACGTTGAAAAACGGCTGAAGCATTTTTTATTCCAATGGACATCCTCAAAAATTCAAACTGTCCTAAAGGAGTCACAAAGGACGTGTACCTTATCGAATCTTCGCTCACGAATAAGTGAAAATATTTAGATCGAGCTTCGAAAATACATTTTTATTGACTAGCTTGTCCAAGAGGTCATCCATTATAGGCAGAGGATAGTTGTCTTTAATTAAAACCTTATATAGCGTGCGATAGTCTATGCATAACCTAAGATCTCCAGTTTTCTTCTTTACCAAAACGATTGGAGAAGCACTATTTCTTATAATACCTTTATCTAGGTATTCGTCTAACATTTTTTCGAGTTGATCCTTTTCACTATATGATAACCGCCTAGGTGAACAACTGAATGGCTTCGGTTTTTCTAAATTAATTTTCATTTCGCATCTGGTGAAAGGTATTTTTGGTCTTTTTTTAGTATCTTATAACATATTAAACATTTTGATAAACCTGCATTTGGTCTCGTAGTCAATTTCATTACCACAGCTTTATTCTGGGAATTTATTGTGCACAACGATGATACTTGACATATCCTCATCAAATGTTTCTTCTAAAACGCTCTTTGTAAGATTTACGGTTTGTTTCCCAATAGTTTCTCCTCAAAAGTTTCATTTCCTCATTTCCTAACAGTTGCTCCTTAACAATCTCATTTCCTAACAGTTGCTGCTTAACAATCTCATTTCCTAACAGTTGCTCCTTAACAATCTTTTCTTCTACCAATTGTTCCCTAACAATCCGTACAAAAAGAATCTGATAACTCAGCCATTGCATGTCGTTGTCCCTTCGTCCAACACAACAGGTTCAAGTTGTAGGTGTGACAGATGGAGTTCTTTTTATAAATACTACAATCACTATTCTTAATAGTGTCAAGGGAGTCTAGATTAATGCTTAATCTATAAACATCCATGAAATCCCTTCCCATAATTGCATCATGGCTCATGGACTCATCAGCAACAATTATTAAATCAAAATGAATCTTTATTTCTTTCTTCATAATAAAGCACAACGTTTTTCCTTTTACATCAAGTTAGCTCTTATTTATACCATAATATGGAGTGTTAACTTTATTAATGTGTATTCCATAAGGGACTTTGGATAGTATTATAAAAGATATCGCGCTGCCTGAGTCTATGAGAGATTCTGCAATGATTGTTACACAAGAATAATGAACAAAAAAAATTTGGATAGATCTTACATAGTTGATGTTGTTCATATATCTGCGGGAGGCACATATTTGCGAAGGCTTGCTGCATCTGCTACGGGTTGGCGAATCGTTGGATGCGAGCTTGATCCCTCAAATTTTCTGATGGCATTCCCTCGATGATTTGCTCTAAAAGCTCATCTGTGTCCAGGTTGATGGGTTGAGCTAACATCATCTTTTCCTCGAAACACATGGCACAACGCTCGGTTTCCTGTCATTTACGTTGCTCGAACTTGCTACACTGCTCGGACTTAGAAGATATTTGCCCGAAAGCCATAATTAGCTGCTCGCATAACCTTTCGAAAGGTTCCAGCATCCTAGTAGGGTTGGCAAGTAACCAACGCTGTGCCTTTCCCTTAAGCTTGGTAACAAACAGCATCCAATGTTTTTAAGGTGCTCCACCCAGTTGCGAGCACACATGTTTTCGTCAAAGTCTATGGCTGCTTCTTTGGCGAAAGACAATGATCCTGCTGATGCAGCCCGGCTGGTGGCTCTGTCGGCGTTAAAAACGAGGTTGTTATTGTCTGCTGAACCGAATTCTGCCAGACTGCTGGTGTTGCCACCCGATACGATGCCTTGCAGGGCTGCCGAAACGTTCAGGATTGCAGTGCTGCCACCAGATGCGTTGTCGTTTGAGGTTGGTGGTACGATCAGACTGGCAGGGTTGCCAATCGATGCATGCACATGCGACTGCGGTAGAATGTTCGAGACTCCAACTGCTTATTGTTTTTGTTGTTGTGTGGCGCCACGTGTCTGCGCCTTCTGCAACAAACTGCGATGCGCACCAACTTCTGCCTGCAGTTGCCTGATGATAGCAAGAAGCTCATGTTGCTCGAGAGCATCTCGGGAAATCGCCCTCTGTGCAGCCGCTGGTGCGTTGTCCGGTTCGGTGCCCTCGGCGACTTGAAGTTCTTGGGCGGAGGCGTCCCTTTCCAGAATTCTCGTTAGCGGGTTGATCCTCTCTATTGTTTTGGTTGGCGTCTTGATCTTGTCCATGGTTTTGGTTGGCGTCCTCACGTGGTGCATGGCCGCGTTCTTCACGAGGAACACGCACAAGGCGAGCCATTAATTCGGCTTTAAGGCTTTGAGTTGGCAATCCCAACGCGGAAAACCATCTTTTTAACTACACAACCGGGTATTCGTTAAAGTTTATGTCGTCCATTGCTTAGATCTGATCCCACTTCTGAATTTGTGAAAGAGAAGGTTTTACAAAATACACTGTAATACACGGTTTCACTTAAGGAGCGTCCACTTTATTCAGCTCGTGTACTAAGAATGTCCAATCTTGGGCTTGCTTACAGATAATGTTATCCTTAATGTTAGCTTAACATTTACAATCGAGAGTTTTATCGGACCTAAGTTGACCATATACTCAGCCTACTACAATTCGGGCATTCTGCGACTTGGATCCCCTGATCCTGAGATTCTTAAGGCGAAAGTGAAAGCTAATTACATTACTCTTATCTTATTACGACGTTTAATCATATTATCTTATGTCTTACAGTGACTTCCTTTTCCCTATCCATGGTCTTATTTTTTGAGCACTCCAGACAACCTTATACGAATTTCGCGATACTTGAAAGCCTTCAACGTCCTGCAACAAGAACCTGTGGTTCCTAAGCCCTTTGGCTATAACATATGGTCCTTTATTCTTGGGGATCAACTTTCTCGCAACTCCAAGTTTTTTACCATGACATAATCCCTCTTTTCATAGTCCTAGGTCTTTTTCTTTGTCTTGTCAAAATAAGTCTTATTGTACGCCTGAGATTTATTTTGATTATCTATTTCTTTTAGTTGAATTTCCTCTAAACTTTCTTTTGTAATTGTCGCCTTAGTTGAGTACAGTCGTACGAACTTAGTAAACCCGTCAACTATCAAAAATATGTGTTTATTTGCTCTTCCTTTATCTACTGGTCCGTAGTGATCTATATGCAGTAACTCGAATGGCTTATCCCCTTTCGGAATGCTGTACAGAAAACCTTCTGATTTCCCCGTTTTTTGAGCAAATGCAACACATTTTAGGCAACTTTCGATGTGACTACTGCACTTCTCTTTCATCTTATTAAACCAATACGTTCAATAAGTTCATTGTGGTATTTATGTAAAACATGACTATCCAGTTGGTCCAGAACTTGTTAAATATTTGAATCCTTTGACTGACAAATTTAGAGATTATCTTCAAAACTATTGGCTTTAACTGTCAATACATGACACCTACTTATAGCATCTACGTGCTGCATCTTATTTCCCGATCGTTGAACTACTTCGTAATCAAAATTTTGAAGCTCGATTGCCCATCGGGCACTTCGGTTTAGGTCAGTCCTATTTAAAGTAAGGGTCAAAGAATTGCAATCGGTTATTATCTTAAAAGGCTGTCCATGAAGGTAAATTCGAAACCTGCGAAGAGCGTATATGATAGCCAATGTTTCTAACTCAAAGCTGTGGTACTTGGACTCAGTCTTCGTCGTTCGCTTTGAGAAATAAAACACGGGATAAAGTTTTCCATCACATTTCTTTTGCAATAAAACTGCACCGAAACCTAAAGAACTTGCATCGCAATGTAACTCGACATCGTCTTTGTGAACATAAATAGTCAATCTCCTGTCTCAATTAGTTTTTTCTTAAGACTCGAAAAACAATTAAACTCTTTTGTAATTAACTCGTTGTGTAATTTTACTGGAGTCGGAAAGTTTTTGATAGCATCTGCTCTAATTCCTAAATCCATTTATCCAGCCGCAGCTATAACTTTTTATTAACTAATTGAATAAACACTTCCTTTGATGTACTTAAATGTTCCTCTATATCTGTGCCATCCATATATACAATACCCTTATTTTCTCTAATCAAATCGGAAAAAATGTTGTTTACGAAACGTTGAAAAACGGCTGAAGCATTTTTTATTCCAATGGACATCCTCAAAAATTCAAACTGTCCTAAAGGAGTCACAAAGGACGTGTACCTTATCGAATCTTCGCTCACGAATAAGTGAAAATATTTAGATCGAGCTTCGAAAATACATTTTTATTGACTAGCTTGTCCAAGAGGTCATCCATTATAGGCAGAGGATAGTTGTCTTTAATTAAAACCTTATATAGCGTGCGATAGTCTATGCATAACCTAAGATCTCCAGTTTTCTTCTTTACCAAAACGATTGGAGAAGCATATTCCGAGTCACTATTTCTTATAATACCTTTATCTAGGTATTCGTCTAACATTTTTTCGAGCTGATCCTTTTCACTATATGATAACCGCCTAGGTGAACAACTGAATGGCTTCGATTTTTCTAAATTAATTTTCATTTCGCATCTGGTGAAAGGTATTTTTGGTCTTTTTTTAGTATCTTATAACGTATTAAACATTTTGATAAACCTGCACTTGGTCTCGTAGTCAATTTCATTACCACAGCTTTATTCCGGGAATTTATTGTGCACAACGATGATACTTGACATATCCTCATCAAATGTTTCTTCTAAAACGCTCTTTGTAAGATTTACGGTTTGTTTCCCAATAGTTTCTCCTCAAAAGTTTCATTTCCTAAAAGTCGGTTCATAACAGTCTCTTCTCCTACCAGTTGCTCCTTAACAATCTCATTTCCTAACAGTTGCTCCTTAACAATCTCATTTCCTAACAGTTGCTGCTTAACAATCTCATTTCCTAACAGTTGCTCCTTAACAATCTTTTCTTCTACCAATTGTTCCCTAACAGTCTTATTTTTAGTTAGGCAATCCGTACAAAAAGAATCTGATAACTCAGCCATTGCATGTCGTTGTCCCTTCGTCCCACACAACAGGTTCAAGTTGTAGGTGTGACAGATGGAGTTCTTTTTATAAATACTACAATCACTATTCTTAATAGTGTCAAGGGAGTCTAGATTAATGCTTAATCTATAAACATCCATGAAATCTCTTCCCAGAATTGCATCATGGCTCATGGACTCATCAGCAACAATTATTAAATCAAAATGAATCTTTATTTCTTTCTTCATAATAAAGCACATTGTTTTTCCTTTTACATCAAGTTAGCTCTTATTTATACCATAATATGGAGTGTTAACTTTATTAATGTGTATTCCATAAGGGACTTTGGATAGTATTATAAAAGATATCGCGCTGCCTGAGTCTATGAGAGATTCTGCAATGATTGTTACACAAGAATAATGAACAAAATTTGGATAGATCTTACATAGTTGTTGTTGTTCATATATCTGCGGGAGGCAGATATTTGCGAAGGCTTGCTGCATCTGCTCCGGGTTGGCGAATCGTTGGATGCGAGCTTGATCCCTCAAATTTTCTGATGGCATTCCCTCGATGATTTGCTCTAAAAGCTCATCTGTGTCCAGGTTGATGGGTTGAGCTAACATCATCTTTTCCTCGAAGTACATGGCACAACGCTCGGTTTCCTGCCATTTACGTTGCTCGAACTTGCTATACTGCTCGGACTTAGAAGATATTTGCCCGAAAGCCATAATTAGCTGCTCGCATAACCTTTCGAAAGGTTCCAGCATCCTAGTAGGGTTGGCAAGTAACCAACACTGTGCCTTTCCCTTAAGCTTGGTAACAAACAGCATCCAATGTTTTTAAGGTGCTCCACCCAGTTGCGAGCACACATGTTTTCATCAAAGTCTATGGCTGCTTCTTTGGCGAAAGACAATGATGCTGCTGATGCAGCCCGGCTGGTGGCTCTGTCGGCGTTAAAAACGAGGTTGTTATTGTCTGCTGAACCGAATTCTGCCAAACTGCTGGTGTTGCCACCCGATGCGATGCCTTGCAGGGCTGCCGAAACGTTCAGGATTGCAGTGCTGCCACCAGATGCGTTGTCGTTTGAGGTTGGTGGTACGATCAGACTGGCAGGGTTGCCAATCGATGCATGCACATGCGACTGCGGTAGAATGTTCGAGACTCCAACTGCTTATTGTTTTTGTTGTTGTGTGGCGCCACGTGTCTGCGCCTTCTGCAACAAACTGCGATGCGCACCAACTTCTGCCTGCAGTTGCCTGATGATAGCAAGAAGCTCATGTTGCTCGAGAGCATCTCGGGAAATCGCCCTCTGTGCAGCCGCTGGTGCGTTGTCCGGTTCGGTGCCCTCGGCGCCTTGAAGTTCTTGGGCGGAGGCGTCCCTCTCCAGAATTCTCGTTAGCGGGTTGATCCCCTCCATTGTTTTGGTTGGCGTCTTGATCTTGTCCATGGTTTTGGTTGGCGTCCTCACGTGGTGCATGGCCGCGTTCTTCACGAGGAACACGCACAAGGCGAGCCATTAATTCGGCTTTAAGGCCTTGAGTTGGCAATCCCAACGCGGAAAACCATCTTTTTAACTACACAACCGAGTATTCGTTAAAGTTTATGTCGTCCATTGCTTAGATCTGATCCCACTTCTGAATTTGTGAAAGAGAAGGTTTTACAAAATACACTGTAATACACGGTTTCACTTAAGAAGCGTCCACTTTATTCAGCTCGCGTACTAAGAATGTCCAATCTTGGGCTTGCTTACAGATAATGTTATCCTTAATGTTAGCTTAACATTTACAATCGAGAGTTTTATCGGACCTAAGTTGACCATATACTCAGCCTACTACAATTCGGCCATTCTGCGACTTGGATCCCCTGATCCTGAGATTCTTAAGGCGAAAGTTAACATTACTCTTATCTTATTACGACGTTTAATCATATTATCTTATGTCTTACAGTGATTTCCTTTTCCCTATCCATGGTCTTATTTTTTGAGCACTCCAGACAACCTTATACGAATTTCGCGATACTTGAAAGCCTTCAACGTCCTGCAACAAGAACCTGTCGTTCCTAAGCCCTTTGGCTATAACATATGGTCCTTTATTCTTGGGGATCAACTTTCTCGCAACTCCAAGTTTTTTACCATGACATAATCCCTCTTTTCATAGTCCTAGGTCTTTTTCTTTGTCTTGTCAAAATAAGTCTTATTGTACGCCTGAGCTTTATTTTGATTATCTATTGCTTTTAGTTGAATTTCCTCTAAACTTTCTTTTGTAATTGTCGCCTTAGTTGAGTACAGTCGTACGAACTTAGTAAACCCGTCAACTATCAAAAATATGTGTTTATTTGCTCTTCCTTTATCTACTGGTCCGTAGTGATCTATATGCAGTAACTCGAATGGCTTATCCCCTTTCGGAATGCTATACAGAAAACCTTCTGATTTCCCCGTTTTTTGAGCAAATGCAACACATTTTAGGAAACTTTCGATGTGACTACTGCACTTCTCTTTCATCTTATTAAACCAATACGTTCAATAAGTTCATTGTGGTATTTATGTAAAACATGACTATCCAGTTGGTCCCGAACTTGTAAAATATTTGAATCCTTTGACTGACAAATTAACAGATTATCTTCAAAACTATTGGCTTTAACTGTCAATACATGACACCTACTTATAGCATCTACGTTCTGCATCTTATTTCCCGATCGTTGAACTACTTCGTTATCAAAATTTTGAAGCTCGATTGCCCATCGGGCACTTTGGTTTAGGTCAGTCCTATTTAAAGTAAGGGTCAAAGAATTGCAATCGGTTATTATCTTAAAAGGCTATCCATGAAGGTAAATTCGAAACCTGCGAAGAGCGTATATGATAGCCAATGTTTCTAACTCAAAGCTGTGGTACTTGGACTCAGTCTTCGTCGTTCGCTTTGAGAAATAAAACACGGGATAAAGTTTTCCATCACATTTCTTTTGCAATAAAACTGCACCGAAACCTAAAGAACTTGCATCGCAATGTAACTCGACATCGTCTTTGTGAACATAAATAGTCAATCTCCTGTCTCAATTAGTTTTTTCTTAAGACTCGAAAAACAATTAAACTCTTTTGTAATTAAACTCGTTGTGTAATTTTACTGGAGTCGGAAAGTTTTTGATAGCATCTGCTCTAATTCCTAAATCCATTTATCCAGCCGCAGCTATAACTTTTTATTAACTAATTGAATAAACACTTCCTTTGATGTACTTAAATGTTCCTCTATATCTGTGCCATCCATATATACAATACCCTTATTTTCTCTAATCAAATCGGAAAAAATGTTGTTTACGAAACGTTGAAAAACGGCTGAAGCATTTTTTATTCCAATGGACATCCTCAAAAATTCAAACTGTCCTAAAGGAGTCACAAAGGACGTGTACCTTATCGAATCTTCGCTCACGAATAAGTGAAAATATTTAGATCGAGCTTCGAAAATACATTTTTATTGACTAGCTTGTCCAAGAGGTCATCCATTATAGGCAGAGGATAGTTGTCTTTAATTAAAACCTTATATAGCGTGCGATAGTCTATGCATAACCTAAGATCTCCAGTTTTCTTCTTTACCAAAACGATTGGAGAAGCATATTCCGAGTCACTACTTTTTATAATACCTTTATCTAGGTATTCGTCTAACATTTTTTCGAGCTGATCCTTTTCACTATATGATAACCGCCTAGGTGAACAACTGAATGGCTTCGATTTTTCTAAATTAATTTTCATTTCGCATCTGGTGAAAGGTATTTTTGGTCTTTTTTTAGTATCTTATAACGTATTAAACATTTTGATAAACCTGCACTTGGTCTCGTAGTCAATTTCATTACCACAGCTTTATTCCGGGAATTTATTGTGCACAACGATGATACTTGACATATCCTCATCAAATGTTTCTTCTAAAACGCTCTTTGTAAGATTTACGGTTTGTTTCCCAATAGTTTCTCCTCAAAAGTTTCATTTCCTAAAAGTCGGTTCATAACAGTCTCTTCTCCTACCAGTTGCTCCTTAACAATCTCATTTCCTAACAGTTGCTCCTTAACAATCTCATTTCCTAACAGTTGCTGCTTAACAATCTCATTTCCTAACAGTTGCTCCTTAACAATCTTTTCTTCTACCAATTGTTCCCTAACAGTCTTATTTTTAGTTAGGCAATCCGTACAAAAAGAATCTGATAACTCAGCCATTGCATGTCGTTGTCCCTTCGTCCCACACAACAGGTTCAAGTTGTAGGTGTGACAGATGGAGTTCTTTTTATAAATACTACAATCACTATTCTTAATAGTGTCAAGGGAGTCTAGATTAATGCTTAATCTATAAACATCCATGAAATCCCTTCCCAGAATTGCATCATGGCTCATGGACTCATCAGCAACAATTATTAAATCAAAATGAATCTTTATTTCTTTCTTCATAATAAAGCACAACGTTTTTCCTTTTACATCAAGTTAGCTCTTATTTATACCATAATATGGAGTGTTAACTTTATTAATGTGTATTCCATAAGGGACTTTGGATAGTATTATAAAAGATATCGCGCTGCCTGAGTCTATGAGAGATTCTGCAATGATTGTTACACAAGAATAATGAACAAAATTTGGATAGATCTTACATAGTTGTTGTTGTTCATATATCTGCGGGAGGCAGATATTTGCGAAGGCTTGCTGCATCTGCTCCGGGTTGGCGAATCGTTGGATGCGAGCTTGATCCCTCAAATTTTCTGATGGCATTCCCTCGATGATTTGCTCTAAAAGCTCATCTGTGTCCAGGTTGATGGGTTGAGCTAACATCATCTTTTCCTCGAAGTACATGGCACAACGCTCGGTTTCCTGCCATTTACGTTGCTCGAACTTGCTACACTGCTCGGACTTAGAAGATATTTGCCCGAAAGCCATAATTAGCTGCTCGCATAACCTTTCGAAAGGTTCCAGTATCCTAGTAGGGTTGGCAAGTAACCAACGCTGTGCCTTTCCCTTAAGCTTGGTAACAAACAGCATCCAATGTTTTTATGGTGCTCCACCCAGTTGCGAGCACACATGTTTTCGTCAAAGTCTATGGCTGCTTCTTTGGCGAATGACAATGATGCTGCTGATGCAGCCCGGCTGGTGGCTCTGTCGGCGTTAAAAACGAGGTTGTTATTGTCTGCTGAACCGAATTCTGCCAAACTGCTGGTGTTGCCACCCGATGCGATGCCTTGCAGGGCTGCCGAAACGTTCAGGATTGCAGTGCTGCCACCAGATGCGTTGTCGTTTGAGGTTGGTGGTACGATCAGACTGGCAGGGTTGCCAATCGATGCATGCACATGCGACTGCGGTAGAATGTTCGAGACTCCAACTGCTTATTGTTTTTGTTGTTGTGTGGCGCCACGTGTCTGCGCCTTCTGCAACAAACTGCGATGCGCACCAACTTCTGCCTGCAGTTGCCTGATGATAGCAAGAAGCTCATGTTGCTCGAGAGCATCTCGGGAAATCGCCCTCTGTGCAGCCGCTGGTGCGTTGTCCGGTTCGGTGCCCTCGGCGCCTTGAAGTTCTTGGGCGGAGGCGTCCCTCTCCAGAATTCTCGTTAGCGGGTTGATCCCCTCCATTGTTTTGGTTGGCGTCTTGATCTTGTCCATGGTTTTGGTTGGCGTCCTCACGTGGTTCATGGCCGCGTTCTTCACGAGGAACACGCACAAGGCGAGCCATTAATTCGGCTTTAAGGCCTTGAGTTGGCAATCCCAACGCGGAAAACCATCTTTTTAACTACACAACCGAGTATTCGTTAAAGTTTATGTCGTCCATTGCTTAGATCTGATCCCACTTCTGAATTTGTGAAAGAGAAGGTTTTACAAAATACACTGTAATACACGGTTTCACTTAAGGAGCGTCCACTTTATTCAGCTCGTGTACTAAGAATGTCCAATCTTGGGCTTGCTTACAGATAATGTTATCCTTAATGTTAGTTTAACATTTACAATCGAGAGTTTTATCGGACCTAAGTTGACCATATACTCAGCCTACTACAATTCGGCCATTCTGCGACTTGGATCCCCTGATCCTGAGATTCTTAAGGCGAAAGTTAAAGCTAATTACATTACTCTTATCTTATTACGACGTTTAATCACATTATCTTATGTCTTACAGTGATTTCCTTTTCCCTATCCATGGTCTTATATTTTGAGCACTCCAGACAACCTTATACAAATTTCGCGATACTTGAAAGCCTTCAACGTCCTGCAACAAGAACCTGTCGTTCCTAAGCCCTTTGGCTATAACATATGGTCCTTTATTCTTGGGGATCAACTTTCTCGCAACTCCAAGTTTTTTACCATGACATAATCCCTCTTTTCATAGTCCTAGGTCTTTTTCTTTGTCTTGTCAAAATAAGTCTTATTGTACGCCTGAGCTTTATTTTGATTATCTATTTCTTTTAGTTGAATTTCCTCTAAACTTTCTTTTGTAATTGTCGCCTTAGTTGAGTACAGTCGTACGAACTTAGTAAACCCGTCAACTATCAAAAATATGTGTTTATTTGCTCTTCCTTTATCTACTGGTCCGTAGTGATCTATATGCAGTAACTCGAATGGCTTATCCCCTTTCGGAATGCTGTACAGAAAACCTTCTGATTTCCCCGTTTTTTGAGCAAATGCAACACATTTTAGGCAACTTTCGATGTGACTACTGCACTTCTCTTTATCTCTCTTCTCTTTATTATAAAACCAATACGTTCAATAAGTTCATTGTGGTATTTATGTAAAACATGACTATCCAGTTGGTCCAGAACTTGTAAAATATTTGAATCCTTTGACTGACAAATTAACAGATTATCTTCAAAACTATTGGTTTTAACTGTCAATACATGACACCTACTTATAGCATCTACGTGCTGCATCTTATTTCCCGATCGTTGAACTACTTCGTAATCTAAATTTTGAAGCTCGATTGCCCATCGGGCACTTCGGTTTAGGTCAGTCCTATTTAAAGTAAGGGTCAATAAATTGCAATCGGTTATTATCTTAAAAGGCTGTCCATGAAGGTAAATTCGAAACCTGCGAAGAGCGTATATGATAGCCAATGTTTCTAACTCAAAGCTGTGGTACTTGGACTCAGTCTTCGTCGTTCGCTTTGAGAAATAAAACACGGGATAAAGTTTTCCATCACATTTCTTTTGCAATAAAACTGCACCGAAACCTAAAAAACTTGCATCGCAATGTAACTCGACATCGTCTTTGTGAACATAAATAGTCAATCTCCTGTCTCAATTAGTTTTTTCTTAAGACTCGAAAAACAATTAAACTCTTTTGTAATTAAACTCGTTGTGTAATTTTACTGGAGTCGGAAAGTTTTTGATAGCATCTGCTCTAATTCCTAAATCCATTTATCCAGCCGCAGCTATAACTTTTTATTAACTAATTGAATAAACACTTCCTTTGATGAACTTAAATGTTCCTCTATATCTGTGCCATCCATATATACAATACCCTTATTTTCTCTAATCAAATCGGAAAAAATGTTGTTTACGAAACGTTGAAAAACGGCTGAAGCATTTTTTATTCCAATGGACATCCTCAAAAATTCAAACTGTCCTAAAGGAGTCACAAAGGACGTGTACCTTATCGAATCTTCGCTCACGAATAAGTGAAAATATTTAGATCGAGCTTCGAAAACTTTTTATTGACTAGCTTGTCCAAGAGGTCATCCATTATAGGCAGAGGATAGTTGTCTTTAATTAAAACTTTATATAGCGTGCGATAGTCTATGCATAACCTAAGATCTCCAGTTTTCTTCTTTACCAAAACGATTGGAGAAGCATATTCCGAGTCACTATTTCTTATAATACCTTTATCTAGGTATTCGTCTAACATTTTTTCGAGCTGATCCTTTTCACTATATGATAACCGCCTAGGTGAACAACTGAATGGCTTCGATTTTTCTAAATTAATTTTCATTTCGCATCTGATGAAAGGTATTTTTGGTCTTTTTTTAGTATCTTATAACGTATTAAACATTTTGATAAACCTGCACTTGGTCTCGTAGTCAATTTCATTACCACAGCTTTATTCCGGGAATTTATTGTGCACAACGATGATACTTGACATATCCTCATCAAATGTTTCTTCTAAAACGCTCTTTGTAAGATTTACGGTTTGTTTCCCAATAGTTTCTCCTCAAAAGTTTCATTTCCTAAAAGTCGGTTCATAACAGTCTCTTCTCCTACCAGTTGCTCCTTAACAATCTCATTTCCTAACAGTTGCTCCTTAACAATCTCATTTCCTAACAGTTGCTGCTTAACAATCTAATTTCCTAACAGTTGCTCCTTAACAATCTTTTCTTCTACCAATTGTTCCCCAACAATCCGTACAAAAAGAATCTGATAACTCAGCCATTGCATGTCGTTGTCCCTTCGTCCTACACAACAGGTTCAAGTTGTAGGTGTGACAGATGGAGTTCTTTTTATAAACACTACAATCACTATTCTTAATAGTGTCAAGGGAGTCTAGATTAATGCTTAATCTATAAACATCCATGAAATCTCTTCCCAGAATTGCATCATGGCTCATGGACTCATCAGCAACAATTATTAAATCAAAATGAATCTTTATTTCTTTCTTCATAATAAAGCACATTGTTTTTCCTTTTACATCAAGTTAGCTCTTATTTATACCATAATATGGAGTGTTAACTTTATTAATGTGTATTCCATAAGGGACTTTGGATAGTATTATAAAAGATATCGCGCTGCCTGAGTCTATGAGAGATTCTGCAATGATTGTTACACAAGAATAATGAACAAAATTTGGATAGATCTTACATAGTTGTTGTTGTTCATATATCTGCGGGAGGCAGATATTTGCGAAGGCTTGCTGCATCTGCTCCGGGTTGGCGAATCGTTGGATGCGAGCTTGATCCCTCAAATTTTCTGATGGCATTCCCTCGATGATTTGCTCTAAAAGCTCATCTGTGTCCAGGTTGATGGGTTGAGCTAACATCATCTTTTCCTCAAAGTACATGGCACAACGCTCGGTTTCCTGCCATTTACGTTGCTCGAACTTGCTACACTGCTCGGACTTAGAAGATATTTGCCCGAAAGCCATAATTAGCTGCTCGCATAACCTTTCGAAAGGTTCCAGCATCCTAGTAGGGTTGGCAAGTAACCAACGCTGTGCCTTTCCCTTAAGCTTGGTAACAAACAGCATCCAATGTTTTTAAGGTGCTCCACCCAGTTGCGAGCACACATGTTTTCGTCAAGTCTATGGCTGCTTCTTTGGCGAAAGACAATGATGCTGCTGATGCAGCCCGGCTGGTGGCTCTGTCGGCGTTAAAAACGAGGTTGTTATTGTCTGCTGAACCGAATTCTGCCAAACTGCTGGTGTTGCCACCCGATGCGATGCCTTGCTGGGCTGCCGAAACGTTCAGGATTGCAGTGCTGCCACCAGATGCGTTGTCGTTTGAGGTTGGTGGTACGATCAGACTGGCAGGGTTGCCAATCGATGCATGCACATGCGACTGCGGTAGAATGTTCGAGACTCCAACTGCTTATTGTTTTTGTTGTTGTGTGGCGCCACGTGTCTGCGCCTTCTGCAACAAACTGCGATGCGCACCAACTTCTGCCTGCAGTTGCCTGATGATAGCAAGAAGCTCATGTTGCTCGAGAGCATCTCGGGAAATCGCCCTCTGTGCAGCCGCTGGTGCGTTGTCCGGTTCGGTGCCCTCGGCGACTTGAAGTTCTTGGGCGGAAGCGTCCCTCTCCAGAATTCTCGTTAGCGGGTTGATCCTCTCCATTGTTTTGGTTGGCGTCTTGATCTTGTCCACGGTTTTGGTTGGCGTCCTCACGTGGTGCATGGCCGCGTTCTTCACGAGGAACACGCACAAGGCGAGCCATTAATTCGGCTTTAAGGCCTTGAGTTGGCAATCCCAACGCGGAAAACCATCTTTTTAACTACACAACCAAGTATTCGTTAAAGTTTATGTCGTCCATTGCTTAGATCTGATCCTACTTCTGAATTTGTGAAAGAGAAGGTTTTACAAAATACACTGTAATACACGGTTTCACTTAAGGAGCGTCCACTTTATTCAGCTCGTGTACTAAGAATGTCCAATCTTGGGCTTGCTTACAGATAATGTTATCCTTAATGTTAGCTTAACATTTACAATCGAGAGTTTTATCGGACCTAAGTTGACCATATACTCAGCCTACTACAATTCGGCCATTCTGCGACTTGGATCCCCTGATCCTGAGATTCTTAAGGCGAAAGTTAAAGCTAATTACATTACTCTTATCTTATTACGACGTTTAATCACATTATCTTATGTCTTACAGTGATTTCCTTTTCCCTATCCATGGTCTTATTTTTTGAGCACTCCAGACAACCTTATACGAATTTCGCGATACTTGAAAGCCTTCAACGTCCTGCAACAAGAACCTGTCGTTCCTAAGCCCTTTGGCTATAACATATGGTCCTTTATTCTTGGGGATCAACTTTCTCGCAACTCCAAGTTTTTTACCATGACATAATCCCTCTTTTCATAGTCCTAGGTCTTTTTCTTTGTCTTGTCAAAATAAGTCGTATTGTACGCCTGAGCTTTATTTTGATTATCTATTTCTTTTAGTTGAATTTCCTCTAAACTTTCTTTTGTAATTGTCGCCTTAGTTGAGTACAGTCGTACGAACTTAGTAAACCCGTCAACTATCAAAAATATGTGTTTATTTGCTCTTCCTTTATCTACTGGTCCGTAGTGATCTATATGCAGTAACTCGAATGGCTTATCCCCTTTCGGAATGCTGTACAGAAAACCTTCTGATTTCCCCGTTTTTTGAGCAAATGCAACACATTTTAGGCAACTTTCGATGTGACTACTGCACTTCTCTTTCATCTTATTAAACCAATACGTTCAATAAGTTCATTGTGGTATTTATGTAAAACATGACTATCCAGTTGGTCCCGAACTTGTAAAATATTTGAATCCTTTGATTGACAAATTAACAGATTTCAAAACTATTGGCTTTAACTGTCAATACATGACACCTACTTATAGCATCTACGTGCTGCATCTTATTTCCCGATCGTTGAACTACTTCGTAATCAAAATTTTGAAGCTCGATTGCCCATCGGGCACTTCGGTTTAGGTCAGTCCTATTTAAAGTAAGGGTCAAAGAATTGCAATCGGTTATTATCTTAAAAGGCTGTCCATGAAGGTAAATTCGAAACCTGCGAAGAGCGTATTGGCTATCATAGCCAATGTTTCTAACTCAAAGCTGTGGTACTTGGACTCAGTCTTCGTCGTTCGCTTTGAGAAATAAAACACGGGATAAAGTTTTCCATCACATTTCTTTTGCAATAAAACTGCACCGAAACCTAAAGAACTTGCATCGCAATGTAACTCGACATCGTCTTTGTGAACATAAATAGTCAATCTCCTGTCTCAATTAGTTTTTTCTTAAGACTCGAAAAACAATTAAACTCTTTTGTAATTAAACCCGTTGTGTAATTTTACTGGAGTCGGAAAGTTTTTGATAGCATCTGCTCTAATTCCTAAATCCATTTATCCAGCCGCAGCTATAACTTTTTATTAACTAATTGAATAAACACTTCCTTTGATGAACTTAAATGTTCCTCTATATCTGTGCCATCCATATATACAATACCCTTATTTTCTCTAATCAAATCGGAAAAAATGTTGTTTACGAAACGTTGAAAAACGGCTGAAGCATTTTTTATTCCAATGGACATCCTCAAAAATTCAAACTGTCCTAAAGGAGTCACAAAGGACGTGTACCTTATCGAATCTTCGCTCACGAATAAGTGAAAATATTTAGATCGAGCTTCGAAAATACATTTTTATTGACTAGCTTGTCCAAGAGGTCATCCATTATAGGCAGAGGATAGTTGTCTTTAATTAAAACTTTATATAGCGTGCGATAGTCTATGCATAACCTAAGATCTCCAGTTTTCTTCTTTACCAAAACGATTGGAGAAGCATATTCCGAGTCACTATTTCTTATAATACCTTTATCTAGGTATTCGTCTAACATTTTTTCGAGCTGATCCTTTTCACTATATGATAACCGCCTAGGTGAACAACTGAATGGCTTCGATTTTTCTAAATTAATTTTCATTTCGCATCTGGTGAAAGGTATTTTTGGTCTTTTTTTAGTATCTTATAACGTATTAAACATTTTGATAAACCTGCACTTGGTCTCGTAGTCAATTTCATTACCACAGCTTTATTCCGGGAATTTATTGTGCACAACGATGATACTTGACATATCCTCATCAAATGTTTCTTCTAAAACGCTCTTTGTAAGATTTACGGTTTGTTTCCCAATAGTTTCTCCTCAAAAGTTTCATTTCCTAAAAGTCGGTTCATAACAGTCTCTTCTCCTACCAGTTGCTCCTTAACAATCTCATTTCCTAACAGTTGCTCCTTAACAATCTCATTTCCTAACAGTTGCTGCTTAACAATCTCATTTCCTAACAGTTGCTTCTTAACAATCTTTTCTTCTACCAATTGTTCCCTAACAGTCTTATTTTTAGTTAGGCAATCCGTACAAAAAGAATCTGATAACTCAGCCATTGCATGTCGTTGTCCCTTCGCCCCACACAACAGGTTCAAGTTGTAGGTGTGACAGATGGAGTTCTTTTTATAAATACTACAATCACTATTCTTAATAGAGTCAAGGGAGTCTAGATTAATGCTTAATCTATAAACATCCATGAAATCCCTTCCCAGAATTGCATCATGGCTCATGGACTCATCAGCAACAATTATTAAATCAAAATGAATCTTTATTTCTTTCTTCATAATAAAGCACATTGTTTTTCCTTTTACATCAAGTTAGCTCTTATTTATACCATAATATGGAGTGTTAACTTTATTAATGTGTATTCCATAAGGGACTTTGGATAGTATTATAAAAGATATCGCGCTGCCTGAGTCTATGAGAGATTCTGCAATGATTGTTACACAAGAATAATGAACAAAATTTGGATAGATCTTACATAGTTGTTGTTGTTCATATATCTGCGGGAGGCAGATATTTGCGAAGGCTTGCTGCATCTGCTCCGGGTTGGCGAATCGTTGGATGCGAGCTTGATCCCTCAAATTTTCTGATGGCATTCCCTCGATGATTTGCTCTAAAAGCTCATCTGTGTCCAGGTTGATGGGTTGAGCTAACATCATCTTTTCCTCAAAGTACATGGCACAACGCTCGGTTTCCTGCCATTTACGTTGCTCGAACTTGCTACACTGCTCGGACTTAGAAGATATTTGCCCGAAAGCCATAATTAGCTGCTCGCATAACCTTTCGAAAGGTTCCAGTATCCTAGTAGGGTTGGCAAGTAACCAACGCTGTGCCTTTCCCTTAAGCTTGGTAACAAACAGCATCCAATGTTTTTAAGGTGCTCCACCCAGTTGCGAGCACACATGTTTTCGTCAAAGTCTATGGCTGCTTCTTTGGCGAAAGACAATGATGCTGCTGATGCAGCCCGGCTGGTGGCTCTGTCGGTGTTAAAAACGAGGTTGTTATTGTCTGCTGAACCGAATTCTGCCAAACTGCTGGTGTTGCCACCCGATGCGATGCCTTGCAGGGCTGCCGAAACGTTCAGGATTGCAGTGCTGCCACCAGATGCGTTGTCGTTTGAGGTTGGTGGTACGATCAGACTGGCAGGGTTGCCAATCGATGCATGCACATGCGACTGCGGTAGAATGTTCGAGACTCCAACTGCTTATTGTTTTTGTTGTTGTGTGGCGCCACGTGTCTGCGCCTTCTGCAACAAACTGCGATGCGCACCAACTTCTGCCTGCAGTTGCCTGATGATAGCAAGAAGCTCATGTTGCTCGAGAGCATCTCGGGAAATCGCCCTCTGTGCAGCCGCTGGTGCGTTGTCCGGTTCGGTGCCCTCGGCGCCTTGAAGTTCTTGGGCGGAGGCGTCCCTCT
Organism: Drosophila biarmipes; assembly: GCF_025231255.1. Lineage (NCBI taxonomy): Eukaryota > Metazoa > Arthropoda > Insecta > Diptera > Drosophilidae > Drosophila > Drosophila biarmipes. The sequence goes on along the minus strand of NW_026114528.1, from coordinate 1,700,349 downwards.
CCAGAATTCTCGTTAGCGGGTTGATCCCCTCCATTGTTTTGGTTGGCGTCTTGATCTTGTCCATGGTTTTGGTTGGCGTCCTCACGTGGTGCATGGCCGCGTTCTTCACGAGGAACACGCACAAGGCGAGCCATTAATTCGGCTTTAAGGCCTTGAGTTGGCAATCCCAACGCGGAAAGCCATCTTTTTAACTACACAACCAAGTATTCTTTAAAGTTTATGTCGTCCATTGCTTAGATCTGATCCCACTTCTGAATTTGTGAAAGAGAAGGTTTTACAAAATACACTGTAATACACGGTTTCACTTAAGGAGCGTCCACTTTATTCAGCTCGTGTACTAAGAATGTCCAATCTTGGGCTTGCTTACAGATAATGTTATCCTTAATGTTAGCTTAACATTTACAATCGAGAGTTTTATCGGACCTAAGTTGACCATATACTCAGCCTACTACAATTCGGCCATTCTGCGACTTGGATCCCCTGATCCTGAGATTCTTAAGGCGAAAGTTAACATTACTCTTATCTTATTACGACGTTTAATCATATTATCTTATGTCTTACAGTGATTTCCTTTTCCCTATCCATGGTCTTATTTTTTGAGCACTCCAGACAACCTTATACGAATTTCGCGATACTTGAAAGCCTTCAACGTCCTGCAACAAGAACCTGTCGTTCCTAAGCCCTTTGGCTATAACATATGGTCCTTTATTCTTGGGGATCAACTTTCTCGCAACTCCAAGTTTTTTACCATGACATAATCCCTCTTTTCATAGTCCTAGGTCTTTTTCTTTGTCTTGTCAAAATAAGTCTTATTGTACGCCTGAGCTTTATTTTGATTATCTATTGCTTTTAGTTGAATTTCCTCTAAACTTTCTTTTGTAATTGTCGCCTTAGTTGAGTACAGTCGTACGAACTTAGTAAACCCGTCAACTATCAAAAATATGTGTTTATTTGCTCTTCCTTTATCTACTGGTCCGTAGTGATCTATATGCAGTAACTCGAATGGCTTATCCCCTTTCGGAATGCTGTACAGAAAACCTTCTGATTTCCCCGTTTTTTGAGCAAATGCAACACATTTTAGGCAACTTTCGATGTGACTACTGCACTTCTCTTTCATCTTATTAAACCAATACGTTCAATAAGTTCATTGTGGTATTTATGTAAAACATGACTATCCAGTTGGTCCAGAACTTGTTAAATATTTGAATCCTTTGACTGACAAATTAACAGATTATCTTCAAAACTATTGGCTTTAACTGTCAATACATGACACCTACTTAGAGCATCTACGTGCTGCATCTTATTTTCCGATCGTTGAACTACTTCGTAATCAAAATTTTGAAGCTCGATTGCCCATCGGGCACTTCGGTTTAGGTCAGTCCTATTTAAAGTAAGGGTCAAAGAATTGCAATCGGTTATTATCTTAAAAGGCTGTCCATGAAGGTAAATTCGAAACCTGCGAAGAGCGTATATGATAGCCAATGTTTCTAACTCAAAGCTGTAGTACTTGGACTCAGTCTTCGTCGTTCGCTTTGAGAAATAAAAGACGGGATAAAGTTTTCCATCACATTTCTTTTGCAATAAAACTGCACCGAAACCTAAAGAACTTGCATCGCAATGTAACTCGACATCGTCTTTGTGAACATAAATAGTCAATCTCCTGTCTCAATTAGTTTTTTCTTAAGACTCGAAAAACAATTAAACTCTTTTGTAATTAAACTCGTTGTGTAATTTTACTGGAGTCGGAAAGTTTTTGATAGCATCTGCTCTAATTCCTAAATCCATTTATCCAGCCGCAGCTATAACTTTTTATTAACTAATTGAATAAACACTTCCTTTGATGTACTTAAATGTTCCTCTATATCTGTGCCATCCATATATACAATACCCTTATTTTCTCTAATCAAATCGGAAAAAATGTTGTTTACGAAACGTTGAAAAACGGCTGAAGCATTTTTTATTCCAATGGACATCCTCAAAAATTCAAACTGTCCTAAAGGAGTCACAAAGGACGTGTACCTTTTCGAATCTTCGCTCACGAATAAGTGAAAATATTTAGATCGAGCTTCGAAAATACATTTTTATTGACTAGCTTGTCCAAGAGGTCATCCATTATAGGCAGAGGATAGTTGTCTTTAATTAAAACCTTATATAGCGTGCGATAGTCTATGCATAATCTAAGATCTCCAGTTTTCTTCTTTACCAAAACGATTGGAGAAGCATATTCCGAGTCACTACTTCTTATAATACCTTTATCTAGGTATTCGTCTAACATTTTTTCGAGCTGATCCTTTTCACTATATGATAACCGCCTAGGTGAACAACTGAATGGCTTCGATTTTTCTAAATTAATTTTCATTTCGCATCTGGTGAAAGGTATTTTTTGTCTTTTTTTAGTATCTTATAACGTATTAAACATTTTGATAAACCTGCACTTGGTCTCGTAGTCAATTTCATTACCACAGCTTTATTCCGCGAATTTATTGTGTACAACGATGATACTTGACATATCCTCATCAAATGTTTCTTCTAAAACGCTCTTTGTAAGATTTACGGTTTGTTTCCCAATAGTTTCTCCTCAAAAGTTTCATTTCCTAAAAGTCGGTTCATAACAGTCTCTTCTCCTACCAGTTGCTCCTTAACAATCTCATTTCCTAACAGTTGCTCCTTAACAATCTCATTTCCTAACAGTTGCTCCTTAACAATCTCATTTCCTAACAGTTGCTACTTAACAATCTAATTTCCTAACAGTTGCTCCTTAACAATCTTTTCTTCTACCAATTGTTCCCTAACAGTCTTATTTTTAGTTAGGCAATCCGTACAAAAAGAATCTGATAACTCAGCCATTGCATGTCGTTGTCCCTTCGTCCCACACAACAGGTTCAAGTTGTAGGTGTGACAGATGGAGTTCTTTTTATAAATACTACAATCACTATTCTTAATAGTGTCAAGGGAGTCTAGATTAATGCTTAATCCATAAACATCCATGAAATCCCTTCCCAGAATTGCATCATGGCTCATGGACTCATCAGCAACAATTATTAAATCAAAATGAATCTTTATTTCTTTCTTCATAATAAAGCACATTGTTTTTCCTTTTACATCAAGTTAGCTCTTATTTATACCATAATATGGAGTGTTAACTTTATTAATGTGTATTCCATAAGGGACTTTGGATAGTATTATAAAAGATATCGCGCTGCCTGAGTCTATGAGAGATTCTGCAATGATTGTTACACAAGAATAATGAACAAACAAAATTTGGATAGATCTTACATAGTTGTTGTTGTTCGTATATCTGCGGGAGGCAGATATTTGCGAAAGCTTGCTGCATCTGCTCCGGGTTGGCGAATCGTTGGATGCGAGCTTGATCCCTCAAATTTTCTGATGGCATTCCCTCGATGATTTGCTCTAAAAACTCATCTGTGTCCAGGTTGATGGGTTGAGCTAACATCATCTTTTCCTCGAAGTACATGGCACAACGCTCGGTTTCCTGCCATTTACGTTGCTCGAACTTGCTACACTGCTCGGACTTAGAAGATATTTGCCCGAAAGCCATAATTAGCTGCTCGCATAACCTTTCGAAAGGTTCCAGCATCCTAGTAGGGTTGGCAAGTAACCAACGCTGTGCCTTTCCCTTAAGCTTGGTAACAAACAGCATCCAATGTTTTTAAGGTGCTCCACCCAGTTGCGAGCACACATGTTTTCGTCAAAGTCTATGGCTGCTTCTTTGGCGAAAGACAATGATGCTGCTGATGCAGCCCGGCTGGTGGCTCTGTCGGCGTTAAAAACGAGGTTGTTATTGTCTGCTGAACCGAATTCTGCCAAACTGCTGGTGTTGCCACCCGATGCGATGCCTTGCAGGGCTGCCGAAACGTTCAGGATTGCAGTGCTGCCACCAGATGCGTTGTCGTTTGAGGTTGGTGGTACGATCAGACTGGCAGGGTTGCCAATCGATGCATGCACATGCGACTGCGGTAGAATGTTCGAGACTCCAACTGCTTATTGTTTTTGTTGTTGTGTGGCGCCACGTGTCTGCGCCTTCTGCAACAAACTGCGATGCGCACCAACTTCTGCCTGCAGTTGCCTGATGATAGCAAGAAGCTCATGTTGCTCGAGAGCATCTCGGGAAATCGCCCTCTGTGCAGCCGCTGGTGCGTTGTCCGGTTCGGTGCCCTCGGCGCCTTGAAGTTCTTGGGCGGAGGCGTCCCTCTCCAGAATTCTCGTTAGCGGGTTGATCCCCTCCATTGTTTTGGTTGGCGTCTTGATCTTGTCCATGGTTTTGGTTGGCGTCCTCACGTGGTGCATGGCCGCGTTCTTCACGAGGAACACGCACAAGGCGAGCCATTAATTCGGCTTTAAGGCCTTGAGTTGGCAATCCCAACGCGGAAAGCCATCTTTTTAACTACACAACCAAGTATTCTTTAAAGTTTATGTCGTCCATTGCTTAGATCTGATCCCACTTCTGAATTTGTGAAAGAGAAGGTTTTACAAAATACACTGTAATACACGGTTTCACTTAAGGAGCGTCCACTTTATTCAGCTCGTGTACTAAGAATGTCCAATCTTGGGCTTGCTTACAGATAATGTTATCCTTAATGTTAGCTTAACATTTACAATCGAGAGTTTTATCGGACCTAAGTTGACCATATACTCAGCCTACTACAATTCGGCCATTCTGCGACTTGGATCCCCTGATCCTGAGATTCTTAAGGCGAAAGTTAACATTACTCTTATCTTATTACGACGTTTAATCATATTATCTTATGTCTTACAGTGATTTCCTTTTCCCTATCCATGGTCTTATTTTTTGAGCACTCCAGACAACCTTATACGAATTTCGCGATACTTGAAAGCCTTCAACGTCCTGCAACAAGAACCTGTCGTTCCTAAGCCCTTTGGCTATAACATATGGTCCTTTATTCTTGGGGATCAACTTTCTCGCAACTCCAAGTTTTTTACCATGACATAATCCCTCTTTTCATAGTCCTAGGTCTTTTTCTTTGTCTTGTCAAAATAAGTCTTATTGTACGCCTGAGCTTTATTTTGATTATCTATTGCTTTTAGTTGAATTTCCTCTAAACTTTCTTTTGTAATTGTCGCCTTAGTTGAGTACAGTCGTACGAACTTAGTAAACCCGTCAACTATCAAAAATATGTGTTTATTTGCTCTTCCTTTATCTACTGGTCCGTAGTGATCTATATGCAGTAACTCGAATGGCTTATCCCCTTTCGGAATGCTGTACAGAAAACCTTCTGATTTCCCCGTTTTTTGAGCAAATGCAACACATTTTAGGCAACTTTCGATGTGACTACTGCACTTCTCTTTCATCTTATTAAACCAATACGTTCAATAAGTTCATTGTGGTATTTATGTAAAACATGACTATCCAGTTGGTCCAGAACTTGTTAAATATTTGAATCCTTTGACTGACAAATTAACAGATTATCTTCAAAACTATTGGCTTTAACTGTCAATACATGACACCTACTTAGAGCATCTACGTGCTGCATCTTATTTTCCGATCGTTGAACTACTTCGTAATCAAAATTTTGAAGCTCGATTGCCCATCGGGCACTTCGGTTTAGGTCAGTCCTATTTAAAGTGAGGGTCAAAGAATTGCAATCGGTTATTATCTTAAAAGGCTGTCCATGAAGGTAAATTCGAAACCTGCGAAGAGCGTATATGATAGCCAATGTTTCTAACTCAAAGCTGTAGTACTTGGACTCAGTCTTCGTCGTTCGCTTTGAGAAATAAAAGACGGGATAAAGTTTTCCATCACATTTCTTTTGCAATAAAACTGCACCGAAACCTAAAGAACTTGCATCGCAATGTAACTCGACATCGTCTTTGTGAACATAAATAGTCAATCTCCTGTCTCAATTAGTTTTTTCTTAAGACTCGAAAAACAATTAAACTCTTTTGTAATTAAACCCGTTGTGTAATTTTACTGGAGTCGGAAAGTTTTTGATAGCATCTGCTCTAATTCCTAAATCCATTTATCCAGCCGCAGCTATAACTTTTTATTAACTAATTGAATAAACACTTCCTTTGATGTACTTAAATGTTCCTCTATATCTGTGCCATCCATATATACAATACCCTTATTTTCTCTAATCAAATCGGAAAAAATGTTGTTTACGAAACGTTGAAAAACGGCTGAAGCATTTTTTATTCCAATGGACATCCTCAAAAATTCAAACTGTCCTAAAGGAGTCACAAAGGACGTGTACCTTTTCGAATCTTCGCTCACGAATAAGTGAAAATATTTAGATCGAGCTTCGAAAATACATTTTTATTGACTAGCTTGTCCAAGAGGTCATCCATTATAGGCAGAGGATAGTTGTCTTTAATTAAAACCTTATATAGCGTGCGATAGTCTATGCATAATCTAAGATCTCCAGTTTTCTTCTTTACCAAAACGATTGGAGAAGCATATTCCGAGTCACTACTTCTTATAATACCTTTATCTAGGTATTCGTCTAACATTTTTTCGAGCTGATCCTTTTCACTATATGATAACCGCCTAGGTGAACAACTGAATGGCTTCGATTTTTCTAAATTAATTTTCATTTCGCATCTGGTGAAAGGTATTTTTGGTCTTTTTTTAGTATCTTATAACGTATTAAACATTTTGATAAACCTGCACTTGGTCTCGTAGTCAATTTCATTACCACAGCTTTATTCCGCGAATTTATTGTGTACAACGATGATACTTGACATATCCTCATCAAATGTTTCTTCTAAAACGCTCTTTGTAAGATTTACGGTTTGTTTCCCAATAGTTTCTCCTCAAAAGTTTCATTTCCTAAAAGTCGGTTCATAACAGTCTCTTCTCCTACCAGTTGCTCCTTAACAATCTCATTTCCTAACAGTTGCTCCTTAACAATCTCATTTCCTAACAGTTGCTACTTAACAATCTAATTTCCTAACAGTTGCTCCTTAACAATCTTTTCTTCTACCAATTGTTCCCTAACAGTCTTATTTTTAGTTAGGCAATCCGTACAAAAAGAATCTGATAACTCAGCCATTGCATGTCGTTGTCCCTTCGTCCCACACAACAGGTTCAAGTTGTAGGTGTGACAGATGGAGTTCTTTTTATAAATACTACAATCACTATTCTTAATAGTGTCAAGGGAGTCTAGATTAATGCTTAATCCATAAACATCCATGAAATCCCTTCCCAGAATTGCATCATGGCTCATGGACTCATCAGCAACAATTATTAAATCAAAATGAATCTTTATTTCTTTCTTCATAATAAAGCACATTGTTTTTCCTTTTACATCAAGTTAGCTCTTATTTATACCATAATATGGAGTGTTAACTTTATTAATGTGTATTCCATAAGGGACTTTGGATAGTATTATAAAAGATATCGCGCTGCCTGAGTCTATGAGAGATTCTGCAATGATTGTTACACAAGAATAATGAACAAACAAAATTTGGATAGATCTTACATAGTTGTTGTTGTTCGTATATCTGCGGGAGGCAGATATTTGCGAAAGCTTGCTGCATCTGCTCCGGGTTGGCGAATCGTTGGATGCGAGCTTGATCCCTCAAATTTTCTGATGGCATTCCCTCGATGATTTGCTCTAAAAACTCATCTGTGTCCAGGTTGATGGGTTGAGCTAACATCATCTTTTCCTCGAAGTACATGGCACAACGCTCGGTTTCCTGCCATTTACGTTGCTCGAACTTGCTACACTGCTCGGACTTAGAAGATATTTGCCCGAAAGCCATAATTAGCTGCTCGCATAACCTTTCGAAAGGTTCCAGTATCCTAGTAGGGTTGGCAAGTAACCAACGCTGTGCCTTTCCCTTAAGCTTGGTAACAAACAGCATCCAATGTTTTTAAGGTGCTCCACCCAGTTGCGAGCACACATGTTTTCGTCAAAGTCTATGGCTGCTTCTTTGGCGAAAGACAATGATGCTGCTGATGCAGCCCGGCTGGTGGCTCTGTCGGTGTTAAAAACGAGGTTGTTATTGTCTGCTGAACCGAATTCTGCCAAACTGCTGGTGTTGCCACCCGATGCGATGCCTTGCAGGGCTGCCGAAACGTTCAGGATTGCAGTGCTGCCACCAGATGCGTTGTCGTTTGAGGTTGGTGGTACGATCAGACTGGCAGGGTTGCCAATCGATGCATGCACATGCGACTGCGGTAGAATGTTCGAGACTCCAACTGCTTATTGTTTTTGTTGTTGTGTGGCGCCACGTGTCTGCGCCTTCTGCAACAAACTGCGATGCGCACCAACTTCTGCCTGCAGTTGCCTGATGATAGCAAGAAGCTCATGTTGCTCGAGAGCATCTCGGGAAATCGCCCTCTGTGCAGCCGCTGGTGCGTTGTCCGGTTCGGTGCCCTCGGCGCCTTGAAGTTCTTGGGCGGAGGCGTCCCTCTCCAGAATTCTCGTTAGCGGGTTGATCCCCTCCATTGTTTTGGTTGGCGTCTTGATCTTGTCCATGGTTTTGGTTGGCGTCCTCACGTGGTGCATGGCCGCGTTCTTCACGAGGAACACGCACAAGGCGAGCCATTAATTCGGCTTTAAGGCCTTGAGTTGGCAATCCCAACGCGGAAAGCCATCTTTTTAACTACACAACCAAGTATTCTTTAAAGTTTATGTCGTCCATTGCTTAGATCTGATCCCACTTCTGAATTTGTGAAAGAGAAGGTTTTACAAAATACACTGTAATACACGGTTTCACTTAAGGAGCGTCCACTTTATTCAGCTCGTGTACTAAGAATGTCCAATCTTGGGCTTGCTTACAGATAATGTTATCCTTAATGTTAGCTTAACATTTACAATCGAGAGTTTTATCGGACCTAAGTTGACCATATACTCAGCCTACTACAATTCGGCCATTCTGCGACTTGGATCCCCTGATCCTGAGATTCTTAAGGCGAAAGTTAACATTACTCTTATCTTATTACGACGTTTAATCATATTATCTTATGTCTTACAGTGATTTCGTTTTCCCTATCCATGGTCTTATTTTTTGAGCACTCCAGACAACCTTATACGAATTTCGCGATACTTGAAAGCCTTCAACGTCCTGCAACAAGAACCTGTCGTTCCTAAGCCCTTTGGCTATAACATATGGTCCTTTATTCTTGGGGATCAACTTTCTCGCAACTCCAAGTTTTTTACCATGACATAATCCCTCTTTTCATAGTCCTAGGTCTTTTTCTTTGTCTTGTCAAAATAAGTCTTATTGTACGCCTGAGCTTTATTTTGATTATCTATTGCTTTTAGTTGAATTTCCTCTAAACTTTCTTTTGTAATTGTCGCCTTAGTTGAGTACAGTCGTACGAACTTAGTAAACCCGTCAACTATCAAAAATATGTGTTTATTTGCTCTTCCTTTATCTACTGGTCCGTAGTGATCTATATGCAGTAACTCGAATGGCTTATCCCCTTTCGGAATGCTGTACAGAAAACCTTCTGATTTCCCCGTTTTTTGAGCAAATGCAACACATTTTAGGCAACTTTCGATGTGACTACTGCACTTCTCTTTCATCTTATTAAACCAATACGTTCAATAAGTTCATTGTGGTATTTATGTAAAACATGACTATCCAGTTGGTCCCGAACTTGTTAAATATTTGAATCCTTTGACTGACAAATTAACAGATTATCTTCAAAACTATTGGCTTTAACTGTCAATACATGACACCTACTTATAGCATCTACGTGCTGCATCTTATTTCCCGATCGTTGAACTACTTCGTAATCAAAATTTTGAAGCTCGATTGCCCATCGGGCACTTCGGTTTAGGTCAGTCCTATTTAAAGTAAGGGTCAAAGAATTGCAATCGGTTATTATCTTAAAAGGCTGTCCATGAAGGTAAATTCGAAACCTGCGAAGAGCGTATATGATAGCCAATGTTTCTAACTCAAAGCTGTGGTACTTGGACTCAGTCTTCGTCGTTCGCTTTGAGAAATAAAACACGGGATAAAGTTTTCCATCACATTTCTTTTGCAATAAAACTGCACCGAAACCTAAAGAACTTGCATCGCAATGTAACTCGACATCGTCTTTGTGAACATAAATAGTCAATCTCCTGTCTCAATTAGTTTTTTCTTAAGACTCGAAAAACAATTAAACTCTTTTGTAATTAAACTCGTTGTGTAATTTTACTGGAGTCGGAAAGTTTTTGATAGCATCTGCTCTAATTCCTAAATCCATTTATCCAGCCGCAGCTATAACTTTTTATTAACTAATTGAATAAACACTTCCTTTGATGTACTTAAATGTTCCTCTATATCTGTGCCATCCATATATACAATACCCTTATTTTCTCTAATCAAATCGGAAAAAATGTTGTTTACGAAACGTTGAAAAACGGCTGAAGCATTTTTTATTCCAATGGACATCCTCAAAAATTCAAACTGTCCTAAAGGAGTCACAAAGGACGTGTACCTTATCGAATCTTCGCTCACGAATAAGTGAAAATATTTAGATCGAGCTTCGAAAATACATTTTTATTGACTAGCTTGTCCAAGAGGTCATCCATTATAGGCAGAGGATAGTTGTCTTTAATTAAAACCTTATATAGCGTGCGATAGTCTATGCATAACCTAAGATCTCCAGTTTTCTTCTTTACCAAAACGATTGGAGAAGCATATTCCGAGTCACTACTTTTTATAATACCTTTATCTAGGTATTTGTCTAACATTTTTTCGAGCTGATCCTTTTCACTATATGATAACCGCCTAGGTGAACAACTGAATGGCTTCAATTTTTCTAAATTAATTTTCATTTCGCATCTGGTGAAAGGTATTTTTGGTCTTTTTTAGTATCTTATAACGTATTAAACATTTTGATAAACCTGCACTTGGTCTCGTAGTCAATTTCATTACCACAGCTTTATTCCGGGAATTTATTGTGCACAACGATGATACTTGACATATCCTCATCAAATGTTACTTCTAAAACGCTCTTTGTAAGATTTACGGTTTGTTTCCCAATAGTTTCTCCTCAAAAGTTTCATTTCCTAAAAGTCGGTTCATAACAGTCTCTTCTCCTACCAGTTGCTCCTTAACAATCTCATTTCCTAACAGTTGCTCCTTAACAATCTAATTTCCTAACAGTTGCTCCTTAACAATCTTTTCTTCTACCAATTGTTCCCTAACAGTCTTATTTTTAGTTAGGCAATCCGTACAAAAAGAATCTGATAACTCAGCCATTGCATGTCGTTGTCCCTTCGTCCCACACAACAGGTTCAAGTTGTAGGTGTGACAGATGGAGTTCTTTTTATAAATACTACAATCACTATTCTTAATAGTGTCAAGGGAGTCTAGATTAATGCTTAATCTATAAACATCCATGAAATCCCTTCCCAGAATTGCATCATGGCTCATGGACTCATCAGCAACAATTATTAAATCAAAATGAATCTTTATTTCTTTCTTCATAATAAAGCACATTGTTTTTCCTTTTACATCAAGTTAGCTCTTATTTATACCATAATATGGAGTGTTAACTTTATTAATGTGTATTCCATAAGGGACTTTGGATAGTATTATAAAAGATATCGCGCTGCCTGAGTCTATGAGAGATTCTGTAATGATTGTTACACAAGAATAATGAACAAACAAAATTTGGATAGATCTTACATAGTTGTTGTTGTTCGTATATCTGCGGGAGGCAGATATTTGCGAAAGCTTGCTGCATCTGCTCCGGGTTGGCGAATCGTTGGATGCGAGCTTGATCCCTCAAATTTTCTGATGGCATTCCCTCGATGATTTGCTCTAAAAACTCATCTGTGTCCAGGTTGATGGGTTGAGCTAACATCATCTTTTCCTCGAAGTACATGGCACAACGCTCGGTTTCCTGCCATTTACGTTGCTCGAACTTGCTACACTGCTCGGACTTAGAAGATATTTGCCCGAAAGCCATAATTAGCTGCTCGCATAACCTTTCGAAAGGTTCCAGCATCCTAGTAGGGTTGGCAAGTAACCAACGCTGTGCCTTTCCCTTAAGCTTGGTAACAAACAGCATCCAATGTTTTTAAGGTGCTCCACCCAGTTGCGAGCACACATGTTTTCGTCAAAGTCTATGGCTGCTTCTTTGGCGAAAGACAATGATGCTGCTGATGCAGCCCGGCTGGTGGCTCTGTCGGCGTTAAAAACGAGGTTGTTATTGTCTGCTGAACCGAATTCTGCCAAACTGCTGGTGTTGCCACCCGATGCGATGCCTTGCAGGGCTGCCGAAACGTTCAGGATTGCAGTGCTGCCACCAGATGCGTTGTCGTTTGAGGTTGGTGGTACGATCAGACTGGCAGGGTTGCCAATCGATGCATGCACATGCGACTGCGGTAGAATGTTCGAGACTCCAACTGCTTATTGTTTTTGTTGTTGTGTGGCGCCACGTGTCTGCGCCTTCTGCAACAAACTGCGATGCGCACCAACTTCTGCCTGCAGTTGCCTGATGATAGCAAGAAGCTCATGTTGCTCGAGAGCATCTCGGGAAATCGCCCTCTGTGCAGCCGCTGGTGCGTTGTCCGGTTCGGTGCCCTCGGCGCCTTGACGTTCTTGGGCGGAGGCGTCCCTCTCCAGAATTCTCGTTAGCGGGTTGATCCCCTCCATTGTTTTGGTTGGCGTCTTGATCTTGTCCATGGTTTTGGTTGGCGTCCTCACGTGGTGCATGGCCGCGTTCTTCACGAGGAACACGCACAAGGCGAGCCATTAATTCGGCTTTAAGGCCTTGAGTTGGCAATCCCAACGCGGAAAGCCATCTTTTTAACTACACAACCGAGTATTCGTTAAAGTTTATGTCGTCCATTGCTTAGATCTGATCCCACTTCTGAATTTGTGAAAGAGAAGGTTTTACAAAATACACTGTAATACACTGTAATACACACTTAAGGAGCGTCCACTTTATTCAGCTCGTGTACTAAGAATGTCCAATCTTGGGCTTGCTTACAGATAATGTTATCCTTAATGTTAGCTTAACATTTACAATCGAGAGTTTTATCGGACCTAAGTTGACCATATACTCAGCCTACTACAATTCGGCCATTCTGCGACTTGGATCCCCTGATCCTGAGATTCTTAAGGCGAAAGTTAACATTACTCTTATCTTATTACGACGTTTAATCATATTATCTTATGTCTTACAGTGATTTCCTTTTCCCTATCCATGGTCTTATTTTTTGAGCACTCCAGACAACCTTATACGAATTTCGCGATACTTGAAAGCCTTCAACGTCCTGCAACAAGAACCTGTCGTTCCTAAGCCCTTTGGCTATAACATATGGTCCTTTATTCTTGGGGATCAACTTTCTCGCAACTCTAAGTTTTTTACCATGACATAATCCCTCTTTTCATAGTCCTAGGTCTTTTTCTTTGTCTTGTCAAAATAAGTCTTATTGTACGCCTGAGCTTTATTTTGATTATCTATTGCTTTTAGTTGAATTTCCTCTAAACTTTCTTTTGTAATTGTCGCCTTAGTTGAGTACAGTCGTACGAACTTAGTAAACCCGTCAACTATCAAAAATATGTGTTTATTTGCTCTTCCTTTATCTACTGGTCCGTAGTGATCTATATGCAGTAACTCGAATGGCTTATCCCCCTTCGGAATGCTGTACAGAAAACCTTCTGATTTCCCCGTTTTTTGAGCAAATGCAACACATTTTAGGCAACTTTCGATGTGACTACTGCACTTCTCTTTCATCTTATTAAACCAATACGTTCAATAAGTTCATTGTGGTATTTATGTAAAACATGACTATCCAGTTGGTCCAGAACTTGTTAAATATTTGAATCCTTTGACTGACAAATTAACAGATTATCTTCAAAACTATTGGCTTTAACTGTCAATACATGACACCTACTTATAGCATCTACGTGCTGCATCTTATTTCCCGATCGTTGAACTACTTCGTAATCAAAATTTTGAAGCTCGATTGCCCATCGGGCACTTCGGTTTAGGTCAGTCCTATTTAAAGTAAGGGTCAAAGAATTGCAATCGGTTATTATCTTAAAAGGCTGTCCATGAAGGTAAATTCGAAACCTGCGAAGAGCGTATATGATAGCCAATGTTTCTAACTCAAAGCTGTGGTACTTGGACTCAGTCTTCGTCGTTCGCTTTGAGAAATAAAACACGGGATAAAGTTTTCCATCACATTTCTTTTGCAATAAAACTGCACCGAAACCTAAAGAACTTGCATCGCAATGTAACTCGACATCGTCTTTGTGAACATAAATAGTCAATCTCCTGTCTCAATTAGTTTTTTCTTAAGACTCGAAAAACAATTAAACTCTTTTGTAATTAAACTCGTTGTGTAATTTTACTGGAGTCGGAAAGTTTTTGATAGCATCTGCTCTAATTCCTAAATCCATTTATCCAGCCGCAGCTATAACTTTTTATTAACTAATTGAATAAACACTTCCTTTGATGTACTTAAATGTTCCTCTATATCTGTGCCATCCATATATACAATACCCTTATTTTTAGATCGATCTTCGAAAATACATTTTTATTGACTAGCTTGTCCAAGAGGTCATCCATTATAGGCAGAGGATAGTTGTCTTTAATTTAAACTTTATATAGCGTGCGATAGTCTATGCATAACCTAAGATCTCCAGTTTTCTTTTTTACCAAAACGATTGGAGAAGCATATTCCGAGTCACTATTTCTTATAATACCTTTATCTAGGTATTCGTCTAACATTTTTTCGAGCTGATCCTTTTCACTATATCATAACCGCCTAGGTGATCAACTGAATGGCTTCGATTTTTCTAAATTAATTTTCATTTCGCATCTGGTGAAAGGTATTTTTGGTCTTTTTTTAGTATCTTATAACGTATTAAACATTTTGATAAACCTGCACTTGGTCTCGTAGTCAATTTCATTACCACAGTTTTATTCCGGGAATTTATTGTGCACAACGATGATACTTGACATATCCTCATAAAATGTTTCTTCTTAAACGCTCTTTGTAAGATTTACGGTTTGTTTCCCAATAGTTTCTCCTCAAAAGTTTCATTTCCCAAAAGTCGGTTCATAACAGTCTCTTCTCCTACCAGTTGCTCCTTAACAATCTCATTTCCTAACAGTTGCTGCTTAACAGTCTCTTTTCATAACAGTTGCTCCTTAACAATCTTTTCTTCTACCAATTGTTCCCTAACTGTCTTATTTTTAGTTAGGCAATCCGTACAAAAAGAATCTGATAACTCAGCCGTTGCATGTCGTTGTCCCTTCGTCCCACACAACAGGTTCAAGTTGTAGGTGTGACAGATGGAGTTCTTTATATAAATACTACATTCACTATTCTTAATAGTGTCAAGGGAGTCTAGATTAATGCTTAATCTATAAACATCCATGAAATCCCTTCCCAGAATTGCATCATGGCTCATGGACTCATCAGCAACAATTATTAAATCAAAATGAATCTTTATTTCTTTCTTCATAATAAAGCACAACGTGCTTTAATGTGTATTCCATAAGAGACTTTGGATAGTATTATAAAAGATATCGCGCTGCCTGAGTCTATGAGAGATTCTGCAATAATTGTTACACAAGAATAATGAACAAAAAAAATTTGGATAGATCTTACATAGTTGTTGTTGTTCATATATCTGCGGGAGGCAGATATTTGCGAAGGCTTGCTGCATCTGCTCCGGGTTGGCGAATCGTTGGATGCGAGCTTGATCCCTCAAATTTTCTGATGGCATTCCCTCGATGATTTGCTCTAAAAGCTCATCTGTGTCCAGGTTGATGGGTTGAGCTAACATCATCTTTTCCTCGAAGTACATGGCACAACGCTCGGTTTCCTGCCATTTACGTTGCTCGAACTTGCTACACTGCTCGGACTTAGAAGATATTTGCCCGAAAGCCATAATTAGCTGCTCGCATAACCTTTCGAAAGGTTCCAGTATCCTAGTAGGGTTGGCAAGTAACCAACGCTGTGCCTTTCCCTTAAGCTTGGTAACAAACAGCATCCAATGTTTTAAGGTGCTCCACCCAGTTGCGAGCACACATGTTTTCGTCAAAGTCTATGGCTGCTTCTTTGGCGAAAGACAATGATGCTGCTGATGCAGCCCGGCTGGTGGCTCTGTCGGTGTTAAAAACGAGGTTGTTATTGTCTGCTGAACCGAATTCTGCCAAACTGCTGGTGTTGCCACCCGATACGATGCCTTGCAGGGCTGCCGAAACGTTCAGGATTGCAGTGCTGCCACCAGATGCGTTGTCGTTTGAGGTTGGTGGTACGATCAGACTGGCAGGGTTGCCAATCGATGCATGCACATGCGACTGCGGTAGAATGTTCGAGACTCCAACTGCTTATTGTTTTTGTTGTTGTGTGGCGCCACGTGTCTGCGCCTTCTGCAACAAACTGCGATGCGCACCAACTTCTGCCTCGGGAAATCGCCCTCTGTGCAGCCGCTGGTGCGTTGTCAGGTTCGGTGCCCTCGGCGCCTTGAAGTTCTTGGGCGGAGGCGTCCCTCTCCAGAATTCTCGTTAGCGGGTTGATCCTCTCCATTGTTTTGGTTGGCGTCTTGATCTTGTCCACGGTTTTGGTTGGCGTCCTCACGTGGTGCATGGCCGCGTTCTTCACGAGGAACACGCACAAGGCGAGCCATTAATTCGGCTTTAAGGCCTTGAGTTGGCAATCCCAACGCGGAAAACCATCTTTTTAACTACACAACCAAGTATTCGTTAAAGTTTATGTCGTCCATTGCTTAGATCTGATCCCACTTCTGAATTTGTGAAAGAGAAGGTTTTACAAAATACACTGTAATACACGGTTTCACTTAAGGAGCGTCCACTTTATTCAGCTCGTGTACTAAGAATGTCCAATCTTGGGCTTGCTTACAGATAATGTTATCCTTAATGTTAGCTTAACATTTACAATCGAGAGTTTTATCGGACCTAAGTTGAGCATATACTCAGCCTACTACAATTCGGCCATTCTGCGACTTGGATCCCCTGATCCTGAGATTCTTAAGGCGAAAGTTAAAGCTAATTACATTACTCTTATCTTATTACGACGTTTAATCACATTATCTTATGTCTTACAGTGATTTCGTTTTCCCTATCCATGGTCTTATTTTTTGAGCACTCCAGACAACCTTATACGAATTTCGCGATACTTGAAAGCCTTCAACGTCCTGCAACAAGAACCTGTCGTTCCTAAGCCCTTTGGCTATAACATATGGTCCTTTATTCTTGGGGATCAACTTTCTCGCAACTCCAAGTTTTTTACCATGACATAATCCCTCTTTTCATAGTCCTAGGTCTTTTTCTTTGTCTTGTCAAAATAAGTCTTATTGTACGCCTGAGCTTTATTTTGATTATCTATTGCTTTTAGTTGAATTTCCTCTAAACTTTCTTTTGTAATTGTCGCCTTAGTTGAGTACAGTCGTACGAACTTAGTAAACCCGTCAACTATCAAAAATATGTGTTTATTTGCTCTTCCTTTATCTACTGGTCCGTAGTGATCTATATGCAGTAACTCGAATGGCTTATCCCCTTTCGGAATGCTGTACAGAAAACCTTCTGATTTCCCCGTTTTTTGAGCAAATGCAACACATTTTAGGCAACTTTCGATGTGACTACTGCACTTCTCTTTCATCTTATTAAACCAATACGTTCAATAAGTTCATTGTGGTATTTATGTAAAACATGACTATCCAGTTGGTCCCGAACTTGTAAAATATTTGAATCCTTTGATTGACAAATTAACAGATTATCTTCAAAACTATTGGCTTTAACTGTCAATACATGACACCTACTTAGAGCATCTACGTGCTGCATCTTATTTCCCGATCGTTGAACTACTTCGTAATCAAAATTTTGAAGCTCGATTGCCCATCGGGCACTTCGGTTTAGGTCAGTCCTATTTAAAGTAAGGGTCAAAGAATTGCAATCGGTTATTATCTTAAAAGGCTGTCCATGAAGGTAAATTCGAAACCTGCGAAGAGCGTATATGATAGCCAATGTTTCTAACTCAAAGCTGTGGTACTTGGACTCAGTCTTCGTCGTTCGCTTTGAGAAATAAAAGACGGGATAAAGTTTTCCATCACATTTCTTTTGCAATAAAACTGCACCGAAACCTAAAGAACTTGCATCGCAATGTAACTCGACATCGTCTTTGTGAACATAAATAGTCAATCTCCTGTCTCAATTAGTTTTTTCTTAAGACTCGAAAAACAATTAAACTCTTTTGTAATTAAACTCGTTGTGTAATTTTACTGGAGTCGGAAAGTTTTTGATAGCATCAAGCCCTTTATCATTTGCTCTAATTCTAATAAATCCATTTATCCAGCCGCAGCTATAACTTTTTATTAACTAATTGAATAAACACTTCCTTTGATGTACTTAAATGTTCCTCTATATCTGTGCCATCCATATATACAATACCCTTATTTTCTCTAATCAAATCGGAAAAAATGTTGTTTACGAAACGTTGAAAAACGGCTGAAGCATTTTTTATTCCAATGGACATCCTCAAAAATTCAAACTGTCCTAAAGGAGTCACAAAGGACGTGTACCTTATCGAATCTTCGCTCACGAATAAGTGAAAATATTTAGATCGAGCTTCGAAAATACATTTTTATTGACTAGCTTGTCCAAGAGGTCATCCATTATAGGCAGAGGATAGTTGTCTTTAATTAAAACCTTATATAGCGTGCGATAGTCTATGCATAACCTAAGATCTCCAGTTTTCTTCTTTACCAAAACGATTGGAGAAGCACTATTTCTTATAATACCTTTATCTAGGTATTCGTCTAACATTTTTTCGAGTTGATCCTTTTCACTATATGATAACCGCCTAGGTGAACAACTGAATGGCTTCGGTTTTTCTAAATTAATTTTCATTTCGCATCTGGTGAAAGGTATTTTTGGTCTTTTTTTAGTATCTTATAACATATTAAACATTTTGATAAACCTGCACTTGGTCTCGTAGTCAATTTCATTACCACAGCTTTATTCCGGGAATTTATTGTGCACAACGATGATACTTGACATATCCTCATCAAATGTTTCTTCTAAAACGCTCTTTGTAAGATTTACGGTTTGTTTCCCAATAGTTTCTCCTCAAAAGTTTCATTTCCTCATTTCCTAACAGTTGCTCCTTAACAATCTCATTTCCTAACAGTTGCTGCTTAACAATCTCATTTCCTAACAGTTGCTCCTTAACAATCTTTTCTTCTACCAATTGTTCCCTAACAATCCGTACAAAAAGAATCTGATAACTCAGCCATTGCATGTCGTTGTCCCTTCGTCCAACACAACAGGTTCAAGTTGTAGGTGTGACAGATGGAGTTCTTTTTATAAATACTACAATCACTATTCTTAATAGTGTCAAGGGAGTCTAGATTAATGCTTAATCTATAAACATCCATGAAATCCCTTCCCATAATTGCATCATGGCTCATGGACTCATCAGCAACAATTATTAAATCAAAATGAATCTTTATTTCTTTCTTCATAATAAAGCACAACGTTTTTCCTTTTACATCAAGTTAGCTCTTATTTATACCATAATATGGAGTGTTAACTTTATTAATGTGTATTCCATAAGAGACTTTGGATAGTATTATAAAAGATATCGCGCTGCCTGAGTCTATGAGAGATTCTGCAATAATTGTTACACAAGAATAATGAACAAAAAAAATTTGGATAGATCTTACATAGTTGTTGTTGTTCATATATCTGCGGGAGGCAGATATTTGCGAAGGCTTGCTGCATCTGCTCCGGGTTGGCGAATCGTTGGATGCGAGCTTGATCCCTCAAATTTTCTGATGGCATTCCCTCGATGATTTGCTCTAAAAGCTCATCTGTGTCCAGGTTGATGGGTTGAGCTAACATCATCTTTTCCTCGAAGTACATGGCACAACGCTCGGTTTCCTGCCATTTACGTTGCTCGAACTTGCTACACTGCTCGGACTTAGAAAATATTTGCCCGAAAGCCATAATTAGCTGCTCGCATAACCTTTCGAAAGGTTCCAGCATCCTAGTAGGGTTGGCAAGTAACCAACGCTGTGCCTTCCCTTAAGCTTGGTAACAAACAGCATCCAATGTTTTTAAGGTGCTCCACCCAGTTGCGAGCACACATGTTTTCGTGAAAGTCTATGGCTGCTTCTTTGGCGAAAGACAATGATGCTGCTGATGCAGCCCGGCTGGTGGCTCTGTCGGCGTTAAAAACGAGGTTGTTATTATCTGCTGAACCGAATTCTGCCAAACTGCTGGTGTTGCCACCCGATACGATGCCTTGCAGGGCTGCCGAAACGTTCAGGATTGCAGTGCTGCCACCAGATGCGTTGTCGTTTGAGGTTGGTGGTACGATCAGACTGGCAGGGTTGCCAATCGATGCATGCACATGCGACTGCGGTAGAATGTTCGAGACTCCAACTGCTTATTGTTTTTGTTGTTGTGTGGCGCCACGTGTCTGCGCCTTCTGCAACAAACTGCGATGCGCACCAACTTCTGCCTCGGGAAATCGCCCTCTGTGCAGCCGCTGGTGCGTTGTCAGGTTCGGTGCCCTCGGCGCCTTGAAGTTCTTGGGCGGAGGCGTCCCTCTCCAGAATTCTCGTTAGCGGGTTGATCCTCTCCATTGTTTTGGTTGGCGTCTTGATCTTGTCCACGGTTTTGGTTGGCGTCCTCACGTGGTGCATGGCCGCGTTCTTCACGAGGAACACGCACAAGGCGAGCCATTAATTCGGCTTTAAGGCCTTGAGTTGGCAATCCCAACGCGGAAAACCATCTTTTTAACTACACAACCAAGTATTCGTTAAAGTTTATGTCGTCCATTGCTTAGATCTGATCCCACTTCTGAATTTGTGAAAGAGAAGGTTTTACAAAATACACTGTAATACACGGTTTCACTTAAGGAGCGTCCACTTTATTCAGCTCGTGTACTAAGAATGTCCAATCTTGGGCTTGCTTACAGATAATGTTATCCTTAATGTTAGCTTAACATTTACAATCGAGAGTTTTATCGGACCTAAGTTGACCATATACTCAGCCTACTACAATTCGGCCATTCTGCGACTTGGATCCCCTGATCCTGAGATTCTTAAGGCGAAAGTTAAAGCTAATTACATTACTCTTATCTTATTACGACGTTTAATCATATTATCTTATGTCTTACAGTGATTTCGTTTTCCCTATCCATGGTCTTATTTTTTGAGCACTCCAGACAACCTTATACGAATTTCGCGATACTTGAAAGCCTTCAACGTCCTGCAACAAGAACCTGTCGTTCCTAAGCCCTTTGGCTATAACATATGGTCCTTTATTCTTGGGGATCAACTTTCTCGCAACTCCAAGTTTTTTACCATGACATAATCCCTCTTTTCATAGTCCTAGGTCTTTTTCTTTGTCTTGTCAAAATAAGTCTTATTGTACGCCTGAGCTTTATTTTGATTATCTATTGCTTTTAGTTGAATTTCCTCTAAACTTTCTTTTGTAATTGTCGCCTTAGTTGAGTACAGTCGTACGAACTTAGTAAACCCGTCAACTATCAAAAATATGTGTTTATTTGCTCTTCCTTTATCTACTGGTCCGTAGTGATCTATATGCAGTAACTCGAATGGCTTATCCCCTTTCGGAATGCTGTACAGAAAACCTTCTGATTTCCCCGTTTTTTGAGCAAATGCAACACATTTTAGGCAACTTTCGATGTGACTACTGCACTTCTCTTTCATCTTATTAAACCAATACGTTCAATAAGTTCATTGTGGTATTTATGTAAAACATGACTATCCAGTTGGTCCCGAACTTGTAAAATATTTGAATCCTTTGATTGACAAATTAACAGATTATCTTCAAAACTATTGGCTTTAACTGTCAATACATGACACCTACTTAGAGCATCTACGTGCTGCATCTTATTTCCCGATCGTTGAACTACTTCGTAATCAAAATTTTGAAGCTCGATTGCCCATCGGGCACTTCGGTTTAGGTCAGTCCTATTTAAAGTAAGGGTCAAAGAATTGCAATCGGTTATTATCTTAAAAGGCTGTCCATGAAGGTAAATTCGAAACCTGCGAAGAGCGTATATGATAGCCAATGTTTCTAACTCAAAGCTGTGGTACTTGGACTCAGTCTTCGTCGTTCGCTTTGAGAAATAAAAGACGGGATAAAGTTTTCCATCACATTTCTTTTGCAATAAAACTGCACCGAAACCTAAAGAACTTGCATCGCAATGTAACTCGACATCGTCTTTGTGAACATAAATAGTCAATCTCCTGTCTCAATTAGTTTTTTCTTAAGACTCGAAAAACAATTAAACTCTTTTGTAATTAAACTCGTTGTGTAATTTTACTGGAGTCGGAAAGTTTTTGATAGCATCAAGCCCTTTATCATTTGCTCTAATTCTAATAAATCCATTTATCCAGCCGCAGCTATAACTTTTTATTAACTAATTGAATAAACACTTCCTTTGATGTACTTAAATGTTCCTCTATATCTATGCCATCCATATATACAATACCCTTATTTTCTCTAATCAAATCGGAAAAAATGTTGTTTACGAAACGTTGAAAAACGGCTGAAGCATTTTTTATTCCAATGGACATCCTCAAAAATTCAAACTGTCCTAAAGGAGTCACAAAGGACGTGTACCTTATCGAATCTTCGCTCACGAATAAGTGAAAATATTTAGATCGAGCTTCGAAAATACATTTTTATTGACTAGCTTGTCCAAGAGGTCATCCATTATAGGCAGAGGATAGTTGTCTTTAATTAAAACCTTATATAGCGTGCGATAGTCTATGCATAACCTAAGATCTCCAGTTTTCTTCTTTACCAAAACGATTGGAGAAGCATATTCCGAGTCACTATTTCTTATAATACCTTTATCTAGGTATTCGTCTAACATTTTTTCGAGCTGATCCTTTTCACTATATGATAACCGCCTAGGTGAACAACTGAATGGCTTCGGTTTTTCTAAATTAATTTTCATTTCGCATCTGGTGAAAGGTATTTTTGGTCTTTTTTTAGTATCTTATAACATATTAAACATTTTGATAAACCTGCACTTGGTCTCGTAGTCAATTTCATTACCACAGCTTTATTCCGGGAATTTATTGTGCACAACGATGATACTTGACATATCCTCATCAAATGTTTCTTCTAAAACGCTCTTTGTAAGATTTACGGTTTGTTTCCCAATAGTTTCTCCTCAAAAGTTTCATTTCCTAAAAGTCGGTTCATAACAGTCTCTTCTCCTACCAGTTGCTCCTTAACAATCTCATTTCCTAACAGTTGCTCCTTAACAATCTCATTTCCTAACAGTTGCTGCTTAACAATCTCATTTCCTAACAGTTGCTCCTTAACAATCTTTTCTTCTACCAATTGTTCCCTAACAATCCGTACAAAAAGAATCTGATAACTCAGCCATTGCATGTCGTTGTCCCTTCGTCCAACACAACAGGTTCAAGTTGTAGGTGTGACAGATGGAGTTCTTTTTATAAATACTACAATCACTATTCTTAATAGTGTCAAGGGAGTCTAGATTAATGCTTAATCTATAAACATCCATGAAATCCCTTCCCATAATTGCATCATGGCTCATGGACTCA
The DNA here is from genome assembly GCF_025231255.1 of Drosophila biarmipes. Lineage (NCBI taxonomy): Eukaryota > Metazoa > Arthropoda > Insecta > Diptera > Drosophilidae > Drosophila > Drosophila biarmipes. The sequence continues at coordinate 1,676,820 of NW_026114528.1, read as the reverse complement.
TCAGCAACAATTATTAAATCAAAATGAATCTTTATTTCTTTCTTCATAATAAAGCACAACGTTTTTCCTTTTACATCAAGTTAGCTCTTATTTATACCATAATATGGAGTGTTAACTTTATTAATGTGTATTCCATAAGAGACTTTGGATAGTATTATAAAAGATATCGCGCTGCCTGAGTCTATGAGAGATTCTGCAATAATTGTTACACAAGAATAATGAACAAAAAAAATTTGGATAGATCTTACATAGTTGTTGTTGTTCATATATCTGCGGGAGGCAGATATTTGCGAAGGCTTGCTGCATCTGCTCCGGGTTGGCGAATCGTTGGATGCGAGCTTGATCCCTCAAATTTTCTGATGGCATTCCCTCGATGATTTGCTCTAAAAGCTCATCTGTGTCCAGGTTGATGGGTTGAGCTAACATCATCTTTTCCTCGAAGTACATGGCACAACGCTCGGTTTCCTGCCATTTACGTTGCTCGAACTTGCTACACTGCTCGGACTTAGAAAATATTTGCCCGAAAGCCATAATTAGCTGCTCGCATAACCTTTCGAAAGGTTCCAGCATCCTAGTAGGGTTGGCAAGTAACCAACGCTGTGCCTTCCCTTAAGCTTGGTAACAAACAGCATCCAATGTTTTTAAGGTGCTCCACCCAGTTGCGAGCACACATGTTTTCGTGAAAGTCTATGGCTGCTTCTTTGGCGAAAGACAATGATGCTGCTGATGCAGCCCGGCTGGTGGCTCTGTCGGCGTTAAAAACGAGGTTGTTATTATCTGCTGAACCGAATTCTGCCAAACTGCTGGTGTTGCCACCCGATACGATGCCTTGCAGGGCTGCCGAAACGTTCAGGATTGCAGTGCTGCCACCAGATGCGTTGTCGTTTGAGGTTGGTGGTACGATCAGACTGGCAGGGTTGCCAATCGATGCATGCACATGCGACTGCGGTAGAATGTTCGAGACTCCAACTGCTTATTGTTTTTGTTGTTGTGTGGCGCCACGTGTCTGCGCCTTCTGCAACAAACTGCGATGCGCACCAACTTCTGCCTCGGGAAATCGCCCTCTGTGCAGCCGCTGGTGCGTTGTCCGGTTCGGTGCCCTCGGCGCCTTGAAGTTCTTGGGCGGAGGCGTCCCTCTCCAGAATTCTCGTTAGCGGGTTGATCCTCTCCATTGTTTTGGTTGGCGTCTTGATCTTGTCCATGGTTTGGTTGGCGTCCTCACGTGGTGCATGGCCGCGTTCTTCACGAGGAGCACGCACAAGGCGAGCCATTAATTCGGCTTTAAGGCCTTGAGTTGGCAATCCCAACGCGGAAAACCATCTTTTTAACTACACAACCAAGTATTCGTTAAAGTTTATGTCGTCCATTGCTTAGATCTGATCCCACTTCTGAATTTGTGAAAGAGAAGGTTTTACAAAATACACTGTAATACACGGTTTCACTTAAGGAGCGTCCACTTTATTCAGCTCGTGTACTAAGAATGTCCAATCTTGGGCTTGCTTACAGATAATGTTATCCTTAATGTTAGTTTAACATTTACAATCGAGAGTTTTATCGGACCTAAGTTGAACATATACTCAGCCTACTACAATTCGGCCAATCTGCGACTTGGATCCCCTGATCCTGAGATTCTTAAGGCGAAAGTTAAAGCTAATTACATTACTCTTATCTTATTACGACGTTTAATCACATTATCTTATGTCTTACAGTGATTTCCTTTTCCCTATCCATGGTCTTATATTTTGAGCACTCCAGACAACCTTATACGAATTTCGCGATACTTGAAAGCCTTCAACGTCCTGCAACCTGTCGTTCCTAAGCCCTTTGGCTATAACATATGGTCCTTTATTCTTGGGGATCAACTTTCTCGCAACTCCAAGTTTTTTACCATGACATAATCCCTCTTTTCATAGTCCTAGGTCTTTTTCTTTGTCTTGTCAAAATAAGTCTTATTGTACGCCTGAGCTTTATTTTGATTATCTATTGCTTTTAGTTGAATATCCTCTAAACTTTCTTTTGTAATTGTCGCCTTAGTTGAGTACAGTCGTACGAACTTAGTAAACCCGTCAACTATCAAAAATATGTGTTTATTTGCTCTTCCTTTATCTACTGGTCCGTAGTGATCTATATGCAGTAACTCGAATGGCTTATCCCCTTTCGGAATGCTGTACAGAAAACCTTCTGATTTCCCCGTTTTTTGAGCAAATGCAACACATTTTAGGCAACTTTCGATGTGACTACTGCACTTCTCTTTCATCTTATTAAACCAATACGTTCAATAAGTTCATTGTGGTATTTATGTAAAACATGACTATCCAGTTGGTCCCGAACTTGTAAAATATTTGAATCCTTTGATTGACAAATTAACAGATTTCAAAACTATTGGCTTTAACTGTCAATACATGACACCTACTTATAGCATCTACGTGCTGCATCTTATTTCCCGATCGTTGAACTACTTCGTAATCAAAATTTTGAAGCTCGATTGCCCATCGGGTTCGGTTTAGGTCAGTCCTATTTAAAGTAAGGGTCAAAGAATTGCAATCGGTTATTATCTTAAAAGGCTGTCCATGAAGGTAAATTCGAAACCTGCGAAGAGCGTATATGATAGCCAATGTTTCTAACTCAAAGCTGTGGTACTTGGACTCAGTCTTCGTCGTTCGCTTTGAGAAATAAAACACGGGATAAAGTTTTCCATCACATTTCTTTTGCAATAAAACTGCACCGAAACCTAAAGAACTTGCATCGCAATGTAACTCGACATCGTCTTTGTGAACATAAATAGTCAATCTCCTGTCTCAATTAGTTTTTTCTTAAGACTCGAAAAACAATTAAACTCTTTTGTAATTAAACTCGTTGTGTAATTTTACTGGAGTCGGAAAGTTTTTGATAGCATCAAGCCCTTTATCATATGCTCTAATTCTAATAAATCCATTTATCCAGCCGCAGCTATAACTTTTTATTAACTAATTGAATAAACACTTCCTTTGATGTACTTAAATGTTCCTCTATATCTATGCCATCCATATATACAATACCCTTATTTTCTCTAATCAAATCGGAAAAAATGTTGTTTACGAAACGTTGAAAAACGGCTGAAGCATTTTTTATTCCAATGGACATCCTCAAAAATTCAAACTGTCCTAAAGGAGTCACAAAGGACGTGTACCTTATCGAATCTTCGCTCACGAATAAGTGAAAATATTTAGATCGAGCTTCGAAAATACATTTTTATTGACTAGCTTGTCCAAGAGGTCATCCATTATAGGCAGAGGATAGTTGTCTTTAATTAAAACCTTATATAGCGTGCGATAGTCTATGCATAACCTAAGATCTCCAGTTTTCTTCTTTACCAAAACGATTGGAGAAGCACTATTTCTTATAATACCTTTATCTAGGTATTCGTCTAACATTTTTTCGAGTTGATCCTTTTCACTATATGATAACCGCCTAGGTGAACAACTGAATGGCTTCGGTTTTTCTAAATTAATTTTCATTTCGCATCTGGTGAAAGGTATTTTTGGTCTTTTTTTAGTATCTTATAACATATTAAACATTTTGATAAACCTGCACTTGGTCTCGTAGTCAATTTCATTACCACAGCTTTATTCCGGGAATTTATTGTGCACAACGATGATACTTGACATATCCTCATCAAATGTTTCTTCTAAAACGCTCTTTGTAAGATTTACGGTTTGTTTCCCAATAGTTTCTCCTCAAAAGTTTCATTTCCTAAAAGTCGGTTCATAACAGTCTCTTCTCCTACCAGTTGTTCCTTAACAATCTCATTTCCTAACAGTTGCTCCTTAACAATCTCATTTCCTAACAGTTGCTGCTTAACAATCTCATTTCCTAACAGTTGCTCCTTAACAATCTTTTCTTCTACCAATTGTTCCCTAACAATCCGTACAAAAAGAATCTGATAACTCAGCCATTGCATGTCGTTGTCCCTTCGTCCAACACAACAGGTTCAAGTTGTAGGTGTGACAGATGGAGTTCTTTTTATAAATACTACAATCACTATGTCAAGGGAGTTTAGATTAATGCTTAATCTATAAACATCCATGAAATCCCTTCCCATAATTGCATCATGGCTCATGGACTCATCAGCAACAATTATTAAATCAAAATGAATCTTTATTTCTTTCTTCATAATAAAGCACAACGTTTTTCCTTTTACATCAAGTTAGCTCTTATTTATACCATAATATTTAATAACTTTATTAATGTGTATATATAAAAGATATCGCGCTGCCTGAGTCTATGAGAGATTCTGCAATGATTGTTACACAAGAATAATGAACAAACAAAATTTGGATAGATCTTACATAGTTGTTGTTGTTCATATATCTGCGGGAGGCAGATATTTGTGAAGGCTTGCTGCATCTGCTCCGGGTTGGCGAATCGTTGGATGCGAGCTTGATCCCTCAAATTTTTTGATGGCATTCCCTCGATGATTTGCTCTAAAAGCTCATCTGTGTCCAGGTTGATGGGTTGAGCTAACATCATCTTTTCCTCGAAGTACATGGCACAACGCTCGGTTTCCTGCCATTTACGTTGCTCGAACTTGCTACACTGCTCGGACTTAGAAGATATTTGCCCGAAAGCCATAATTAGCTGCTCGCATAACCTTTCGAAAGGTTCCAGCATCCTAGTAGGGTTGGCAAGTAACCAACGCTGTGCCTTTCCCTTAAGCTTGGTAACAAACAGCATCCAATGTTTTTAAGGTGCTCCACCCAGTTGCGAGCACACATGTTTTCGTGAAAGTCTATGGCTGCTTCTTTGGCGAAAGACAATGATGCTGCTGATGCAGCCCGGCTGGTGGCTCTGTCGGCGTTAAAAACGAGGTTGTTATTGTCTGCTGAACCGAATTCTGCCAAACTGCTGGTGTTGCCACCCGATACGATGCCTTGCAGGGCTGCCGAAACGTTCAGGATTGCAGTGCTGCCACCAGATGCGTTGTCGTTTGAGGTTGGTGGTACGATCAGACTGGCAGGGTTGCCAATCGATGCATGCACATGCGACTGCGGTAGAATGTTCGAGACTCCAACTGCTTATTGTTTTTGTTGTTGTGTGGCGCCACGTGTCTGCGCCTTCTGCAACAAACTGCGATGCGCACCAACTTCTGCCTCGGGAAATCGCCCTCTGTGCAGCCGCTGGTGCGTTGTCCGGTTCGGTGCCCTCGGCGCCTTGAAGTTCTTGGGCGGAGGCGTCCCTCTCCAGAATTCTCGTTAGCGGGTTGATCCTCTCCATTGTTTTGGTTGGCGTCTTGATCTTGTCCATGGTTTGGTTGGCGTCCTCACGTGGTGCATGGCCGCGTTCTTCACGAGGAGCACGCACAAGGCGAGCCATTAATTCGGCTTTAAGGCCTTGAGTTGGCAATCCCAACGCGGAAAACCATCTTTTTAACTACACAACCAAGTATTCGTTAAAGTTTATGTCGTCCATTGCTTAGATCTGATCCCACTTCTGAATTTGTGAAAGAGAAGGTTTTACAAAATACACTGTAATACACGGTTTCACTTAAGGAGCGTCCACTTTATTCAGCTCGTGTACTAAGAATGTCCAATCTTGGGCTTGCTTACAGATAATGTTATCCTTAATGTTAGCTTAACATTTACAATCGAGAGTTTTATCGGACCTAAGTTGAGCATATACTCAGCCTACTACAATTCGGCCATTCTGCGACTTGGATCCCCTGATCCTGAGATTCTTAAGGCGAAAGTTAAAGCTAATTACATTACTCTTATCTTATTACGACGTTTAATCACATTATCTTATGTCTTACAGTGATTTCCTTTTCCCTATCCATGGTCTTATATTTTGAGCACTCCAGACAACCTTATACAAATTTCGCGATACTTGAAAGCCTTCAACGTCCTGCAACAAGAACCTGTCGTTCCTAAGCCCTTTGGCTATAACATATGGTCCTTTATTCTTGGGGATCAACTTTCAACTCCAAGTTTTTTACCATGACATAATCCCTCTTTTCATAGTCCTAGGTCTTTTTCTTTGTCTTGTCAAAATAAGTCTTATTGTACGCCTGAGCTTTATTTTGATTATCTATTGCTTTTAGTTGAATTTCCTCTAAACTTTCTTTTGTAATTGTCGCCTTAGTTGAGTACAGTCGTACGAACTTAGTAAACCCGTCAACTATCAAAAATATGTGTTTATTTGCTCTTCCTTTATCTACTGGTGCGTAGTGATCTATATGCAGTAACTCGAATGGTTTATCCCCTTTCGGAATGCTATACAGAAAACCTTCTGATTTCCCCGTTTTTTGAGCAAATGCAACACATTTTAGGCAATTTACGATGTGACTACTGCACTTCTCTTTCATCTTATTAAACCAATACGTTCAATAAGTTCATTGTGGTATTTATGTAAAACATGACTATCCAGTTGGTCCCGAACTTGTAAAATATTTGAATCCTTTGATTGACAAATTAACAGATTTCAAAACTATTGGCTTTAACTGTCAATACATGACACCTACTTAGAGCATCTACGTGCTGCATCTTATTTCCCGATCGTTGAACTACTTCGTAATCAAAATTTTGAAGCTCGATTGCCCATCGGGCACTTCGGTTTAGGTCAGTCCTATTTAAAGTAAGGGTCAAAGAATTGCAATCGGTTATTATCTTAAAAGGCTGTCCATGAAGGTAAATTCGAAACCTGCGAAGAGCGTATATGATAGCCAATGTTTCTAACTCAAAGCTGTGGTACTTGGACTCAGTCTTCGTCGTTCGCTTTGAGAAATAAAAGACGGGATAAAGTTTTCCATCACATTTCTTTTGCAATAAAACTGCACCGAAACCTAAAGAACTTGCATCGCAATGTAACTCGACATCGTCTTTGTGAACATAAATAGTCAATCTCCTGTCTCAATTAGTTTTTTCTTAAGACTCGAAAAACAATTAAACTCTTTTGTAATTAAACTCGTTGTGTAATTTTACTGGAGTCGGAAAGTTTTTGATAGCATCAAGCCCTTTATCATATGCTCTAATTCTAATAAATCCATTTATCCAGCCGCAGCTATAACTTTTTATTAACTAATTGAATAAACACTTCCTTTGATGTACTTAAATGTTCCTCTATATCTGTGCCATCCATATATACAATACCCTTATTTTCTCTAATCAAATCGGAAAAAATGTTGTTTACGAAACGTTGAAAAACGGCTGAAGCATTTTTTATTCCAATGGACATCCTCAAAAATTCAAACTGTCCTAAAGGAGTCACAAAGGACGTGTACCTTATCGAATCTTCGCTCACGAATAAGTGAAAATATTTAGATCGAGCTTCGAAAATACATTTTTATTGACTAGCTTGTCCAAGAGGTCATCCATTATAGGCAGAGGATAGTTGTCTTTAATTAAAACCTTATATAGCGTGCGATAGTCTATGCATAACCTAAGATCTCCAGTTTTCTTCTTTACCAAAACGATTGGAGAAGCACTATTTCTTATAATACCTTTATCTAGGTATTCGTCTAACATTTTTTCGAGTTGATCCTTTTCACTATATGATAACCGCCTAGGTGAACAACTGAATGGCTTCGGTTTTTCTAAATTAATTTTCATTTCGCATCTGGTGAAAGGTATTTTTGGTCTTTTTTTAGTATCTTATAACATATTAAACATTTTGATAAACCTGCACTTGGTCTCGTAGTCAATTTCATTACCACAGCTTTATTCCGGGAATTTATTGTGCACAACGATGATACTTGACATATCCTCATCAAATGTTTCTTCTAAAACGCTCTTTGTAAGATTTACGGTTTGTTTCCCAATAGTTTCTCCTCAAAAGTTTCATTTCCTAAAAGTCGGTTCATAACAGTCTCTTCTCCTACCAGTTGCTCCTTAACAATCTCATTTCCTAACAGTTGCTCCTTAACAATCTCATTTCCTAACAGTTGCTGCTTAACAATCTCATTTCCTAACAGTTGCTCCTTAACAATCTTTTCTTCTACCAATTGTTCCCTAACAATCCGTACAAAAAGAATCTGATAACTCAGCCATTGCATGTCGTTGTCCCTTCGTCCAACACAACAGGTTCAAGTTGTAGGTGTGACAGATGGAGTTCTTTTTATAAATACTACAATCACTATTCTTAATAGTGTCAAGGGAGTCTAGATTAATGCTTAATCTATAAACATCCATGAAATCCCTTCCCATAATTGCATCATGGCTCATGGACTCATCAGCAACAATTATTAAATCAAAATGAATCTTTATTTCTTTCTTCATAATAAAGCACAACGTTTTTCCTTTTACATCAAGTTAGCTCTTATTTATACCATAATATGGAGTGTTAACTTTATTAATGTGTATTCCATAAGGGACTTTGGATAGTATTATAAAAGATATCGCGCTGCCTGAGTCTATGAGAGATTCTGCAATGATTGTTACACAAGAATAATGAACAAACAAAATTTGGATAGATCTTACATAGTTGTTGTTGTTCATATATCTGCGGGAGGCAGATATTTGTGAAGGCTTGCTGCATCTCTCCGGGTTGGCGAATCGTTGGATGCGAGCTTGATCCCTCAAATTTTCTGATGGCATTCCCTCGATGATTTGCTCTAAAAGCTCATCTGTGTCCAGGTTGATGGGTTGAGCTAACATCATCTTTTCCTCGAAGTACATGGCACAACGCTCGGTTTCCTGCCATTTACGTTGCTCGAACTTGCTACACTGCTCGGACTTAGAAGATATTTGCCCGAAAGCCATAATTAGCTGCTCGCATAACCTTTCGAAAGGTTCCAGCATCCTAGTAGGGTTGGCAAGTAACCAACGCTGTGCCTTTCCCTTAAGCTTGGTAACAAACAGCATCCAATGTTTTTAAGGTGCTCCACCCAGTTGCGAGCACACATGTTTTCGTGAAAGTCTATGGCTGCTTCTTTGGCGAAAGACAATGATGCTGCTGATGCAGCCCGGCTGGTGGCTCTGTCGGTGTTAAAAACGAGGTTGTTATTGTCTGCTGACCCGAATTCTGCCAAACTGCTGGTGTTGCCACCCGATACGATGCCTTGCAGGGCTGCCGAAACGTTCAGGATTGCAGTGCTGCCACCAGATGCGTTGTCGTTTGAGGTTGGTGGTACGATCAGACTGGCAGGGTTGCCAATCGATGCATGCACATGCGACTGCGGTAGAATGTTCGAGACTCCAACTGCTTATTGTTTTTGTTGTTATGTGGCGCCACGTGTCTGCGTCTTCTGCAACAAACTGCGATGCGCACCAACTTCTGCCTGCAGTTGCCTGATGATAGCAAGAAGCTCATGTTGCTCGAGAGCATCTCGGGAAATCGCCCTCTGTGCAGCCGCTGGTGCGTTGTCCGGTTCGGTGCCCTCGGCGCCTTGAAGTTCTTGGGCGGAGGCGTCCCTCTCCAGAATTCTCGTTAGCGGGTTGATCCTCTCCATTGTTTTGGTTGGCGTCTTGATCTTGTCCATGGTTTTGGTTGGCGTCCTCACGTGGTGCATGGCCGCGTTCTTCACGAGGAACACGCACAAGGCGAGCCATTAATTCGGCTTTAAGGCCTTGAGTTGGCAATCCCAACGCGGAAAGCCATCTTTTTAACTACACAACCGAGTATTCGTTAAAGTTTATGTCGTCCATTGCTTAGATCTGATCCCACTTCTGAATTTGTGAAAGAGAAGGTTTTACAAAATACACTGTAATACACGGTTTCACTTAAGGAGCGTCCACTTTATTCAGCTCGTGTACTAAGAATGTCCAATCTTGGGCTTGCTTACAGATAATGTCATCCTTAATGTTAGTTTAACATTTACAATCGAGAGTTTTATCGGACCTAAGTTGACCATATACTCAGCCTACTACAATTCGACCATTCTGCGACTTGGATCCCCTGATCCTGAGATTCTTAAGGCGAAAGTTAAAGCTAATTACATTACTCTTATCTTATTACGACGTTTAATCACATTATCTTATGTCTTACAGTGATTTCCTTTTCCCTATCCATGGTCTTATATTTTGAGCACTCCAGACAACCTTATACGAATTTCGCGATACTTGAAAGCCTTCAACGTCCTGCAACAAGAACCTGTCGTTCCTAAGCCCTTTGGCTATAACATATGGTCCTTTATTCTTGGGGATCAACTTTCTCGCAACTCCAAGTTTTTTACCATGACATAATCCCTCTTTTCATAGTCCTAGGTCTTTTTCTTTGTCTTGTCAAAATAAGTCTTATTGTACGCCTGAGCTTTATTTTGATTATCTATTGCTCTTAGTTGAATTTCCTCTAAACTTTCTTTTGTAATTGTCGCCTTAGTTGAGTACAGTCGTACGAACTTAGTAAACCCGTCAACTATCAAAAATATGTGTTTATTTGCTCTTCCTTTATCTACTGGTGCGTAGTGATCTATATGCAGTAACTCGAATGGTTTATCCCCTTTCGGAATGCTATACAGAAAATCTTCTGATTTCCCCGTTTTTTGAGCAAATGCAACACATTTTAGGCAACTTTCGATGTGACTACTGCACTTCTCTTTCATCTTATTAAACCAATAGTTCATTGTGGTATTTATGTAAAACATGACTATCCAGTTGGTCCCGAACTTGTAAAATATTTGAATCCTTTGATTGACAAATTAACAGATTATCTTCAAAACTATTGGCTTTAACTGTCAATACATGACACCTACTTAGAGCATCTACGTGCTGCATCTTATTTCCCGATCGTTGAACTACTTCGTAATCAAAATTTTGAAGCTCGATTGCCCATCGGGCACTTCGGTTTAGGTCAGTCCTATTTAAAGTAAGGGTCAAAGAATTGCAATCGGTTATTATCTTAAAAGGCTGTCCATGAAGGTAAATTCGAAACCTGCGAAGAGCGTATATGATAGCCAATGTTTCTAACTCAAAGCTGTGGTACTTGGACTCAGTCTTCGTCGTTCGCTTTGAGAAATAAAAGACGGGATAAAGTTTTCCATCACATTTCTTTTGCAATAAAACTGCACCGAAACCTAAAGAACTTGCATCGCAATGTAACTCGACATCGTCTTTGTGAACATAAATAGTCAATCTCCTGTCTCAATTAGTTTTTTCTTAAGACTCGAAAAACAATTAAACTCTTTTGTAATTAAACTCGTTGTGTAATTTTACTGGAGTCGGAAAGTTTTTGATAGCATCAAGCCCTTTATCATTTGCTCTAATTCTAATAAATCCATTTATCCAGCCGCAGCTATAACTTTTTATTAACTAATTGAATAAACACTTCCTTTGATGTACTTAAATGTTCCTCTATATCTATGCCATCCATATATACAATACCCTTATTTTCTCTAATCAAATCGGAAAAAATGTTGTTTACGAAACGTTGAAAAACGGCTGAAGCATTTTTTATTCCAATGGACATCCTCAAAAATTCAAACTGTCCTAAAGGAGTCACAAAGGACGTGTACCTTATCGAATCTTCGCTCACGAATAAGTGAAAATATTTAGATCGAGCTTCGAAAATACATTTTTATTGACTAGCTTGTCCAAGAGGTCATCCATTATAGGCAGAGGATAGTTGTCTTTAATTAAAACCTTATATAGCGTGCGATAGTCTATGCATAACCTAAGATCTCCAGTTTTCTTCTTTACCAAAACGATTGGAGAAGCATATTCCGAGTCACTATTTCTTATAATACCTTTATCTAGGTATTCGTCTAAAATTTTTTCGAGCTGATCCTTTTCACTATATGATAACCGCCTAGGTGAACAACTGAATGGCTTCGATTTTTCTAAATTAATTTTCATTTCGCATCTGGTGAAAGGTATTTTTGGTCTTTTTTTAGTATCTTATAACGTATTAAACATTTTGATAAACCTGCACTTGGTCTCGTAGTCAATTTCATTACCAAAGCTTTATTCCGGGAATTTATTGTGCACAACGATGATACTTGACATATCCTCATCAAATGTTTCTTCTAAAACGCTCTTTGTAAGATTTACGGTTTGTTTCCCAATAGTTTCTCCTCAAAAGTTTCATTTCCTAAAAGTCGGTTCATAACAGTCTCTTCTCCTACCAGTTGCTCCTTAACAATCTCATTTCCTAACAGTTGCTCCTTAACAATCTCATTTCCTAACAGTTGCTGCTTAACAATCTAATTTCCTAACAGTTGCTCCTTAACAATCTTTTCTTCTACCAATTGTTCCCTAACAGTCTTATTTTTAGTTAGGCAATCCGTACAAAAAGAATCTGATAACTCAGCCATTGCATATCGTTGTCCCTTCGTCCAACACAACAGGTTCAAGTTGTAGGTGTGACAGATGGAGTTCTTTTTATAAATACTACAATCACTGTTCTTAATAGTGTCATGGGAGTCTAGATTAATGCTTAATCTATAAACATCCATGAAATCCCTTCCCATAATTGCATCATGGCTCATGGACTCATCAGCAACAATTATTAAATCAAAATGAATCTTTATTTCTTTCTTCATAATAAAGCACAACGTTTTTCCTTTTACATCAAGTTAGCTCTTATTTATACCATATTATGGAGTGTTAACTTTATTAATGTGTATTCCATAAGGGACTTTGGATAGTATTATAAAAGATATCGCGCTGCCTGAGTCTATGAGAGATTCTGCAATGATTGTTACACAAGAATAATGAACAAACAAAATTTGGATAGATCTTACATAGTTGTTGTTGTTCATATATCTGCGGGAGGCAGATATTTGTGAAGGCTTGCTGCATCTGCTCCGGGTTGGCGAATCGTTGGATGCGAGCTTGATCCCTCAAATTTTCTGATGGCATTCCCTCGATGATTTGCTCTAAAAGCTCATCTGTGTCCAGGTTGATGGGTTGAGCTAACATCATCTTTTCCTCGAAGTACATGGCACAACGCTCGGTTTCCTGCCATTTACGTTGCTCGAACTTGCTACACTGCTCGGACTTAGAAGATATTTGCCCGAAAGCCATAATTAGCTGCTCGCATAACCTTTCGAAAGGTTCCAGCATCCTAGTAGGGTTGGCAAGTAACCAACGCTGTGCCTTTCCCTTAAGCTTGGTAACAAACAGCATCCAATGTTTTTAAGGTGCTCCACCCAGTTGCGAGCACACACGTTTTCGTGAATGTCTATGGCTTCTTCTTTGGCGAAAGACAATGATGATGCTGATGCAGCCCGGCTGGTGGCTCTGTCGGTGTTAAAAACGAGGTTGTTATTGTCTGCTGAACCGAATTCTGCCAAACTGCTGGTGTTGCCACCCGATACTGCCACCAGATGCGTTGTCGTTTGAGGTTGGTGGTACGATCAGACTGGCAGGGTTGCCAATCGATGCATGCACATGCGACTGCGGTAGAATGTTCGAGACTCCAACTGCTTATTGTTTTTGTTGTTGTGTGGCGCCACGTGTCTGCGCCTTCTGCAACAAACTGCGATGCGCACCAACTTCTGCCTGCAGTTGCCTGATGATAGCAAGAAGCTCATGTTGCTCGAGAGCATCTCGGGAAATCGCCCTCTGTGCAGCCGCTGGTGTGTTGTCCGGTTCGGTGCCCTCGTCGCCTTGAAGTTCTTGGGCGGAGGCGTCCCTCTCCAGAATTCTCGTTAGCGGGTTGATCCTCTCCATTGTTTTGGTTGGCGTCTTGATCTTGTCCATGGTTTTGGTTGGCGTCCTCACGTGGTGCATGGCCGCGTTCTTCACGAGGAACACGCACAAGGCGAGCCATTAATTCGGCTTTAAGGCCTTGAGTTGGCAATCCCAACGCGGAAAGCCATCTTTTTAACTACACAACCGAGTATTCGTTAAAGTTTATGTCGTCCATTGCTTAGATCTGATCCCACTTCTGAATTTGTGAAAGAGAAGGTTTTACAAAATACACTGTAATACACGGTTTCACTTAAGGAGCGTCCACTTTATTCAGCTCGTGTACTAAGAATGTCCAATCTTGGGCTTGCTTACAGATAATGTTATCCTTAATGTTAGTTTAACATTTACAATCGAGAGTTTTATCGGACCTAAGTTGACCATATACTCAGCCTACTACAATTCGGCCATTCTGCGACTTGGATCCCCTGATCCTGAGATTCTTAAGGCGAAAGTTAAAGCTAATTACATTACTCTTATCTTATTACGACGTTTAATCACATTATCTTATGTCTTACAGTGATTTCCTTTTCCCTATCCATGGTCTTATATTTTGAGCACTCCAGACAACCTTATACGAATTTCGCGATACTTGAAAGCCTTCAACGTCCTGCAACAAGAACCTGTCGTTCCTAAGCCCTTTGGCTATAACATATGGTCCTTTATTCTTGGGGATCAACTTTCTCGCAACTCCAAGTTTTTTACCATGACATAGTCCCTCTTTTCATAGTCCTAGGTCTTTTTATTTGTCTTGTCAAAATAAGTCTTATTGTACGCCTGAGCTTTATTTTGATTATCTATTGCTCTTAGTTGAATTTCCTCTAAACTTTCTTTTGTAATTGTCGCCTTAGTTGAGTACAGTCGTACGAACTTAGTAAACCCGTCAACTATCAAAAATATGTGTTTATTTGCTCTTCCTTTATCTACTGGTCCGTAGTGATCTATATGCAGTAACTCGAATGGTTTATCCCCTTTCGGAATGCTATAGAGAAAACCTTCTGATTTCCCCGTTTTTTGAGCAAATGCAACACATTTTAGGCAATTTACGATGTGACTACTGCACTTCTCTTTCATCTTATTAAACCAATACGTTCAATAAGTTCATTGTGGTATTTATGTAAAACATGACTATCCAGTTGGTCCCGAACTTGTTAAATATTTGAATCCTTTGATTGACAAATTAACAGATTATCTTCAAAACTATTGGCTTTAACTGTCAATACATGACACCTACTTAGAGCATCTACGTGCTGCATCTTATTTCCCGATCGTTGAACTACTTCGTAATCAAAATTTTGAAGCTCGATTGCCCATCGGGCACTTCGGTTTAGGTCAGTCCTATTTAAAGTAAGGGTCAAAGAATTGCAATCGGTTATTATCTTAAAAGGCTGTCCATGAAGGTAAATTCGAAACCTGCGAAGAGCGTATATGATAGCCAATGTTTCTAACTCAAAGCTGTGGTACTTGGACTCAGTCTTCGTCGTTCGCTTTGAGAAATAAAAGACGGGATAAAGTTTTCCATCACATTTCTTTTGCAATAAAACTGCACCGAAACCTAAAGAACTTGCATCGCAATGTAACTCGACATCGTCTTTGTGAACATAAATAGTCAATCTCCTGTCTCAATTAGTTTTTTCTTAAGACTCGAAAAACAATTAAACTCTTTTGTAATTAAACTCGTTGTGTAATTTTACTGGAGTCGGAAAGTTTTTGATAGCATCAAGCCCTTTATCATATGCTCTAATTCTAATAAATCCATTTATCCAGCCGCAGCTATAACTTTTTATTAACTAATTGAATAAACACTTCCTTTGATGTACTTAAATGTTCCTCTATATCTGTGCCATCCATATATACAATACCCTTATTTTCTCTAATCAAATCGGAAAAAATGTTGTTTACGAAACGTTGAAAAACGGCTGAAGCATTTTTTATTCCAATGGACATCCTCAAAAATTCAAACTGTCCTAAAGGAGTCACAAAGGACGTGTACCTTATCGAATCTTCGCTCACGAATAAGTGAAAATATTTAGATCGAGCTTCGAAAATACATTTTTATTGACTAGCTTGTCCAAGAGGTCATCCATTATAGGCAGAGGATAGTTGTCTTTAATTAAAACCTTATATAGCGTGCGATAGTCTATGCATAACCTAAGATCTCCAGTTTTCTTCTTTACCAAAACGATTGGAGAAGCATATTCCGAGTCACTATTTCTTATAATACCTTTATCTAGGTATTCGTCTAAAATTTTTTCGAGCTGATCCTTTTCACTATATGATAACCGCCTAGGTGAACAACTGAATGGCTTCGATTTTTCTAAATTAATTTTCATTTCGCATCTGGTGAAAGGTATTTTTGGTCTTTTTTTAGTATCTTATAACGTATTAAACATTTTGATAAACCTGCACTTGGTCTCGTAGTCAATTTCATTACCAAAGCTTTATTCCGGGAATTTATTGTGCACAACGATGATACTTGACATATCCTCATCAAATGTTTCTTCTAAAACGCTCTTTGTAAGATTTACGGTTTGTTTCCCAATAGTTTCTCCTCAAAAGTTTCATTTCCTAAAAGTCGGTTCATAACAGTCTCTTCTCCTACCAGTTGCTCCTTAACAATCTCATTTCCTAACAGTTGCTCCTTAACAATCTCATTTCCTAACAGTTGCTGCTTAACAATCTAATTTCCTAACAGTTGCTCCTTAACAATCTTTTCTTCTACCAATTGTTCCCTAACAGTCTTATTTTTAGTTAGGCAATCCGTACAAAAAGAATCTGATAACTCAGCCATTGCATGTCGTTGTCCCTTCGTCCAACACAACAGGTTCAAGTTGTAGGTGTGACAGATGGAGTTCTTTTTATAAATACTACAATCACTGTTCTTAATAGTGTCATGGGAGTCTAGATTAATGCTTAATCTATAAACATCCATGAAATCCCTTCCCATAATTGCATCATGGCTCATGGACTCATCAGCAACAATTATTAAATCAAAATGAATCTTTATTTCTTTCTTCATAATAAAGCACAACGTTTTTCCTTTTACATCAAGTTAGCTCTTATTTATACCATATTATGGAGTGTTAACTTTATTAATGTGTATTCCATAAGGGACTTTGGATAGTATTATAAAAGATATCGCGCTGCCTGAGTCTATGAGAGATTCTGCAATGATTGTTACACAAGAATAATGAACAAACAAAATTTGGATAGATCTTACATAGTTGTTGTTGTTCATATATCTGCGGGAGGCAGATATTTGTGAAGGCTTGCTGCATCTGCTCCGGGTTGGCGAATCGTTGGATGCGAGCTTGATCCCTCAAATTTTCTGATGGCATTCCCTCGATGATTTGCTCTAAAAGCTCATCTGTGTCCAGGTTGATGGGTTGAGCTAACATCATCTTTTCCTCGAAGTACATGGCACAACGCTCGGTTTCCTGCCATTTACGTTGCTCGAACTTGCTACACTGCTCGGACTTAGAAGATATTTGCCCGAAAGCCATAATTAGCTGCTCGCATAACCTTTCGAAAGGTTCCAGCATCCTAGTAGGGTTGGCAAGTAACCAACGCTGTGCCTTTCCCTTAAGCTTGGTAACAAACAGCATCCAATGTTTTTAAGGTGCTCCACCCAGTTGCGAGCACACACGTTTTCGTGAATGTCTATGGCTGCTTCTTTGGCGAAAGACAATGATGATGCTGATGCAGCCCGGCTGGTGGCTCTGTCGGTGTTAAAAACGAGGTTGTTATTGTCTGCTGAACCGAATTCTGCCAAACTGCTGGTGTTGCCACCCGATACGATGCCTTGCAGGGCTGCCGAAACGTTCAGGATTGCAGTGCTGCCACCAGATGCGTTGTCGTTTGAGGTTGGTGGTACGATCAGACTGGCAGGGTTGCCAATCGATGCATGCACATGCGACTGCGGTAGAATGTTCGAGACTCCAACTGCTTATTGTTTTTGTTGTTGTGTGGCGCCACGTGTCTGCGCCTTCTGCAACAAACTGCGATGCGCACCAACTTCTGCCTGCAGTTGCCTGATGATAGCAAGAAGCTCATGTTGCTCGAGAGCATCTCGGGAAATCGCCCTCTGTGCAGCCGCTGGTGCGTTGTCCGGTTCGGTGCCCTCGGCGCCTTGAAGTTCTTGGGCGGAGGCGTCCCTCTCCAGAATTCTCGTTAGCGGGTTGATCCTCTCCATTGTTTTGGTTGGCGTCTTGATCTTGTCCATGGTTTTGGTTGGCGTCCTCACGTGGTGCATGGCCGCGTTCTTCACGAGGAACACGCACAAGGCGAGCCATTAATTCGGCTTTAAGGCCTTGAGTTGGCAATCCCAACGCGGAAAGCCATCTTTTTAACTACACAACCGAGTATTCGTTAAAGTTTATGTCGTCCATTGCTTAGATCTGATCCCACTTCTGAATTTGTGAAAGAGAAGGTTTTACAAAATACACTGTAATACACGGTTTCACTTAAGGAGCGTCCACTTTATTCAGCTCGTGTACTAAGAATGTCCAATCTTGGGCTTGCTTACAGATAATGTTATCCTTAATGTTAGTTTAACATTTACAATCGAGAGTTTTATCGGACCTAAGTTGACCATATACTCAGCCTACTACAATTCGGCCATTCTGCGACTTGGATCCCCTGATCCTGAGATTCTTAAGGCGAAAGTTAAAGCTAATTACATTACTCTTATCTTATTACGACGTTTAATCACATTATCTTATGTCTTACAGTGATTTCCTTTTCCCTATCCATGGTCTTATATTTTGAGCACTCCAGACAACCTTATACGAATTTCGCGATACTTGAAAGCCTTCAACGTCCTGCAACAAGAACCTGTCGTTCCTAAGCCCTTTGGCTATAACATATGGTCCTTTATTCTTGGGGATCAACTTTCTCGCAACTCCAAGTTTTTTACCATGACATAATCCCTCTTTTCATAGTCCTAGGTCTTTTTCTTTGTCTTGTCAAAATAAGTCTTATTGTACGCCTGAGCTTTATTTTGATTATCTATTGCTCTTAGTTGAATTTCCTCTAAACTTTCTTTTGTAATTGTCGCCTTAGTTGAGTACAGTCGTACGAACTTAGTAAACCCGTCAACTATCAAAAATATGTGTTTATTTGCTCTTCCTTTATCTACTGGTGCGTAGTGATCTATATGCAGTAACTCGAATGGTTTATCCCCTTTCGGAATGCTATACAGAAAATCTTCTGATTTCCCCGTTTTTTGAGCAAATGCAACACATTTTAGGCAACTTTCGATGTGACTACTGCACTTCTCTTTCATCTTATTAAACCAATAGTTCATTGTGGTATTTATGTAAAACATGACTATCCAGTTGGTCCCGAACTTGTTAAATATTTGAATCCTTTGATTGACAAATTAACAGATTATCTTCAAAACTATTGGCTTTAACTGTCAATACATGACACCTACTTAGAGCATCTACGTGCTGCATCTTATTTCCCGATCGTTGAACTACTTCGTAATCAAAATTTTGAAGCTCGATTGCCCATCGGGCACTTCGGTTTAGGTCAGTCCTATTTAAAGTAAGGGTCAAAGAATTGCAATCGGTTATTATCTTAAAAGGCTGTCCATGAAGGTAAATTCGAAACCTGCGAAGAGCGTATATGATAGCCAATGTTTCTAACTCAAAGCTGTGGTACTTGGACTCAGTCTTCGTCGTTCGCTTTGAGAAATAAAAGACGGGATAAAGTTTTCCATCACATTTCTTTTGCAATAAAACTGCACCGAAACCTAAAGAACTTGCATCGCAATGTAACTCGACATCGTCTTTGTGAACATAAATAGTCAATCTCCTGTCTCAATTAGTTTTTTCTTAAGACTCGAAAAACAATTAAACTCTTTTGTAATTAAACTCGTTGTGTAATTTTACTGGAGTCGGAAAGTTTTTGATAGCATCAAGCCCTTTATCATATGCTCTAATTCTAATAAATCCATTTATCCAGCCGCAGCTATAACTTTTTATTAACTAATTGAATAAACACTTCCTTTGATGTACTTAAATGTTCCTCTATATCTGTGCCATCCATATATACAATACCCTTATTTTCTCTAATCAAATCGGAAAAAATGTTGTTTACGAAACGTTGAAAAACGGCTGAAGCATTTTTTATTCCAATGGACATCCTCAAAAATTCAAACTGTCCTAAAGGAGTCACAAAGGACGTGTACCTTATCGAATCTTCGCTCACGAATAAGTGAAAATATTTAGATCGAGCTTCGAAAATACATTTTTATTGACTAGCTTGTCCAAGAGGTCATCCATTATAGGCAGAGGATAGTTGTCTTTAATTAAAACCTTATACAGCGTGCGATAGTCTATGCATAACCTAAGATCTCCAGTTTTCTTCTTTACCAAAACGATTGGAGAAGCACTATTTCTTATAATACCTTTATCTAGGTATTTGTCTAAAATTTTTTCGAGCTGATCCTTTTCACTATATGATAACCGCCTAGGTGAACAACTGAATGGCTTCGATTTTTCTAAATTAATTTTCATTTCGCATCTGGTGAAAGGTATTTTTGGTCTTTTTTTAGTATCTTATAACGTATTAAACATTTTGATAAACCTGCACTTGGTCTCGTAGTCAATTTCATTACCAAAGCTTTATTCCGGGAATTTATTGTGCACAACGATGATACTTGACATATCCTCATCAAATGTTTCTTCTAAAACGCTCTTTGTAAGATTTACGGTTTGTTTCCCAATAGTTTCTCCTCAAAAGTTTCATTTCCTAAAAGTCGGTTCATAACAGTCTCTTCTCCTACCAGTTGCTCCTTAACAATCTCATTTCCTAACAGTTGCTCCTTAACAATCTCATTTCCTAACAGTTGCTGCTTAACAATCTAATTTCCTAACAGTTGCTCCTTAACAATCTTTTCTTCTACCAATTGTTCCCTAACAGTCTTATTTTTAGTTAGGCAATCCGTACAAAAAGAATCTGATAACTCAGCCATTGCATGTCGTTGTCCCTTCGTCCAACACAACAGGTTCAAGTTGTAGGTGTGACAGATGGAGTTCTTTTTATAAATACTACAATCACTGTTCTTAATAGTGTCATGGGAGTCTAGATTAATGCTTAATCTATAAACATCCATGAAATCCCTTCCCATAATTGCATCATGGCTCATGGACTCATCAGCAACAATTATTAAATCAAAATGAATCTTTATTTCTTTCTTCATAATAAAGCACAACGTTTTTCCTTTTACATCAAGTTAGCTCTTATTTATACCATATTATGGAGTGTTAACTTTATTAATGTGTATTCCATAAGGGACTTTGGATAGTATTATAAAAGATATCGCGCTGCCTGAGTCTATGAGAGATTCTGCAATGATTGTTACACAAGAATAATGAACAAACAAAATTTGGATAGATCTTACATAGTTGTTGTTGTTCATATATCTGCGGGAGGCAGATATTTGTGAAGGCTTGCTGCATCTGCTCCGGGTTGGCGAATCGTTGGATGCGAGCTTGATCCCTCAAATTTTCTGATGGCATTCCCTCGATGATTTGCTCTAAAAGCTCATCTGTGTCCAGGTTGATGGGTTGAGCTAACATCATCTTTTCCTCGAAGTACATGGCACAACGCTCGGTTTCCTGCCATTTACGTTGCTCGAACTTGCTACACTGCTCGGACTTAGAAGATATTTGCCCGAAAGCCATAATTAGCTGCTCGCATAACCTTTCGAAAGGTTCCAGCATCCTAGTAGGGTTGGCAAGTAACCAACGCTGTGCCTTTCCCTTAAGCTTGGTAATAAACAGCATCCAATGTTTTTAAGGTGCTCCACCCAGTTGCGAGCACACATGTTTTCGTCAAAGTCTATGGCTGCGTCTTTGGCGAAAGACAATGATGCTGCTGATGCAGCCCGGCTGGTGGCTCTGTCGGCGTTAAAAACGAGGTTGTTATTGTCTGCTGAACCGAATTCTGCCAAACTGCTGGTGTTGCCACCCGATGCGATGCCTTGCAGGGCTGCCGAAACGTTCAGGATTGCAGTGCTGCCACCAGATGCGTTGTCGTTTGAGGTTGGTGGTACGATCAGACTGGCAGGGTTGCCAATCGATGCATGCACATGCGACTGCGGTAGAATGTTCGAGACTCCAACTGCTTATTGTTTTTGTTGTTGTGTGGCGCCACGTGTCTGCGCCTTCTGCAACAAACTGCGATGCGCACCAACTTCTGCCTGCAGTTGCCTGATGATAGCAAGAAGCTCATGTTGCTCGAGAGCATCTCGGGAAATCGCCCTCTGTGCAGCCGCTGGTGCGTTGTCCGGTTCGGTGCCCTCGGCGCCTTGAAGTTCTTGGGCGGAGGCGTCCCTCTCCAGAATTCTCGTTAGCGGGTTGATCCTCTCCATTGTTTTGGTTGGCGTCTTGATCTTGTCCATGGTTTTGGTTGGCGTCCTCACGTGGTGCATGGCCGCGTTCTTCACGAGGAACACGCACAAGGCGAGCCATTAATTCGGCTTTAAGGCCTTGAGTTGGCAATCCCATCGCGGAAAGCCATCTTTTTAACTACACAACCGAGTATTCGTTAAAGTTTATGTCGTCCATTGCTTAGATCTGATCCCACTTCTGAATTTGTGAAAGAGAAGGTTTTACAAAATACACTGTAATACACGGTTTCACTTAAGGAGCGTCCACTTTATTCAGCTCGTGCACTAAGAATGTCCAATCTTGGGCTTGCTTACAGATAATGTTATCCTTAATGTTAGTTTAACATTTACAATCGAGAGTTTTATCGGACCTAAGTTGACCATATACTCAGCCTACTACAATTCGGCCATTCTGCGACTTGGATCCCCTGATCCTGAGATTCTTAAGGCGAAAGTTAAAGCTAATTACATTACTCTTATCTTATTACGACGTTTAATCACATTATCTTATGTCTTACAGTGATTTCCTTTTCCCTATCCATGGTCTTATATTTTGAGCACTCCAGACAACCTTATACGAATTTCGCGATACTTGAAAGCCTTCAACGTCCTGCAACAAGAACCTGTCGTTCCTAAGCCCTTTGGCTATAACATATGGTCCTTTATTCTTGGGGATCAACTTTCTCGCAACTCCAAGTTTTTTACCATGACATAATCCCTCTTTTCATAGTCCTAGGTCTTTTTATTTGTCTTGTCAAAATAAGTCTTATTGTACGCCTGAGCTTTATTTTGATTATCTATGAATTTCCTCTAAACTTTCTTTTGTAATTGTCGCCTTAGTTGAGTACAGTCGTACGAACTTAGTAAACCCGTCAACTATCAAAAATATGTGTTTATTTGCTCTTCCTTTATCTACTGGTCCGTTGTGATCTATATGCAGTAACTCGAATGGTTTATCCCCTTTCGGAATGCTATAGAGAAAACCTTCTGATTTCCCCGTTTTTTGAGCAAATGCAACACATTTTAGGCAATTTACGATGTGACTACTGCACTTCTCTTTCATCTTATTAAACCAATACGTTCAATAAGTTCATTGTGGTATTTATGTAAAACATGACTATCCAGTTGGTCCCGAACTTGTTAAATATTTGAATCCTTTGATTGACAAATTAACAGATTATCTTCAAAACTATTGGCTTTAACTGTCAATACATGACACCTACTTAGAGCATCTACGTGCTGCATCTTATTTTCCGATCGTTGAACTACTTCGTAATCAAAATTTTGAAGCTCGATCGGGCACTTCGGTTTAGGTCAGTCCTATTTAAAGTAAGGGTCAAAGAATTGCAATCGGTTATTATCTTAAAAGGCTGTCCATGAAGGTAAATTCGAAACCTGCGAAGAGCGTATATGATAGCCAATGTTTCTAACTCAAAGCTGTAGTACTTGGACTCAGTCTTCGTCGTTCGCTTTGAGAAATAAAAGACGGGATAAAGTTTTCCATCACATTTCTTTTGCAATAAAACTGCACCGAAACCTAAAGAACTTGCATCGCAATGTAACTCGACATCGTCTTTGTGAACATAAATAGTCAATCTCCTGTCTCAATTAGTTTTTTCTTAAGACTCGAAAAACAATTAAACTCTTTTGTAATTAAACTCGTTGTGTAATTTTACTGGAGTCGGAAAGTTTTTGATAGCATGAAGCCCTTTATCATATGCTCTAATTCCTAAATCCATTTATCCAGCCGCAGCTATAACTTTTTATTAACTAATTGAATAAACACTTCCTTTGATGTACTTAAATGTTCCTCTATATCTGTGCCATCCATATATACAATACCCTTATTTTCTCTAATCAAATCGGAAAAAATGTTGTTTACGAAACGTTGAAAAACGGCTGAAGCATTTTTTATTCCAATGGACATCCTCAAAAATTCAAACTGTCCTAAAGGAGTCACAAAGGACGTGTACCTTATCGAATCTTCGCTCACGAATAAGTGAAAATATTTAGATCGAGCTTCGAAAATACATTTTTATTGACTAGCTTGTCCAAGAGGTCATCCATTATAGGCAGAGGATAGTTGTCTTTAATTAAAACCTTATATAGCGTGCGATAGTCTATGCATAACCTAAGATCTCCAGTTTTCTTCTTTACCAAAACGATTGGAGAAGCATATTCCGAGTCACTATTTCTTATAATACCTTTATCTAGGTATTCGTCTAAAATTTTTTCGAGCTGATCCTTTTCACTATATGATAACCGCCTAGGTGAACAACTGAATGGCTTCGGTTTTTTTAAATTAATTTTCATTTCGCATCTGGTGAAAGGTATTTTTGGTCTTTTTTTAGTATCTTATAACGTATTAAACATTTTGATAAACCTGCACTTGGTCTCGTAGTCAATTTCATTACCACAGCTTTATTCCGGGAATTTATTGTGCACAACGATGATACTTGACATATCCTCATCAAATGTTTCTTCTAAAACGCTCTTTGTAAGATTTACGGTTTGTTTCCCAATAGTTTCTCCTCAAAAGTTTCATTTCCTAAAAGTCGGTTCATAACAGTCTCTTCTCCTACCAGTTGCTCCTTAACAATCTCATTTCCTAACAGTTGCTCCTTAACAATCTCATTTCCTAACAGTTGCTGCTTAACAATCTCATTTCCTAACAGTTGCTCCTTAACAATCTTTTCTTCTACCAATTGTTCCCTAACAATCCGTACAAA
Organism: Drosophila biarmipes; assembly: GCF_025231255.1. Lineage (NCBI taxonomy): Eukaryota > Metazoa > Arthropoda > Insecta > Diptera > Drosophilidae > Drosophila > Drosophila biarmipes. Next base: position 1,652,095 of record NW_026114528.1, on the reverse strand, counting down.
AAGAATCTGATAACTCAGCCATTGCATGTCGTTGTCCCTTCGTCCAACACAACAGGTTCAAGTTGTAGGTGTGACAGATGGAGTTCTTTTTATAAATACTACAATCACTATTCTTAATAGTGTCAAGGGAGTCTAGATTAATGCTTAATCTATAAACATCCATGAAATCCCTTCCCATAATTGCATCATGGCTCATGGACTCATCAGCAACAATTATTAAATCAAAATGAATCTTTATTTCTTTCTTCATAATAAAGCACAACGTTTTTCCTTTTACATCAAGTTAGCTCTTATTTATACCATAATATGGAGTGTTAACTTTATTAATGTGTATTCCATAAGAGACTTTGGATAGTATTATAAAAGATATCGCGCTGCCTGAGTCTATGAGAGATTCTGCAATAATTGTTACACAAGAATAATGAACAAAAAAAATTTGGATAGATCTTACATAGTTGTTGTTGTTCATATATCTGCGGGAGGCAGATATTTGCGAAGGCTTGCTGCATCTGCTCCGGGTTGGCGAATCGTTGGATGCGAGCTTGATCCCTCAAATTTTCTGATGGCATTCCCTCGATGATTTGCTCTAAAAGCTCATCTGTGTCCAGGTTGATGGGTTGAGCTAACATCATCTTTTCCTCGAAGTACATGGCACAACGCTCGGTTTCCTGCCATTTACGTTGCTCGAACTTGCTACACTGCTCGGACTTAGAAGATATTTGCCCGAAAGCCATAATTAGCTGCTCGCATAACCTTTCGAAAGGTTCCAGCATCCTAGTAGGGTTGGCAAGTAACCAACGCTGTGCCTTTCCCTTAAGCTTGGTAACAAACAGCATCCAATGTTTTTAAGGTGCTCCACCCAGTTGCGAGCACACATGTTTTCGTGAAAGTCTATGGCTGCTTCTTTGGCGAAAGACAATGATGCTGCTGATGCAGCCCGGCTGGTGGCTCTGTCGGTGTTAAAAACGAGGTTGTTATTGTCTGCTGAACCGAATTCTGCCAAACTGCTGGTGTTGCCACCCGATACGATGCCTTGCAGGGCTGCCGAAACGTTCAGGATTGCAGTGCTGCCACCAGATGCGTTGTCGTTTGAGGTTGGTGGTACGATCAGACTGGCAGGGTTGCCAATCGATGCATGCACATGCGACTGCGGTAGAATGTTCGAGACTCCAACTGCTTATTGTTTTTGTTGTTGTGTGGCGCCACGTGTCTGCGCCTTCTGCAACAAACTGCGATGCGCACCAACGAGCCATTAATTCGGCTTTAAGGCCTTGAGTTGGCAATCCCAACGCGGAAAGCCATCTTTTTAACTACACAACCGAGTATTCGTTAAAGTTTATGTCGTCCATTGCTTAGATCTGATCCCACTTCTGAATTTGTGAAAGAGAAGGTTTTACAAAATACACTGTAATACACGGTTTCACTTAAGGAGCGTCCACTTTATTCAGCTCGTGTACTAAGAATGTCCAATCTTGGGCTTGCTTACAGATAATGTTATCCTTAATGTTAGTTTAACATTTACAATCGAGAGTTTTATCGGACCTAAGTTGACCATATACTCAGCCTACTACAATTCGGCCATTCTGCGACTTGGATCCCCTGATCCTGAGATTCTTAAGGCGAAAGTTAAAGCTAATTACATTACTCTTATCTTATTACGACGTTTAATCACATTATCTTATGTCTTACAGTGATTTCCTTTTCCCTATCCATGGTCTTATATTTTGAGCACTCCAGACAACCTTTTACGAATTTCGCGATACTTGAAAGCCTTCAACGTCCTGCAACAAGAACCTGTCGTTCCTAAGCCCTTTGGCTATAACATATGGTTCTTTATTCTTGGGGATCAACTTTCTCGCAACTCCAAGTTTTTTACCATGACATAATCCCTCTTTTCATAGTCCTAGGTCTTTTTTTTTGTCTTGTCAAAATAAGTCTTATTGTACGCCTGAGCTTTATTTTGATTATCTATTGCTTTTAGTTGAATTTCCTCTAAACTTTCTTTTGTAATTGTCGCCTTAGTTGAGTACAGTCGTACGAACTTAGTAAACCCGTCAACTATCAAAAATATGTGTTTATTTGCTCTTCCTTTATCTACTGGTCCGTAGTGATCTATATGCAGTAACTCGAATGGTTTATCCCCTTTCGGAATGCTATAGAGAAAACCTTCTGATTTCCCCGTTTTTTGAGCAAATGCAACACATTTTAGGCAATTTACGATGTGACTACTGCACTTCTCTTTCATCTTATTAAACCAATACGTTCAATAAGTTCATTGTGGTATTTATGTAAAACATGACTATCCAGTTGGTCCCGAACTTGTTAAATATTTGAATCCTTTGATTGACAAATTAACAGATTATCTTCAAAACTATTGGCTTTAACTGTCAATACATGACACCTACTTAGAGCATCTACGTGCTGCATCTTATTTCCCGATCGTTGAACTACTTCGTAATCAAAATTTTGAAGCTCGATTGCCCATCGGGCACTTCGGTTTAGGTCAGTCCTATTTAAAGTAAGGGTCAAAGAATTGCAATCGGTTATTATCTTAAAAGGCTGTCCATGAAGGTAAATTCGAAACCTGCGAAGAGCGTATATGATAGCCAATGTTTCTAACTCAAAGCTGTGGTACTTGGACTCAGTCTTCGTCGTTCGCTTTGAGAAATAAAAGACGGGATAAAGTTTTCCATCACATTTCTTTTGCAATAAAACTGCACCGAAACCTAAAGAACTTGCATCGCAATGTAACTCGACATCGTCTTTGTGAACATAAATAGTCAATCTCCTGTCTCAATTAGTTTTTTCTTAAGACTCGAAAAACAATTAAACTCTTTTGTAATTAAACTCGTTGTGTAATTTTACTGGAGTCGGAAAGTTTTTGATAGCATCAAGCCCTTTATCATATGCTCTAATTCTAATAAATCCATTTATCCAGCCGCAGCTATAACTTTTTATTAACTAATTGAATAAACACTTCCTTTGATGTACTTAAATGTTCCTCTATATCTGTGCCATCCATATATACAATACCCTTATTTTCTCTAATCAAATCGGAAAAAATGTTGTTTACGAAACGTTGAAAAACGGCTGAAGCATTTTTTATTCCAATGGACATCCTCAAAAATTCAAACTGTCCTAAAGGAGTCACAAAGGACGTGTACCTTATCGAATCTTCGCTCACGAATAAGTGAAAATATTTAGATCGAGCTTCGAAAATACATTTTTATTGACTAGCTTGTCCAAGAGGTCATCCATTATAGGCAGAGGATAGTTGTCTTTAATTAAAACCTTATATAGCGTGCGATAGTCTATGCATAACCTAAGATCTCCAGTTTTCTTCTTTACCAAAACGATTGGAGAAGCATATTCCGAGTCACTATTTCTTATAATACCTTTATCTAGGTATTCGTCTAAAATTTTTTCGAGCTGAGTAGTAGTAGTAGTACGTAGTTCAACACTGTCACAATGGGCCTGCTCCAAACTGCGTTTCCCATTTATTTCGCAAACTAAACTCTATATCATAAACATTAGACAATATAACTAAAATTTGCTAGTTTTATAGTTTGCCTGCGCTTTGAACTAGTTCAAGAGTATAAAAGATTTCTTCTTGCAGTCAACCGATATCATTCGCATTCAACTCCTCGAGATCAGCAAACTAGCCAAAAGTCAATATGAAGTTCCTGATTGTCTTCGTCGCCCTCTTCGCGGTGGCTTTTGTCGATGCCCTTCCTGAAGCCTACATCGAAAACTTGGAGTCCGAAGTTGGACCCGAAAGCTATTCCTTCAAGTAAGTTGAGTCAGAGCCCCGCGAGAGGTTGCCCAACTGATCCTTTTCTCCTCGTCAGCTTTAAGACGAGCGATGGCCAGCAGGGTGAGGCTAAGGGAGTGCTAAACAATGTCGGCAGCGACCACGAGTCCCTTGCTGTCAAGGGATCCTTTTCCTACGTGGGCGACGATGGTAAGACCTACGAAGTCACCTACCTTTTCACTATATGATAACCGCCTAGGTGAACAACTGAATGGCTTCGGTTTTTCTAAATTACTTTTCATTTCGCATCTGGTGAAAGGTATTTTTGGTCTTTTTTTAGTATCTTATAACGTATTAAACATTTTGATAAACCTGCACTTGGTCTCGTAGTCAATTTCATTACCACAGCTTTATTCCGGGAATTTATTGTGCACAACGATGATACTTGACATATCCTCATCAAATGTTTCTTCTAAAACGCTCTTTGTAAGATTTACGGTTTGTTTCCCAATAGTTTCTCCTCAAAAGTTTCATTTCCTAAAAGTCGGTTCATAACAGTCTCTTCTCCTACCAGTTGCTCCTTAACAATCTCATTTCCTAACAGTTGCTCCTTAACAATCTAATTTCCTAACAGTTGCTGCTTAACAATCTCATTTCCTAACAGTTGCTCCTTAACAATCTTTTCTTCTACCAATTGTTCCCTAACAATCCGTACAAAAAGAATCTGATAACTCAGCCATTGCATGTCGTTGTCCCTTCGTCCAACACAACAGGTTCAAGTTGTAGGTGTGACAGATGGAGTTCTTTTTATAAATACTACAATCACTATTCTTAATAGTGTCAAGGGAGTCTAGATTAATGCTTAATCTATAAACATCCATGAAATCCCTTCCCATAATTGCATCATGGCTCATGGACTCATCAGCAACAATTATTAAATCAAAATGAATCTTTATTTCTTTCTTCATAATAAAGCACAACGTTTTTCCTTTTACATCAAGTTAGCTCTTATTTATACCATAATATGGAGTGTTAACTTTATTAATGTGTATTCCATAAGAGACTTTGGATAGTATTATAAAAGATATCGCGCTGCCTGAGTCTATGAGAGATTCTGCAATAATTGTTACACAAGAATAATGAACAAAAAAAATTTGGATAGATCTTACATAGTTGTTGTTGTTCATATATCTGCGGGAGGCAGATATTTGCGAAGGCTTGCTGCATCTGCTCCGGGTTGGCGAATCGTTGGATGCGAGCTTGATCCCTCAAATTTTCTGATGGCATTCCCTCGATGATTTGCTCTAAAAGCTCATCTGTGTCCAGGTTGATGGGTTGAGCTAACATCATCTTTTCCTCGAAGTACATGGCACAACGCTCGGTTTCCTGCCATTTACGTTGCTCGAACTTGCTACACTGCTCGGACTTAGAAGATATTTGCCCGAAAGCCATAATTAGCTGCTCGCATAACCTTTCGAAAGGTTCCAGCATCCTAGTAGGGTTGGCAAGTAACCAACGCTGTGCCTTTCCCTTAAGCTTGGTAACAAACAGCATCCAATGTTTTTAAGGTGCTCCACCCAGTTGCGAGCACACATGTTTTCGTGAAAGTCTATGGCTGCTTCTTTGGCGAAAGACAATGATGCTGCTGATGCAGCCCGGCTGGTGGCTCTGTCGGTGTTAAAAACGAGGTTGTTATTGTCTGCTGAACCGAATTCTGCCAAACTGCTGGTGTTGCCACCCGATACGATGCCTTGCAGGGCTGCCGAAACGTTCAGGATTGCAGTGCTGCCACCAGATGCGTTGTCGTTTGAGGTTGGTGGTACGATCAGACTGGCAGGGTTGCCAATCGATGCATGCACATGCGACTGCGGTAGAATGTTCGAGACTCCAACTGCTTATTGTTTTTGTTGTTGTGTGGCGCCACGTGTCTGCGCCTTCTGCAACAAACTGCGATGCGCACCAACTTCTGCCTGCAGTTGCCTGATGATAGCAAGAAGCTCATGTTGCTCGAGAGCATCTCGGGAAATCGCCCTCTGTGCAGCCGCTGGTGCGTTGTCCGGTTCGGTCCCCTCGGCGCCTTGAAGTTCTTGGGCGGAGGCGTCCCTCTCCAGAATTCTCGTTAGCGGGTTGATCCTCTCCATTGTTTTGGTTGTCGTCTTGATCTTGTCCATGGTTTTGGTTGGCGTCCTCACGTGGTGCATGGCCGCGTTCTTCACGAGGAACACGCACAAGGCGAGCCATTAATTCGGCTTTAAGGCCTTGAGTTGGCAATCCCAACGCGGAAAGCCATCTTTTTAACTACACAACCGAGTATTCGTTAAAGTTTATGTCGTCCATTGCTTAGATCTGATCCCACTTCTGAATTTGTGAAAGAGAAGGTTTTACAAAATACACTGTAATACACGGTTTCACTTAAGGAGCGTCCACTTTATTCAGCTCGTGTACTAAGAATGTCCAATCTTGGGCTTGCTTACAGATAATGTTATCCTTAATGTTAGTTTAACATTTACAATCGAGAGTTTTATCGGACCTAAGTTGACCATATACTCAGCCTACTACAATTCGGCCATTCTGCGACTTGGATCCCCTGATCCTGAGATTCTTAAGGCGAAAGTTAAAGCTAATTACATTACTCTTATCTTATTACGACGTTTAATCACATTATCTTATGTCTTACAGTGATTTCCTTTTCCCTATCCATGGTCTTATATTTTGAGCCCTCCAGACAACCTTATACGAATTTCGCGATACTTGAAAGCCTTCAACGTCCTGCAACAAGAACCTGTCGTTCCTAAGCCCTTTGGCTATAACATATGGTCCTTTATTCTTGGGGATCAACTTTCTCGCAACTCCAAGTTTTTTACCATGACATAATCCCTCTTTTCATAGTCCTAGGTCTTTTTCTTTGTCTTGTCAAAATAAGTCTTATTGTACGCCTGAGCTTTATTTTGATTATCTATTGCTTTTAGTTGAATTTCCTCTAAACTTTCTTTTGTAATTGTCGCCTTAGTTGAGTACAGTCGTACGAACTTAGTAAACCCGTCAACTATCAAAAATATGTGTTTATTTGCTCTTCCTTTATCTACTGGTCCGTAGTGATCTATATGCAGTAACTCGAATGGTTTATCCCCTTTCGGAATGCTATACAGAAAACCTTCTGATTTCCCCGTTTTTTGAGCAAATGCAACACATTTTAGGCAATTTACGATGTGACTACTGCACTTCTCTTTCATCTTATTAAACCAATAGTTCATTGTGGTATTTATGTAAAACATGACTATCCAGTTGGTCCTGAACTTGTTAAATATTTGAATCCTTTGATTGACAAATTAACAGATTTCAAAACTATTGGCTATAACTGTCAATACATGACACCTACTTAGAGCATCTACGTGCAGCATCTTATTTCCCGATCGTTGAACTACTTCGTAATCAAAATTTTGAAGCTCGATTGCCCATCGGGCACTTCGGTTTAGGTCAGTCCTATTTAAAGTAAGGGTCAAAGAATTGCAATCGGTTATTATCTTAAAAGGCTGTCCATGAAGGTAAATTCGAAACCTGCGAAGAGCGTATATAATAGCCAATGTTTCTAACTCAAAGCTGTGGTACTTGGACTCAGTCTTCGTCGTTCGCTTTGAGAAATAAAAGACGGGATAAAGTTTTCCATCACATTTCTTTTGCAATAAAACTGCACCGAAACCTAAAGAACTTGCATCGCAATGTAACTCGACATCGTCTTTGTGAACATAAATAGTCAATCTCCTGTCTCAATTAGTTTTTTCTTAAGACTCGAAAAACAATTAAACTCTTTTGTAATTAAACTCGTTGTGTAATTTTACTGGAGTCGGAAAGTTTTTGATAGCATCAAGCCCTTTATCATATGCTCTAATTCTAATAAATCCATTTATCCAGCCGCAGCTATAACTTTTTATTAACTAATTGAATAAACACTTCCTTTGATGTACTTAAATGTTCCTCTATATCTGTGCCATCCATATATACAATACCCTTATTTTCTCTAATCAAATCGGAAAAAATGTTGTTTACGAAACGTTGAAAAACGGCTGAAGCATTTTTTATTCCAATGGACATCCTCAAAAATTCAAACTGTCCTAAAGGAGTCACAAAGGACGTGTACCTTATCGAATCTTCGCTCACGAATAAGTGAAAATATTTAGATCGAGCTTCGAAAATACATTTTTATTGACTAGCTTGTCCAAGAGGTCATCCATTATAGGCAGAGGATAGTTGTCTTTAATTAAAACCTTATATAGCGTGCGATAGTCTATGCATAACCTAAGATCTCCAGTTTTCTTCTTTACCAAAACGATTGGAGAAGCATATTCCGAGTCACTATTTCTTATAATACCTTTATCTAGGTATTCGTCTAAAATTTTTTCGAGCTGATCCTTTTCACTATATGATAACCGCCTAGGTGAACAACTGAATGGCTTCGATTTTTCTAAATTAATTTTCATTTCGCATCTGGTGAAAGGTATTTTTGGTCTTTTTTTAGTATCTTATAACGTATTAAAAATTTTGATAAACCTGCACTTGGTCTCGTAGTCAATTTCATTACCAAAGCTTTATTCCGGAAATTTATTGTGCACAACGATGATACTTGACATATCCTCATCAAATGTTTCTTCTAAAACGCTCTTTGTAAGATTTACGGTTTGTTTCCCAATAGTTTCTCCTCAAAAGTTTCATTTCCTAAAAGTCGGTTCATAACAGTCTCTTCTCCTACCAGTTGCTCCTTAACAATCTCATTTCCTAACAGTTGCTCCTTAACAATCTCATTTCCTAACAGTTGCTGCTTAACAATCTAATTTCCTAACAGTTGCTCCTTAACAATCTTTTCTTCTACCAATTGTTCCCTAACAGTCTTATTTTTAGTTAGGCAATCCGTACAAAAAGAATCTGATAACTCAGCCATTGCATGTCGTTGTCCCTTCGTCCAACACAACAGGTTCAAGTTGTAGGTGTGACAGATGGAGTTCTTTTTATAAATACTACAATCACTATTCTTAATAGTGTCATGGGAGTCTAGATTAATGCTTAATCTATAAACATCCATGAAATCCCTTCCCATAATTGCATCATGGCTCATGGACTCATCAGCAACAATTATTAAATCAAAATGAATCTTTATTTCTTTCTTCATAATAAAGCACAACGTTTTTCCTTTTACATCAAGTTAGCTCTTATTTATACTATAATATGGAGTGTTAACTTTATTAATGTGTATTCCATAAGGGACTTTGGATAGTATTATAAAAGATATCGCGCTGCTTGAGTCTATGAGAGATTCTGCAATGATTGTTACACAAGAATAATGAACAAACAAAATTTGGATAGATCTTACATAGTTGTTGTTGTTCATATATCTGCGGGAGGCAGATATTTGTGAAGGCTTGCTGCATCTGCTCCGGGTTGGCGAATCGTTGGATGCGAGCTTGATCCCTCAAATTTTCTGATGGCATTCCCTCGATGATTTGCTCTAAAAGCTCATCTGTGTCCAGGTTGATGGGTTGAGCTAACATCATCTTTTCCTCGAAGTACATGGCACAACGCTCGGTTTCCTGCCATTTACGTTGCTCGAACTTGCTACACTGCTCGGACTTAGAAGATATTTGCCTGAAAGCCATAATTAGCTGCTCGCATAACCTTTCGAAAGGTTCCAACATCCTAGTAGGGTTGGCAAGTAACCAACGCTGTGCCTTTCCCTTAAGCTTGGTAACAAACAGCATCCAATGTTTTTAAGGTGCTCCACCCAGTTGCGAGCACACATGTTTTCGTGAAAGTCTATGGCTGCTTCTTTGGCGAAAGACAATGATGATGCTGATGCAGCCCGGCTGGTGGCTCTGTCGGTGTTAAAAACGAGGTTGTTATTGTCTGCTGAACCGAATTCTGCCAAACTGCTGGTGTTGCCACCGGATACGATGCCTTGCAGGGCTGCCGAAACGTTCAGGATTGCAGTGCTGCCACCAGATGCGTTGTCGTTTGAGGTTGGTGGTACGATCAGACTGGCAGGGTTGCCAATCGATGCATGCACATGCGACTGCGGTAGAATGTTCGAGACTCCAACTGCTTATTGTTTTTGTTGTTGTGTGGCGCCACGTGTCTGCGCCTTCTGCAATAAACTGCGATGCGCACCAACTTCTGCCTGCAGTTGCCTGATGATAGCAAGAAGCTCATGTTGCTCGAGAGCATCTCGGGAAATCGCCCTCTGTGCAGCCGCTGGTGCGTTGTCCGGTTCGGTGCCCTCGGCGCCTTGAAGTTCTTGGGCGGAGGCGTCCCTCTCCAGAATTCTCGTTAGCGGGTTGATCCTCTCCATTGTTTTGGTTGGCGTCTTGATCTTGTCCATGGTTTTGGTTGGCGTCCTCACGTGGTGCATGGCCGCGTTCTTCACGAGGAACACGCACAAGGCGAGCCATTAATTCGGCTTTAAGGCCTTGAGTTGGCAATCCCAACGCGGAAAGCCATCTTTTTAACTACACAACCGAGTATTCGTTAAAGTTTATGTCGTCCATTGCTTAGATCTGATCCCACTTCTGAATTTGTGAAAGAGAAGGTTTTACAAAATACACTGTAATACACGGTTTCACTTAAGGTGCGTCCACTTTATTCAGCTCGTGTACTAAGAATGTCCAATCTTGGGCTTGCTTACAGATAATGTTATCCTTAATGTTAGTTTAACATTTACAATCGAGAGTTTTATCGGACCTAAGTTGACCATATACTCAGCCTACTACAATTCGGCCATTCTGCGACTTGGATCCCCTGATCCTGAGATTCTTAAGGCGAAAGTTAAAGCTAATTACATTACTCTTATCTTATTACGACGTTTAATCACATTATCTTATGTCTTACAGTGATTTCCTTTTCCCTATCCATGGTCTTATATTTTGAGCACTCCAGACAACCTTATACGAATTTCGCGATACTTGAAAGCCTTCAACGTCCTGCAACAAGAACCTGTCGTTCCTAAGCCCTTTGGCTATAACATATGGTCCTTTATTCTTGGGGATCAACTTTCTCGCAACTCCAAGTTTTTTACCATGACATAATCCCTCTTTTCATAGTCCTAGGTCTTTTTCTTTGTCTTGTCAAAATAAGTCTTATTGTACGCCTGAGCTTTATTTTGATTATCTATTGCTTTTAGTTGAATTTCCTCTAAACTTTCTTTTGTAATTGTCGCCTTAGTTGAGTACAGTCGTACGAACTTAGTAAACCCGTCAACTATCAAAAATATGTGTTTATTTGCTCTTCCTTTATCTACTGGTCCGTAGTGATCTATATGCAGTAACTCGAATGGTTTATCCCCTTTCGGAATGCTATACAGAAAACCTTCTGATTTCCCCGTTTTTTGAGCAAATGCAACACATTTTAGGCAATTTACGATGTGACTACTGCACTTCTCTTTCATCTTATTAAACCAATACGTTCAATAAGTTCATTGTGGTATTTATGTAAAACATGACTATCCAGTTGGTCCCGAACTTGTTAAATATTTGAATCCTTTGATTGACAAATTAACAGATTATCTTCAAAACTATTGGCTTTAACTGTCAATACATGACACCTACTTAGAGCATCTACGTGCTGCATCTTATTTCCCGATCGTTGAACTACTTCGTAATCAAAATTTTGAAGCTCGATTGCCCATCGGGCACTTCGGTTTAGGTCAGTCCTATTTAAAGTAAGGGTCAAAGAATTGCAATCGGTTATTATCTTAAAAGGCTGTCCATGAAGGTAAATTCGAAACCTGCGAAGAGCGTATATGATAGCCAATGTTTCTAACTCAAAGCTGTAGTACTTGGACTCAGTCTTCGCCGTTCGCTTTGAGAAATAAAAGACGGGATAAAGTTTTCCATCACATTTCTTTTGCAATAAAACTGCACCGAAACCTAAAGAACTTGCATCGCAATGTAACTCGACATCGTCTTTGTGAACATAAATAGTCAATCTCCTGTCTCAATTAGTTTTTTCTTAAGACTCGAAAAACAATTAAACTCTTTTGTAATTAAACTCGTTGTGTAATTTTACTGGAGTCGGAAAGTTTTTGATAGCATCAAGCCCTTTATCATATGCTCTAATTCCTAAATCCATTTATCCAGCCGCAGCTATAACTTTTTATTAACTAATTGAATAAACACTTCCTTTGATGTACTTAAATGTTCCTCTATATCTGTGCCATCCATATATACAATACCCTTATTTTCTCTAATCAAATCGGAAAAAATGTTGTTTACGAAACGTTGAAAAACGGCTGAAGCATTTTTTATTCCAATGGACATCCTCAAAAATTCAAACTGTCCTAAAGGAGTCACAAAGGACGTGTACCTTATCGAATCTTCGCTCACGAATAAGTGAAAATATTTAGATCGAGCTTCGAAAATACATTTTTATTGACTAGCTTGTCCAAGAGGTCATCCATTATAGGCAGAGGATAGTTGTCTTTAATTAAAACCTTATATAGCGTGCGATAGTCTATGCATAACCTAAGATCTCCAGTTTTTTTCTTTACCAAAACGATTGGAGAAGCATATTCCGAGTCACTATTTCTTATAATACCTTTATCTAGGTATTCGTCTAACATTTTTTCGAGTTGATCCTTTTCACTATATGATAACCGCCTAGGTGAACAACTGAATGGCTTCGGTTTTTCTAAATTAATTTTCATTTCGCATCTGGTGAAAGGTATTATTGGTCTTTTTTTAGTATCTTACAACGTATTAAACATTTTGATAAACCTGCACTTGGTCTCGTAGTCAATTTCATTACCACAGCTTTATTCCGGGAATTTATTGTGCACAACGATGATACTTGACATATCCTCATCAAATGTTTCTTCTAAAACGCTCTTTGTAAGATTTACGGTTTGTTTCCCAATAGTTTCTCCTCAAAAGTTTCATTTCCTAAAAGTCGGTTCATAACAGTCTCTTCTCCTACCAGTTGCTCCTTAACAATCTCATTTCCTAACAGTTGCTCCTTAACAATCTCATTTCCTAACAGTTGCTGCTTAACAATCTCATTTCCTAACAGTTGCTCCTTAACAATCTTTTCTTCTACCAATTGTTCCCTAACAATCCGTACAAAAAGAATCTGATAACTCAGCCATTGCATGTCGTTGTCCCTTCGTCCAACACAACAGGTTCAAGTTGTAGGTGTGACAGATGGAGTTCTTTTTATAAATACTACAATCACTATTCTTAATAGTGTCAAGGGAGTCTAGATTAATGCTTAATCTATAAACATCCATGAAATCCCTTCCCATAATTGCATCATGGCTCATGGACTCATCAGCAACAATTATTAAATCAAAATGAATCTTTATTTCTTTCTTCATAATAAAGCACAACGTTTTTCCTTTTACATCAAGTTAGCTCTTATTTATACCATAATATGGAGTGTTAACTTTATTAATGTGTATTCCATAAGAGACTTTGGATAGTATTATAAAAGATATCGCGCTGCCTGAGTCTATGAGAGATTCTGCAATAATTGTTACACAAGAATAATGAACAAAAAAAATTTGGATAGATCTTACATAGTTGTTGTTGTTCATATATCTGCGGGAGGCAGATATTTGCGAAGGCTTGCTGCATCTGCTCCGGGTTGGCGAATCGTTGGATGCGAGCTTGATCCCTCAAATTTTCTGATGGCATTCCCTCGATGATTTGCTCTAAAAGCTCATCTGTGTCCAGGTTGATGGGTTGAGCTAACATCATCTTTTCCTCGAAGTACATGGCACAACGCTCGGTTTCCTGCCATTTACGTTGCTCGAACTTGCTACACTGCTCGGACTTAGAAGATATTTGCCCGAAAGCCATAATTAGCTGCTCGCATAACCTTTCGAAAGGTTCCAGCATCCTAGTAGGGTTGGCAAGTAACCAACGCTGTGCCTTTCCCTTAAGCTTGGTAACAAACAGCATCCAATGTTTTTAAGGTGCTCCACCCAGTTGCGAGCACACATGTTTTCGTGAAAGTCTATGGCTGCTTCTTTGGCGAAAGACAATGATGCTGCTGATGCAGCCCGGCTGGTGGCTCTGTCGGTGTTAAAAACGAGGTTGTTATTGTCTGCTGAACCGAATTCTGCCAAACTGCTGGTGTTGCCACCCGATACGATGCCTTGCAGGGCTGCCGAAACGTTCAGGATTGCAGTGCTGCCACCAGATGGTTGTCGTTTGAGGTTGGTGGTACGATCAGACTGGCAGGGTTGCCAATCGATGCATGCACATGCGACTGCGGTAGAATGTTCGAGACTCCAACTGCTTATTGTTTTTGTTGTTGTGTGGCGCCACGTGTCTGCGCCTTCTGCAACAAACTGCGATGCGCACCAACTTCTGCCTCGGGAAATCGCCCTCTGTGCAGCCGCTGGTGCGTTGTCCGGTTCGGTGCCCTCGGCGCCTTGAAGTTCTTGGGCGGAGGCGTCCCTCTCCAGAATTCTCGTTAGCGGGTTGATCCTCTCCATTGTTTTGGTTGGCGTCTTGATCTTGTCCATGGTTTTGGTTGGCGTCCTCACGTGGTGCATGGCCGCGTTCTTCACGAGGAACACGCACAAGGCGAGCCATTAATTCGGCTTTAAGGCCTTGAGTTGGCAATCCCAACGCGGAAAGCCATCTTTTTAACTACACAACCGAGTATTCGTTAAAGTTTATGTCGTCCATTGCTTAGATCTGATCCCACTTCTGAATTTGTGAAAGAGAAGGTTTTACAAAATACACTGTAATACACGGTTTCACTTAAGGAGCGTCCACTTTATTCAGCTCGTGTACTAAGAATGTCCAATCTTGGGCTTGCTTACAGATAATGTTATCCTTAATGTTAGTTTAACATTTACAATCGAGAGTTTTATCGGACCTAAGTTGACCATATACTCAGCCTACTACAATTCGGCCATTCTGCGACTTGGATCCCCTGATCCTGAGATTCTTAAGGCGAAAGTTAAAGCTAATTACATTACTCTTATCTTATTACGACGTTTAATCACATTATCTTATGTCTTACAGTGATTTCCTTTTCCCTATCCATGGTCTTATATTTTGAGCACTCCAGACAACCTTATACGAATTTCGCGATACTTGAAAGCCTTCAACGTCCTGCAACAAGAACCTGTCGTTCCTAAGCCCTTTGGCTATAACATATGGTCCTTTATTCTTGGGGATCAACTTTCTCGCAACTCCAAGTTTTTTACCATGACATAATCCCTCTTTTCATAGTCCTAGGTCTTTTTTTTTGTCTTGTCAAAATAAGTCTTATTGTACGCCTGAGCTTTATTTTGATTATCTATTGCTTTTAGTTGAATTTCCTCTAAACTTTCTTTTGTAATTGTCGCCTTAGTTGAGTACAGTCGTACGAACTTAGTAAACCCGTCAACTATCAAAAATATGTGTTTATTTGCTCTTCCTTTATCTACTGGTCCGTAGTGATCTATATGCAGTAACTCGAATGGTTTATCCCCTTTCGGAATGCTATACAGAAAACCTTCTGATTTCCCCGTTTTTTGAGCAAATGCAACACATTTTAGGCAATTTACGATGTGACTACTGCACTTCTCTTTCATCTTATTAAACCAATACGTTCAATAAGTTCATTGTGGTATTTATGTAAAACATGACTATCCAGTTGGTCCCGAACTTGTTAAATATTTGAATCCTTTGATTGACAAATTAACAGATTATCTTCAAAACTATTGGCTTTAACTGTCAATACATGACACCTACTTAGAGCATCTACGTGCTGCATCTTATTTCCCGATCGTTGAACTACTTCGTAATCAAAATTTTGAAGCTCGATTGCCCATCGGGCACTTCGGTTTAGGTCAGTCCTATTTAAAGTAAGGGTCAAAGAATTGCAATCGGTTATTATCTTAAAAGGCTGTCCATGAAGGTAAATTCGAAACCTGCGAAGAGCGTATATGATAGCCAATGTTTCTAACTCAAAGCTGTAGTACTTGGACTCAGTCTTCGCCGTTCGCTTTGAGAAATAAAAGACGGGATAAAGTTTTCCATCACATTTCTTTTGCAATAAAACTGCACCGAAACCTAAAGAACTTGCATCGCAATGTAACTCGACATCGTCTTTGTGAACATAAATAGTCAATCTCCTGTCTCAATTAGTTTTTTCTTAAGACTCGAAAAACAATTAAACTCTTTTGTAATTAAACTCGTTGTGTAATTTTACTGGAGTCGGAAAGTTTTTGATAGCATCAAGCCCTTTATCATATGCTCTAATTCCTAAATCCATTTATCCAGCCGCAGCTATAACTTTTTATTAACTAATTGAATAAACACTTCCTTTGATGTACTTAAATGTTCCTCTATATCTGTGCCATCCATATATACAATACCCTTATTTTCTCTAATCAAATCGGAAAAAATGTTGTTTACGAAACGTTGAAAAACGGCTGAAGCATTTTTTATTCCAATGGACATCCTCAAAAATTCAAACTGTCCTAAAGGAGTCACAAAGGACGTGTACCTTATCGAATCTTCGCTCACGAATAAGTGAAAATATTTAGATCGAGCTTCGAAAATACATTTTTATTGACTAGCTTGTCCAAGAGGTCATCCATTATAGGCAGAGGATAGTTGTCTTTAATTAAAACCTTATATAGCGTGCGATAGTCTATGCATAACCTAAGATCTCCAGTTTTTTTCTTTACCAAAACGATTGGAGAAGCATATTCCGAGTCACTATTTCTTATAATACCTTTATCTAGGTATTCGTCTAACATTTTTTCGAGTTGATCCTTTTCACTATATGATAACCGCCTAGGTGAACAACTGAATGGCTTCGGTTTTTCTAAATTAATTTTCATTTCGCATCTGGTGAAAGGTATTATTGGTCTTTTTTTAGTATCTTACAACGTATTAAACATTTTGATAAACCTGCACTTGGTCTCGTAGTCAATTTCATTACCACAGCTTTATTCCGGGAATTTATTGTGCACAACGATGATACTTGACATATCCTCATCAAATGTTTCTTCTAAAACGCTCTTTGTAAGATTTACGGTTTGTTTCCCAATAGTTTCTCCTCAAAAGTTTCATTTCCTAAAAGTCGGTTCATAACAGTCTCTTCTCCTACCAGTTGCTCCTTAACAATCTCATTTCCTAACAGTTGCTCCTTAACAATCTCATTTCCTAACAGTTGCTGCTTAACAATCTCATTTCCTAACAGTTGCTCCTTAACAATCTTTTCTTCTACCAATTGTTCCCTAACAATCCGTACAAAAAGAATCTGATAACTCAGCCATTGCATGTCGTTGTCCCTTCGTCCAACACAACAGGTTCAAGTTGTAGGTGTGACAGATGGAGTTCTTTTTATAAATACTACAATCACTATTCTTAATAGTGTCAAGGGAGTCTAGATTAATGCTTAATCTATAAACATCCATGAAATCCCTTCCCATAATTGCATCATGGCTCATGGACTCATCAGCAACAATTATTAAATCAAAATGAATCTTTATTTCTTTCTTCATAATAAAGCACAACGTTTTTCCTTTTACATCAAGTTAGCTCTTATTTATACCATAATATGGAGTGTTAACTTTATTAATGTGTATTCCATAAGAGACTTTGGATAGTATTATAAAAGATATCGCGCTGCCTGAGTCTATGAGAGATTCTGCAATAATTGTTACACAAGAATAATGAACAAAAAAAATTTGGATAGATCTTACATAGTTGTTGTTGTTCATATATCTGCGGGAGGCAGATATTTGCGAAGGCTTGCTGCATCTGCTCCGGGTTGGCGAATCGTTGGATGCGAGCTTGATCCCTCAAATTTTCTGATGGCATTCCCTCGATGATTTGCTCTAAAAGCTCATCTGTGTCCAGGTTGATGGGTTGAGCTAACATCATCTTTTCCTCGAAGTACATGGCACAACGCTCGGTTTCCTGCCATTTACGTTGCTCGAACTTGCTACACTGCTCGGACTTAGAAGATATTTGCCCGAAAGCCATAATTAGCTGCTCGCATAACCTTTCGAAAGGTTCCAGCATCCTAGTAGGGTTGGCAAGTAACCAACGCTGTGCCTTTCCCTTAAGCTTGGTAACAAACAGCATCCAATGTTTTTAAGGTGCTCCACCCAGTTGCGAGCACACATGTTTTCGTGAAAGTCTATGGCTGCTTCTTTGGCGAAAGACAATGATGCTGCTGATGCAGCCCGGCTGGTGGCTCTGTCGGTGTTAAAAACGAGGTTGTTATTGTCTGCTGAACCGAATTCTGCCAAACTGCTGGTGTTGCCACCCGATACGATGCCTTGCAGGGCTGCCGAAACGTTCAGGATTGCAGTGCTGCCACCAGATGCGTTGTCGTTTGAGGTTGGTGGTACGATCAGACTGGCAGGGTTGCCAATCGATGCATGCACATGCGACTGCGGTAGAATGTTCGAGACTCCAACTGCTTATTGTTTTTGTTGTTGTGTGGCGCCACGTGTCTGCGCCTTCTGCAACAAACTGCGATGCGCACCAACTTCTGCCTCGGGAAATCGCCCTCTGTGCAGCCGCTGGTGCGTTGTCCGGTTCGGTGCCCTCGGCGCCTTGAAGTTCTTGGGCGGAGGCGTCCCTCTCCAGAATTCTCGTTAGCGGGTTGATCCTCTCCATTGTTTTGGTTGGCGTCTTGATCTTGTCCATGGTTTTGGTTGGCGTCCTCACGTGGTGCATGGCCGCGTTCTTCACGAGGAACACGCACAAGGCGAGCCATTAATTCGGCTTTAAGGCCTTGAGTTGGCAATCCCAACGCGGAAAGCCATCTTTTTAACTACACAACCGAGTATTCGTTAAAGTTTATGTCGTCCATTGCTTAGATCTGATCCCACTTCTGAATTTGTGAAAGAGAAGGTTTTACAAAATACACTGTAATACACGGTTTCACTTAAGGAGCGTCCACTTTATTCAGCTCGTGTACTAAGAATGTCCAATCTTGGGCTTGCTTACAGATAATGTTATCCTTAATGTTAGTTTAACATTTACAATCGAGAGTTTTATCGGACCTAAGTTGACCATATACTCAGCCTACTACGATTCGGCCATTCTGCGACTTGGATCCCCTGATCCTGAGATTCTTAAGGCGAGAGTTAAAGCTAATTACATTACTCTTATCTTATTACGACGTTTAATCACATTATCTTATGTCTTACAGTGATTTCCTTTTCCCTATCCATGGTCTTATATTTTGAGCACTCCAGACAACCTTATACAAATTTCGCGATACTTGAAAGCCTTCAACGTCCTGCAACAAGAACCTGTCGTTCCTAAGCCCTTTGGCTATAACATATGGTCCTTTATTCTTGGGGATCAACTTTCAACTCCAAGTTTTTTACCATGACATAATACCTCTTTTCATAGTCCTAGGTCTTTTTCTTTGTCTTGTCAAAATAAGTCTTATTGTACGCCTGAGCTTTATTTTGATTATCTATTGCTTTTAGTTGAATTTCCTCTAAACTTTCTTTTGTAATTGTCGCCTTAGTTGAGTACAGTCGTACGAACTTAGTAAACCCGTCAACTATCAAAAATATGTGTTTATTTGCTCTTCCTTTATCTACTGGTCCGTAGTGATCTATATGCAGTAACTCGAATGGCTTATCCCCTTTCGGAATGCTATACAGAAAACCTTCTGATTTCCCCGTTTTTTGAGCAAATGCAACACATTTTAGGCAATTTTCGATGTGACTACTGCACTTCTCTTTTATCTTATTAAACCAATACGTTCAATAAGTTCATTGTGGTATTTATGTAAAACATGACTATCCAGTTGGTCCCGAACTTGTAAAATATTTGAATCCTTTGATTGACAAATTAACAGATTTCAAAACTATTGGCTTTAACTGTCAATACATGACACGTACTTATAGCATCTACGTGCTGCATATTATTTTCCGATCGTTGAACTACTTCGTAATCAAAATTTTGAAGCTCGATTGCCCATCGGGCACTTCGGTTTAGGTCAGTCCTATTTAAAGTAAGGGTCAAAGAATTGCAATCGGTTATTATCTTAAAGGGCTGTCCATGAAGGTAAATTCGAAACCTGCGAAGAGCGTATATGATAGCCAATGTTTCTAACTCAAAGCTGTGGTACTTGGACTCAGTCTTCGTCGTTCGCTTTGAGAAATAAAACACGGGATAAAGTTTTCCATCACATTTCTTTTGCAATAAAACTGCACCGAAACCTAAAGAACTTGCATTGCAATGTAACTCGACATCGTCTTTGTGAAGATAAATAGTCAATCTCCTGTCTCAATTAGTTTTTTCTTAAGACTCGAAAAACAATTAAACTCTTTTGTAATTAAACTCGTTGTGTAATTTTACTGGAGTCGGAAAGTTTTTGATAGCATCTGCTCTAATTCCTAAATCCATTTATCCAGCCGCAGCTATAACTTTTTATTAACTAATTGAATAAACACTTCCTTTGATGTACTTAAATGTTCCTCTATATCTGTGCCATCCATATATACAATACCCTTATTTTCTCTAATCAAATCGGAAAAAATGTTGTTTACGAAACGTTGAAAAACGGCTGAAGCATTTTTTATTCCAATGGACATCCTCAAAAATTCAAACTGTCCTAAAGGAGTCACAAAGGACGTGTACCTTATCGAATCTTCGCTCACGAATAAGTGAAAATATTTAGATCGAGCTTCGAAAATACATTTTTATTGACTAGCTTGTCCAAGAGGTCATCCATTATAGGCAGAGGATAGTTGTCTTTAATTAAAACCTTATATAGCGTGCGATAGTCTATGCATAATCTAAGATCTCCAGTTTTTTTCTTTACCAAAACGATTGGAGAAGCATATTCCGAGTCACTATTTCTTATAATACCTTTATCTAGGTATTCGTCTAACATTTTTTCGAGTTGATCCTTTTCACTATATGATAACCGCCTAGGTGAACAACTGAATGGCTTCGGTTTTTCTAAATTAATTTTCATTTCGCATCTGGTGAAAGGTATTATTGGTCTTTTTTTAGTATCTTACAACGTATTAAACATTTTGATAAACCTGCACTTGGTCTCGTAGTCAATTTCATTACCACAGCTTTATTCCGGGAATTTATTGTGCACAAC
Organism: Drosophila biarmipes; assembly: GCF_025231255.1. Lineage (NCBI taxonomy): Eukaryota > Metazoa > Arthropoda > Insecta > Diptera > Drosophilidae > Drosophila > Drosophila biarmipes. The sequence goes on along the minus strand of NW_026114528.1, from coordinate 1,631,265 downwards.
GATGATACTTGACATATCCTCATCAAATGTTTCTTCTAAAACGCTCTTTGTAAGATTTACGGTTTGTTTCCCAATAGTTTCTCCTCAAAAGTTTCATTTCCTAAAAGTCGGTTCATAACAGTCTCTTCTCCTACCAGTTGCTCCTTAACAATCTCATTTCCTAACAGTTGCTCCTTAACAATCTCATTTCCTAACAGTTGCTGCTTAACAATCTCATTTCCTAACAGTTGCTCCTTAACAATCTTTTCTTCTACCAATTGTTCCCTAACAATCCGTACAAAAAGAATCTGATAACTCAGCCATTGCATGTCGTTGTCCCTTCGTCCAACACAACAGGTTCAAGTTGTAGGTGTGACAGATGGAGTTCTTTTTATAAATACTACAATCACTATTCTTAATAGTGTCAAGGGAGTCTAGATTAATGCTTAATCTATAAACATCCATGAAATCCCTTCCCATAATTGCATCATGGCTCATGGACTCATCAGCAACAATTATTAAATCAAAATGAATCTTTATTTCTTTCTTCATAATAAAGCACAACGTTTTTCCTTTTACATCAAGTTAGCTCTTATTTATACCATAATATGGAGTGTTAACTTTATTAATGTGTATTCCATAAGAGACTTTGGATAGTATTATAAAAGATATCGCGCTGCCTGAGTCTATGAGAGATTCTGCAATAATTGTTACACAAGAATAATGAACAAAAAAAATTTGGATAGATCTTACATAGTTGTTGTTGTTCATATATCTGCGGGAGGCAGATATTTGCGAAGGCTTGCTGCATCTGCTCCGGGTTGGCGAATCGTTGGATGCGAGCTTGATCCCTCAAATTTTCTGATGGCATTCCCTCGATGATTTGCTCTAAAAGCTCATCTGTGTCCAGGTTGATGGGTTGAGCTAACATCATCTTTTCCTCGAAGTACATGGCACAACGCTCGGTTTCCTGCCATTTACGTTGCTCGAACTTGCTACACTGCTCGGACTTAGAAGATATTTGCCCGAAAGCCATAATTAGCTGCTCGCATAACCTTTCGAAAGGTTCCAGCATCCTAGTAGGGTTGGCAAGTAACCAACGCTGTGCCTTTCCCTTAAGCTTGGTAACAAACAGCATCCAATGTTTTTAAGGTGCTCCACCCAGTTGCGAGCACACATGTTTTCGTGAAAGTCTATGGCTGCTTCTTTGGCGAAAGACAATGATGCTGCTGATGCAGCCCGGCTGGTGGCTCTGTCGGTGTTAAAAACGAGGTTGTTATTGTCTGCTGAACCGAATTCTGCCAAACTGCTGGTGTTGCCACCCGATACGATGCCTTGCAGGGCTGCCGAAACGTTCAGGATTGCAGTGCTGCCACCAGATGCGTTGTCGTTTGAGGTTGGTGGTACGATCAGACTGGCAGGGTTGCCAATCGATGCATGCACATGCGACTGCGGTAGAATGTTCGAGACTCCAACTGCTTATTGTTTTTGTTGTTGTGTGGCGCCACGTGTCTGCGCCTTCTGCAACAAACTGCGATGCGCACCAACTTCTGCCTCGGGAAATCGCCCTCTGTGCAGCCGCTGGTGCGTTGTCCGGTTCGGTGCCCTCGGCGCCTTGAAGTTCTTGGGCGGAGGCGTCCCTCTCCAGAATTCTCGTTAGCGGGTTGATCCTCTCCATTGTTTTGGTTGGCGTCTTGATCTTGTCCATGGTTTTGGTTGGCGTCCTCACGTGGTGCATGGCCGCGTTCTTCACGAGGAACACGCACAAGGCGAGCCATTAATTCGGCTTTAAGGCCTTGAGTTGGCAATCCCAACGCGGAAAGCCATCTTTTTAACTACACAACCGAGTATTCGTTAAAGTTTATGTCGTCCATTGCTTAGATCTGATCCCACTTCTGAATTTGTGAAAGAGAAGGTTTTACAAAATACACTGTAATACACGGTTTCACTTAAGGAGCGTCCACTTTATTCAGCTCGTGTACTAAGAATGTCCAATCTTGGGCTTGCTTACAGATAATGTTATCCTTAATGTTAGTTTAACATTTACAATCGAGAGTTTTATCGGACCTAAGTTGACCATATACTCAGCCTACTACAATTCGGCCATTCTGCGACTTGGATCCCCTGATCCTGAGATTCTTAAGGCGAAAGTTAAAGCTAATTACATTACTCTTATCTTATTACGACGTTTAATCACATTATCTTATGTCTTACAGTGATTTCCTTTTCCCTATCCATGGTCTTATATTTTGAGCACTCCAGACAACCTTTTACGAATTTCGCGATACTTGAAAGCCTTCAACGTCCTGCAACAAGAACCTGTCGTTCCTAAGCCCTTTGGCTATAACATATGGTTCTTTATTCTTGGGGATCAACTTTCTCGCAACTCCAAGTTTTTTACCATGACATAATCCCTCTTTTCATAGTCCTAGGTCTTTTTTTTTGTCTTGTCAAAATAAGTCTTATTGTACGCCTGAGCTTTATTTTGATTATCTATTGCTTTTAGTTGAATTTCCTCTAAACTTTCTTTTGTAATTGTCGCCTTAGTTGAGTACAGTCGTACGAACTTAGTAAACCCGTCAACTATCAAAAATATGTGTTTATTTGCTCTTCCTTTATCTACTGGTCCGTAGTGATCTATATGCAGTAACTCGAATGGTTTATCTCCTTTCGGAATGCTATACAGAAAACCTTCTGATTTCCCCGTTTTTTGAGCAAATGCAACACATTTTAGGCAATTTTCGATGTGACTACTGCACTTCTCTTTCATCTTATTAAACCAATACGTTCAATAAGTTCATTTTGGTATTTATGTAAAACATGACTATCCAGTTGGTTCCGAACTTGTTAAATATTTGAATCCTTTGATTGACAAATTAACAGATTATCTTCAAAACTATTGGCTTTAACTGTCAATACATGACACCTACTTAGAGCATCTACGTGCTGCATCTTATTTTCCGATCGTTGAACTACTTCGTAATCAAAATTTTGAAGCTCGATTGCCCATCGGGCACTTCGGTTTAGGTCAGTCCTATTTAAAGTAAGGGTCAAAGAATTGCAATCGGTTATTATCTTAAAAGGCTGTCCATGAAGGTAAATTCGAAACCTGCGAAGAGCGTATATGATAGCCAATGTTTCTAACTCAAAGCTGTAGTACTTGGACTCAGTCTTCGTCGTTCGCTTTGAGAAATAAAAGACGGGATAAAGTTTTCCATCACATTTCTTTTGCAATAAAACTGCACCGAAACCTAAAGAACTTGCATCGCAATGTAACTCGACATCGTCTTTGTGAACATAAATAGTCAATCTCCTGTCTCAATTAGTTTTTTCTTAAGACTCGAAAAACAATTAAACTCTTTTGTAATTAAACTCGTTGTGTAATTTTACTGGAGTCGGAAAGTTTTTGATAGCATCAAGCCCTTTATCATATGCTCTAATTCCTAAATCCATTTATCCAGCCGCAGCTATAACTTTTTATTAACTAATTGAATAAACACTTCCTTTGATGTACTTAAATGTTCCTCTATATCTGTGCCATCCATATATACAATACCCTTATTTTCTCTAATCAAATCGGAAAAAATGTTGTTTACGAAACGTTGAAAAACGGCTGAAGCATTTTTTATTCCAATGGACATCCTCAAAAATTCAAACTGTCCTAAAGGAGTCACAAAGGACGTGTACCTTATCGAATCTTCGCTCACGAATAAGTGAAAATATTTAGATCGAGCTTCGAAAATACATTTTTATTGACTAGCTTGTCCAAGAGGTCATCCATTATAGGCAGAGGATAGTTGTCTTTAATTAAAACCTTATATAGCGTGCGATAGTCTATGCATAACCTAAGATCTCCAGTTTTCTTCTTTACCAAAACGATTGGAGAAGCATATTCCGAGTCACTATTTCTTATAATACCTTTATCTAGGTATTCGTCTAACATTTTTTCGAGCTGATCCTTTTCACTTTATGATAACCGCCTAGGTGAACAACTGAATGGCTTCGGTTTTTCTAAATTAATTTTCATTTCGTATCTGGTGAAAGGTATTTTTGGACTTTTTTTAGTATCTTATAACGTATTAAACATTTTGATAAACCTGCACTTGGTCTCGTAGTCAATTTCATTACCACAGCTTTATTCCGGGAATTTATTGTGCACAACGATGATACTTGACATATCCTCATCAAATGTTTCTTCTAAAACGCTCTTTGTAAGATTTACGGTTTGTTTCCCAATAGTTTCTCCTCAAAAGTTTCATTTCCTAAAAGTCGGTTCATAACAGTCTCTTCTCCTACCAGTTGCTCCTTAACAATCTCATTTCCTAACAGTTGCTTCTTAACAATCTCATTTCCTAACAGTTGCTGCTTAACAATCTCATTTCCTAACAGTTGCTCCTTAACAATCTTTTCTTCTACCAATTGTTCCCTAACAATCCGTACAAAAAGAATCTGATAACTCAGCCATTGCATGTCGTTGTCCCTTCGTCCAACACAACAGGTTCAAGTTGTAGGTGTGACAGATGGAGTTCTTTTTATAAATACTACAATCACTATTCTTAATAGTGTCAAGGGAGTCTAGATTAATGCTTAATCTATAAACATCTATGAAATCCCTTCCCAGAATTGTATCATGGCTCATGGACTCATCAGCAACAATTATTAAATCAAAATGAATCTTTATTTCTTTCTTCATAATAAAGCACAACGTTTTTCCTTTTACATCAAGTTAGCTCTTATTTATACCATAATATGGAGTGTTAACTTTATTAATGTGTATTCCATAAGGGACTTTGGATAGTATTATAAAATATATCGCGCTGCCTGAGTCTATGAGAGATTCTGCAATGATTGTTACACAAGAATAATGAACAAAAAAAATTTGGATAGATCTTACATAGTTGTTGTTGTTCATATATCTGCGGGAGGCAGATATTTGCGAAGGCTTGCTGCATCTGCTCCGGGTTGGCGAATCGTTGGATGCGAGCTTGATCCCTCAAATTTTCTGATGGCATTCCCTCGATGATTTGCTCTAAAAGCTCATCTGTGTCCAGGTTGATGGGTTGAGCTAACATCATCTTTTCCTCGAAGTACATGGCACAACGCTCGGTTTCTTGCCATTTACGTTGCTCGAACTTGCTACACTGCTCGGACTTAGAAGATATTTGCCCGAAAGCCATAATTAGCTGCTCGCATAACTTTTCGAAAGGTTCCAGCATCCTAGTAGGGTTGGCAAGTAACCAACGCTGTGCCTTTCCCTTAAGCTTGGTAACAAACAGCATCCAATGTTTTTAAGGTGCTCCACCCAGTTGCGAGCACACATGTTTTCGTGAAAGTCTATGGCTGCTTCTTTGGCGAAAGACAATGATGCTGCTGATGCAGCCCGGCTGGTGGCTCTGTCAGCGTTAAAAACGAGGTTGTTATTGTCTGCTGAACCGAATTCTGCCAAACTGCTGGTGTTGCCACCCGATACGATGCCTTGCAGGGCTGCCGAAACGTTCAGGATTGCAGTGCTGCCACCAGATGCGTTGTCGTTTGAGGTTGGTGGTACGATCAGACTGGCAGGGTTGCCAATCGATGCATGCACATGCGACTGCGGTAGAATGTTCGAGACTCCAACTGCTTATTGTTTTTGTTGTTGTGTTTTTTTTTTTTTTTTTTTTTTGTTAGTGGTGGTTTAAAGCATCGAAAGCCAACTCGGAGCTGTGCTAGCTTACCGAAGTCTGGGACTCTAACCCAGTAAAAACTCCACCCCCTCCCCGCTTCCCCGGCGGTACTGCCGTTAGGTATTACTTCGCCGGGGGGGGGAATGCCCTAAGGGCTCTCTAGGATACTATCCTATTTGAATTACGCAGCCTTTCTGCGATGCGCAGTTTTTTTAAGAACTATTGTGGCCATGTTACATACAGCGGACCAATTTACTTCTGATTCAAGCATAATTTCCACCAGGTTACAAACGGCTGGCGTCCTCCCAACCCTTATGCTCAGATCTCGACGTTCATTATTAAATCTCGGACAGACAAAAAATACATGCTCTGCGTCTTTATTATCCGACTCGCAGAGTGGGCAGTGCGGATAACGTTCATGCTTAAACCTATTCAAGTAGTATTTAAAGCATCCATGTCCTGTCAGCAGTTGCGTTAAGTAAAAGTCCACATGTCCATGCTTCCTTCCCAGCCATCTCTGCAGTTCTGGGATAAGCTTATGCGTCCATCGTCCTTTGCTGCTATTAGCCCACCTCTCCTGCCACTTTGCAATGGTGAGTTGTCTGCACCTTTTTCGTAGGGATTCGACAGATTCGACCCCTGTGCTACCTGCGCGGATACCCACTGACTCCACTGCTAGCAGGTCCATCGGAATTACTCCTGAAATAACTAGTGCCGCGTCATGAGATACCGTGCGGAACGCACAGCAGACCCTCAGGGCACACAGTCTCTGTACCGAATCACCCTCCTGCAGATAACTCCCATTTTTTGTTGCTCGGGCCCATATGGGAGCAGCGTACATCAGCGTCGATGTGACAACGCTAACCAGTAATCTACGTCCTGGTTGCCTCGGCCCACGAGTGTTCGCCATAATTCGCGAAATTGCTGCCGCGGTTCTGCCTGCCTTGCCACTAGCGTACGCTAGATGCTCTTTGAAAGAAAGCCGGTGGTCGATCATGACCCCCAAGTATTTTAAGCTTGGGCGAGATCTTATGGTGGCTTCTCCAATTTTAATAGTGGCCGTTTCCACTTTCTGCCTGCTACTTATCAGGACTGATTCGGTTTTTTGAGCTGCCAAGGCGAGACCCTTAGAGTCGAGCCATGCGCTTGCTCGTTTCCCAGCTTCATTGCAGATTCTTTCCGCGTCTGGGAGTTTCTTGGCCGTAACTACTATGGCTACGTCATCCGCGAAACCAATGAGTCGTGCCCCTTCGGGCATCGTGATCCTAAGGATCTCGTCGTACATGACATTCCACAACAAAGGGCCTAGGACTGATCCTTGTGGGACTCCGGTGACCCTGTGAGTAGATTGCCCTGTTTCTGTTTCGTACAGGAGCAGGCGACCTTCGAAGTAGCTCGCTATTACTCGCTGTATGTACACTCGGACATTAAGTTTGCTTAGTGCATTTAGTGTGTGGTGCCAGCTAGCGGAGTTGAATGCGTTTTTAACATCCAATGTTGCCGCTATGCAATACTGCTTAGTGCCGTACAACCACCTCTTTCCCTCAATGGCTTTGTCTGCGATCTCACACAGTTTACCAATGGCATCGATTGTGGATAGTCCCTTTCGAAAACCATACTGCATCTCAGAGAGGCCGTTGGTCCCGACAAGGGCACTTTCTAGCCGGTAGTGGATAATTCTTTCAAGAATTTTGCCCACCGTATCCAGCATACAGAGTGGCCTATACGAGGAAGGCTCCTCCGCTGCCTTGTCCCCCTTTGGTATGAGTACCAACCGCTGAGCTTTCCAGCGACTAGGGAACACTCCTTCTGTTAGGCATGCATTGTACATGTCAACATACTGTTTGGTGTTTGCTTTTATGGCTATTTTTAATACTTTATTTGGGATTCCATCAGGTCCCGGTGCCTTATCGTCCTTTATTGTCTTAAGAACCTCAAGGACTTCCTCAGGACTTGTGAGCTTGATGCTTCTCGTGTCTACGATCTGTGCTATACGCGCCATACCCTCTTGCTCAGGGAATAGTGTTTCTACTACCCTTTTTAGGAAGACTGGGCATGTCGGCGACGGTCTACTAAATGCCCGAAGCCGTTTTGTGACGAGTTTATATGCGAAGCCCAAAGGGTTGGAGTCTATTTCTTCGCATATATTATTAAAACACCTGCGTTTGCTTTCTTTTATTAGTTTTTCCAGGGCTCGTCTTTTTTCCCTGTAATATATCTGAAGTGCCCTAAATTCGAGTCTTCCTCTTGCTCGTTGGTATGCGCGTCTTGCTCTATGGCATTCTTTCCTGGCTTCCGCAATGGATTGGTTCCACCAGTATGCCGGTCTTTTCCTTGATGGGAGTTTCCCCTTCCTCTGCATAGATGCATCACAGGCTACCTTGGTGTAATCTGCGATGCGGTTAGCCCTTTCGTCTGCTGATCCGTTTGTAGAGAGGTCCTCGAACAACATCTGCACCATCTCCACGTCTAGCGTTTCTACTTTGTACCCTACCACGGTCTTTGGAACTCGTGGTGGGCCATTTGTGGACTTAATCGTGCAAATTATTGCCGCATGATCACTACCCATATAGGCGTCACTAACCTCCCAGCTGGAGCCCGAAGCCAGTCCAGCGCTCACAAATGTGAGGTCAATGATGGAACTTGCCCGGCTCTAGAAAAGGTCGGTTTTGTTCCAGAGTTCAGCAGTACTAGCTTAAATGCGGCGAAGCTCTCCAGTAGCGCCCTTCCCCTCGCATTTGTTCGGGGGGAGCCCCACTCCGTAGCCCAGGCGTTAAAGCCTTTGCTTTGCAGCCTCTGGCTTGGTGCTCCTTCGCGCCGCAGTTGTAGCAGCATTTAGAGCAGTCCTCCTGGGATCTGCAGTTTCCTGCTATATGGTTGAATTCCATACACTTAAAACACCTTTTGGGTGTTATCTTGGACCGGATTCTGCACCAGGTCCATCCCAACCTGAGTTTTCCCTTTTCCACGAGACGCCTCCCTATGTCGGGCATAACTCTTAGTGTGGCGGTTTGGGTGCCCCCGTATGCCGCCCGTAGTCCTACCACCGCAGATTCTGGCAGTTCCACATCAAACTGTGACTTAACCGCACATATGACATCCGTTTTGTCCGTGGTCTCGTCGATGTCCTTCACCTCGATCAGCGTTGTCTCAGTCAGCGCTCTGACGTCAACATTGCTGCCCAGGACCGCTTTCATTTTGCTCTGAAGCTCTGCGGTTTTTGGGTCACAGACCTTGTTTAGGAGGATTAGCAGTTCCCCCTTTGCCGTTCGCCTGACGGCCTGTACAGCTTGACCTAGGTCTTCCAGCTGCGGATCTGCCTTTACCTTTTTAAGGATGTCCGCGTAGGACCCCCCAGTAGATGTTGCGATAACTATCGCGTCATTTCGTGGCGGACGTACCTTGGGCTTCCTCGCCTTCGGTTCTACTTTTTTCCACTCCTGTGGGGGTTTTTGGGGCTTACTGGTGCACTCGGTCGCAGCATGTTTGTTTTTGTTGTTGTGTGGCGCCACGTGTCTGCGCCTTCTGCAACAAACTGCGATGCGCACCAACTTCTGCCTGCAGTTGCCTGATGATAGCAAGAAGCTCATGTTGCTCGACAGCATCTCGGGAAATCGCCCTCTGTGCAGCCGCTGGTGCGTTGTCCGGTTCGGTGCCCTCGGCGCCTTGAAGTTCTTGGGCGGAGGCGTCCCTCTCCAGAATTCTCGTTAGCGGGTTGATCCTCTCCATTGTTTTGGTTGGCGTCTTGATCTTGTCCATGGTTTTGGTTGGCGTCCTCACGTGGTGCATGGCCGCGTTCTTCACGAGGAGCACGCACAAGGCGAGCCATTAATTCGGCTTTAAGGCCTTGAGTTGATGGAAAACCATCTTTTTAACTACACAACCGAGTATTCGTTAATGTTTATGTCGTCCATTGCTTAGATCTGATCCCACTTCTGAATTTGTGAAAGAGAAGGTTTTACAAAATACACTGTAATACACGGTTTCACTCAAGGCGCGTCCACTTTATTCAGCTCGTGTACTAAGAATGTCCAATCTTGGGCTTGCTTACAGATAATGTTATCCTTAATGTTAGCTTAACATTTATAATCGAGCCTTTTGTCGGACCTAAGGTGACCATATACTCAGCCTACTACATATTTTAAATTTAATATTTGGAAAGGAAAAATCGAGAAGTTCCGAAGGGATTTCCCTGGGACGTGTCCCTTGCAGGTGAAAAATTAATTTCCATATGGGGCGCCCCGTGGACTACCCCCGTGCCCGAGGTCATTTCCCCTCGGAATCCCAAGGGGGTTTCCCTGGGAAACTTTTTTTTTACTGAAGGGATGTTTCAATGCAAGCTTACCATTACATGACCGGTAGAGCATAACTTTCCGCGGTGCCTGTAGCTTTTTCCTAGCAACAGATCCTCTGCTTTGACCGCGTAAATATTGAAGACAGTGTCCAAGTTTTGGTCTTAATGGAGGAACATGAATATAAATTATTGTACGTAGCATTTCATTAAATGTTTGTAAAACCCACAATGTGTGAGTAAGTTGTTCCAGTAGGGGAGATGGAACCAACGTATTCGCGAGGAGGGACGCCGGCCCATGGTTGGAAGGGAGCGCTTGGCTAAGTCATCAATAGCTACCAAATAAATCCAATTTTTTATCAATATTTGTAAATATTTACCTTTCTTTACCTTTTTGTTCTTAGAGATGACTGATAGTTTCAGTGATGTCGCTGTGGCATTAGGGGTACATCGCCCTGGGAAGGACTGAGCTTGCGGCACCCCGACGGTCCCGTCATCCCGAATTGCGGCTTGCAACATAGATTGCAATTGGTAGGGAATGGTGACAGGGGGAGTCAGTTGAGTAGGAGATCGGAAAGAGAGCACGAAGCTGTTCGGCGAACATTGCTGAGGTATTGCTCCTGGTCTCTGGTTTACCAGTAAACCGGTGATGGCATCTTGGGCGAAACCAGGATTTGCATTACGGGAGACACTGCAGAAAATCGGTGATCATTTCTGTGGTAAAGTATTGGTAAAGCTTTAAATAAAATTATTTTTGTTATGATGTTGGGTCGTGGGATTTTCTCCTCATCCTGTACTTCTAATTTTATATCGGTATATGTATATACTTAATTGCGTAATCGTGACCCGTATTTATTTATTGTCTTATTTATTTGTTGTCTTATTTATTTATTGTCTTATTTATTTATTTATTATCGTTGCATTCGTCCATTGACATAATGCGTGCTGTGAGTTGCCGCGGATATCGCTGGCTGGGGTTAACGCAGAACACCGGTAGTGCAGTGGATCAAATTAGGGATCAACCGGCGGATCTGGTACACCATCGGTCGACCAGGGTCGTCGATTTCAAGGCAATCGTCGAGGCGCAGGAGATGGCAGGAGAGAAATGCTGCCGAAGACTGCCGGAATTGCCGCCCAGGCAGCGACCCCGACCGACCGTGGATCACTCGCGGGGAAGCCAGAGGAAACCGGAATACTATCCGGCAGGTAGTAATGATCGCCAAGCACAGCCGTGAGGCTTCGAGAAACGCTGGAAGTTACCCTCCATCCGTATTTTCCGTAGTCCGAACGGCCTCTGGCGAGGATCGATCCATTATCGGAAGCGTGGAGTTGCATGTGAAGTCAAAAAGGCGTATGTAAGCCGGTCACGTTTTACCTCTGCCCATACCTGGAACAAAGTGCGTACTTCGCAGTCGACTTCTAGCGGGCGTTCGGACTAGCACCAACCGTTGTAGGGAAGCCAGTGGCGAGAGGAAGAAGAAATGCTGGAGCATTTCTGCGTAGGAAAAGCTGGACTTAGATAAGGTCCAGTTCCTTACCTTTTAAAGGGATGGCCTCGGAGTCACCAGCGTGGAGAGGCACTCCATTAAGCTGGTGGAAGGAGCTCGAGTGTTCAAAGATCGTCCGTATCCGATGTCTCCTTCGAAGCAAAAGATGGTCGAAGAAGAAGTTGATAAGATGCTGGATTTGGGTGTGATCGAGGAAGGCAGAAGCAAGCAAAAAACAGCAGTGTCGAAGCCAGGGAAAGACAGGTTCTGTCTGGATGCCCGGAAGTTGAACGCATTGACCATTAAGGACGCATACCTTTTGCCCAGCAATGAAGGAATCTTCTACAGGATAGATTAGACGCACTACATATCCAGCGTAGATTTCAAGTTAGCCTTTTGGCAGATTGAACTGGATGACAGAAGCAAAGAGTACACTGCATTCACGATTCCAGGCAGACCGTTGTACCAGTTTCGAATGATGCCTTTCAGGCTGTCCAACGCTGCACAACGCTTGGTGCGGCTTATGGATCGGGTGATACCAGCGGAACTCAGATCAAACGTCCTCGTATACTTGGGCGACCTGTTAATCCACGCTCCAGATTTTCAGACGCACTTGAAATACTTGCGTCGAGTAGCCCACAGTGTGAAATCAGCCGGATTGACTATAGGTTTAAAGAAGCCGAAGTTTTACTTCAAATCGTTGACTTACCTATGGTTTAAAGTCGGAGGTGGACTGCTGCGGATGGATCCTGGACGAAAAAGAAATGCCTTATCCGAAATCAATGAAGAAAGTACGAGCCTTCCTCGGCACAGCGGGATGGTATCGACGGTACATCAAGAACTTCGCAACGCTAGCCATATCACTATTTGAGTCCTTGAAGAAGGCTGGAAACTCGAAGTTCGTCTTAACTTCCTGGCAGTAAATCACCTGAAGCTGGCCTTGACGAGAGCGATGGCCCTAGTTAATTCGGATTTCATGAAACATTTATACATCCAATGCGACTCATCCCACGTTGGCATCGGCGCGGTATTGTTTCAGCGGAATCAGGACGGAGACGAGAATCCTATCGCGTTCTTCTCGGCCAAGATGAACAAACACCAGGCGAATCGGTCGGTCACGGAAAAAGAATGTCTGGCGGTCATTCTAGCCATTTGGAACTTAAGACAGTAAGTGGAAGGGATTCAGTTCATTTGTATCACTGATCACGTCAACCAAAAGTGGTTACTGACAATAAAGGATCTGCCCGGACGACTCGCAAGGTAGTCTCTCCAGCTGCAAGGCTACGATTTTAGAATTGAACATCGCAAAGGCAGCGATCGCCGACACTCTATCCCGCGATCCGGATAGATAGTGCTCATAGGTAATCCCAAAAGGCACGAAAAATTGGAAGGATCCGAATGGAAGGCTTGACACACACTTGAAAGGAAGTGCTCATTGGGACCCCAAGGCCGGCCATGGTAGGATGACGAAGACCTTCTAGACTCTGCGACACCAGTTCTATTGTCCAGGGATGAGGGGTTGCGAGGTGTGCAAAGAGTAAAAAGGGTAGAGACGGAAAGGCCATTCCAGAAACTCTACATTGATTTTCTGGTCAAGTATCCAAGGTCCCATAGTGGCCACGACCTTCGCATTTTTAATGGCGATGGTAAACGAGGTATTTTACAAGTTCGAAGTGCCTGAGTCGATACATTCGGACATCGGCAAACAGTATCCAAGGCGCTTAAGGAGATGACTAACAGCTTCGGTCTTGGCCGAAAATCGCAGCTTTTTGAACGAGGATCACCGGGGATAGGATGTACATCTGCCGAACTTAAAGTAGCCATCCGAAACACTATGCATTCAGCAACAGGAAAAGCGCCGTTCTTCACCGTATTCGGGCACGACTTGTTCCCCAACGGTTTTAGCTACAAGTTAGCCATATGACTCAGGTCCCTGGTCCATGAAATGCCCGGAATGCAGGCCATGGACAAGCTTCGAGAAATCCACGCCAAGGTGCAGAAGCAACTCGAGGGGGCATATTCGTGATGAGTGATTTGAGCAAATCATTTAACATCAAGTTTGCTCGCAAGTTCCTAAAGGCACCTGTTAGGTGTCGATCGAACTTCAGGATGGTATCAGTGCCGGGTTTAGTCCCATTATATCTTAAAGGCTACCAGTTATTTTTCCAGATGCAGCTGGAAGTTCTAAGATAAGTTTTTGTGCTTAAAATTAAATAAAAGTGATAGATCGGATAGTTAGCATATTTACATTTATAGGGCTAACGGAATCCCGACACAAACTCACCACACTACATACTCTACATACCAGCCACCGGTGTCAGGCACAAAAGACCAGTTGAGAACGCCCTACGCCATTTACGCCGACGACATCCAGACTTCCCTGTGAGCCCGTTCCGGACTGCAACGCCCACCTCATCTCGCGATCGCCCAGTTGTCGCATCGCGTCGTTGAGAATTACCGCAATTTTTTTTTTTTGAGCCTTCCGAATCTCGGACTGCTTTTCGTCACTCACAGAGTTCTCGCCTCCGGAGAGAAGTCTTCAGTACAGACTATAATCGCCCTCCAGTCCTGGCCAGCGGTGGCTGGAATTTAAAACAATTAAACCACATGTGCCTTGATTATACATATTGTATTTACTTTCCTGTGTAATTGTGAATTTATCCGGACATAGACCCGAGAGCCCTATTTGTCCTCGTCGTTTGCCTAGAATCAGGAAGGTCGCGAGTATTATTTAAATCAAATAGTTTACAATGCAGTTACGTACCCTTTAGCCTGTCCCTTCTTTTCCCCGGGAGCTCCTCAGGATAAGATGACCCAACACGCACGCCTCGCGTGTAGTCCTTTTGTTGGCCGTCTTTCCATGCGAGGTACCTATGGTTGGGCGGAAGCGCTTGGCTAAGTCATCAATAGCTACAAAATAAAACCCATTTTTTCGTCTATGTATGTAAATATTTACCTTTGCTTACGTTTTGTTCTTAGTGATAACCGATAGTTTAGTGATGTGAGACAGCGGAGTTCTCGATATTTTACGCTGCTGTGGCATTAGGCGTACTCTGCCCTGAAAAAGACTGGGCTAGCGGCTCTACCACAAAAACGCGGTCGTCCCGAATGAATCGCAAGAATATGGCGTCTTGTGATGCTGACATATTTTTACCCCTGAAAATTACCAACGCTTATTCGTTCAAATTAATAAAGAACAAAAACTGTTTACTCTTACTTAAATGTTTCATTTTTCTTTAAAGCCGGCTCCTTTTACGGCAAATAATAGGGCATTTTTCACGACAGTGCTTCCAACATTTTGCAAAGGCGGCATTTTAACATAAAATTTTTGGCAGAAATAGTTTTTATTTTTACTACAATATTAAGTATGGTACTATAAATAATTCGTTAACAAATCATTTTGATAACTACTTTGAAATGTGGTATTTTAAAGTTCAAAAAAATTGGTAACAATACAGGCTGCATAATTTGCAGATCGTTTTTTTAGTTCGTTTTTTCAAGGTTTATAAAATGTTTTTTTATTTAATATAAAACGAAGTATATTTATATTGCAGACCGTTTTTTTAGTTCGTTTTTTCAAGGTTTATAAAATGTTTTTTTTTTTAAATGACACGAAGTAAATATAAAAACTGCAGAATGCATTTAGTTCATAGGCTTCATTAGTTTTATCCTAAATAAAATTTTATTCTTGGCAAGCATTTATAAATTGGTTTATTTTATCAAAATATATGTAACACTGAGATTTTAAATTTGTAATTTTAAAAAATTAATGGGAAGGTATTTCTGTGACACCCCATATAACATCACGATAGTATCAGTGTAAACTAATTTCATATTCAATAAGCTTAAGTGTTACTGGTTTTCACTTAATACTTGACTAAAATTAACAACAATTTTATAAGTATTAAAATTAATAGAAAATATTTTTTTTTTATACACATTGTTCAGTCCCATAGTACTTGGTTCATCCACACAGCTGATAGCCCTGTCAACTGCATACAAGACATCTGGAAACTCGACGGAACCGCTACTGAAACAATATCTTAGCCCTTTTACCTTCTGTCCATTGCGAACCATTTTTGTATAAAGATAATTAATGAACAATACTGAAGTGTACACATTATAAACTAATAAATAAATGTTAAATTGTTATATTTGAACTACTCCCAAGAGCACCTCTTACTATGACAGCCATATAAAGCACTTTCGGAACGGCGTCACAACAGAACATGCTGGCCCATGAGGGAACTCTTGCTTGAAGTTTAAAAATCTCAGTTTAATCTTTCAATCGTTGGTGGTAAAGCACAACACAAATTGCGATCGTCTTCGCACCAACCGTTGTGTTGATGGCTGCCGACGAACGTGTCCATATGACATAACTGACAGCGCTCAAGCTTAGCGGAAACTGCGTGGACTGGCCAGAATATTGCGACTCCTTCACTCGGTAAATTTATCAAAATGAGTAGTTAGACCATATTTAACTGTTTAATTTCCTCAAGGAATCACTGCCAGCTGGTCGAGATTGCGACTTTCATCAAATTCCTTTGACAGCCTCTAATTACACTTTGCGTTATAACATTCCATGCGTGGTCCTCTTCAATCACATGAACATGTTGTACTAGTTGCCAACCTTGAGCAAGGAGATGCCCGATGATATCTGATCCATGATAAATGGATAAGTCAAACCCGCATTGTCTCATACAAGGATCACACTAGACGCCATTGAAAATTGTTCGGGCACAAGCAAATTTGGATCATTACAACCAGACACTACCAAACGTATCTCGGTTCATAATACCCACGGGCAACGAAGTCCCCTGTGCTCCGTTGCCCACCCTACAATGGTAATCATATCATTCGTCGATGTCAGCGATGACTAAGCTTGGATTGCTTCGATTATGAACCGTTGTTCATTCACCTCACCAATTAGCCCCCTTGCTAATCCAAATCTACAATGTTATTCTTCTGCAGCCTTCCATGCAACGCGACAGAAAAAATCTTGTTAGCTACCACACGGATTATTGTCTGTCTCACATATACCAAAGCAATTGTTTTCGCCTCAAAATTGGAAATACATCAACGGACTCCAGCTATACTACCGATCAAAGCACTTAGATCTTATCATCGGAGCCGACCTCATGACGGGACTCATCGTTCCGGAAACCGGAATCAGAACACCAGACGAACCTCTTGCACAAAATTCTCACCTAGGTTGGATGATACTTGGCAAATTCCAGGATTCAATCCACACATTTAATATTCGCTGTCATCAAACCGCCCTGGATACCGAATCTCTGTTGTAGAATTTCTGCGAATCTGTCCCGAACCGATGACTTCTTCTTTAAAGAAATGCACACACGTCAACCAAAGTTTAGTCAGTCAAAGTTTTATGGTAAGTCTACCTTTCAAATAGAATTTTGATTCCACGATGGTCCTGGGAAAATCACATTCAGTCGCTTTAAATAGGTTTCTTCAATTAGAGCAGCGTTATAAACAGGATCCAGACAAATGGATTCGCTATAAGAAGCTAATTCGAGTATGTTTTAAATTGGGACAAATGGAGTATTTTTAAGTCAGGAAAAACTGTTGTTATCGCTCCCGACACTTTATTCTGAATGATCTTTTGAATTAAGTATAATTAAGCCTCGGGCCGCGACGTCTTTGGTGGTAGCGCTGCCTTTTGTATATAAATCTTTTTGTACAGGGCATAATAAACGAATATATATTGCCTATATGCAAGCGGCTCTGGTGAGAGCCGAGCGTGTTATGCACATATGCAAGCGGTCACTGCACGGAACATATGCTGTCTATAAAATAGACAGTTACCACCAAACAGCGCAAGATGAACGCGAAAATTATCCACTGGCGGAAGAGGTCTTAAAGCACAAAATCTACGTCGACAATATTCTTTCTGGTGATCAGACTATCTTAGGAGCACAAAACAAGACCTTACAAATCCAGAACGCTCTTAACCCGCAAATAAGGAATTGAGAAAATGGTCTAGCAACGACCTAGCGGTCCTAGGCCACATTCATTCATCAGACATTTGCAATAACACTTCACGATGCTGGGATACATCTGATACAATCAAAACATTATGATTAATCGCTCCTCTTCTCATTTCAGGAAATATAATTCTAAAGGAAGTGGCAATGACACAGCTACACTTCGAGAACGACCGCAATCACTTATTAGGATGAAACGACTAAGTCCCCAGTTCCATCGCTGGCAAATGGATAAGGTTTCATGTCAATCTGAAGGACATTATCAAAATCCGAATAACTTGCAGCATACGGTATACGCCAGACTTTAGCCACGGTTATCAGTTGCACGCTTTCTGCGACGGGTCCACCCCCACCGGATTCATAATTTTTCACCACTCTTATCACTGCAAAATCCGAAATCTCTTCAACGAAATCTCTCACTATTCCGATAACCGAGGCGCTGTACTGGCAACAAAACTGACTAAATGGGTAGAAGCAAACAATCATTGGAAAAACGCTCAAATCTCCGAAACATACTGGACGGTCGCCAGTACCGTTCTCCACTGGATCAAAGAATATGTTACTAGATGGAAAACGTTCGTCGCTAATCGTGTTGCCTACATTCTGGAGCACAGCGATCCAAACTAATAGAGACATGTTTCCACGACAGACAGTATTACAGCGGGGTCTATCCCAATCAGAAATCTCCATCTGTGATCTCTGGTGGCACAATCCATCATAGTTCAGTCAACACACACATACAGAAGTACCGAACATAAAGTTTGATGAGCAGTCCCTTGCAGCAAAATCTCTACGGATTCGTGTTTGCACCCTACACCCAGGTTGACATTAAAATCATTGAGCGGTTTTCGACTTGTACCAAACTTGTTCGAGTCATAGCATACATACTGCGCTTTTGTCACAACGCTCAATGGAAGAAAACCAGATCTCACAATCAGCTGTCGCCTGAGGAACTGGACAATGCAAATCGACGAGTCGTATAAATAGTGCAAGCCGAAATTTTTCAATTTGACATCTACGCGATCCTTGGAGAAAATCATCTTCCTCCTAAGAGCATCCTAAGGAATCTCACTCCTTTTCTCAACGAAGGCATTTAACCCGGTCGCGGTCGTCTTAAACATTCCAAGCATTCAATCATCTGACCGCAGCGTAATTTTTTACAGAGCTGATAGTCAGCTCAGTCGTTTAACTACTCTTACTATAACAGCCGTATAGAGCATTTTCGGCACGGCGCCACAACTGAACAAACATAAAAATCAGATAAAAAAAATTACATAATTTGGTCTATTATTCCAAAATTTAAGTGTCCTGCCGTGTTATTCGGTAATCGGTATAATCGATATAAACATAAGTTGATAACGTCTGACTGAAAACGTGGTATTTGAGACAGTTTGGCAAACAGATGCTGGTAATTTTTATTGTTCTGCAACAATACAATTTATTTTAAAATGTTGGAAAGAAAAATATATAAAGTTTACTTACTCTTCAATATTGCAGAGGATCACGATTTCTTTCCGAATTCATCTAAGAAGAGTAAAGGATATACTAATTCGTCGCCCTTCCCCATATATGAAATCCGAGCCAGTAAAAAATATACTTAATTATTTTAAAATCTCAACAGGATATGTTGAGAAATGAAATCCCAATACAAAATGTACTATAAATAATAAAACTCATTTTGCGGATGAGATCTCATTTTCCGCAGAAGCGAACTTGTATTTATTCTTATAATTTTCTTTCCAACAAGCATATATCTTAGATCGAACACAGTATAAAATTAAATATATAATTCTTGGGCCGATCGCTAAATTCCTGTTTGCCTCAACCTTTACCTTAATATTGGAGAGATTACAAAGACAATGATTTTGTTGGGGTTAAAGTTTTATTGCAATCTTTTTCTGTTCTTGTAACATGTAATATAAGATATTCCGTATCGAACAGTCTCGATAACTTATGAGCATTTATAAACTGTTCAAGTTTTGCAATTAAAACTGTTCCGTCTCATTTTTCCAACACATATCTCTTGATTGTCTTGGGTAATTTTATTCTACCTTATATATTATGGTCCCCTTCCACTTACTCACTTCCTCACTCAAATTAGATCAGCTCCGGTTTCCAAATATTCTGTTAACTTGGATTTCAGAGGGTTATATTCAAGTGCCTCAGGTCGGTGATCTAGGGCTTTTGCTGTTTACTCTGTTTAAAATTGATCTTCCCTCTATCAAAACTCCCTCTCGTGTAGAAATGTAGGCCGATGACGTTAGACTTTCTTCATCATATAATAATATGGAGTCTGGTTACTGCTTGAAGTCAGATATTAATAAATTCCAGGAATGGTGTCATTACAACCTTTAGAGTTTAAACTATCCCTCTATAGTAACTCACTCTCGTGTACAAATGTAGGCTAATGACGATAGGCTTTATTTATCATATAATAAATAATATAAAGTGTAGTTATTGCTTGCAGTAAGATATTAATAAATTTCAGTAACGTTGTCATTACCTTTTGAGTTTAAACTATCTTAAATGCAACGTCTATGGACCGAATACACTTAGTTAACGCTTTAAGTGCTCTCCTGGATCCAAAACTTAAACTGAACTGGGATCAAAACGTCAGTTTGCTTTCTTAACCGATTATATTTCTATTGATTAATTTGCCTACTCAAAAAAATCGTAGAGTTATGCCAGGTACTATTTTTATGCATAACCCTATTAAAGGCCATATTGATTCCGTTAATTTAGTAAACCACCTAACCTTTAATGATCCTGTTAAACTAACGTGTAATACTGACTTATTAAATTGCCACGATGTACATCAAATTTTAGTTTGCACTAGCCTTTTCTTATTATAATTAATTATAACGCTCTAAACCCTTTTATTAATTGAAAATTAAATTAAAAAAAAAATAAATTAATTTTTATTTACACAGATAAGTTAATCGACAACTTCTGACTTCAAAGCTGTTCCTGACTTCATATTTAATTTGCCTGCTTTTAAAAAACATTAAAACTTTGGCAATCTTTGTTTTTATTAAAGGCCGGACGACCCTTTTGATTTTCTAATATAAATATTGCCGCGACACAAATTAGGCGAAATGAATTTAGGGCGCACTGAAGTACACGCACAGGGGTGTCACCGACACCGGCAACGGATTTGGGGACGGTTGGTTTGGAAACGAACCCACAAACCGTAGGTGTCAAAGAAATTCGACCGATTACCGAAAAATGAATAGGGCGTATACATACACTTAATAACGAAAATCGAATAATTATCGATTTTTTTTACTTATTTGACCATTTACTTTTTTTTTAAAAAAAAAGCGTACTTGTATTGAAAAAAAAAAGAAAATTTAATTTTCGAGAGCCCTCCCAAGCAGTGGTTACCAGAATGCGGTTGCCCAGAGTAAATCTTTTGGAAATGTCGATATTTTCGCGAATGAATCGCAACAGTACCTATGACCTATGTTTTACTTTTACTTAAATATTTTTTTCTTCTACATCCTCCAAAAAATAGGACTTTTTCACGACAGTGCTGCGTTTTTTAAGACAGGTTTTTATAATTTTTCTCAATAACTACAATTTTTTTTACCTCTAAATTTTTACTAGAATCAGGTTTTATTTTTAACTACAATACTAAGTACCGCACTAAAGATAATTCGTTAACACAACATTTCGACATATTTTCCGAAATTTGGTATTTAAAAGTTCGAGAAAATTTTTACCACTGTCAGGCTGGACGGTGTGCAGACGTTTCTTTACCTATTTTGTTCAAGATGGTTTATAAAAAAAAAATGTGTATTTTTAGAATTTATAAGTGTTTTCTTAAATAGAGTTTTATTATTAGCAAGCATTTGTAAGTTGGTTTATTTCATCAAAAAGACGTCTGTGACACCGGGATCTGCTTTCCGGGAATAATTTAGTTGGAAGGGAAAAAGGACGTTAAATGGAAACAAGTCAAACATATTTAATTAAAGAATATTTTTTAAAAATCGTAATGGTAAGCGCCGTGGTTTATTTGCGGCTACTCTTGTTGTGGTCGCCACGTGATAAATCCACGTCAATTTCGCTCTTCCGCGTCGCTGTCGCTAGCAGCCAGCTGTGCTGTGTTAAAGCTAACATCCAAATTAAGAGAAAATGCCTAACTCCCCTTTGAGGGCCACTGCTGTTGCAAGGGACTTCATACACGTCTCAATGGATTTGATTCGAAATGGCTAAGCTGTAAAAGTGTCAATTAGCATTGGGTCAACATACAAAATTTTTTCCACTTTTACCCACTTGTAAACAAATTCACTTGCGGCCAGTGGGTCGCTCTTTTTACCCTAGCAAGACTCCACCAAACCGCGATTCCACTATCATCCTTAGTTTAAACGCTGGCAGCTTATATCAGCCAGTAAACTACGTTTTTTTAAGAGCCTGGACCCGTCATTTTATCGCTGGACTGCATAAAAGGTGGTTCAAGAAAGAACCAGTATCATCAAGGCGGACACAACCAATCAATACAAACCATCATGCAACTCTACGCATTTATTAAAGACCAGGAGCGGTTCAACGCGACCTATTTAATTGTATGTTCTGATTATCGAAAGTTGGGACCAGGGGAGTACCACAGCTGACATCGCTGGTTGTTACCCCCATCAGGTCGTCAAGCAATATTCATACTAAAAACACTAACACACAAAATACTGTACTATAAAATACTAGCTACTACTAAATACTAGATTTTATAATGTTGCAAATTCCCTCTTGCTCCCTGAGCAAACATCCTCTTCGCATTTTCTCTGTTCACAATGTCGTGCATGCGCTAAAGAAATCGGAAGTTTGCATAAAAACGGACAGACGGACAAGTAGTTGAACATGACTAGACTGACTGTTCTATGATGCTGATTAAGAATGTACATATTTTCTTTATCGTCGCGGTAAAGTGTCCTTCGTTGCCTTAAAGGGAAATTATAAAAAAAAATCGATCTAATTAACATGTCAACATCAGGAAATTATTAAAATTGCTTGAGAAGAACATTAACTTTAAGTTTTAGGCAAAGATTCTATTTTATAAGATTGGAACTTTAAAGTTGATGGGTTAGGTAGACCACCTAGCAACTAGATCCCTATCCTTTAAGCGCCACCTCTGTATCATCTCCTTGGATTTTTCCAATCCATTCGACAAAATAACTCTATGAATGGAAAGTAGGCCTCAGAATCATAAACTATGCCACCAACTTCATGAAAAATAAAAAAATTATTGTCTGTCTCACATATACCAAAGACATTGTTTTCGCCTCAAAATTGGAAATACATCAACGGACTCCAGCTATACTATCGATCAAAGCACTTAGATCTTATCATCGGAGCCGACCTCATGACGGGACTCATCGTTCCGGAAACCGGAATCAGAACACCAGACGAACCTCTTGCACAAAATTCTCACCTAGGTTGGATGATACTTGGCAATTTCCAGGATTCAATCCACACATTTAATATTCGCTGTCATCAAACCGCCCTGGATACCGAATCTCTGTTGTAGAATTTCTGCGAATCTGTCCCGAACCGATGACTTCTTCTTTAAAGAAATGCACACACGTCAACCAAAGTTTAGTCAGTCAAAGTTTTATGGTAAGTCTACCTTTCAAATAGAATTTTGATTCCACGATGGTCCTGGGAAAATCACATTCAGTCGCTTTAAATAGGTTTCTTCAATTAGAGCAGCGTTATAAACGGGATCCAGACAAATGGATTCGCTATAAGAAGCTAATTCGAGTATGTTTTAAATTGGGACAAATGGAGTATTTTTAAGTCAGGAAAAACTGTTGTTATCGCTCCCGACACTTTATTCTGAATGATCTTTTGAATTAAGTATAATTAAGCCTCGGGCCGCGACGTCTTTGGTGGTAGCGCTGCCTTTTGTATATAAATCTTTTTGTACAGGGCATAATAAACGAATATATATTGCCTATATGCAAGCGGCTCTGGTGAGAGCCGAGCGTGTTATGCACATATGCAAGCGGTCACTGCACGGAACATATGCTGTCTATAAAATAGACAGTTACCACCAAACAGCGCAAGATGAACGCGAAAATTATCCACTGGCGGAAGAAGTCTTAAAGCACAAAATCTACGTCGACAATATTCTTTCTGGTGATCAGACTATCTTAGGAGCACAAAACAAGACCTTACAAATCCAGAACGCTCTTAACCCGCAAATAAGGAATTGAGAAAATGGTCTAGCAACGACCTAGCGGTCCTAGGCCGCATTCATTCATCAGACATTTGCAATAAAACTTCACGATGCTGGGATACATCTGATACAATCAAAACATTATGATTAATCGCTCCTCTTCTCATTTCAGGAAATATAATTCTAAAGGAAGTGGCAATGACACAGCTACACTTCGAGAACGACCGCAATCACTTATTAGGATGAAACGACTAAGTGCCCAGTGGCACTTATATCGCTGGCAAATGGATAAGGTTTCATGTCAATCTGAAGGACATTATCAAAATCCGAATAACTTGCAGCATACGGTATACGCCAGACTTTAGCCACGGTTATCAGTTGCACGCTTTCTGCGACGGGTCCACCCCCACCGGATTCATAATTTTTCACCACTCTTATCACTGCAAAATCCGAAATCTCTTCAACGAAATCTCTCACGATTCCGATAACCGAGGCGCTGTACTGGCAACAAAACTGACTTAATGGGTAGAAGCAAACAATCATTGGAAAAACGCTCAAATCTCCGATACATACTGGACGGTCGCCAGTACCGTTCTCCACTGGATCAAAGAATATGTTACTAGATGGAAAACGTTCGTCGCTAATCGTGTTGCCTACATTCTGGAGCACAGCGATCCAAACTAATAGAGACATGTTTCCACGACAGACAGTATTACAGCGGGGTCTATCCCAATCAGAAATCTCCATCTGTGATCTCTGGTGGCACAATCCATCATAGTTCAGTCAACACACACATACAGAAGTACCGAACATAAAGTTTGATGAGCAGTCCCTTGCAGCAAAATCTCTACGGATTCGTGTTTGCACCCTACACCCAAGTTGACATTAATATCATTGAGCGGTTTTCGACTTGTACCAAACTTGTTCGAGTCATAGCATACATACTGCGCTTTTGTCACAACGCTCAATGGAAGAAAACCAGATCTCACAATCAGCTGTCGCCTGAGGAACTGGACAATGCAAATCGACGAGTCGTATAAATAGTGCAAGCCGAAATTTTTCAATTTGACATCTACGCGATCCTTGGAGAAAATCATCTTCCTCCTAAGAGCATCCTAAGGAATCTCACTCCTTTTCTCAACGAAGGCATTTAACCCGGTCGCGGTCGTCTTAAACATTCCAAGCATTCAATCATCTGACCGCAGCGTAATTTTTTACAGAGCTGATAGTCAGCTCAGTCGTTTAACTACTCTTACTATAACAGCCGTATAGAGCATTTTCGGCACGGCGCCACAACTGAACAAACATAAAAATCAGATCAAAAAAATTACATAATTTGGTCTATTATTCCAAAATTTAAGTGTCCTGCCGTGTTATTCGGTAATCGGTATAATCGATATAAACATAAGTTGATAACGTCTGACTGAAAACGTGGTATTTGAGACAGTTTGGCAAACAGATGCTGGTAATTTTTATTGTTCTGCAACAATACAATTTA
Source organism: Drosophila biarmipes (assembly GCF_025231255.1). Lineage (NCBI taxonomy): Eukaryota > Metazoa > Arthropoda > Insecta > Diptera > Drosophilidae > Drosophila > Drosophila biarmipes. Next base: position 1,606,170 of record NW_026114528.1, on the reverse strand, counting down.
TTTTAAAATGTTGGAAAGAAAAATATATAAAGTTTACTTACTCTTCAATATTGCAGAGGATCACGATTTCTTTCCGAATTCATCTAAGAAGAGTAAAGGATATACTAATTCGTCGCCCTTCCCCATATATGAAATCCGAGCCAGTAAAAAATATACTTAATTATTTTAAAATCTCAACAGGATATGTTGAGAAATGAAATCCCAATACAAAATGTACTATAAATAATAAAACTCATTTTGCGGATGAGATCTCATTTTCCGCAGAAGCGAACTTGTATTTATTCTTATAATTTTCTTTCCAACAAGCATATATCTTAGATCGAACACAGTATAAAATTAAATATATAATTCTTGGGCCGATCGCTAAATTCCTGTTTGCCTCAACCTTTACCTTAATATTGGAGAGATTACAAAGACAATGATTTTGTTGGGGTTAAAGTTTTATTGCAATCTTTTTCTGTTCTTGTAACATGTAATATAAGATATTCCGTATCGAACAGTCTCGATAACTTATGAGCATTTATAAACTGTTCAAGTTTTGCAATTAAAACTGTTCCGTCTCATTTTTCCAACACATATCTCTTGATTGTCTTGGGTAATTTTATTCTACCTTATATATTATGGTCCCCTTCCACTTACTCACTTCCTCACTCAAATTAGATCAGCTCCGGTTTCCAAATATTCTGTTAACTTGGATTTCAGAGGGTTATATTCAAGTGCCTCAGGTCGGTGATCTAGGGCTTTTGCTGTTTACTCTGTTTAAAATTGATCTTCCCTCTATCAAAACTCCCTCTCGTGTAGAAATGTAGGTCGATGACGTTAGACTTTCTTCATCATATAATAATATGGAGTCTGGTTACTGCTTGAAGTCAGATATTAATAAATTCCAGGAATGGTGTCATTACAACCTTTAGAGTTTAAACTATCCCTCTATAGTAACTCACTCTCGTGTACAAATGTAGGCTAATGACGATAGGCTTTATTTATCATATAATAAATAATATAAAGTGTAGTTATTGCTTGCAGTAAGATATTAATAAATTTCAGTAACGTTGTCATTACCTTTTGAGTTTAAACTATCTTAAATGCAACGTCTATGGACCGAATACACTTAGTTAACGCTTTAAGTGCTCTCCTGGATCCAAAACTTAAACTGAACTGGGATCAAAACGTCAGTTTGCTTTCTTAACCGATTATATTTCTATTGATTAATTTGCCTACTCAAAAAAATCGTAGAGTTATGCCAGGTACTATTTTTATGCATAACCCTATTAAAGGCCATATTGATTCCGTTAATTTAGTAAACCACCTAACCTTTAATGATCCTGTTAAACTAACGTGTAATACTGACTTATTAAATTGCCACGATGTACATCAAATTTTAGTTTGCACTAGCCTTTTCTTATTATAATTAATTATAACGCTCTAAACCCTTTTATTAATTGAAAATTAAATTAAAAAAAAAATAAATTAATTTTTATTTACACAGATAAGTTAATCGACAACTTCTGACTTCAAAGCTGTTCCTGACTTCATATTTAATTTGCCTGCTTTTAAAAAACATTAAAACTTTGGCAATCTTTGTTTTTATTAAAGGCCGGACGACCCTTTTGATTTTCTAATATAAATATTGCCGCGACACAAATTAGGCGAAATGAATTTAGGGCGCACTGAAGTACACGCACAGGGGTGTCACCGACACCGGCAACGGATTTGGGGACGGTTGGTTTGGAAACGAACCCACAAACCGTAGGTGTCAAAGAAATTCGACCGATTACCGAAAAATGAATAGGGCTGTATACATACACTTAATAACGAAAATTGAATAATTATCGATTTTTTTTACTTATTTGACCATTTACTTTTTTTTTTAAAAAAAAAGCGTACTTGTATTGAAAAAAAAAAGAAAATTTAATTTTCGAGAGCCCTCCCAAGCAGTGGTTACCAGAATGCGGTTGCCCAGAGTAAATCTTTTGGAAATGTCGATATTTTCGCGAATGAATCGCAACAGTACCTATGACCTATGTTTTACTTTTACTTAAATATTTTTTTCTTCTACATCCTCCAAAAAATAGGACTTTTTCACGACAGTGCTGCGTTTTTTAAGACATGTTTTTATAATTTTTCTCAATAACTACAATTTTTTTACCTCTAAATTTTTACTAGAATCAGGTTTTATTTTTAACTACAATACTAAGTACCGCACTAAAAATAATTCGTTAACACAACATTTCGACATATTTTCCGAAATTTGGTATTTAAAAGTTCGAGAAAATTTTTACCACTGTCAGGCTGGACGGTGTGCAGACGTTTCTTTACCTATTTTGTTCAAGATGGTTTATAAAAAAAAAATGTGTATTTTTAGAATTTATAAGTGTTTTCTTAAATAGAGTTTTATTATTAGCAAGCATTTGTAAGTTGGTTTATTTCATCAAAAAGACGTCTGTGACACCGGGATCTGCTTTCCGGGAATAATTTAGTTGGAAGGGAAAAAGGACGTTAAATGGAAACAAGTCAAACATATTTAATTAAAGAATATTTTTTAAAAATCGTAATGGTAAGCGCCGTGGTTTATTTGCGGCTACTCTTGTTGTGGTCGCCACGTGATAAATCCACGTCAATTTCGCTCTTCCGCGTCGCTGTCGCTAGCAGCCAGCTGCGCTGTGTTAAAGCTAACATCCAAATTAAGAGAAAATGCCTAACTCCCCTTTGAGGGCCACTGCTGTTGCAAGGGACTTCATACACGTCTCAATGGATTTGATTCGAAATGGCTAAGCTGTAAAAGTGTCAATTAGCATTGGGTCAACATACAAAATTTTTTCCACTTTTACCCACTTGTAAACAAATTCACTTGCGGCCAGTGGGTCGCTCTTTTTACCCTAGCAAGACTCCACCAAACCGCGATTCCACTATCATCCTTAGTTTAAACGCTGGCAGCTTATATCAGCCAGTAAACTACGTTTTTTTAAGAGCCTGGACCCGTCATTTTATCGCTGGACTGCATAAAAGGTGGTTCAAGAAAGAACCAGTATCATCAAGGCGGATACAACCAATCAATACAAACCATCATGCAACTCTACGCATTTATTAAAGACCAGGAGCGGTTCAACGCGACCTATTTAATTGTATGTTCTGATTATCGAAAGTTGGGACCAGGGGAGTACCACAGCTGACATCGCTGGTTGTTACCCCCATCAGGTCGTCAAGCAATATTCATACTAAAAACACTAACACACAAAATACTGTACTATAAAATACTAGCTACTACTAAATACTAGATTTTATAATGTTGCAAATTCCCTCTTGCTCCCTGAGCAAACATCCTCTTCGCATTTTCTCTGTTCACAATGTCGTGCATGCGCTAAAGAAATCGGAAGTTTGCATAAAAACGGACAGACGGACAAGTAGTTGAACATGACTAGACTGACTGTTCTATGATGCTGATTAAGAATGTACATATTTTCTTTATCGTCGCGGTAAAGTGTCCTTCGTTGCCTTAAAGGGAAATTATAAAAAAAAATCGATCTAATTAACATGTCAACATCAGGAAATTATTAAAATTGCTTGAGAAGAACATTAACTTTAAGTTTTAGGCAAAGATTCTATTTTATAAGATTGGAACTTTAAAGTTGATGGGTTAGGTAGACCACCTAGCAACTAGATCCCTATCCTTTAAGCGCCACCTCTGTATCATCTCCTTGGATTTTTCCAATCCATTCGACAAAATAACTCTATGAATGGAAAGTAGGCCTCAGAATCATAAACTATGCCACCAACTTCATGAAAAATAAAAAAATTATTGTCTGTCTCACATATACCAAAGACATTGTTTTCGCCTCAAAATTGGAAATACATCAACGGACTCCAGCTATACTATCGATCAAAGCACTTAGATCTTATCATCGGAGCCGACCTCATGACGGGACTCATCGTTCCGGAAACCGGAATCAGAACACCAGACGAACCTCTTGCACAAAATTCTCACCTAGGTTGGATGATACTTGGCAATTTCCAGGATTCAATCCACACATTTAATATTCGCTGTCATCAAACCGCCCTGGATACCGAATCTCTGTTGTAGAATTTCTGCGAATCTGTCCCGAACCGATGACTTCTTCTTTAAAGAAATGCACACACGTCAACCAAAGTTTAGTCAGTCAAAGTTTTATGGTAAGTCTACCTTTCAAATAGAATTTTGATTCCACGATGGTCCTGGGAAAATCACATTCAGTCGCTTTAAATAGGTTTCTTCAATTAGAGCAGCGTTATAAACGGGATCCAGACAAATGGATTCGCTATAAGAAGCTAATTCGAGTATGTTTTAAATTGGGACAAATGGAGTATTTTTAAGTCAGGAAAAACTGTTGTTATCGCTCCCGACACTTTATTCTGAATGATCTTTTGAATTAAGTATAATTAAGCCTCGGGCCGCGACGTCTTTGGTGGTAGCGCTGCCTTTTGTATATAAATCTTTTTGTACAGGGCATAATAAACGAATATATATTGCCTATATGCAAGCGGCTCTGGTGAGAGCCGAGCGTGTTATGCACATATGCAAGCGGTCACTGCACGGAACATATGCTGTCTATAAAATAGACAGTTACCACCAAACAGCGCAAGATGAACGCGAAAATTATCCACTGGCGGAAGAAGTCTTAAAGCACAAAATCTACGTCGACAATATTCTTTCTGGTGATCAGACTATCTTAGGAGCACAAAACAAGACCTTACAAATCCAGAACGCTCTTAACCCGCAAATAAGGAATTGAGAAAATGGTCTAGCAACGACCTAGCGGTCCTAGGCCGCATTCATTCATTAGACATTTGCAATAAAACTTCACGATGCTGGGATACATCTGATACAATCAAAACATTATGATTAATCGCTCCTCTTCTCATTTCAGGAAATATAATTCTAAAGGAAGTGGCAATGACACAGCTACACTTCGAGAACGACCGCAATCACTTATTAGGATGAAACGACTAAGTGCCCAGTTCCATCGCTGGCAAATGGATAAGGTTTCATGTCAATCTGAAGGACATTATCAAAATCCGAATAACTTGCAGCATACGGTATACGCCAGACTTCAGCCACGGTTATCAGTTGCACGCTTTCTGCGACGGGTCCACCCCCACCGGATTCATAATTTTTCACCACTCTTATCACTGCAAAATCCGAAATCTCTTCAACGAAATCTCTCACGATTCCGATAACCGAGGCGCTGTACTGGCAACAAAACTGACTAAATGGGTAGAAGCAAACAATCATTGGAAAAACGCTCAAATCTCCGATACATACTGGACGGTCGCCAGTACCGTTCTCCACTGGATCAAAGAATATGTTACTAGATGGAAAACGTTCGTCGCTAATCGTGTTGCCTACATTCTGGAGCACAGCGATCCAAACTAATAGAGACATGTTTCCACGACAGACAGTATTACAGCGGGGTCTATCCCAATCAGAAATCTCCATCTGTGATCTCTGGTGGCACAATCCATCATAGTTCAGTCAACACACACATACAGAAGTACCGAACATAAAGTTTGATGAGCAGTCCCTTGCAGCAAAATCTCTACGGATTCGTGTTTGCACCCTACACCCAAGTTGACATTAATATCATTGAGCGGTTTTCGACTTGTACCAAACTTGTTCGAGTCATAGCATACATACTGCGCTTTTGTCACAACGCTCAATGGAAGAAAACCAGATCTCACAATCAGCTGTCGCCTGAGGAACTGGACAATGCAAATCGACGAGTCGTATAAATAGTGCAAGCCGAAATTTTTCAATTTGACATCTACGCGATCCTTGGAGAAAATCATCTTCCTCCTAAGAGCATCCTAAGGAATCTCACTCCTTTTCTCAACGAAGGCATTTAACCCGGTCGCGGTCGTCTTAAACATTCCAAGCATTCAATCATCTGACCGCAGCGTAATTTTTTACAGAGCTGATAGTCAGCTCAGTCGTTTAACTACTCTTACTATAACAGCCGTATAGAGCATTTTCGGCACGGCGCCACAACTGAACAAACATAAAAATCAGATCAAAAAAATTACATAATTTGGTCTATTATTCCAAAATTTAAGTGTCCTGCCGTGTTATTCGGTAATCGGTATAATCGATATAAACATAAGTTGATAACGTCTGACTGAAAACGTGGTATTTGAGACAGTTTGGCAATAAGATGCTGGTAATTTTTATTGTTCTGCAACAATACAATTTATTGTAAAATGTTGGAAAGAAAAATATATAAAGTTTACTTACTCTTCAATATTGCAGAGGATCACGATTTCTTTCCGAATTCATCTAAGAAGAGTAAAGGATATACTAATTCGTCGCCCTTCCCCATATATGAAATCCGAGCCAGTAAAAAATATACTTAATTATTTTAAAATCTCAACAGGATATGTTGAGCATTTATAAACTGTTCAAGTTTTGCAATTAAAACTGTTCCGTCTCATTTTTCCAACACATATCTCTTGATTGTCTTGGGTAATTTTATTCTACCTTATATATTATGGTCCCCTTCCACTTACTCACTTCCTCACTCAAATTAGATCAGCTCCGGTTTCCAAATATTCTGTTAACTTGGATTTCAGAGGGTTATATTCAAGTGCCTCAGATCGGTGATCTAGGGCTTTTGCTGTTTACTCTGTTTAAAATTGATCTTCCCTCTATCAAAACTCCCTCTCGTGTAGAAATGTAGGCCGATGACGTTAGACTTTCTTCATCATATAATAATATGGAGTCTGGTTACTGCTTGAAGTCAGATATTAATAAATTCCAGGAATGGTGTCATTACAACCTTTAGAGTTTAAACTATCCCTCTATAGTAACTCACTCTCGTGTACAAATGTAGGCTAATGACGATAGGCTTTATTTATCATATAATAAATAATATAAAGTGTAGTTATTGCTTGCAGTAAGATATTAATAAATTTCAGTAACGTTGTCATTACCTTTTGAGTTTAAACTATCTTAAATGCAACGTCTATGGACCGAATACACTTAGTTAACGCTTTAAGTGCTCTCCTGGATCCAAAACTTAAACTGAACTGGGATCAAAACGTCAGTTTGCTTTCTTAACCGATTATATTTCTATTGATTAATTTGCCTACTCAAAAAAATCGTAGAGTTATGCCAGGTACTATTTTTATGCATAACCCTATTAAAGGCCATATTGATTCCGTTAATTTAGTAAACCACCTAACCTTTAATGATCCTGTTAAACTAACGTGTAATACTGACTTATTAAATTGCCACGATGTACATCAAATTTTAGTTTGCACTAGCCTTTTCTTATTATAATTAATTATAACGCTCTAAACCCTTTTATTAATTGAAAATTAAATTAAAAAAAAAATAAATTAATTTTTATTTACACAGATAAGTTAATCGACAACTTCTGACTTCAAAGCTGTTCCTGACTTCATATTTAATTTGCCTGCTTTTAAAAAACATTAAAACTTTGGCAATCTTTGTTTTTATTAAAGGCCGGACGACCCTTTTGATTTTCTAATATAAATATTGCCGCGACACAAATTAGGCGAAATGAATTTAGGGCGCACTGAAGTACACGCACAGGGGTGTCACCGACACCGGCAACGGATTTGGGGACGGTTGGTTTGGAAACGAACCCACAAACCGTAGGTGTCAAAGAAATTCGACCGATTACCGAAAAATGAATAGGGCTGTATACATACACTTAATAACGAAAATTGAATAATTATCGATTTTTTTTACTTATTTGACCATTTACTTTTTTTTTTAAAAAAAAAGCGTACTTGTATTGAAAAAAAAAAGAAAATTTAATTTTCGAGAGCCCTCCCAAGCAGTGGTTACCAGAATGCGGTTGCCCAGAGTAAATCTTTTGGAAATGTCGATATTTTCGCGAATGAATCGCAACAGTACCTATGACCTATGTTTTACTTTTACTTAAATATTTTTTTCTTCTACATCCTCCAAAAAATAGGACTTTTTCACGACAGTGCTGCGTTTTTTAAGACATGTTTTTATAATTTTTCTCAATAACTACAATTTTTTTTACCTCTAAATTTTTACTAGAATCAGGTTTTATTTTTAACTACAATACTAAGTACCGCACTAAAAATAATTCGTTAACACAACATTTCGACATATTTTCCGAAATTTGGTATTTAAAAGTTCGAGAAAATTTTTACCACTGTCAGGCTGGACGGTGTGCAGACGTTTCTTTACCTATTTTGTTCAAGATGGTTTATAAAAAAAAAATGTGTATTTTTAGAATTTATAAGTGTTTTCTTAAATAGAGTTTTATTATTAGCAAGCATTTGTAAGTTGGTTTATTTCATCAAAAAGACGTCTGTGACACCGGGATCTGCTTTCCGGGAATAATTTAGTTGGAAGGGAAAAAGGACGTTAAATGGAAACAAGTCAAACATATTTAATTAAAGAATATTTTTTAAAAATCGTAATGGTAAGCGCCGTGGTTTATTTGCGGCTACTCTTGTTGTGGTCGCCACGTGATAAATCCACGTCAATTTCGCTCTTCCGCGTCGCTGTCGCTAGCAGCCAGCTGCGCTGTGTTAAAGCTAACATCCAAATTAAGAGAAAATGCCTAACTCCCCTTTGAGGGCCACTGCTGTTGCAAGGGACTTCATACACGTCTCAATGGATTTGATTCGAAATGGCTAAGCTGTAAAAGTGTCAATTAGCATTGGGTCAACATACAAAATTTTTTCCACTTTTACCCACTTGTAAACAAATTCACTTGCGGCCAGTGGGTCGCTCTTTTTACCCTAGCAAGACTCCACCAAACCGCGATTCCACTATCATCCTTAGTTTAAACGCTGGCAGCTTATATCAGCCAGTAAACTACGTTTTTTTAAGAGCCTGGACCCGTCATTTTATCGCTGGACTGCATAAAAGGTGGTTCAAGAAAGAACCAGTATCATCAAGGCGGATACAACCAATCAATACAAACCATCATGCAACTCTACGCATTTATTAAAGACCAGGAGCGGTTCAACGCGACCTATTTAATTGTATGTTCTGATTATCGAAAGTTGGGACCAGGGGAGTACCACAGCTGACATCGCTGGTTGTTACCCCCATCAGGTCGTCAAGCAATATTCATACTAAAAACACTAACACACAAAATACTGTACTATAAAATACTAGCTACTACTAAATACTAGATTTTATAATGTTGCAAATTCCCTCTTGCTCCCTGAGCAAACATCCTCTTCGCATTTTCTCTGTTCACAATGTCGTGCATGCGCTAAAGAAATCGGAAGTTTGCATAAAAACGGACAGACGGACAAGTAGTTGAACATGACTAGACTGACTGTTCTATGATGCTGATTAAGAATGTACATATTTTCTTTATCGTCGCGGTAAAGTGTCCTTCGTTGCCTTAAAGGGAAATTATAAAAAAAAATCGATCTAATTAACATGTCAACATCAGGAAATTATTAAAATTGCTTGAGAAGAACATTAACTTTAAGTTTTAGGCAAAGATTCTATTTTATAAGATTGGAACTTTAAAGTTGATGGGTTAGGTAGACCACCTAGCAACTAGATCCCTATCCTTTAAGCGCCACCTCTGTATCATCTCCTTGGATTTTTCCAATCCATTCGACAAAATAACTCTATGAATGGAAAGTAGGCCTCAGAATCATAAACTATGCCACCAACTTCATGAAAAATAAAAAAATTATTGTCTGTCTCACATATACCAAAGACATTGTTTTCGCCTCAAAATTGGAAATACATCAACGGACTCCAGCTATACTATCGATCAAAGCACTTAGATCTTATCATCGGAGCCGACCTCATGACGGGACTCATCGTTCCGGAAACCGGAATCAGAACACCAGACGAACCTCTTGCACAAAATTCTCACCTAGGTTGGATGATACTTGGCAATTTCCAGGATTCAATCCACACATTTAATATTCGCTGTCATCAAACCGCCCTGGATACCGAATCTCTGTTGTAGAATTTCTGCGAATCTGTCCCGAACCGATGACTTCTTCTTTAAAGAAATGCACACACGTCAACCAAAGTTTAGTCAGTCAAAGTTTTATGGTAAGTCTACCTTTCAAATAGAATTTTGATTCCACGATGGTCCTGGGAAAATCACATTCAGTCGCTTTAAATAGGTTTCTTCAATTAGAGCAGCGTTATAAACGGGATCCAGACAAATGGATTCGCTATAAGAAGCTAATTCGAGTATGTTTTAAATTGGGACAAATGGAGTATTTTTAAGTCAGGAAAAACTGTTGTTATCGCTCCCGACACTTTATTCTGAATGATCTTTTGAATTAAGTATAATTAAGCCTCGGGCCGCGACGTCTTTGGTGGTAGCGCTGCCTTTTGTATATAAATCTTTTTGTACAGGGCATAATAAACGAATATATATTGCCTATATGCAAGCGGCTCTGGTGAGAGCCGAGCGTGTTATGCACATATGCAAGCGGTCACTGCACGGAACATATGCTGTCTATAAAATAGACAGTTACCACCAAACAGCGCAAGATGAACGCGAAAATTATCCACTGGCGGAAGAAGTCTTAAAGCACAAAATCTACGTCGACAATATTCTTTCTGGTGATCAGACTATCTTAGGAGCACAAAACAAGACCTTACAAATCCAGAACGCTCTTAACCCGCAAATAAGGAATTGAGAAAATGGTCTAGCAACGACCTAGCGGTCCTAGGCCGCATTCATTCATTAGACATTTGCAATAAAACTTCACGATGCTGGGATACATCTGATACAATCAAAACATTATGATTAATCGCTCCTCTTCTCATTTCAGGAAATATAATTCTAAAGGAAGTGGCAATGACACAGCTACACTTCGAGAACGACCGCAATCACTTATTAGGATGAAACGACTAAGTGCCCAGTTCCATCGCTGGCAAATGGATAAGGTTTCATGTCAATCTGAAGGACATTATCAAAATCCGAATAACTTGCAGCATACGGTATACGCCAGACTTCAGCCACGGTTATCAGTTGCACGCTTTCTGCGACGGGTCCACCCCCACCGGATTCATAATTTTTCACCACTCTTATCACTGCAAAATCCGAAATCTCTTCAACGAAATCTCTCACGATTCCGATAACCGAGGCGCTGTACTGGCAACAAAACTGACTAAATGGGTAGAAGCAAACAATCATTGGAAAAACGCTCAAATCTCCGATACATACTGGACGGTCGCCAGTACCGTTCTCCACTGGATCAAAGAATATGTTACTAGATGGAAAACGTTCGTCGCTAATCGTGTTGCCTACATTCTGGAGCACAGCGATCCAAACTAATAGAGACATGTTTCCACGACAGACAGTATTACAGCGGGGTCTATCCCAATCAGAAATCTCCATCTGTGATCTCTGGTGGCACAATCCATCATAGTTCAGTCAACACACACATACAGAAGTACCGAACATAAAGTTTGATGAGCAGTCCCTTGCAGCAAAATCTCTACGGATTCGTGTTTGCACCCTACACCCAAGTTGACATTAATATCATTGAGCGGTTTTCGACTTGTACCAAACTTGTTCGAGTCATAGCATACATACTGCGCTTTTGTCACAACGCTCAATGGAAGAAAACCAGATCTCACAATCAGCTGTCGCCTGAGGAACTGGACAATGCAAATCGACGAGTCGTATAAATAGTGCAAGCCGAAATTTTTCAATTTGACATCTACGCGATCCTTGGAGAAAATCATCTTCCTCCTAAGAGCATCCTAAGGAATCTCACTCCTTTTCTCAACGAAGGCATTTAACCCGGTCGCGGTCGTCTTAAACATTCCAAGCATTCAATCATCTGACCGCAGCGTAATTTTTTACAGAGCTGATAGTCAGCTCAGTCGTTTAACTACTCTTACTATAACAGCCGTATAGAGCATTTTCGGCACGGCGCCACAACTGAACAAACATAAAAATCAGATCAAAAAAATTACATAATTTGGTCTATTATTCCAAAATTTAAGTGTCCTGCCGTGTTATTCGGTAATCGGTATAATCGATATAAACATAAGTTGATAACGTCTGACTGAAAACGTGGTATTTGAGACAGTTTGGCAATAAGATGCTGGTAATTTTTATTGTTCTGCAACAATACAATTTATTGTAAAATGTTGGAAAGAAAAATATATAAAGTTTACTTACTCTTCAATATTGCAGAGGATCACGATTTCTTTCCGAATTCATCTAAGAAGAGTAAAGGATATACTAATTCGTCGCCCTTCCCCATATATGAAATCCGAGCCAGTAAAAAATATACTTAATTATTTTAAAATCTCAACAGGATATGTTGAGCATTTATAAACTGTTCAAGTTTTGCAATTAAAACTGTTCCGTCTCATTTTTCCAACACATATCTCTTGATTGTCTTGGGTAATTTTATTCTACCTTATATATTATGGTCCCCTTCCACTTACTCACTTCCTCACTCAAATTAGATCAGCTCCGGTTTCCAAATATTCTGTTAACTTGGATTTCAGAGGGTTATATTCAAGTGCCTCAGGTCGGTGATCTAGGGCTTTTGCTGTTTACTCTGTTTAAAATTGATCTTCCCTCTATCAAAACTCCCTCTCGTGTAGAAATGTAGGCCGATGACGTTAGACTTTCTTCATCATATAATAATATGGAGTCTGGTTACTGCTTGAAGTCAGATATTAATAAATTCCAGGAATGGTGTCATTACAACCTTTAGAGTTTAAACTATCCCTCTATAGTAACTCACTCTCGTGTACAAATGTAGGCTAATGACGATAGGCTTTATTTATCATATAATAAATAATATAAAGTGTAGTTATTGCTTGCAGTAAGATATTAATAAATTTCAGTAACGTTGTCATTACCTTTTGAGTTTAAACTATCTTAAATGCAACGTCTATGGACCGAATACACTTAGTTAACGCTTTAAGTGCTCTCCTGGATCCAAAACTTAAACTGAACTGGGATCAAAACGTCAGTTTGCTTTCTTAACCGATTATATTTCTATTGATTAATTTGCCTACTCAAAAAAATCGTAGAGTTATGCCAGGTACTATTTTTATGCATAACCCTATTAAAGGCCATATTGATTCCGTTAATTTAGTAAACCACCTAACCTTTAATGATCCTGTTAAACTAACGTGTAATACTGACTTATTAAATTGCCACGATGTACATCAAATTTTAGTTTGCACTAGCCTTTTCTTATTATAATTAATTATAACGCTCTAAACCCTTTTATTAATTGAAAATTAAATTAAAAAAAAAATAAATTAATTTTTATTTACACAGATAAGTTAATCGACAACTTCTGACTTCAAAGCTGTTCCTGACTTCATATTTAATTTGCCTGCTTTTAAAAAACATTAAAACTTTGGCAATCTTTGTTTTTATTAAAGGCCGGACGACCCTTTTGATTTTCTAATATAAATATTGCCGCGACACAAATTAGGCGAAATGAATTTAGGGCGCACTGAAGTACACGCACAGGGGTGTCACCGACACCGGCAACGGATTTGGGGACGGTTGGTTTGGAAACGAACCCACAAACCGTAGGTGTCAAAGAAATTCGACCGATTACCGAAAAATGAATAGGGCGTATACATACACTTAATAACGAAAATCGAATAATTATCGATTTTTTTTACTTATTTGACCATTTACTTTTTTTTTTAAAAAAAAGCGTACTTGTATTGAAAAAAAAAAGAAAATTTAATTTTCGAGAGCCCTCCCAAGCAGTGGTTACCAGAATGCGGTTGCCCAGAGTAAATCTTTTGGAAATGTCGATATTTTCGCGAATGAATCGCAACAGTACCTATGACCTATGTTTTACTTTTACTTAAATATTTTTTTCTTCTACATCCTCCAAAAAATAGGACTTTTTCACGACAGTGCTGCGTTTTTTAAGACATGTTTTTATAATGTTTCTCAATAACTACAATTTTTTTTACCTCTAAATTTTTACTAGAATCAGGTTTTATTTTTAACTACAATACTAAGTACCGCACTAAAAATAATTCGTTAACACAACATTTCGACATATTTTCCGAAATTTGGTATTTAAAAGTTCGAGAAAATTTTTACCACTGTCAGGCTGGACGGTGTGCAGACGTTTCTTTACCTATTTTGTTCAAGATGGTTTATAAAAAAAAAATGTATATTTTTAGAATTTATAAGTGTTTTCTTAAATAGAGTTTTATTATTAGCAAGCATTTGTAAGTTGGTTTATTTCATCAAAAAGACGTCTGTGACACCGGGATCTGCTTTCCGGGAATAATTTAGTTGGAAGGGAAAAAGGACGTTAAATGGAAACAAGTCAAACATATTTAATTAAAGAATATTTTTTAAAAATCGTAATGGTAAGCGCCGTGGTTTATTTGCGGCTACTCTTGTTGTGGTCGCCACGTGATAAATCCACGTCAATTTCGCTCTTCCGCGTCGCTGTCGCTAGCAGCCAGCTGCGCTGTGTTAAAGCTAACATCCAAATTAAGAGAAAATGCCTAACTCCCCTTTGAGGGCCACTGCTGTTGCAAGGGACTTCATACACGTCTCAATGGATTTGATTCGAAATGGCTAAGCTGTAAAAGTGTCAATTAGCATTGGGTCAACATACAAAATTTTTTCCACTTTTACCCACTTGTAAACAAATTCACTTGCGGCCAGTGGGTCGCTCTTTTTACCCTAGCAAGACTCCACCAAACCGCGATTCCACTATCATCCTTAGTTTAAACGCTGGCAGCTTATATCAGCCAGTAAACTACGTTTTTTTAAGAGCCTGGACCCGTCATTTTATCGCTGGACTGCATAAAAGGTGGTTCAAGAAAGAACCAGTATCATCAAGGCGGATACAACCAATCAATACAAACCATCATGCAACTCTACGCATTTATTAAAGACCAGGAGCGGTTCAACGCGACCTATTTAATTGTATGTTCTGATTATCGAAAGTTGGGACCAGGGGAGTACCACAGCTGACATCGCTGGTTGTTACCCCCATCAGGTCGTCAAGCAATATTCATACTAAAAACACTAACACACAAAATACTGTACTATAAAATACTAGCTACTACTAAATACTAGATTTTATAATGTTGCAAATTCCCTCTTGCTCCCTGAGCAAACATCCTCTTCGCATTTTCTCTGTTCACAATGTCGTGCATGCGCTAAAGAAATCGGAAGTTTGCATAAAAACGGACAGACGGACAAGTAGTTGAACATGACTAGACTGACTGTTCTATGATGCTGATTAAGAATGTACATATTTTCTTTATCGTCGCGGTAAAGTGTCCTTCGTTGCCTTAAAGGGAAATTATAAAAAAAAATCGATCTAATTAACATGTCAACATCAGGAAATTATTAAAATTGCTTGAGAAGAACATTAACTTTAAGTTTTAGGCAAAGATTCTATTTTATAAGATTGGAACTTTAAAGTTGATGGGTTAGGTAGACCACCTAGCAACTAGATCCCTATCCTTTAAGCGCCACCTCTGTATCATCTCCTTGGATTTTTCCAATCCATTCGACAAAATAACTCTATGAATGGAAAGTAGGCCTCAGAATCATAAACTATGCCACCAACTTCATGAAAAATAAAAAAATTATTGTCTGTCTCACATATACCAAAGACATTGTTTTCGCCTCAAAATTGGAAATACATCAACGGACTCCAGCTATACTATCGATCAAAGCACTTAGATCTTATCATCGGAGCCGACCTCATGACGGGACTCATCGTTCCGGAAACCGGAATCAGAACACCAGACGAACCTCTTGCACAAAATTCTCACCTAGGTTGGATGATACTTGGCAATTTCCAGGATTCAATCCACACATTTAATATTCGCTGTCATCAAACCGCCCTGGATACCGAATCTCTGTTGTAGAATTTCTGCGAATCTGTCCCGAACCGATGACTTCTTCTTTAAAGAAATGCACACACGTCAACCAAAGTTTAGTCAGTCAAAGTTTTATGGTAAGTCTACCTTTCAAATAGAATTTTGATTCCACGATGGTCCTGGGAAAATCACATTCAGTCGCTTTAAATAGGTTTCTTCAATTAGAGCAGCGTTATAAACGGGATCCAGACAAATGGATTCGCTATAAGAAGCTAATTCGAGTATGTTTTAAATTGGGACAAATGGAGTATTTTTAAGTCAGGAAAAACTGTTGTTATCGCTCCCGACACTTTATTCTGAATGATCTTTTGAATTAAGTATAATTAAGCCTCGGGCCGCGACGTCTTTGGTGGTAGCGCTGCCTTTTGTATATAAATCTTTTTGTACAGGGCATAATAAACGAATATATATTGCCTATATGCAAGCGGCTCTGGTGAGAGCCGAGCGTGTTATGCACATATGCAAGCGGTCACTGCACGGAACATATGCTGTCTATAAAATAGACAGTTACCACCAAACAGCGCAAGATGAACGCGAAAATTATCCACTGGCGGAAGAAGTCTTAAAGCACAAAATCTACGTCGACAATATTCTTTCTGGTGATCAGACTATCTTAGGAGCACAAAACAAGACCTTACAAATCCAGAACGCTCTTAACCCGCAAATAAGGAATTGAGAAAATGGTCTAGCAACGACCTAGCGGTCCTAGGCCGCATTCATTCATCAGACATTTGCAATAAAACTTCACGATGCTGGGATACATCTGATACAATCAAAACATTATGATTAATCGCTCCTCTTCTCATTTCAGGAAATATAATTCTAAAGGAAGTGGCAATGACACAGCTACACTTCGAGAACGACCGCAATCACTTATTAGGATGAAACGACTAAGTGCCCAGTTCCATCGCTGGCAAATGGATAAGGTTTCATGTCAATCTGAAGGACATTATCAAAATCCGAATAACTTGCAGCATACGGTATACGCCAGACTTCAGCCACGGTTATCAGTTGCACGCTTTCTGCGACGGGTCCACCCCCACCGGATTCATAATTTTTCACCACTCTTATCACTGCAAAATCCGAAATCTCTTCAACGAAATCTCTCACGATTCCGATAACCGAGGCGCTGTACTGGCAACAAAACTGACTAAATGGGTAGAAGCAAACAATCATTGGAAAAACGCTCAAATCTCCGATACATACTGGACGGTCGCCAGTACCGTTCTCCACTGGATCAAAGAATATGTTACTAGATGGAAAACGTTCGTCGCTAATCGTGTTGCCTACATTCTGGAGCACAGCGATCCAAACTAATAGAGACATGTTTCCACGACAGACAGTATTACAGCGGGGTCTATCCCAATCAGAAATCTCCATCTGTGATCTCTGGTGGCACAATCCATCATAGTTCAGTCAACACACACATACAGAAGTACCGAACATAAAGTTTGATGAGCAGTCCCTTGCAGCAAAATCTCTACGGATTCGTGTTTGCACCCTACACCCAAGTTGACATTAATATCATTGAGCGGTTTTCGACTTGTACCAAACTTGTTCGAGTCATAGCATACATACTGCGCTTTTGTCACAACGCTCAATGGAAGAAAACCAGATCTCACAATCAGCTGTCGCCTGAGGAACTGGACAATGCAAATCGACGAGTCGTATAAATAGTGCAAGCCGAAATTTTTCAATTTGACATCTACGCGATCCTTGGAGAAAATCATCTTCCTCCTAAGAGCATCCTAAGGAATCTCACTCCTTTTCTCAACGAAGGCATTTAACCCGGTCGCGGTCGTCTTAAACATTCCAAGCATTCAATCATCTGACCGCAGCGTAATTTTTTACAGAGCTGATAGTCAGCTCAGTCGTTTAACTACTCTTACTATAACAGCCGTATAGAGCATTTTCGGCACGGCGCCACAACTGAACAAACATAAAAATCAGATCAAAAAAATTACATAATTTGGTCTATTATTCCAAAATTTAAGTGTCCTGCCGTGTTATTCGGTAATCGGTATAATCGATATAAACATAAGTTGATAACGTCTGACTGAAAACGTGGTATTTGAGACAGTTTGGCAATAAGATGCTGGTAATTTTTATTGTTCTGCAACAATACAATTTATTGTAAAATGTTGGAAAGAAAAATATATAAAGTTTACTTACTCTTCAATATTGCAGAGGATCACGATTTCTTTCCGAATTCATCTAAGAAGAGTAAAGGATATACTAATTCGTCGCCCTTCCCCATATATGAAATCCGAGCCAGTAAAAAATATACTTAATTATTTTAAAATCTCAACAGGATATGTTGAGCATTTATAAACTGTTCAAGTTTTGCAATTAAAACTGTTCCGTCTCATTTTTCCAACACATATCTCTTGATTGTCTTGGGTAATTTTATTCTACCTTATATATTATGGTCCCCTTCCACTTACTCACTTCCTCACTCAAATTAGATCAGCTCCGGTTTCCAAATATTCTGTTAACTTGGATTTCAGAGGGTTATATTCAAGTGCCTCAGGTCGGTGATCTAGGGCTTTTGCTGTTTACTCTGTTTAAAATTGATCTTCCCTCTATCAAAACTCCCTCTCGTGTAGAAATGTAGGCCGATGACGTTAGACTTTCTTCATCATATAATAATATGGAGTCTGGTTACTGCTTGAAGTCAGATATTAATAAATTCCAGGAATGGTGTCATTACAACCTTTAGAGTTTAAACTATCCCTCTATAGTAACTCACTCTCGTGTACAAATGTAGGCTAATGACGATAGGCTTTATTTATCATATAATAAATAATATAAAGTGTAGTTATTGCTTGCAGTAAGATATTAATAAATTTCAGTAACGTTGTCATTACCTTTTGAGTTTAAACTATCTTAAATGCAACGTCTATGGACCGAATACACTTAGTTAACGCTTTAAGTGCTCTCCTGGATCCAAAACTTAAACTGAACTGGGATCAAAACGTCAGTTTGCTTTCTTAACCGATTATATTTCTATTGATTAATTTGCCTACTCAAAAAAATCGTAGAGTTATGCCAGGTACTATTTTTATGCATAACCCTATTAAAGGCCATATTGATTCCGTTAATTTAGTAAACCACCTAACCTTTAATGATCCTGTTAAACCAACGTGTAATACTGACTTATTAAATTGCCACGATGTACATCAAATTTTAGTTTGCACTAGCCTTTTCTTATTATAATTAATTATAACGCTCTAAACCCTTTTATTAATTGAAAATTAAATTAAAAAAAAAAAGAAATTAATTTTTATTTACACAGATAAGTTAATCGACAACTTCTGACTTCAAAGCTGTTCCTGACTTCATATTTAATTTGCCTGCTTTTAAAAAACATTAAAACTTTGGCAATCTTTGTTTTTATTAAAGGCCGGACGACCCTTTTGATTTTCTAATATAAATATTGCCGCGACACAAATTAGGCGAAATGAATTTAGGGCGCACTGAAGTACACGCACAGGGGTGTCACCGAAACCGGCAACGGATTTGGGGACGGTTGGTTTGGAAACGAACCCACAAACCGTAGGTGTCAAAGAAATTCGACCGATTACCGAAAAATGAATAGGGCTGTAAGTTAACAACCAACTCCCAGCCTAGGCTGAGCAGGCCAATCCTTATGCCTTTATTTACATTAATCATTTATCATGTTTGTAATTCTCTAGTATTAATCACTTTTTATTATTATCATCATTATTATTATTATTACTATTATACTTGTCCCTCATGCATGGTCCACCCTAAATTGGGTCCACCTTATTGGCCATAGAGCTGAGCCGGCACATTGTGCCATTCCTTTTCATTGGCTGACAGTGATCGTATGACTTCTGCAAAATGTGCAAGGTCAGCGGTCTGTGCCACGGGCATCCGGCTGTGCATGAGCTTTTGTTCAGCCTTAAGTTTAGTTTTAATTTGGATTTGAAATAAAGAGCACTAGCTCAATAATTAAACTCCGGCCTTAGCCGTTATCTTTATATTGATTATTAAATTGGGTTATCGTGCCTTAAGGGCCGTAACAACGGAGATAAGTATCTCCCACCATATCTTCGGAAGAAGTAAGGAGTCGAAGCGACCACCCGACTCTCCAGTGGCTGCCAACCTTGGTGGTCACCAATACCCAACCAGCGGCAGCAATCCTACTGCCGGTCCCCTACGGATATTCAACCAGCCGGCTCTACCCCTGCCACGGAGGCTCCGCCAGCCGACGCAGACAAATAAATAATTGTCGCCCAACGGATTAATATTATTACTAATATTCGAATTCCACCCCTGAAGTTGTACGTTATGTAAGTAGCTGAGCGCCGACAATAGCCAAAATCTACGAATACACAACACACAAATACCAGCGCATACAATTTCCTATGCCCAGCAGTAGGATTTTTTTTACGTAAATATATACAAAAGTGACTCGATCTTCAATTTTTGATTCAAATTTTTAGAGAGTGCGTAAAGAAAAAATAATAAATTATTCAAATATTAAATTACAAAATACTTCCATGCATGCGTGTTGATTTAATTTTGTTCGACCTAGATTTTTTAAGTACATTGTAAATAAAAGAAACCATACGTCTCAAATAACGTACACTGTGCCAAGGCAACCAATATTTATACGAATTAATTATGCAAAGGAATATTTTATTTCTTCTATAACGTTGGTCTCTATATGTGTTAAGAAGGCCCAGTCGTTTTTCTCCTTGTGTTTTGCTACAATTCTACCCACTGTGCTTATATTGAATTTTATACTAAGGTTGTCCAGTGTGTCTGTGCTAATTATACATCCCGTCAAATTGACCTACACTTGTTGTCACCGTTCTGTATTTTAATTTTGTTCTTGGGACAAATTAATCCAACATTTTTGTGTTTTAGGTGACGATACATTTATTTTCGCTACATTTTTCGGCTTTATATTACCAAAGTGGCCCGTCGAAACCTCTTGTCTTGGGCCCAATCGTCAAAGCCTCGCAGCTCCCCGCGCCCCTTAACTGCCAATGAGTTGGGAGTATAGAGAAGTAAAACAGGAAATTGTTAGCGACGATAGTGAAGAGAGCGAAGAAGTAGGGTTTCGCCCCGAAGTTAGGGACACAGATCAACCAGAAATGAACGCAGAAATGATCCAAGCGCTTGTCGCAAACGCGGTCAGCGCCGCTCTTAACGAGCAGGAAGGGCGTTTAAGAAACGCTTTCGCCACAGAATTGGAAGCGGTTAGAACACAGGTTAGCGCGCTGTCAGTGCAAGCGCCGCAAGTGGAGGTCTATGAAAGAGTAGTACCAGACCCTGCAGTAAGATGCGATGTCAAGTTAGACATAGTAAAATCTCTGCCGACGTTCAGTGGAAGTCACGACGAATACGTTTCGTGGAGACAGGCGGCATCAGATGCCTATGAAATATTCAAGAAATACGCCGGAAGCGAGGCACACTACGAGGCCGTTGTCATAATTAAAAACAAAATTTGCGGACCTGCTCGGTCATTACTCACGTCCCATAATACGGTGTTAAACTTCGATGCAATTATAGCAAGACTAGATTGCACATATGCGGACAAAACGTCCTTGAGAGTGCTACGGCAAAATCTAGAAATGGTTCGGCAAGGAGAGTCCGACCTTATGGCATATTATGACGAGGTTGAGAGGAAACTCACCCTCGTCACCAACAAGATAGTCATGTCTCATAATATGGACACGGCAACGATCTTGAACAAGGAGGTTAGGGACGACGCCCTACATGCCTTCATTGCAGGGCTGAGAAGACCTCTCAAATCACTCGTGCTGCCAGCACAACCTAAGGACCTTCCGTCCGCACTAGCCTTAGCGCGAGAAGCCGAGAACAGCATCGAAAGAAGTGCGTTCGCGGCATCCTACGCGAAGGCCATAGAAGACAAGGCCCCTTTTTACGAGGGCAACAGACGCAATAATAAGGGTCAGGGAAAGCAATGGCGAAGTGAGGACAAAAATCCGCACTTCGTCCCTAAACAAAACCAAAATAAGTCTCATAGGGACAATCCCTGGCCAAAGCACAGGGATCCTGAACCATTAGACCAGAATAAAGTTCAACCCATGGAGGTAGACCCTTCAACGGCTAGATTCAGACAAGAAACCAACTGGGGGAAGCCTCAAAGTAACAATAATTATAAGAGGCAGAACTCGTCCCAGCGGCAATCGGGCCAAAGACGCCAACGCGTTAACAATATTGCCCAACCCCAACAGGAAGTAACAGATTATACCGCCACAGCTGAGGCTGAGGTTGCCACCATCGAGGAAGATAGTGATCCCGCCGACCTTAATGACCTCCTCTATTTTTTAGGGAACGCTCCCGACTGCCGTTCGTCGAGCGACAGTTGGCTGGCAAATCAATAAAAATTCTCATCGACACCGGGGCGGCAAAAAATTACGTGAAGCCCGTAAAGGAGCTAAGAAACGTAATGCCGGTCGAAACCCCCTTTACTGTGAGCTCTATTCACGGCTCCAGTAATGTCAAAAACAAGTGCATAATGCGCATTTTTGGACTAGACGTTCCATTTTTCCTCTTGGATACATTGAGCACGTTCGATGCTATAATAGGCTTCGATTCGCTAACGCGAGCAGGAGTAGCATTGGACCTAAGTAACGGCGTAATAAAATACGCAAACGCCACCGAAAACCTCAAATTTTTTGACTGTCAAAATGTCAACTTCACAAAAATTGATGACATAGTGGTTCCAAGTTCGGCTAAAGCCGAATTCAAAAAAACTATCCTGAAAAGAATTAAGGTGTTTTCGACCCCTAACGAGGCGCTCACCTTCAACACATCGGTCATAGCTACTATTCGGACTACGAGTGACGAACCTGTCTACTCCAAGTTATACCCCTACCCTATGGGGGCAGCAGACTTTGTAAACAACGAAATCAAAGAGCTACTGCAAAATGGCATTATCAGGCCGTCCAGATCCCCATACAACAGCCCTGCCTGGGTGGTTGACAAAAAAGGGACTGATGATAATGGCAGTAAAAAGAAGCGATTAGTAATCGACTTCAGGAAACTGAACGAGCGAACAGTCGCCGATCGCTATCCCATGCCGAGTATACCCATGATTCTAGCGAACTTGGGAAAAGCCAAATTCTTTACCACCCTGGACCTGAAGTCAGGGTACCACCAAATATACCTGGCTGAAAAGGACCGAGAGAAGACCTCGTTCTCTGTCAATGGTGGGAAGTACGAATTCTGCCGACTACCCTTCGGCCTAAAAAACGCGGGGAGTATTTTCCAAAGAGCCATCGACGATGTGCTGCGGGAAGAAATCGGCAAAATATGCTACGTCTACGTTGACGATGTTATCATCTTCTCCGAAAATGAAACGGAACATGTCAAGCATATTGACACGGTGCTTAAGCGCCTACTCGATGCCAACATGAGGGTGGCACGAGAAAAAACTAAATTTTTTAAAGAGAGCGTTGAGTTTCTAGGGTTCATTGTCACCAGGGGAGGAACAAAAACAGACCCAGAAAAGGTTAGGGCAATAAAAGAATTCCCAGAACCAAAAAACCTGTTTAGCCTCAGGTCCTTCCTAGGCCTGGCGAGCTATTACAGAAGCTTTGTAAAAAACTTTGCATCTATTGCTAGACCCCTGACCGCCATCCTCAAGGGGGAAAACGGGACGGTTAGCAAGAATATGTCGAAAAAAGTAGCTGTCAGGTTTAACGAAACCCAGCGAAATGCATTCGACCACCTGCGTAACATTTTGGCATCCGAAGATGTCATATTGACATACCCTGATTATAAATCACCGTTTGACTTAACCACTGACGCCTCAGCGAGTGGAATAGGCGCGGTACTATCGCAGAATAAAAGACCTATTACCATGATTTCACGCACGCTGAAAGACTGCGAGCTGAACTACGCCACCAACGAAAGAGAATTGTTGGCGATAGTCTGGGCAATAGGCAAACTCCAAAATTACCTGTACGGTAACAATGAGGTACGGATCTTCACAGACCACCAACCTCTCACGTATGCGGTGTCCGACAAAAATACCAACGCTAAAATCAAGCGATGGAAAGCGTTCATTGACGAGAACAACGGGAAGGTGTTTTACACACCCGGAAAACAAAACCTGAAACCTGAATATCTTAGAAGACGTGGCCCAGTCTGACGCGGCCACGGTGCATAGTGAGCTTTCGCTCTCTTACACCATAGAGTCCACAGACAAACCTCTTAACTGCTTTAGGAACCAGATTATTTTGGAAGAAGCGGACCAACCGCTTCGGCGAGATTTTATAATCTTCGGAAACAGAACTCGCCATATCATCAATTTTAATAACAAGGACTGGCTCGTTGAATCTGTCAAAGAGATCATCAACGCCAACGTGGTGAACGCGATTCACTGCGATTTCCCCACCCTGGCGCGCATCCAACATACCTTGAGGCAGGAATTCCCTGCGACAAAATTCTGGCATTGTAAAACCTTTGTCAGTGACATTACCAACGCTAACGAACAATTAGAAATCACTAATACTGAACACAATCGCGCCCATAGGGCTGCCCAGGAGAACGCAAAACAAATTCTCCGGGATTATTACTTCCCGAACATGTCAAAATTAGCTAGCGAAGTGGTCGCAAATTGCAAGGTCTGCAATAAAGCCAAATACGACCGCCACCCCAAGAAACAGGAATTGGGAACTACGCCCATCCCATCATACGTTGGGGAAATGTTGCATATTGACATTTTTTCGACCGACAAAAAAATTTTTTTAACTTGCATTGATAAATTTTCCAAATTCGCTATCGTACAGCCCTTGATTTCTAGGGCAATAATAGATGTACGAGCACCTATTCTTCAATTAGTAAATTTTTATTCTAATACCAAGACCATATACTGCGACAATGAGGCCTCCTTTAATTCGGAGACAATCACATCATTGCTGAAAAACCAATACAGCATCGACGTTGTCAATGCGCCACCGCTACACAGTAGCTCCAATGGCCAAGTTGAGAGATTTCACAGTACCCTGGCGGAAATTGCCAGATGCCTCAAAATTGATAAAAAAAATTGAGGATACCGTGGAACTAATATTGAGGGCTACTATAGAATACAACAGGTCGCTACATTCGGTCACAGGGTCTAAGCCGGTAGAGGTCATCCACGCCAGCAGCGATGAGATGAGGCTGGCAATTAAAACCAAGATTGACAAAGCACAACAATCCAACCTAGACAGGGTTAACCCTTCTAGGCAAAACAGAGTCTTCGAAGTCGGTGAGAGAGTACACCTTCGCAATAACAAAAGATTAGGGAATAAACTGACACCGCTTTATTCAGAAGAACGTATAGAAGCAGATCTGGGAACATCTGTTCTCATTAAGGGGAGGGTGGTCCATAAGGACAACATTAAGTAGGCACTCCACGCGCCACATTCGCCCTTATACTAAACCCCAATCTTTGCTAAACTTCCACAGGCTCGCCATTATATCCATCATACTGCTGTCCACCGCGAGCGCGAGAATCACTGATTTCTCACACGCTAAATACATCCCGGTGCTAGATGGCAACGTCTTAATATGGGAACAGAACGGCCTGGTCAGGCACTCGACAAATCTGTCTGAGTTTGCCAGCATAATCGACTCCACAGTCAGAATGCTGGAACTGTTCCCACAGTCCCATATGAGGAAGCTGCTGGAAGTGGACATTGAGCATGCGCAAAACCTATTGGAGGAACTTAAGATACACCATAGAATGGCCAGGAGCCTTGATTTTTTGGGCTCAGTACTTAAGGTCGTGGCGGGTACACCCGACGCGGACGATTTAACTAGAATCAACACCAATCAAGCTTCACTTATCGAGGCTAATAATAGACAAGTTATAATTAACACAGAGACACAGAAACGCATCAACCTACTCACAGACACAGTAAACAAGATCCTCAAGGAGAGGAAGGACGGGCTGGTCGACTCAGGCCATTTGTATGAAACACTCCTTGCCAGGAATAGGATGTTAATATCAGAAATCCAAAATTGTATGATCACCATCACTCTTGCTAAAAATAACATCATCAATCCCACTATTTTTAATCATAACGACTTAAAGGCTATTTTCGACGAACAGCTAACAGAGGTCCCAATAGTTAGCCTTATGGATGTATCTAAGATTAAAATTCTTCAAAATAATGTTCTTGTCCACGTTATAGTCCAGTATCCTAGAGTTAAGCGTATTTGTAAAAAGGTACTGCTCTTCCCTGTCGCACACCACCATACTATGCTACGAATAGAAGACAACATCGTGGCGGAATGTGGTGACGGAGTCCTAGCAGTTTCGGATTGCACTTCTACCAGCTTGGCCACATTTTGCAAAAAAACGCCCCACGACACCTGCGCCATGCAATTACATGCGGGCGGCGCGGCTACATGCCGGACTCGGCCCAGCAATCTGGAACCCCTTACAATTGTGGACGACGGAATAATTATCGTTAATGAGAAACTGACGAGGATTTCCATCGATGACGGTCCATTAACAACCATAGTGGGGACCCATCTCATCACCTTTGAGGAAAAGGCGGTGATCAACGACTCCGTATATTTGAACCTCAACCACGCAGTGAATATGAGCCCGGGTATTGCAGCCTCCCCCTTAATCAACATCACAGGACACGATCATATGCTGAGTCTGCCGTTGCTACAGCGGATGAATGAGCATAACCTGCGTTTAATGCAGGAGCTCCGGAATGACGTGTCGGATGGAGGTTCCCCGAGGATTTGGTTCGCCGTAGGAGTTGCCGTCAGCCTCACGTTATGCGGCTTGGTCCTGCTCCAACAACACTGCGGGAGCAAACGAGAGGCAGCCCAGCTACAAAAGTCCATCGACGAACTGGCTGCCGCCGAGGACGGCGTCTAATTTAAGGGGGGAGTAGTTAACAACCAACTCCCAGCCTAGGCTGAGCAGGCCAATCCTTATGCCTTTATTTACATTAATCATTTATCATGTTTGTAATTCTCTAGTATTAATCACTTTTTATTATTATCATCATTATTATTATTATTACTATTATACTTGTCCCTCATGCATGGTCCACCCTAAATTGGGTCCACCTTATTGGCCATAGAGCTGAGCCGGCACATTGTGCCATTCCTTTTCATTGGCTGACAGTGATCGTATGACTTCTGCAAAATGTGCAAGGTCAGCGGTCTGTGCCACGGGCATCCGGCTGTGCATGAGCTTTTGTTCAGCCTTAAGTTTAGTTTTAATTTGGATTTGAAATAAAGAGCACTAGCTCAATAATTAAACTCCGGCCTTAGCCGTTATCTTTATATTGATTATTAAATTGGGTTATCGTGCCTTAAGGGCCGTAACAACGGAGATAAGTATCTCCCACCATATCTTCGGAAGAAGTAAGGAGTCGAAGCGACCACCCGACTCTCCAGTGGCTGCCAACCTTGGTGGTCACCAATACCCAACCAGCGGCAGCAATCCTACTGCCGGTCCCCTACGGATATTCAACCAGCCGGCTCTACCCCTGCCACGGAGGCTCCGCCAGCCGACGCAGACAAATAAATAATTTGTATACATACACTTAATAACGAAAATTGAATAATTATCGATTTTTTTTTACTTATTTGACCATTTACTTTTTTTTTTAAAAAAAAGCGTACTTGTATTGAAAAAAAAAAGAAAATTTAATTTTCGAGAGCCCTCCCAAGCAGTGGTTACCAGAATGCGGTTGCCCAGAGTAAATCTTTTGGAAATGTCGATATTTTCGCGAATGAATCGCAACAGTACCTATGACCTATGTTTTACTTTTACTTAAATATTTTTTTCTTCTACATCCTCCAAGCGCCACCTCTGTATCATCTCCTTGGATTTTTCCAATCCATTCGACAAAATAACTCTATGAATGGAAAGTAGGCCTCAGAATCATAAACTATGCCACCAACTTCATGAAAAATAAAAAAATTATTGTCTGTCTCACATATACCAAAGACATTGTTTTCGCCTCAAAATTGGAAATACATCAACGGACTCCAGCTATACTATCGATCAAAGCACTTAGATCTTATCATCGGAGCCGACCTCATGACGGGACTCATCGTTCCGGAAACCGGAATCAGAACACCAGACGAACCTCTTGCACAAAATTCTCACCTAGGTTGGATGATACTTGGCAATTTCCAGGATTCAATCCACACATTTAATATTCGCTGTCATCAAACCGCCCTGGATACCGAATCTCTGTTGTAGAATTTCTGCGAATCTGTCCCGAACCGATGACTTCTTCTTTAAAGAAATGCACACACGTCAACCAAAGTTTAGTCAGTCAAAGTTTTATGGTAAGTCTACCTTTCAAATAGAATTTTGATTCCACGATGGTCCTGGGAAAATCACATTCAGTCGCTTTAAATAGGTTTCTTCAATTAGAGCAGCGTTATAAACGGGATCCAGACAAATGGATTCGCTATAAGAAGCTAATTCGAGTATGTTTTAAATTGGGACAAATGGAGTATTTTTAAGTCAGGAAAAACTGTTGTTATCGCTCCCGACACTTTATTCTGAATGATCTTTTGAATTAAGTATAATTAAGCCTCGGGCCGCGACGTCTTTGGTGGTAGCGCTGCCTTTTGTATATAAATCTTTTTGTACAGGGCATAATAAACGAATATATATTGCCTATATGCAAGCGGCTCTGGTGAGAGCCGAGCGTGTTATGCACATATGCAAGCGGTCACTGCACGGAACATATGCTGTCTATAAAATAGACAGTTACCACCAAACAGCGCAAGATGAACGCGAAAATTATCCACTGGCGGAAGAGGTCTTAAAGCACAAAATCTACGTCGACAATATTCTTTCTGGTGATCAGACTATCTTAGGAGCACAAAACAAGACCTTACAAATCCAGAACGCTCTTAACCCGCAAATAAGGAATTGAGAAAATGGTCTAGCAACGACCTAGCGGTCCTAGGCCGCATTCATTCATCAGACATTTGCAATAAAACTTCACGATGCTGGGATACATCTGATACAATCAAAACATTATGATTAATCGCTCCTCTTCTCATTTCAGGAAATATAATTCTAAAGGAAGTGGCAATGACACAGCTACACTTCGAGAACGACCGCAATCACTTATTAGGATGAAACGACTAAGTGCCCAGTGGCACTTATATCGCTGGCAAATGGATAAGGTTTCATGTCAATCTGAAGGACATTATCAAAATCCGAATAACTTGCAGCATACGGTATACGCCAGACTTTAGCCACGGTTATCAGTTGCACGCTTTCTGCGACGGGTCCACCCCCACCGGATTCATAATTTTTCACCACTCTTATCACTGCAAAATCCGAAATCTCTTCAACGAAATCTCTCACGATTCCGATAACCGAGGCGCTGTACTGGCAACAAAACTGACTTAATGGGTAGAAGCAAACAATCATTGGAAAAACGCTCAAATCTCCGATACATACTGGACGGTCGCCAGTACCGTTCTCCACTGGATCAAAGAATATGTTACTAGATGGAAAACGTTCGTCGCTAATCGTGTTGCCTACATTCTGGAGCACAGCGATCCAAACTAATAGAGACATGTTTCCACGACAGACAGTATTACAGCGGGGTCTATCCCAATCAGAAATCTCCATCTGTGATCTCTGGTGGCACAATCCATCATAGTTCAGTCAACACACACATACAGAAGTACCGAACATAAAGTTTGATGAGCAGTCCCTTGCAGCAAAATCTCTACGGATTCGTGTTTGCACCCTACACCCAAGTTGACATTAATATCATTGAGCGGTTTTCGACTTGTACCAAACTTGTTCGAGTCATAGCATACATACTGCGCTTTTGTCACAACGCTCAATGGAAGAAAACCAGATCTCACAATCAGCTGTCGCCTGAGGAACTGGACAATGCAAATCGACGAGTCGTATAAATAGTGCAAGCCGAAATTTTTCAATTTGACATCTACGCGATCCTTGGAGAAAATCATCTTCCTCCTAAGAGCATCCTAAGGAATCTCACTCCTTTTCTCAACGAAGGCATTTAACCCGGTCGCGGTCGTCTTAAACATTCCAAGCATTCAATCATCTGACCGCAGCGTAATTTTTTACAGAGCTGATAGTCAGCTCAGTCGTTTAACTACTCTTACTATAACAGCCGTTCGGCACGGCGCCACAACTGAACAAACATAAAAATCAGATCAAAAAAATTACATAATTTGGTCTATTATTCCAAAATTTAAGTGTCCTGCCGTGTTATTCGGTAATCGGTATAATCGATATAAACATAAGTTGATAACGTCTGACTGAAAACGTGGTATTTGAGACAGTTTGGCAAACAGATGCTGGTAATTTTTATTGTTCTGCAACAATACAATTTATTTTAAAATGTTGGAAAGAAAAATATATAAAGTTTACTTACTCTTCAATATTGCAGAGGATCACGATTTCTTTCCGAATTCATCTAAGAAGAGTAAAGGATATACTAATTCGTCGCCCTTCCCCATATATGAAATCCGAGCCAGTAAAAAATATACTTAATTATTTTAAAATCTCAACAGGATATGTTGAGAAATGAAATCCCAATACAAAATGTACTATAAATAATAAAACTCATTTTGCGGATGAGATCTCATTTTCCGCAGAAGCGAACTTGTATTTATTCTTATAATTTTCTTTCCAACAAGCATATATCTTAGATCGAACACAGTATAAAATTAAATATATAATTCTTGGGCCGATCGCTAAATTCCTGTTTGCCTCAACCTTTACCTTAATATTGGAGAGATTACAAAGACAATGATTTTGTTGGGGTTAAAGTTTTATTGCAATCTTTTTCTGTTCTTGTAACATGTAATATAAGATATTCCGTATCGAACAGTCTCGATAACTTATGAGCATTTATAAACTGTTCAAGTTTTGCAATTAAAACTGTTCCGTCTCATTTTTCCAACACATATCTCTTGATTGTCTTGGGTAATTTTATTCTACCTTATATATTATGGTCCCCTTCCACTTACTCACTTCCTCACTCAAATTAGATCAGCTCCGGTTTCCAAATATTCTGTTAACTTGGATTTCAGAGGGTTATATTCAAGTGCCTCAGGTCCGTGATCTAGGGCTTTTGCTGTTTACTCTGTTTAAAATTGATCTTCCCTCTATCAAAACTCCCTCTCGTGTAGAAATGTAGGCCGATGACGTTAGACTTTCTTCATCATATAATAATATGGAGTCTGGTTACTGCTTGAAGTCAGATATTAATAAATTCCAGGAATGGTGTCATTACAACCTTTAGAGTTTAAACTATCCCTCTATAGTAACTCACTCTCGTGTACAAATGTAGGCTAATGACGATAGGCTTTATTTATCATATAATAAATAATATAAAGTGTAGTTATTGCTTGCAGTAAGATATTAATAAATTTCAGTAACGTTGTCATTACCTTTTGAGTTTAAACTATCTTAAAAGCAACGTCTATGGACCGAATACACTTAGTTAACGCTTTAAGTGCTCTCCTGGATCCAAAACTTAAACTGAACTGGGATCAAAACGTCAGTTTGCTTTCTTAACCGATTATATTTCTATTGATTAATTTGCCTACTCAAAAAAATCGTAGAGTTATGCCAGGTACTATTTTTATGCATAACCCTATTAAAGGCCATATTGATTCCGTTAATTTAGTAAACCACCTAACCTTTAATGATCCTGTTAAACTAACGTGTAATACTGTCTTATTAAATTGCCACGATGTACATCAAATTTTAGTTTGCACTAGCCTTTTCTTATTATAGTTAATTATAACGCTCTAAACCCTTTTATTAATTGAAAATTAAATTTAAAAAAAAAAAAGAAATTAATTTTTATTTACACAGATAAGTTAATCGACAACTTCTGACTTCAAAGCTGTTCCTGACTTCATATTTAATTTGCCTGCTTTTAAAAAACATTAAAACTTTGGCAATCTTTGTTTTTATTAAAGGCCGGACGACCCTTTTGATTTTCTAATATAAATATTGCCGCGACACAAATTAGGCGAAATGAATTTAGGGCGCACTGAAGTACACGCACAGGGGTGTCACCGAAACCGGCAACGGATTTGGGGACGGTTGGTTTGGAAACGAACCCACAAACCGTAGGTGTCAAAGAAATTCGACCGATTACCGAAAAATGAATAGGGCTGTATACATACACTTAATAACGAAAATTGAATAATTATCGATTTTTTTTACTTATTTGACCATTTACTTTTTTTTTTAAAAAAAAAGCGTACTTGTATTGAAAAAAAAAAGAAAATTTAATTTTCGAGAGCCCTCCCAAGCAGTGGTTACCAGAATGCGGTTGCCCAGAGTAAATCTTTTGGAAATGTCGATATTTTCGCGAATGAATCGCAACAGTACCTATGACCTATGTTTTACTTTTACTTAAATATTTTTTTCTTCTACATCCTCCAAAAAATAGGACTTTTTCACGACAGTGCTGCGTTTTTTAAGACATGTTTTTATAATTTTTCTCAATAACTACAATTTTTTTACCTCTAAATTTTTACTAGAATCAGGTTTTATTTTTAACTACAATACTAAGTACCGCACTAAAAATAATTCGTTAACACAACATTTCGACATATTTTCCGAAATTTGGTATTTAAAAGTTCGAGAAAATTTTTACCACTGTCAGGCTGGACGGTGTGCAGACGTTTCTTTACCTATTTTGTTCAAGATGGTTTATAAAAAAAAAATGTGTATTTTTAGAATTTATAAGTGTTTTCTTAAATAGAGTTTTATTATTAGCAAGCATTTGTAAGTTGGTTTATTTCATCAAAAAGACGTCTGTGACACCGGGATCTGCTTTCCGGGAATAATTTAGTTGGAAGGGAAAAAGGACGTTAAATGGAAACAAGTCAAACATATTTAATTAAAGAATATTTTTTAAAAATCGTAATGGTAAGCGCCGTGGTTTATTTGCGGCTACTCTTGTTGTGGTCGCCACGTGATAAATCCACGTCAATTTCGCTCTTCCGCGTCGCTGTCGCTAGCAGCCAGCTGCGCTGTGTTAAAGCTAACATCCAAATTAAGAGAAAATGCCTAACTCCCCTTTGAGGGCCACTGCTGTTGCAAGGGACTTCATACACGTCTCAATGGATTTGATTCGAAATGGCTAAGCTGTAAAAGTGTCAATTAGCATTGGGTCAACATACAAAATTTTTTCCACTTTTACCCACTTGTAAACAAATTCACTTGCGGCCAGTGGGTCGCTCTTTTTACCCTAGCAAGACTCCACCAAACCGCGATTCCACTATCATCCTTAGTTTAAACGCTGGCAGCTTATATCAGCCAGTAAACTACGTTTTTTTAAGAGCCTGGACCCGTCATTTTATCGCTGGACTGCATAAAAGGTGGTTCAAGAAAGAACCAGTATCATCAAGGCGGATACAACCAATCAATACAAACCATCATGCAACTCTACGCATTTATTAAAGACCAGGAGCGGTTCAACGCGACCTATTTAATTGTATGTTCTGATTATCGAAAGTTGGGACCAGGGGAGTACCACAGCTGACATCGCTGGTTGTTACCCCCATCAGGTCGTCAAGCAATATTCATACTAAAAACACTAACACACAAAATACTGTACTATAAAATACTAGCTACTACTAAATACTAGATTTTATAATGTTGCAAATTCCCTCTTGCTCCCTGAGCAAACATCCTCTTCGCATTTTCTCTGTTCACAATGTCGTGCATGCGCTAAAGAAATCGGAAGTTTGCATAAAAACGGACAGACGGACAAGTAGTTGAACATGACTAGACTGACTGTTCTATGATGCTGATTAAGAATGTACATATTTTCTTTATCGTCGCGGTAAAGTGTCCTTCGTTGCCTTAAAGGGAAATTATAAAAAAAAATCGATCTAATTAACATGTCAACATCAGGAAATTATTAAAATTGCTTGAGAAGAACATTAACTTTAAGTTTTAGGCAAAGATTCTATTTTATAAGATTGGAACTTTAAAGTTGATGGGTTAGGTAGACCACCTAGCAACTAGATCCCTATCCTTTAAGCGCCACCTCTGTATCATCTCCTTGGATTTTTCCAATCCATTCGACAAAATAACTCTATGAATGGAAAGTAGGCCTCAGAATCATAAACTATGCCA
Source organism: Drosophila biarmipes (assembly GCF_025231255.1). Taxonomy (NCBI): domain Eukaryota; kingdom Metazoa; phylum Arthropoda; class Insecta; order Diptera; family Drosophilidae; genus Drosophila; species Drosophila biarmipes. The sequence goes on along the minus strand of NW_026114528.1, from coordinate 1,572,139 downwards.
CCAACTTCATGAAAAATAAAAAAATTATTGTCTGTCTCACATATACCAAAGACATTGTTTTCGCCTCAAAATTGGAAATACATCAACGGACTCCAGCTATACTATCGATCAAAGCACTTAGATCTTATCATCGGAGCCGACCTCATGACGGGACTCATCGTTCCGGAAACCGGAATCAGAACACCAGACGAACCTCTTGCACAAAATTCTCACCTAGATTGGATGATACTTGGCAATTTCCAGGATTCAATCCACACATTTAATATTCGCTGTCATCAAACCGCCCTGGATACCGAATCTCTGTTGTAGAATTTCTGCGAATCTGTCCCGAACCGATGACTTCTTCTTTAAAGAAATGCACACACGTCAACCAAAGTTTAGTCAGTCAAAGTTTTATGGTAAGTCTACCTTTCAAATAGAATTTTGATTCCACGATGGTCCTGGGAAAATCACATTCAGTCGCTTTAAATAGGTTTCTTCAATTAGAGCAGCGTTATAAACGGGATCCAGACAAATGGATTCGCTATAAGAAGCTAATTCGAGTATGTTTTAAATTGGGACAAATGGAGTATTTTTAAGTCAGGAAAAACTGTTGTTATCGCTCCCGACACTTTATTCTGAATGGTCTTTTGAATTAAATATAATTAAGCCTCGGGCCGCGACGTCTTTGGTGGTAGCGCCGCCTTTTGTATATAAATCTTTTTGTACAGGGCATAATAAACGAATATATATTGCCTATATGCAAGCGGCTCTGGTGAGAGCCGAGCGTGTTATGCACATATGCAAGCGGTCACTGCACGGAACATATGCTGTCTATAAAATAGACAGTTACCACCAAACAGCGCAAGATGAACGCGAAAATTATCCACTGGCGGAAGAGGTCTTAAAGCACAAAATCTACGTCGACAATATTCTTTCTGGTGATCAGACTATCTTAGGAGCACAAAACAAGACCTTACAAATCCAGAACGCTCTTAACCCGCAAATAAGGAATTGAGAAAATGGTCTAGCAACGACCTAGCGGTCCTAGGCCGCATTCATTCATCAGACATTTGCAATAAAACTTCACGATGCTGGGATACATCTGATACAATCAAAACATTATGATTAATCGCTCCTCTTCTCATTTCAGGAAATATAATTCTAAAGGAAGTGGCAATGACACAGCTACACTTCGAGAACGACCGCAATCACTTATTAGGATGAAACGACTAAGTGCACAGTTCCATCGCTGGCAAATGGATAAGGTTTCATGTCAATCTGAAGGACATTATCAAAATCCGAATAACTTGCAGCATACGGTATACGCCAGACTTTAGCCACGGTTATCAGTTGCACGCTTTCTGCGACGGGTCCACCCCCACCGGATTCATAATTTTTCACCACTCTTATCACTGCAAAATCCGAAATCTCTTCAACGAAATCTCTCACGATTCCGATAACCGAGGCGCTGTACTGGCAACAAAACTGACTTAATGGGTAGAAGCAAACAATCATTGGAAAAACGCTCAAATCTCCGATACATACTGGACGGTCGCCAGTACCGTTCTCCACTGGATCAAAGAATATGTTACTAGATGGAAAACGTTCGTCGCTAATCGTGTTGCCTACATTCTGGAGCACAGCGATCCAAACTAATAGAGACATGTTTCCACGACAGACAGTATTACAGCGGGGTCTATCCCAATCAGAAATCTCCATCTGTGATCTCTGGTGGCACAATCCATCATAGTTCAGTCAACACACACATACAGAAGTACCGAACATAAAGTTTGATGAGCAGTCCCTTGCAGCAAAATCTCTACGGATTCGTGTTTGCACCCTACACCCAAGTTGACATTAATATCATTGAGCGGTTTTCGACTTGTACCAAACTTGTTCGAGTCATAGCATACATACTGCGCTTTTGTCACAACGCTCAATGGAAGAAAACCAGATCTCACAATCAGCTGTCGCCTGAGGAACTGGACAATGCAAATCGACGAGTCGTATAAATAGTGCAAGCCGAAATTTTTCAATTTGACATCTACGCGATCCTTGGAGAAAATCATCTTCCTCCTAAGAGCATCCTAAGGAATCTCACTCCTTTTCTCAACGAAGGCATTTAACCCGGTCGCGGTCGTCTTAAACATTCCAAGCATTCAATCATCTGACCGCAGCGTAATTTTTTACAGAGCTGATAGTCAGCTCAGTCGTTTAACTACTCTTACTATAACAGCCGTATAGAGCATTTTCGGCACGGCGCCACAACTGAACAAACATAAAAATCAGATCAAAAAAATTACATAATTTGGTCTATTATTCCAAAATTTAAGTGTCCTGCCGTGTTATTCGGTAATCGGTATAATCGATATAAACATAAGTTGATAACGTCTGACTGAAAACGTGGTATTTGAGACAGTTTGGCAAACAGATGCTGGTAATTTTTATTGTTCTGCAACAATACAATTTATTTTAAAATGTTGGAAAGAAAAATATATAAAGTTTACTTACTCTTCAATATTGCAGAGGATCACGATTTCTTTCCGAATTCATCTAAGAAGAGTAAAGAATATACTAATTCGTCGCCCTTCCCCATATATGAAATCCGAGCCAGTAAAAAATATACTTAATTATTTTAAAATCTCAACAGGATATGTTGAGAAATGAAATCCCAATACAAAATGTACTATAAATAATAAAACTCATTTTGCGGATGAGATCTCATTTTCCGCAGAAGCGAACTTGTATTTATTCTTATAATTTTCTTTCCAACAAGCATATATCTTAGATCGAACACAGTATAAAATTAAATATATAATTCTTGGGCCGATCGCTAAATTCCTGTTTGCCTCAACCTTTACCTTAATATTGGAGAGATTACAAAGACAATGATTTTGTTGGGGTTAAAGTTTTATTGCAATCTTTTTCTGTTCTTGTAACATGTAATATAAGATATTCCGTATCGAACAGTCTCGATAACTTATGAGCATTTATAAACTGTTCAAGTTTTGCAATTAAAACTGTTCCGTCTCATTTTTCCAACACATATCTCTTGATTGTCTTGGGTAATTTTATTCTACCTTATATATTATGGTCCCCTTCCACTTACTCACTTCCTCACTCAAATTAGATCAGCTCCGGTTTCCAAATATTCTGTTAACTTGGATTTCAGAGGGTTATATTCAAGTGCCTCAGGTCGGTGATCTAGGGCTTTTGCTGTTTACTCTGTTTAAAATTGATCTTCCCTCTATCAAAACTCCCTCTCGTGTAGAAATGTAGGTCGATGACGTTAGACTTTCTTCATCATATAATAATATGGAGTCTGGTTACTGCTTGAAGTCAGATATTAATAAATTCCAGGAATGGTGTCATTACAACCTTTAGAGTTTAAACTATCCCTCTATAGTAACTCACTCTCGTGTACAAATGTAGGCTAATGACGATAGGCTTTATTTATCATATAATAAATAATATAAAGTGTAGTTATTGCTTGCAGTAAGATATTAATAAATTTCAGTAACGTTGTCATTACCTTTTGAGTTTAAACTATCTTAAATGCAACGTCTATGGACCGAATACACTTAGTTAACGCTTTAAGTGCTCTCCTGGATCCAAAACTTAAACTGAACTGGGATCAAAACGTCAGTTTGCTTTCTTAACCGATTATATTTCTATTGATTAATTTGCCTACTCAAAAAAATCGTAGAGTTATGCCAGGTACTATTTTTATGCATAACCCTATTAAAGGCCATATTGATTCCGTTAATTTAGTAAACCACCTAACCTTTAATGATCCTGTTAAACTAACGTGTAATACTGACTTATTAAATTGCCACGATTTACATCAAATTTTAGTTTGCACTAGCCTTTTCTTATTATAATTAATTATAACGCTCTAAACCCTTTTATTAATTGAAAATTAAATTAAAAAAAAAAAGAAATTAATTTTTATTTACACAGATAAGTTAATCGACAACTTCTGACTTCAAAGCTGTTCCTGACTTCATATTTAATTTGCCTGCTTTTAAAAAACATTAAAACTTTGGCAATCTTTGTTTTTATTAAAGGCCGGACGACCCTTTTGATTTTCTAATATAAATATTGCCGCGACACAAATTAGGCGAAATGAATTTAGGGCGCACTGAAGTACACGCACAGGGGTGTCACCGAAACCGGCAACGGATTTGGGGACGGTTGGTTTGGAAACGAACCCACAAACCGTAGGTGTCAAAGAAATTCGACAGATTACCGAAAAATGAATAGGGCTGTATAAGTTAACTAAGTTAACCGGGCGACGGCAATGACCGATCGTCCGAAAGCTCGCTCCGGCCAAATTGCTGACACAGCGTCTGGCCGGAAGCCCGTGCATAGCCGGCAAGCACTACCCATTGGAGTGGCCGCTATGAGTCCCTTTTTATGTTAGCTTTAAGTTCAGTTCTCATTTTGATTTTAAAGAATAAAGAGCTAACGCTCACGAATTGAAACTCCGGCCATCGCCGTATTTGATTTATTGAATTTACACCCAGTCTGAGTCTCTAGGCCAGCGGGCTAAAAGAGGGCAGTTACCCTCTCAACCTAATCGTCATACTTCTACTGTTGATGACACAGGCCAACCGGCCACTTACAACACACGCAGCAGCTGGTATTACCAGCTACAACTACGGTCAACCGACCTCCAACTACAGACGATCAGCCAGCCAGCTTCACCCTCTCTACAGACGGACAGCCAGCCGGCTCACGGATTAATTAATTTCATAATTGGCGCCCACGTTAAAATCACCCACCTAAGTCGGGGAAATCATGTAAGTGAGCACTTCTGTTCCGAAAATTTTCCGGCATCTGCAGTGGTAATATTTAAATACGCTATATTTTCTGCAGCTCCGTATTAGAGTTTCATGTTAACATTTTCATAAATAAATATACTCATTAATTGTTTGACAATTTCATAAGTGATATTATTTATGTTTTTCTTTGTTTGCATTTTTTTTTAAAAAATAAAAAAAAATTCTTTCAATAAATATATTGGTGCCGAATATTATCGCCAACATAACTACCAGACTACATATTTATCACCCAGCCAAGACGCAAAGGCGCCGACGGGAAATAAATTTATTAATTGTGCATTTATTGATATATTTTTATTGGCGACGGATACTGTCTCATTTAAATTTGTGCATTAATTTACCCCTTATACGTAGTCGTCTTTTTGCTTACACCTAAATTCTTTGTGTTAGCTTCGCAACAATCGTGGGTTTGTTTTTGTTTCCATCGCTTACCCACTCCACTACGACACTCGAACTTGACACCGCGACGTTTGTATTCCGATTTTGTTTAGCTTCGCTTCTTTGTCTTTCAGAACGGCAGCTTAGCCACCACGAATCTTTACTGTGTCAATTTTTGTTGTTTATATTTTCGTTTGCCATAGCGGAGACCCAGTCCCCGCGATCCCCTTCCCCTTGTCACTGCTTGGCAAGGCAACAGCTCAGTTTTCCAACGAGTTACCATTGTTACCGAGCGGCATCTCAGCCCCCGCGGCCCCCTCGCCATATCCGTGGGCAAGACCGCTTGAGCATGCATTAAATCGCTGGGCCGATTTAGCTTGCACAGCTCCATATGAGCAACCCATTCCAACAATATAGGAACAGCAAGCAGGTCCCCAGTGACTCTGAATCCGAGACCGAAGGGCCGGCAAGAACTTCTACACCGAAAAGTGTAAGCGTCGGCTCTCCCTCAGACAGAGACATGGCATTTAACCCAGATCAAATAAAGGCGGTAGTAGAGGCTGCCGTCAACCATGCCCTACAAGCAGCGGCTACTGACAGCCAGCGCAGGGAGAATGAGTTGCGCAAGACTATTCAACAACTGGCCAACCAAGTAGCGGCGATACAGGTCGCACCCACCCCAACAGTAGCTCCTCAAATTAAAGTTTATACACCCATAGACATTGATAGCAACGTCATTTGTAATGAGCCGCTAGACGCCGTCAAATGCCTGCCCGAATTTTCGGGTGCCCAGGAAACATACGTCTCCTGGCGGCAGGCGGCAGTAGGCGCATACTACATTTTTAAGAATTTCGTAGGAAGTTCACGCCATTATCAGGCAGTTATTATAATTAGGAGCAAAATAAGGGGCCCGGCCGATGCAGTGCTATCCTCTTTCGGCACAGTGCTTAATTTCGACGCGATTATAAATCGACTCGACTTTACTTATAGTGACAAGCGGACAATGCATGTCATAGAGCAGGAGATGGGCACCCTCAGACAGGGGAGCCTCTCGCTTCTACAGTATTATGACGAGGTTGAAAGGAAGCTCACCCTCCTCACCAACAAAGCGACCATGTCGTACGAAGCCTCGGCTGCACAAGTTTTATGCGAAAAATTCCGGGATGATGCTCTTCGCGTATTTATCTCTGGATTAAAACGCAGCCTCACAGACGTCCTCTTCGCGGCGAAGCCCAAGGACATGCCATCAGCACTTGCCTTGGCTCAGGAGGTGGAGGCGAATCATGATAGGTATACCTTTGCATCATCATTTGCAAGAAGCCAGGAAGATAGGGAAAAAAAACAATTTCCTAAGGCGCAAGAGCGTCAGCAGGACGCCCCTCAGGCGAGTTCCCAATATAATGGCGGTAAAAATCCCCATTATACTAAGCAAAACAAAGCACAGGTGTACCCTGCTCCACGCAGCGGTAGGCATCATGGAGACACTCCAGAACCCATGGAGGTGGATCCATCATTGTCTAGGATGCTTAAACCATCACAGGCCCCGGCATACCAGAATAGGAAGCCGGCGGCATCCGATAAAGCCAACCCACAAAAAAAGCAAAGGGTTAACCACATTGCCCAAGGCGCTGACAAAATTGGTGATACGTACACCACAGCGGCCTCTAGCGCGGCACAAGAAATTGAAGACGACGCTATCAATGAATACGACTCTGATGCCATAAATTTTTTAGGGAGAGGTCCCTGCTACCCGTCATCAGACGAAGAGTAGCGGGGATTGACATGAGATTTCTAGTCGATACGGGCGCGGCCAAAAATTTCATCCGACCATACGAAGGGTTAAAAGGCGTTCGCCCGCTAGAATCTCCATTCAAGGCTCATTCGATCCATGGAGTCACCACCATCACGAAGAAATGCTTCGTGTCAATTTTCAACTTGAAGGCCACATTCTTCATTTTACCAAACTTGTCCGCTTTTGATGGAATCATCGGCTTTGACCTTTTAAAACAGGCAGGGGCGTCACTTTGTCTGGCCTCCGGCCAGCTCAAATGGGGCGCGGATGTAGAGAACATCGATTTTCATACATGTCCCGATGTAAATTTTACTGAGGTGGACTGCTCAGATGCACCACCTTTGGTCAGAAAAGAATTTTTGAAAATGCTCAGCGACAGGGAAAAAACCTTCGCAGACCCCAATGAGGCCTTGTCCTACAATACGTCGGTGGTTGCCACCATCAGAACTATTGATGAGACGCCCATTTATGCCAAACTTTACCCATATCCAATGGGGGCAGCTGATTTTGTAAATGGCGAAATCCAAGATCTGCTAAAAAACGGCATCATCCAAAAGTCGAAATCCCCCTACAATAACCCAATATGGGTTGTAGACAAAAAGGGCACCGACGAAACTGGCAGGCGGAAAATGCGTTTGGTATTGGATTTTCGCAAACTAAACGAGAAAACAATACCCGATCGATACCCCATGCCGAACATCTCGATGATATTAGGAAACTTAGGCAAGGCCAAGTATTTCACAACCCTGGACTTGAAGTCCGGTTATCATCAGATCACGCTGGCGGAATGCGACCGTGAGAAAACTTCCTTTTCCGTTAACGGAGGAAAGTACGAGTTTCGCAGAATGCCATTTGGATTAAAAAATGCAGCCAGCATTTTCCAAAGAACAATTGACGACATACTGCGAGAGCAGATTGGCAAATTTTGCTATGTCTATGTTGATGATGTTATCGTCTTTTCGGAGGACGAAAACTCCCACATTCGGCACGTGGATTGGGTTCTCAAGAGCCTACACGATGCAAATATGAGGGTATCAACGGAAAAGTCACGATTTTTTAAGAAAAGCGTTAACTTTTTAGGTTTCATAGTCACCAATAACGGGGCTACCACAGACCCAGAAAAAATAAAAGCCATACAGGAATTCCCAGAGCCTAAGAACGTTTTCGAGGTTAGATCATTCCTTGGCTTAGCCAGCTATTATAGATGCTTCATAAAAGATTTTGCATCCATAGCTCGGCCCATCACTGATATTTTGAAAGGGGAACTTGGAAGTGTCAGTAGGCACAGATCCAGGAACATCCAGGTGCAGTTCAACGAGCCCCAACGGCTGGCTTTCCAAAAACTGCGTAACATTCTGGCTTCCGAGGATGTCATCCTTAGATACCCCGACTACCAAAAGGCATTTGATCTAACGACAGATGCCTCAGCGTACGGCATTGGCGCAGTCCTATCCCAAGAAGGGAGACCCATAACAATGATCTCTAGGACCTTAAAAGACAGGGAAGTTAACTATGCTACCAATGAAAGGGAGCTGTTAGCTATAGTTTGGGCACTGGCCAAATTACGCCACTATTTATATGCAGTCAAAGATATAAATATCTTTACTGACCACCAACCGTTGACCTTCGCAGTGTCGGAATCCAATCCGAATGCGAAAATCAAGAGGTGGAAAGCCCGCATCGACGAGTCCGGCGCAAAAATATTTTACAAGCCCGGCAAAGACAACCTCGTTGCGGATGCCCTCTCAAGACAGCAACTTAACGTTGTGGAAGAGGAAGCTTTTTCTAGCGCGGCCACAATTCACAGTGAGCTGTCGCTAACCTATACCATTGAAACCACGGACAAGCCTTTGAATTGCTTCCAGAACCAGATAACTCTGGAGGAGGCACGCTTTCCGTTAAAACGCAGCTTTGTCCTCTTTGGAAACAAGAGACGGCATGTGATTAACTTCTCCTGCAAAGAGTCATTACTTGATGAACTCGCAGATATAATCGTTCCTAAAGGCGTAAACGCCATTCATTGTGACTTGCCCACGCTGGCAATGATACAGGACGAATTGGTTCGGCAGTTTCCAGCCACCAAATTTTGGCATTGCAAAAACCGTGTAACGGATATTTTTGCAGTTCCTGAAAGACGGGAAATCCTCACCGTCGAACACAACAGGGCTCACAGATCGGCCCAAGAAAATGTTAAGCAGATACTCTCCGAGTACTACTTTCCAAAGATGGCCAAGCTAGCCACCGAGATTGTAGCAAACTGCAAAACATGTGCGAAAGCCAAGTACGATAGGCACCCAAAGAAGCATGAGCTAGGCGAGACTCCGATCCCCTCTCATGTGGGAGAACTGCTACATATCGACATCTTTTCCACAGACAAGAAATACTTCCTTACTTGCATCGACAAGTTTTCGAAGTTTGCAGTTGTGCAACATGTCCACTCTAGGACAATCGAGGATCTTAAACCGGCCATACTCCAAATCATGAACTTTTTCCCTAGGGCTAGAGTAGTCTATTGCGATAATGAACCTTCGTTAAACTCGCACACTATCTCAGCCATGTTTGACAACCATTTTGGCGTCAGCATTGCAAATGCCCCACCACTTCATAGCGTTTCAAACGGGCAAGTAGAGCGCTTTCACAGCACCCTCTTGGAGCTTGCTCGTTGCCTAAAAATCGACAAGAAGATAACCGATACTGTGGAAATTATTTTATTGGCAACCGCCAAATATAATAAATCAATTCACTCTGTCGTTGACAAACGGCCAGTCGATATCGTGCAAAAGCATCCAAACGACCCACAGACGGACGTCCAGAATAAGATCGTTAGGGCGCAAGACACGCTCAGGGCTAGGGAAAATGACTCCCGACAATGCAGAACATTCGAAGTCGGCGAGAAGGTTTTGGTCAAGTCAAACCGAAGGCTTGGCAATAAACTCACACCACTGTGTGAGGAAAAAGCTGTTGAAGCGGACCTGGGGACCACGGTCCTCATTAAGGGGAGGGTGGTCCACAAGGACAACATTAAATAATAATTCATTTTTTATCATTTTTTCTATTTTTCTCACCCCTAGCCACTTGGCATAAGTTTTTTCTATATTTTCTTACCTTTATCCATTTGTTGTAAGTTTTTGTTATAATTATGCTTTACTCTTTATGCTTTGGTGGTGGGCTACCCTGTTTTAAACAAACACTACAATACATCCAATATTACAGGTTCGCATTCGTATCCCTGTTAGTACTGCTTACCGTAACATCGGGGCACGTCACGGACTACTCGCAGGCCAAATATATTCCCATCATTGATGGTAGAATTTTAGTTTGGGAAGAATTCGCGTCCGTTACACACTCGGCGAATCTCTCAGAATATAGGCGCGTGGTGGAAGAAACGGATGGCATGACCAGCATGTTTCCCCAGTCACACATGCAGAAACTTTTGAGTGTCGATGTCGCTCATCTGCGTGACCTGCTCGACTCGTTGAGCATCCACCACAGAGTAGCTAGGAGTTTGGATTTCCTAGGAGCGGCGTTAAAGGTAGTGGCGGGAACGCCAGATGCAGAGGATTTCGAAAAAATTAAATTCAATGAATTCCAATTAATAAATGCAAACAATAGGCAGATAAACATCAATAGTAAAGTACAAGACCAAATTAATAATATTACTTTCACCGTCAATCAACTTCTGAGGTCGGCCAAGGGAACCCAAGTTGACTCGGGGCATCTTTATGAGATGCTACTATCCCGAAATAGAATGATTAGTATGGAGCTGCAAAACTTATTACTAGCGATAGCTCTAGCTAAGGCCAACATTGTGAGCCCTAGTATACTAGATCATGCAGACCTAGAAGATATATGGATAGAAGAGCCCACAGATACCCCCATCAAAGACTTATTGTCCGTTGCTTCCGTTAAAATATTACAGTCCGCTAACCTTTTGTATTTCGTTATCAAATTTCCCATAATCAAATCGTCGTGCATTAAAATCACTGTTTTTCCTGTGTCCCATCATGACACGATGCTCAGGCTGGAGGACAAAATAATAGCAGATTGCAATGGAGCAATCCACACGGTCAACAATTGCTCCACAACACCTGGAGCCACATTTTGCCAGCTGGCGTCTAGAAGGTCGTGCGCGCAAGAGCTCCACGCTGGAGGCATAGCGCACTGTGACATCCAGCACAGCGATCTACATCCAATTACTCACGTAGATGAAGGCATCATAATTGTAAACGATCGTCCGGCACGTGTGAGTGTGGATAATGGCACTTACATCCATGTACGAGGCACGCATCTCATTACATTTACTGAGAGTGCCATGGTTAATGAAACCCGATATGTCAACAATGACAGGGCCCAGAAAAGGGTCCCAGGAGTAGCCCGCTCGCCCTCTTTGAATATTACTATGGAGCACAACATCCTCAGTCTTCCATACCTTCACCGCCTGAGTGAGCGTAACTTGGAACACATCAAGAGAGTCGGGGAGAATATCAACGACTATCATTTAAATCAGATAGTACTGGTGGCAGGAGCAGTATGCTGCGCGTTGATCTGCGTCGGCTTCACCTATCGGCGAGTCATCCAGGCCAGGAGAGCTACGGTCCAAATAGCAGATATGATCGCCCAAATAGGGTCGGCCGAGGACGGCCTAAATTCTGAGGGGGGAGTAGTTAACTAAGTTAACCGGGCGACGGCAATGACCGATCGTCCGAAAGCTCGCTCCGGCCAAATTGCTGACACAGCGTCTGGCCGGAAGCCCGTGCATAGCCGGCAAGCACTACCCATTGGAGTGGCCGCTATGAGTCCCTTTTTATGTTAGCTTTAAGTTCAGTTCTCATTTTGATTTTAAAGAATAAAGAGCTAACGCTCACGAATTGAAACTCCGGCCATCGCCGTATTTGATTTATTGAATTTACACCCAGTCTGAGTCTCTAGGCCAGCGGGCTAAAAGAGGGCAGTTACCCTCTCAACCTAATCGTCATACTTCTACTGTTGATGACACAGGCCAACCGGCCACTTACAACACACGCAGCAGCTGGTATTACCAGCTACAACTACGGTCAACCGACCTCCAACTACAGACGATCAGCCAGCCAGCTTCACCCTCTCTACAGACGGACAGCCAGCCGGCTCACGGATTAATTAATTTCATAATTTATACATACACTTAATAACGAAAATTGAATAATTATCGATTTTTTTTACTTATTTGACCATTTACTTTTTTTTTTAAAAAAAAAGCGTAATTGTATTGAAAAAAAAAAGAAAATTTAATTTTCGAGAGCCCTCCCAAGCAGTGGTTACCAGAATGCGGTTGCCCAGAGTAAATCTTTTGGAAATGTCGATATTTTCGCGAATGAATCGCAACAGTACCTATGACCTATGTTTTACTTTTACTTAAATATTTTTTTCTTCTACATCCTCCAAAAAATAGGACTTTTTCACGACAGTGCTGCGTTTTTTAAGACATGTTTTTATAATTTTTCTCAATAACTACAATTTTTTTTACCTCTAAATTTTTACTAGAATCAGGTTTTATTTTTAACTACAATACTAAGTACCGCACTAAAAATAATTCGTTAACACAACATTTCGACATATTTTCCGAAATTTGGTATTTAAAAGTTCGAGAAAATTTTTACCACTGTCAGGCTGGACGGTGTGCAGACGTTTCTTTACCTATTTTGTTCAAGATGGTTTATAAAAAAAAAATGTGTATTTTTAGAATTTATAAGTGTTTTCTTAAATAGAGTTTTATTATTAGCAAGCATTTGTAAGTTGGTTTATTTCATCAAAAAGACGTCTGTGACACCGGGATCTGCTTTCCGGGAATAATTTAGTTGGAAGGGAAAAAGGACGTTAAATGGAAACAAGTCAAACATATTTAATTAAAGAATATTTTTTAAAAATCGTAATGGTAAGCGCCGTGGTTTATTTGCGGCTACTCTTGTTGTGGTCGCCACGTGATAAATCCACGTCAATTTCGCTCTTCCGCGTCGCTGTCGCTAGCAGCCAGCTGCGCTGTGTTAAAGCTAACATCCAAATTAAGAGAAAATGCCTAACTCCCCTTTGAGGGCCACTGCTGTTGCAAGGGACTTCATACACGTCTCAATGGATTTGATTCGAAATGGCTAAGCTGTAAAAGTGTCAATTAGCATTGGGTCAACATACAAAATTTTTTCCACTTTTACCCACTTGTAAACAAATTCACTTGCGGCCAGTGGGTCGCTCTTTTTACCCTAGCAAGACTCCACCAAACCGCGATTCCACTATCATCCTTAGTTTAAACGCTGGCAGCTTATATCAGCCAGTAAACTACGTTTTTTTAAGAGCCTGGACCCGTCATTTTATCGCTGGACTGCATAAAAGGTGGTTCAAGAAAGAACCAGTATCATCAAGGCGGATACAACCAATCAATACAAACCATCATGCAACTCTACGCATTTATTAAAGACCAGGAGCGGTTCAACGCGACCTATTTAATTGTATGTTCTGATTATCGAAAGTTGGGACCAGGGGAGTACCACAGCTGACATCGCTGGTTGTTACCCCCATCGTCAAGCAATATTCATACTAAAAACACTAACACACAAAATACTGTACTATAAAATACTAGCTACTACTAAATACTAGATTTTATAATGTTGCAAATTCCCTCTTGCTCCCTGAGCAAACATCCTCTTCGCATTTTCTCTGTTCACAATGTCGTGCATGCGCTAAAGAAATCGGAAGTTTGCATAAAAACGGACAGACGGACAAGTAGTTGAACATGACTAGACTGACTGTTCTATGATGCTGATTAAGAATGTACATATTTTCTTTATCGTCGCGGTAAAGTGTCCTTCGTTGCCTTAAAGGGAAATTATAAAAAAAAATCGATCTAATTAACATGTCAACATCAGGAAATTATTAAAATTGCTTGAGAAGAACATTAACTTTAAGTTTTAGGCAAAGATTCTATTTTATAAGATTGAAACTTTAAAGTTGATGGGTTAGGTAGACCACCTAGCAACTAGATCCCTATCCTTTAAGCGCCACCTCTGTATCATCTCCTTGGATTTTTCCAATCCATTCGACAAAATAACTATGAATGGAAAGTAGGCCTCAGAATCATAAACTATGCCACCAACTTCATGAAAAATATAAAAATTAATTCTAAGAAACGGCAGAAATCTGGCTCTCGACAATGGCATCCCACAAGGTTCACCCATCTCAGTCATTCTTTTCCCAATTTCCTACAATTCCCTAACTAAATTAACAGCCTTTCCAAGGCAAATCACTGCTGTTGCCGACGACTTTTACCCTAATGTCGAACACAACAGAAGAAAAACTTATAATAGACCTCTCTTCCCTCTTCCGGAAAATAGGAAATAGGTACTGCGATTCTAGAGCAAAAATGCCATAGCTAACACATATGCCGTAATATCCCAGAAACTAATAACACAACAATCCTAGGTCTCACGCTAAGCAATAGATATAACTGGTCCACTCACATAAACAAATTAAAACCCAAACTTTGCACGCCCTGACATCATTAGGCACCCTTCCCCTCTGAAGTACAGCACCAACACTGGTTGTAGACATCTGTCTGCGCATTTACGGAAACGCTCCCAAACACCTAATTAACCGTATAAAAACTTCCATAAACTCAGCAATAAGATCAGCGCTAGGTGCATATAGAACAACACCAACCAACAACTTACTTGTAGAAGATAAAATAACCACACTAGAGCACGGAACAAAGCTCTTAACAGGCAAACTTTAAAAAAAAAACTTATACACTCATTTGGCACACCCCTTAAAAAACTCACTAAAACCCCCAACAAGAAATTAAAATATCACAGTACAATAGAAAGAATAATTCACATTTGCAAGGCATTTTACCTCCCCTTTTCTCAAATTAAAATCAACAACAATAAAAAATAAGACATAGAAATGAATAACAACGCCACTATAACAACACTTTCCAAATAAAACAAAACCACCACATCTACCATAATATAAAAAACTATTTAAATCGCTAAAGAACACTCTGCCCAACCACCCATTTCCTTACACCGGAAGCTCTATGGCCAACGGTATAATTAGCTATAGTGTAACTAGCAGAGAAATGCCAAGCAAAAAAAAGTCTCCTTCCACACTACTCTTCCATCCTCTCTAGCGAGCTTATAGCCATCCATGAAGCTGTCAAAAGTGCGCTAAAAACAACAGGTAAACATGCTATTTGCTCAGACTCTCTCTGCACGTCCCTCACAAACTTCTTTCAAAACACTTCCCTAAAATTATTATAATATGGATCCCCAACCACAACGTACCCTCTTACTTACCCCACAAACCACAACTCTATTTACATTTCACACTTGTTAAAAAAACATATACAATATAAAGAAGTTGAGATGTACAACAATGTATGTATCTCCGTGGTACAAACCAATGCCACAGACCTCACCGTCTGCCTCCATCTCCATATACCCCCAAACACCAAAAGGAAAACACAACTACTCAAACACCGGCTACGACTAAGTCATACCAAACTGACTAATGACCATTACCTGGATAGAACAAATCCCAACACATGCCCATTCTGCCACCACACCCAATTAGAAATCGAACATATCATCTTACACTGCCCTTTCTTATCCCAACCCAAATCAGAATCCTTCTATACACACTTCATCAACACCATCTCAAACTCAACCTCTTACAACGTCATGAAAATCATCTCATACCTTGAAAAAGCCCAAATAATGGCATTTTCTAGTAGAAAAACTATGGTAAAACAGGTTAGTAATCAATATTTATTTTTCCCTGATTTCTAAAATTTATTATAAATAAAGAAATTCAAGTGCTAAAAATGATTTTTATGAATTCGTATACAAACAAACTATGTCGAGTGCCTCGACTATCAAATACCCGTTACTCAGCTTAAGGGAGCAAAAGGGAAATGGAGATACTTAAGCAACAACGCTATTTTACCGGCTATTTCAGTATATGGTATGTGGTCGGCAGACAGATTTAAGAGTTTCAACCGTTTGTGGGCGTTAAGTTTTTAGGTCAGTCGATGGGTATTGATGAGACAAACACATTTATGTTAAAAAATTGTTTCTCTCATAAAAACTGTATGCGCTACAGTTTTGCATTCTACCTGTAACATACTATCCGACGAATCTAATAATATTGTTCTTTTTCTGGACAATTGGCAACTGAATATTTAGGAGTTATTTTTTATCGTTTTTAGTATGTTTAGGTAATATGTACATATTTAGTTTCTTATCGCTTGGCTATTAATCCGTTAGAGTGCCAGCCCCCCTCTTGCACGTACATATGTGCATACTGTCAACATCATTAAAAGCAAGAAACAAAGTTAACTTCCATGTGAAATTTTTTAAGGATTGTGGCTGGCTTCAGTGGTATTAAAAAAAAATTCGTTCATCGTGTGTCTTATATTTGGTGTTTGAAGTTAAAGCAGGTGAAATAAGACCCAATCCCAGTGTTGGAAGATCGTAAAAATTCAAAACGTATAACCGAAAAGCGTTTAAACTTGACAAAGATTATCGAAAGCTGGTTGCTGGCAGAGCAGCAAAGAGATGACGTAACATCATCCATCATGTCCAAATTGCGCAATGGAGAACTTCCTGAGGATATAGCAAAAACCTTTGAGTTACGAGGTGGTACTCTATATAGGAAAATTCAAAGATATGGGAAAACTCACTGCCTTCCTATTAGTTCAAAGCCCTTTAGGTGGTCTGCTGTTAACAACGTTCACGAGGCAATTATGCATCTCGGTTGGGAAAAGCAAAAAAGTATGAGTATTATTGGTTTGACAAAATGTCAAAGTATGTCGTTGACAATTGCATTACCTGTAGGTTATCTAAACTTCCGACTGGCAAGGTACAAGTTGAATTGCATCATATTCCGAAAGTGAGCGTCCTGTTTCATACAGTTTAAATTGATATCACAGGGAAGCTTAGTGGTAAAAATGACCAAAAGGAATATATAATCGTTCAAATAGATGCGTTTTCTAAGTTCGACCATTTGTTTCACACCACTAGACTTGATTCTGAAAGCTGCATCAAGTCAGTGAGGTCTTTAATAGATTTACATTTGATCGCAACTAGCGAAATTCAACTGGCTCTTAATTGCACTCCCAATAGGGTATCGAAAGTTAGTCCAATGGAGTTACTTATTGGAAAATAAGCTAGACCATATGATCTTGTAATCTTTGCTGAAAACGAGGGTGTGATTGATGTAAATCTAATCAGAAATATAGCTAAGCACAATATGGAACAAAATTGCAAATATGACAAATTAAGATTCGATCGGAATAAAGCCACTATTGTTAAGCATAAAGTTGGGGATCATGTCTTACTCAAGAATGAGGAGCGACATCAGACAAAACACGACCCCAAGTTTAAAGGCCCATTTTTAGTTGCTGAGCTATTACCAGGTGATCGATATAAATAGAAAGCGTTAAAGGGCAATAGAACTTACATGAATTTTTAGGAAGAATGCCTGAGAAGGGGATTACCACAGAGCATGACGAGGCGGTCATGGATAAAGATGATGTTGATCGAGCCGGTGATGGCTGCAGTGATTTATGAAATAAGAAAATGTAAATGACAACTGTGTGCTATGTGATGGCCGGTTGATAGTGACAAATTAAGATTCGATCGGAATGAAGCCAATATTGTTAAGAAAAAATTGAAAATGAATATTGTTTGAATTGATGGTAATCCGGATCTCATGGCTTAAAATAATAAAAGTATTGTCCTTTGTTTAAGTATGAGGAAGTATAAGTTCGATCTGCTAGTTAGAATTTAAGAGAATGTTTTTAAGGAAAAATGATAAGTTTGATTTGCTGTTCATAGATTAATAACTCATAAGGCTTCTGATTAATGAAAATATAGTTATTTTTGCTTTAACTTCAAAGTACATTTCTAGTTCTATTTATTATTGGGAGATAATATTTTTAATGTTTTAAAGTTGAAAACACACGAGGATTTGTGAAAGTCAGAATGGCCGTGTCGTGAAATAGTAAGCCAATTCAAATTATAACGACTGATGTGCTTCTGTGCTGTTTCTTCAGCTCTCCAAATGGAAGCAACATATTCTGTTGTCAACGTTAGTCTGTGCACTGGTGTGAGCGAGATAAAAGAATGCAGGTGTACGCATCAAAAAGGAATAACGGAAAGTTCTCAATACTGTGTGCATTGGAATGTGAGAGCGAGAGTGGAATAAAGTAGAAAGCGATGCCTTCAAAAAGGGACGCAAGCAGTGTTAGGAAACATTCGTATTTGTAGAGCCAAACTGAACAGATCATGTTACGTGCCAGGAAACGTTTCCGTTTGGACCACGAAGAGCAACCTGAAGCGGAGGACGATTCCAGAGAATCCTCGATTAATATATACACTTTATGGGGTCGGAAACGTCTCCTCCACTGCGTTGCAAAATTTTTACTGAAATCATTATACGCTTTGCAAGGATATAAAAAGCAAAGAAAAAAGGCTAAATCCACGTCAACGACCCGTTCAGGAGGTCAGTGCAGATTAAACAAGGAAGACCCTATAGTCGAGTCGCGGCAGACAGATTTAAGCATTTAAGCCATTTGTGGGCATAAGAGTGGGCGTGGCACATTTTTATGTGTTAAATTTTATTTCCAAGCGTAGGATGTTATATGTTAAAAAACACCAAAGATATAATATTTTCATATTATTTTACAATTAAAAAATGTTACTTCCAAGCGTAGGAGGAAAAATCAATAAAGATATATATTTTTTAAATTTTTTCCCCGATAGTTCCTATGGGAGCTATAAGATACAGTTGTCCGATCCGGCTGGTTCCGACTTATATACAACCTTCAATAAAAATAGCTTTAAAACTGGGAGCCTAGGTTGCGTAGAAACGGACGGACAGACCGACATGGCTAGATCGACTCGTCTAGTGATGCTGATCAAGAATATATATTCTTTACGGGGTCGGAAAGGTCTCCTTATCTGAGTTGCAAACTTCTGACTGAAATCATGATACCCTCTGCAAAGGTATTAAAAAGAAACGACCCATTCAGGAGGTCACTGCACATTAAACAAGGAAGACCCTATAGTCGTTATATGTTTAAAAACCCCAAAGATATACTTTTTTAAAATTTTTTTCCCAGATAGTTCCTATGGGAGATATACTTATATACTACCTGCAATAAAAATAAAACTTTTGGGAAAGTTTAAGCCCGTTAGCTTTACAACTGAGACTAGTTTACGTAGAAACGGACGGACATACCCACGGACATGACTATATCTACTAGTCTAGTGATGCGGATCAAGAATATATATACTTTATGGGGTCGGAAACGTCTCCTTCACTGCGTAGCAACTTCTGACTGAAATGATTATACCCTCTGCAAGGGTATAAAACGAATACATTTTGACGACTAATGTGTGTGTGCTAAACGCTAATCAACAAAGCCTGAGCAGACATACAGAAGCATCTAACTACGACAGGTGATCTAAATATTTTGTGTACATAAATGCTCGGTTAATTTACTGCTCTACAGAGCAATTTTTCTTAAGGCCTAGAATTGTAAATTTGAGTTAATCATTAATCGACTTTACGTTGGACACATAAATAAGTTTTCTTTATTAAAAACAAATTTCAGTGAACATATTTAATCCAATGGAGTACAAATGGTGATTTTATGCCGGTGTTTACTTGACTTCTTTTACTTGTAGTCCTGGTGGAAGAGACTGTTTTATTTTGTCGGCTTTTTCTTTATCCTGCACTACAAGGGTATAAAGAAATCTGGAGCACCGGATCTTAAACTTCGTATTTGACGCATTTTTTTTAATTTTAACAGCACGTGCATCTGAGCGACGAGCCTTGTTTAGAAAGTCCTTGACTTCTTTAATTTCCCGCGGCATCTACGTAATAATATATTTAGATATTTGACAAAACTTTCGTTTTATTATCAAGACTTACATTAGTTCACGTCGAAAAACAATAGTCCAAAAGACACCTAACTGCTCTTTTTAAACTAGAGAAGGAAAAGAAAATATTTTCTGAATTTCCGTTCTATTAAATAATCATCCACTGTTGCATTTTTATATATCGAGTTATTGTCCACTAACAGCATTTTCCCACAGATTCTAACCGTGTAATAAAGATGTTATTTTTAATAGCTGCCGGTCCAAATTCTTGTAAACAAATATTAAGATATCGAAATTATAAACAAACACCTAAATATGATTTTTTTAATCTAAAAGTTTAATGAATATTTTATTTTTTAATATATTATTCTTAAGTGCAAAAGACGAATATAGCAAAGTAAATATCGCAAGAAATACATATTTCGTCAACATGGTTTAAAGAACTATATTTTGCAGGTTATTTTATATTTTAGGTTATTTAAAAATTAGTGCCCATACTTGTAATAAGTACACATTAAAATTGGGAGGGAAAACCGACTTATTCGATTTATTATTTCCACCGAAAAGCAAACTTCGGTGTCAATGTCGTCATTTTGACGGTTTCAAAATCCCTGTATTTTAACAAACGTTTTAATGAAATAAACAAACTTTCAAGTGTTGCCAAGAATAAAACTTTATTCAAAATAAGGATAATGAAATCTATGAACTATCTGCATACTAGGATTTTGTATATTTATTTTGGGTTATATAAAAATAAGCATTATTTAAACACTCTTGAACAAGCTAGGTAAAAAAAACCTGGCTGAAAACCGCTAGGAGTACAGTGGTAGCAATTTGCCTAAACTTTAATATATCAAATTTTGAAGTAGCTATCAAAATGTTGTGTTGGCGAATTTTTTAAAGTACGGTTGTAGTAGTAGTGTTGTATATTTTTGCCGGATAAGAAGCCGGCTATGAAGAAGAAGAAAATATGTCACTAAAAGTAGACAATTTTTGTCATTTATTATTTTTAATTAATAAACGTTGGTAAATTGTCAGGGGTAAACATATGTGACCAGCACTAGTGATTTTAATGGGAAGTGCTCCTAAATCAGATGAAACACCATCATGAATGTATGTTTATCAATACAACAATTTTACCTATTTCAAAATGTTACAAAACTTTGTAAACTTCCAAGGAAAAATAAAGCAAAATATTATGTTATGTTCCATATTTTTGCGAAAATCGTAACATCGTAACCTCTTACCTTTTTTTTCTTCGCAAGTACTCTAGGGCAAGAATTTATGCATTTTGGTTTGGTTTTAAAATTCTTATCAATTTACATATATAAATAATCGAATTCAGCAACAACAAGCAGCTGTCCAGAAATGCATTAGCCTGGCGGGTAATTAAAATTTTTAATTTCATTCGTTTATTTTGTACAGTATGCCATTTAAGGGGTATTCCTTTTGTAATTTTGCAAAAAAAGTATAAATTAAATTTAAAACTTTTCGGAAATTTTTAAAAATAAGTCAAATAAAATTCTTTAATTGTTCAATATTCGATATTGTGTGTATGTACTAGCCCTGGTAAATTTTCCGAAAAAAAGGAAATCGCTCGAATTTCTGTGACACCTAAGGTTTTGGTGGGTTGGTTTCCAAGCCAAGCGTCCCCAAATCCATCGCCAGTTTCTCTGACACCCCTGATTCAAATGAGTTCTGAATGGCTAACTGCAGTGGAAAACATTTATAATAATTCAATTTTTTTTGTGTGGTATCTCTACACAACCTAAGGGTATACGAAAGGGTAAGTATTTCGTCATGAAACCTTCGGGTAAACCTATAAAACATCTTAAAATGGGACGTACTTTAAATTTTGTCAACGCATAACATCTTGCACTTAGGGTAGCACTTACCGTACATTATTATATTAATAAAAACACTTTTATTATTTTATTAATAATACATGTTCCACAACGCTAAATTTTAACAGCCAGCTCCTTATCTTATATTTATATTATTTTATTTTCTTGCTGAAAGGATTACTTAGAATAATTGTCATTAAACGGAAAACGTATATAACACAATTTAATTAAAGTTAAGAAAAAGTTAATTAAAATTTATGTATTTTAAATTCAATATTTTCACAAGTGAAAACTCATCAGAAAAAGTTTTAAGCTCACTACGGATTTTACATGGGACGTGTCACCTGCAGGTGTCCGACCATAAAACAAATGAGTATAAGGAACAAGTAAAATCCGGAGTGACTTAGAAAAATTTTCATTTAAATTTTGACTTGTGAAAAAGCAGACATGCCATACAATTGTCTATATGAAATGTCACTTGGTCTTCACTCGTGCAAGCTGACATGTCACTCGTTTTTCACAAGGTGTTTTACAAGTGAAACGATTTTTCGGATCTGAAGGGAATCTACACCTATATTAGTCTGCCTTCATACCCTTGGACACTAGCGGAAAGGCTTATAAGCATTACGCGTCGTTACTTGAAATATGGACAGCATCAGCTCTTGGTTTTTGATGTGCTTCAAACTAGCGTGGGTGACTTAGTGGCAATTGTGAAATGGTGGAAATCTTTGAATTTCTCGGCTTGTTGGTTCCCAACCGAAAATATAAAATGCAAAATGATTTAGAATGAAAATGTATATTGATCCAGATAGTTTATTTCTAGAAGTATATTAAAAATCGAATTAAAAAATCTATAGCTCACAATTTTGTTTATGGCTCTTCCTCACAGAGGTTGTACCAAAATGCACTGTAAACCTGGTTACTTTTCGTTAATTATAGCTCCATTGTCAGAAAGAATCATTGAGCTAAGGCCGTCAGTATTTGAGAAAACTGCTTAACAGTGAACGCACCTCGGATTTTCCCTATACAAAAAAGGGGCAAATATTACATTTTACAGGGCTCCACTCTTAGATGTTGTACGAAAATGCACGGTATATTGTCAGATTGTGGATCTCCTAAAGCAAGTTTGGTGAATAAATAATACATATAAAGCCCTAAGTTTTTAAGAAAATAGCTTTTGAGTGGGGGAAGATAAAAATTTAAAATAATTGCTGCCAGATTTAAATTGGAACCAGAAAGACAACCATGAAGGAAAAAATTATGTTTCGACGCTATCTTTTTTTTAATTTAATTGTCTTTCACGTTGTATCAATATGTATTGTACTTCGTTGGGAAGGAAAGTAATGTAACTAATTAACCAATGTGGTAGGGCAAACGTCAGATCTTGAAAAAAACGAAGAGTGCGTTGCGGGCATCTAATTTGTTTCAAAATTGTAACTTAAAACACATTAACCTTATATAAATACTCTACATCGAAACTCCAATAAAACGCAACCTGAAATTGCGGGAGTGATTCCCGATTCGCGGAAACTTTTAATATCGCTTTTATTGTATTATAATTTAAATAAAATACTAATCATTTATTTTATTCTACTTGCAGAATATAAGCAAGTTTGTCGTTGGATGCAGCGGGGAGGGAGCTCCTCCCGCAAAACGCCGGCAACACCAGGATCAGCTTACGTGACGCCATAATATATAAAAATGAAATTATGTTTAAAAATATTTACAACGAATTAAGGACATACTCGCTCGTATCGGGCCCACTACTAAAAATTCCAATTTAAGAGTTTCTGTAAAATATATTAAATGTTTAGGCTAAATTTAAGCTTAAAACACTTCTTACTCATTCGATTTCTAGTTTTATACTTTTATTTAGTTTAGCATGCAGACGAGAAAACTGCCGCGCTTCCTTCGAGCCAACCGGCTGCTAATCAACCCCTCAGTTCTATCCCACTATCCGGCGTGGCTTCCAGATCCAATGCGGCGGATCTTCCTCTCAGAGGTAATAGGTCGGTCTTTGTTTCTCGTCTCAATCCGGAAGCCACTGCTGATTGTGTTAAAAGCTACCTGTGCCAAAAAGCGTCTTTAAATATAATTTCAAACAACCACTTCAACTCTTCTTTTAAAATTACTCTTCCAGAATCTATGTTTTCTAACGCTTTAGATCCCACAATTTGGCTGGAGCACACTATAATGCAAGAATATATTCGCAAAGGCGCATCTCAGGATCCCCATTCTGTTGATGCAAAAAACTAAATCGCTCAATATCTGTTGCTTATCAAATTGTTCGTAGTCTATTGGGGAAACTAAAAAGAATTTACCCTAACAGCACCTTGCTGGATTATGACATTATTGCTATAGCTGAAACCTGGCTCAACACAACTGTTTATGATTAAGAAATATTCGTTAACAACTTTGCCATTTACAGATTAGACCGTCCAACTCGTGGCGGTGGCGTTCTAATTGCGGTACTTAACTCTCATTCTTCTGAACTTATTCCTTACGATAATATGCACAGCATTGAATTTATAGCAGTTATAACTGTAATGTATTTCTTACTTGCTCCTACATACCCCCTGGCTCTGATCCTGCTATTTATCTTCATCACCTTTCAACTATTTCTGCAGTTTCTTTAGCTGTTGGTGACGCCGATCAACTTATTGTCCTGGGTGATTTTAACTTACCTCATCTTTCATGGCTTCCTAACTCAGACTCTAAAATTTTGTTCCCTGAAAATCAACATGAATTTATAGATGGGCTTACTAATTTGTCACTTGGACAAGTTAATTCCATAAAAAATTCTAGAGCAAGGATCCTTGACCTCATTTTTGTTAGCGATGTGTCTGTGGCAATCGTTTCCAGATGCGATCTTGTGTCCACACCGGAAGATTCGTACCATCCTGCTCTATATCTAAGCGTTCATATAAATTTAGAAACTACGAATCAATCTGCCTCACAACGCGTTAAGTGTTTTAGGAAAAGTGACTATACGGGATTAAATTCCCACTTTGACCGCCTAAACTGGTCGACCTTATACTCATTTACTGACCTTGATAACACAGTTCTTTTGTTTAATGAATCGGTTGGCTCTGTCTTAGATATCTTTGCCCCAAAAATTACCGTTGGAAACTCATCAAAGCCTCCTTGGTTCTCCAGGCATTTGTCCTACATTAAAAATACAAAATCGCGTCTTTTTGAAAGATTTAAAAAATCCGGGTCCCCCACAGATTTTTCCCTTTGCCCCACATTAATAATATCCACATCCCACCTTTTAAAATCAGTGACGTTTTAAATGGCATGTTGACTATTGACGAGTCTTTCTCTGCAGGGCCGGATAAAATTCCGAGTTGCATAATCAAACAAACTATCTCTCTTGTCGAATAGATCTCAACGTGTATTGTTCAAAAACGAAATATCTTTTCTGGTAAATGTTACTTCAGGCGTACCACAAGGTAGTCACCTGGGACTATTACTATTCATTTTGTTTATTAATGACCTCCCACAGGTGATGTCCCACTGCACCACTTTTATGTATGCAGATGATGTGAAAATCTGTATGTCATATTCTAATTTAAGCTCATATCTATATTCTTATTCGGTCTGACCTCAATAAGTTCCAGGCTTGGGCCTCAACAAACTTGTTATCACTAAATTATTCAAAATGCAAAACAATGTCGTTCACACAACCTCGTACACCCTTGAAAACTCGTTATTGGAACGCGTGGTGAAAATTAATGATCTTGGTGTGTTGTTCGATCAAAAACTTTGTTTTAATGGCCATATCTCAGTTATAGTTAATAAAGCTACCGGCTTCTTAGCCTTTATTAAGCGTTGGGCAAATAAGTTCAATGATACGTATACAACTAAATCGTTATAAGTAAGCCTGGTTCGCTCAATTATGGAGTACTGTTCTGAGGTATGGAATCCACAATATATATACCAACAGAACTTAATAAAATCGGTTCAAAAACAATTTTTGTTATTTGCTTTGTGCAACCTTAATTGGGATCCTGATCGGGTCTTACCACCTCATTTGTCCAGGCTAAAATTGATTGACCTAAACACATGAAAACACCACAGATTTTGTAATGGCGTAATATTTATACACAAACTGCTGACCGGTGCGGTGTATTCTCCTACTCTGTTGAGAGACATTAATATTGCAGTCCCGTCAAGATACACTCGTGCCTTCCGACCTATCCGTCTACCAATTGTGAGATCTAATTTTTCCCTGTATGAACCATTATCTTTTGAGTCTTCTATTGATTCTATATCTTTAAAAGTCTTCTATTGATTATCGTTAACTAAAACCAAATAAATATAAATAAAATATATCCCAAATTTGGTCATCAGAAATATATAATTCAACACATGGCGACCGTGATAAGTGATAACTACACAGAGAAAAAAAAACGGAAAAATATGGGCCTGATATGTTTCAAAGTGAATTTTCGATGGATCCA
Organism: Drosophila biarmipes; assembly: GCF_025231255.1. NCBI lineage: Eukaryota > Metazoa > Arthropoda > Insecta > Diptera > Drosophilidae > Drosophila > Drosophila biarmipes. Next base: position 1,545,925 of record NW_026114528.1, on the reverse strand, counting down.
ACATTAAAAGGCATTAAATCATCTAAGCACATCAACAAAACTAACTCCGCAAATACAAATTTCATTTGAGTGTGAGGGTATGTGCAGTAAAAGTGGACAGACGTTTAAATAATACCGAGAGATGTGCCGTATGAGCGGCAAAACGCTCCTTACACCTTCGTGGGAAAACAACAGTAAAACCTGCGACTCTGCAGCCAGCACCGGTCCCGTTCAGGGCTCCAAGCCGGACCACGGAAAAGTGAACCGACAGCGCTTCCTAGAGCGCCCAACATTACTTTTTTTTTATATATTTAATCATCTGAGATGCAAAACTAATATTGATACTATTTTTTTACCTTTAAATAACTCCACAATTAAAAAAAAAAGTAATAATAAATTATAAATAATATAAAAATATAAATAAAATATAAATAAAACTATAAATGCCTAAATCAAGGAAAATAAATAAAAAAGAGGAGGACAGATAAACTTCATAAATTTCAAGATTAAGGAATTAAATAGGCAGCTTTACGATATCAAATCCACACCAGTACCCTGGGAAAAGAATTTAAAAATAAAAAAAAATTGAAAATACATATAGAGAATTACAAGCTTATAAAAATAGAGAAGACATGAAACAAGCTAGGAAGCCTAAGTGCCCTCCTGATTGTAAAGGTCCTTTCGAAAACCCTAATTGTGAATATATATGTTCAAAACAAAAATGAAATACTAATAAACTATAAAAATATAAATTAAAATCTTACTTAAATGCAAACCAATTCAATATCCAAAATGGATCTTGCATACAAAACAGAAACAATACACAATATGGGACTAGTAGACGTTAAGTCAGTGGATACCACTGCTAACGTAATAAATAAAATCGAATCACAAAATATTGATTTCAAATTAACGAATATTTTACTATCAATAATTGTTTTCATTATGAGAGCATATATTTTATATAATGCCTATATGTTCCACAATAAAGTGTATCAAAGAGAGCCATAAACAAAAGCCAGGCTAATGATCTGGATAAACTCTAATTTAACAAGCGCAAAACAATTGTTATAACACAATTAAAAAAAAATTTTTTTTTGATCAAAAATTAAATTTTTAATTAAAATTTGTATACGTATATTAAAAAAGCACATGTTTAAAATAAAATAAAAATTAAAAAAAAAAAAAACAAGAAAGGAAGTTAACTTCATCTAGCCGACAGTTGTTTACGCTTGCAGAAATAAGAAATAAGAAATAATTAACTTTAGTAAATATTTTTTTCATATTATTTTCCCACTAAGTTCCCGATCGTTCCTATGACAGCCATATGATATAGTCGTCCGATTTTGATGAAATTTAATTTCCGAAACGAAGTACATACAGTGTAATACTGAGATGACAGGCAACGCCAACTCGATCGTGTACACACAAAAAGAAAACAATCGTGGTAATAACTTCAGAAATAATTATCGCGGTAGGCGTAACAACAGAGGTAATTATCAATATAATGGATATTACCGAAACTATGGATATTACCAAAACAATGGTTATAACCAAGATAACGGTTATAATCGAAACTATAATAACCAGATCAACCATAAATACAGAGGTCGCGGTAACTATAGAGGAAACAACCGTGGTGGAAATAATAATGGCAATAACACCAATAACAACACCAACAGTAACACCAAATCAACACCAACGGTAACAACAATAACAATACAAACGCAAACAGGCAAAATAACAACAATAATGTCCGACAAATACAAAAAACCTCGGAAAACCAATAAAGACCCTTAAGATAAAAAACCCAGTAAAGAATACGGTTCACACTATCAATCTTAACTTCAACCTTTATTTATCACATTACTAGTTGATACAGGTGCAGGCATCTCTTTAATCAAAGAATCTTCAGACTCATTTAACAATGTTGACTATAACAATATTATGCAAATATCAGGCGTTGGTGAAGGAACAACAATTTGAAAAGGTGTACCAGCAATAGAATTTCTATCAGGCAACTATGCAAAACCACATAATTTCCATATAGTAACCTCCAAGTTTCCTTATTCCATGTGATGGAATTATAGGAATAGACTTTATGAAAAAATACAATTGTTAAATAGAATCAAAACCAGAAAATGATTGACTCATACTGAGACCAGATAACTTATATAATCCAAATAATATTCCGATAACTCTGACACTCGAAAATAATTTGGCAATATCTGAAGTCGTCCGAAAAATAGCTATAAATTTAGCAAGCAGGTATATACTAATACCAAACCAAGACATCCAAAATGGAGTATTCATCGGAAATTCCATTGCAGATTCTAAAAACACCTTTGTCCAAATTTTTAAATTTTAGTCGAACCATTGGATAATTACGATATAATTAAATCTAATAAAAACACAAACAAAGAAGAAATCTTAGAAAAACTTAAACATTTTCCACTTTAATATAAAGAAATACTTACAGAATTATGTACCAAATATACGGATATATTCGGAATAGAAATCGAGCCGATATTAACTAATAATTTCTATAAGCAAATAGTAAAAATGAAAGATGATGAAGCAGTATGTTTAAACAATTACAGAATCCCCCTCAGTTAAAAAGAAGAAGTAGAAAAACAAGTAGAAAAACTAATTAAAGATAAAATAGTAGAACCATCAGTTTCAGAATGCAACAGTCCATTATTAATAGTCCCGAAAAAATCATTAACAAATTCCAAATACAAAAAGATGGCATTTAGTAATTGATTATTGTTCTATTTCGAATGTCAGGATTTTATCAAATAGAACTCGAAGATACCTCCAGAAATATAACGTCCTTTTCCACAGACAATGGTTCCTATCGTTTCACACGATCACCTTATGGCTTAAAAATAGTGCCAAATTCTTTCAAAAGAATGGTGACAATTGCATTTTCAGGTATCGAACTTTCTCTGGCATTCCTGTACACGGATGACCTAATTGTCATCGGTTGTTCAGAAAAACACATGATTAAAAATTTTACATAGTGCACCTTTTTCAGATACGAAGTGACCTTCCTTGGACACAAGTGTACTGACAAAGGTATTTTGCAAGATACTAAAAAATACGACGTAATAGAAAAATTGCCAGTCCCAACGGACGCAGACAGTGCTAGAAGATTCGTCTCATTTTGCAATGACTACAGACAATTTATTAAAAAATTTTCCGATTACTCACGACACATAACTAGATTTTGTAAAAAGAATGCCAAATTTGAATGGAGATAAATGTCAACATGCCTTTAAGTACCTAAAAATCCAATTGATGAAACCCACATTATTGCAATATCCCAATTTTAATAAAGAATTTTGCATAACAACAGATGCTAGTAAACAAGCATGTGGTGCTGTTCTTACTCAAGATTACAATGACTCTCATCTACCAGTAGCCTATTTATCAAGATCTTTTACAAAGAGAGAAAGTAATAAAAATTCTACAGAACAAGAGTTAGCAGCTATCTTCTAGGCAATAAACCATTTTTGACCATATATTTATGGAAAACAAATCACAGTCAAAACAGACCATAGGCCATTAACATATTTATTTTCAATGACAAATCCAAGTTCAAAATTAACACGAATGAGATTAGACTTGGAAGAAAATTATTTTACTGTCGAATATCTTAGGAGAAAAGACAACCGTATAGCCGTATTTTAAGAATAACAATAACAGATTTAAAAAATATCCAGACAAATAATAAAATTCTGAAAGTCACTACCAGAAATCAAAGTAAACAGAAAAATTCCTGCTCAGGAGCAGAAAAAGAAAAAAAAGATTAGGCAAACTCTAGATAAAGCTTCTCAGCCCAAAGTATACGAGGTCATTGTTAATGACGAGGTACGAAAAGTAGTGACCTTGCGAATAACAGATTCATTATGTTTACTAAAACATGGAAGAAAAGTTATAGCAAGAATTGAAGTTAGCGATGTGTACAGCAATGGAACTCTAGACTTAGGTCAGTTCTTCCAAAGACTTGAAAAAGAATCCGGTATACTTAATATCAGCAAACTCATAGTGGCACCGAGCGAAAAGATCTTTTAAAAATAATGGGCAATAAAATATAACAATCTCTAAGAGTAACGCTACTCAAGCCGGTGACCCTATTATCAAATAATGATTAAGAGAAAGAAGCATTACTGTTCACATTCCATGATGATCTAATACAAGGATACAACATTTGCAAAAATAAAAAGGCAATATTATTGGAAAAACATGAGCAAAGGTATAACAAAATATATAAGAAAATGGGCTAAATGCCATTAAGCAAAGACAACAAAACATGCAAAGACCCCATTAACCATCACCGAAACGCCACAAGCGACAGGGTAATTGTGAATACAATCGGTCCACTACAATAATCTAAACAAGGAAATTTATACATAGTAACGCTAATTTGCGATTTAACTAACTACCTTGTAGCAATACCAATCAAAAAAATAAGTGCAAAAACAGTAGCAAAATCTATATTCGAAGATTTTATTCTGAAGTACGGTCCAATGAAGACGTTCATTACGGACATGGGAACAGAATACAAAAATTCGATAATTGAAGATTTATGTAAAAACTTAAATATCAATAACAAAACTTCAACAGCACATAATCAATAGACTGTAGGAACCGTGGAGCGAAGCCACACAACATTTATTGAGTTCATACGCTCATACATCTCAGTTGATAAAACAGATTGGGATGTATGGTTGCACTACTGCGTATATTGTTTCAACAAAACACCCTTAAGGCACATGACTATTGTCCATTGAGTTAGCTTTTGGTAAAATATCTAATTTAATATGGTAAAATATCTAATTAATTTAAATAAGAAGCAAACAGTTCTAGGGATAGGTTAAAAATGTTATTTCATAATCACTTAGTTCTCTTATTGTATATCACGTATTGCCATACACAATTAGAACTATAATTATAATAGAAGATAAACAACAACAGAAAAAAAAAAAATATATATATAGGTAAATATTACTTTTGATTAAAAAAAATCTTTCTGATTCGAAAAAAAATAATAATAATTTTAATAATTATATAAAATAAAAAAAAAAATATAAATTTCATTTATATTAAAAATACACCTAGAAAATAACTTCATATAATTACGTTATTTTTAAAAAGGATGGAGATGTAGTATGTTCACATAACGAATGCACACTGTACTCAGTGTTACGCATCCATTTAAGTACAGACACATTATTTTACATTTTTGCATTTGGCCACAATAACAAAACACAAATATAGAAACCAAGTAGCCCCCGAGTGCTCGGTTACATGACCGCCCTCGAATGCGTGGGAACTGCAGTGTCAGCATATTTGATATGTGCGACCGCTCCGACATCAAAGTGAACATAGTAAATCTCTCTCTCTCTCATATATACATATACACAATTATATATAAGCGTCGACCGCTGCTCTGCCGACATAGCCGGGCGATCTTAGCTTTATGCAAATATGTAACAGAATTAAGAAATCAGAATTTAAGAAGGAAAGCTTGGGAACGCACCGTCGAGTCGCTCTCAACTCAACAATAAAGATTATTTAAACACACTATATCCCAAATATATCGTTTAAACACAATTTTGTCAGAGGAAGTCGTGTCATCCATAGAGTGCGAAAGTCGTGAAGTTTAAATAAAAAATCTTTATTTTTTAATGTACTAAACTATACCCGAAATAAATATTTTAATTTCTAATACCCTACAAATTATTGGGGGCCCAACCGGGAGCAAGCGAGGAATAACTGCCGCGACAATGAACGAAATAAAAGCTTAAAAAACAGTTTAAAGCGGTAAAAGTGGTACTAGAAACAATTGAAGCCGAGAAAAAATCTAAATAGATAAATTAGACTAGCAGTTTTGTGTGTTACAAAGACCATAAAAGAGTGTCAAAAATTTTGCAAAACTTTTATTGTGTGCGTGTCCACAAAATAGCAATTTCACATGGGACGTGTCACCTGCAGGTGGCCGACCATACAACAAATGAGTAGAGGGAACAAGCAAAAACGGGATTGACTTCGAAAACTTTTCCTTTACATTTTCACTTGTGAAAAAACAGACAAGCCATACAATTGTCTATATGAAATGTCACTTGGTCTTCACTCGTGCAAGCTGACATGTCACTCGTTTTTCACAAGGTGTTGTACAAGTGAAACGATTTTTCGGATCTGAAGGGAATCTACACCCATATTAGTCTGCCTTCATACCCTTGGACACTAGCGGAAAGGCTTATAAGCATTACGCGTCGTTACTTGAAATATGGACAGCATCAGCTCTTGGTTTTTGATGTGCTTCAAACTAGCGTGGGTGACTTAGTGGCAATTGTGAAATGGTGGAAATCTTTGAATTTCTCGGCTTGTTGGTTCCCAACCGAAAATATAAAATGCAAAATGATTTAGAATGAAAATGTATATTGATCCAGATAGTTTATTTCTAGAAGTATATTAAAAATCGAATTAAAAAATCTATAGCTCACAATTTTGTTTATGGCTCTTCCTCACAGAGGTTGTACCAAAATGCACTGTAAACCTGGTTACTTTTCGTTAATTATAGCTCCATTGTCAGAAAGAATCATTGAGCTAAGGCCGTCAGTATTTGAGAAAACTGCTTAACAGTGAACGCACCTCGGATTTTCCCTATACAAAAAAGGGGCAAATATTAAATTTTACAGGGCTCCACTCTTAGATGTTGTTGAAATTAATGTAACTAATTAACCAATGTGGTAGGGCAAACGTCAGATCTTGAAAAAAACGAAGAGTGCGTTGCGGGCATCTAATTTGTTTCAAAATTGTAACTTAAAACACATTAACCTTATATAAATACTCTACATCGAAACTCCAATAAAAAGCAACCTGAAATTGCGGGAGTGATTCCCGATTCACGGAAACTTTTAATATCGCTTTTATTGTATTATAATTTAAATAAAATACTAATCATTTATTTTATTCTACTTGCAGAATATAAGCAAGTTTGTCGTTGGAAGCAGATGGGAGGGGGCTCCTCCCGCAAAACGCCGGCAACACCAGGATCAGCTTACGTGGCGCCATAATATATAAAAACGAAATTATGTTTAAAAATATTTACAACGAATTAAGGACATACTCGCTCGTATTGGGTCCATAGCTTACTAAAAATTCCAATTTAAGAGTTTCTGTAAAATATATTAAATGTTTAGGCTAAATTTAAGCTTAAAACACTGCCTATTCATTCGATTTCTAGTTTTATACTTTTATTTAGTTTAGCATGCAGACGAGAAAACTGTCCTTTATGTTAAAATCGAACCAAAAATGAACAAAATACGCAAGCCAAATAAAATATAATTGAAAATTGTACAAAAAAACTTAAAAATTGCTCTTTTTTTATGCTTGTTGTAGAAAAATTATGCAGTAAGCTATTTTAATCACCATCATAGGCACAGTCTACCAGCTCTCAGATTTTAAGATTTTAAAATTTTCAAATGCCTTAGAGAGCATGCGCCAGCAGTCTCAAAAACAAGTTAAATCAACAAAAAAGCAGGGAGACGTGTTTCAAGCAGATCAAATAATAAATCAAATAAGAATCATAAATCAACACTAAAGAAGGAAACCTTGCCTTACCAAACTATTAATGGAATATAAAAAATATTTATTTAGTCGAATTTTGTACGTTGATGGTGCTTGCCCCCATTGAGTGAATATTTCAGGATCTCGCATTTAAGGAATATTTTATTGGAGCGTGTTGAATGAGGCCATCTTACAAAAAGAGTATTTGTTTAGTCGAATAAAAATCGTTAAGAGAGTAACGAACCGATACGCTGCGCTTTTTATTATATATGGACGTTGATGCACTTCGAACTGTACAAACAAATGGCCCAACGACCCCAAGCAAGTGCTTGTTACGCACGGGGCCCTTTTATCAATTTGCGCAAAAAATACGAGTTCGCGAGGAAGATGCATAAAACAAATAGAGACGGGACACAAATAAAAATAAAAGGCACAACTAAGAATGAAGCAAATGAGTTAAAATATTTGTTTTTAATACCGGGATAGAAGTTGAAATGCAAATTAGATGTTATAGTTATTACATAGAACGCGAAAGTGCTCATGCAGACAAAAAGTTGATGTACATCGTAGCAAATTTAGAGGATAATAATTTCGTGTTAGTCTAACAGAAACATTGAATGTTAGGCGGATTAAACGATCTGCAGAATTAATGTCACCTCTTATAGGATTTTGTATAAAAATAGTACCAAGCATTGTTCTACGATTTACAAGTGTAGGTAAGTTAAGCAATTGTAATATACTCTGGTAGGAAGATAGCCTTACGTTTTGATCCCATTTCAAACTACGCAGGGCAAATAAGAGACATTTTTTTGTACCGACTCAATACGGTCGATGTGCATTTAAAGATATTAAAAAATAGGAGGGACAAGGGAGTTAATAATAATTTGGTCGTATAAAGCTCATCAAATTCTTTTGACCAACGCTTTATAAGCCCAAGAACACTCATGGCTTTGTTAACAGTGGACCTAATGACTACCCTGAGGCACCCCAGATGTCACGTAGATCAATTCTGAAACAGCATTCTTCAATATAACCCTCTGAGTCCTACCATTCAAGTAAAATGAAATCCAAGATAATAGATTTCCAGGAAACCCAAGCTGATCTAATTTAAATAAAATAAGTGAGTGGTTAACGGAGTCAAAGGCATTACTAAAATCTGTATATACAATGTCAAAAACTGATGATGAAATAGACAAATTGAAAAGTTTAAGAATCGGTTTATAAATGGTTGACGCAAAAAACTTAAGCACAAATCCAGAAAGTCCATCTGTACCGTGAGAACAATTTGGCGTTGTTGTTGTTAAATCTCTTAAGAGAGAGCTTTCGGTGATTAATACAAAATAATACAAAATACAATTTTCCCTATTTAAGGGATTAGGGTAGTTAGAATTTGACCAAGCTGTCGAACTATAAGTAGTTTGGAAAAACTCAACAAATAAATCAGTAATTTCAGAATCCGTCGATGCCACCATTAAGTTTAGACGTACCGATGAAGGCAATGCCGATGACTTCCGTTTGGCATTAACAAAGTTGTAAAACTGTTTCGGATCGTTTGAAAATTCAAATTTACATCGTTTTAGGTACATAAAAAAGCAATAAATATTGAGAACATTAAAATCTGCTCAAGCCACCACATATTTCGAAAAATCTGCTGGTCTATCCGATTTTTTAAACTTTTTATAAGTGTTAGATTTAAGGTTTTTAAGTCTTCGAAGCGCATTGGTAAGCCAAGGAGGCCTGTTTAGGTTTGAAAGAAACCTATCGCATTCATTAAAAAACGTATTTAAGACTATATAGAATAGTTCAGTGGCACTTTCAATGCCTGTACAATTGTACAAGTCTGTCCAATTATAATGAGAAATCATATCGTTAAGTTTATTATAGTCACATTTACAAAAAAAATTTTAGTTGGAGAAACTAAAGGAGAGAGAGTATCAGAGCAGGGGAGGCAAATTGCCAGTTCCATAGTTGGATGATATCGGTCTTCAGGTACAACAAGAGCGTCAATTCACATACTTTGATTTCAGACGGGTCTGAAACAAACACAAGATCTAATTGTTTACTTAAGGAATTTTTTATAAACCTTACTTGCTGTAACGATAATTCTAAAAGGCTATCCACAAAATCAGGGGCGGATAGAGGGAATAGCGACAAATGAGTCAGTAGGAGGAGACCAAGAGATTAAAGTCACCTAAAACAATCTAAAGGTCTCTGTTAGATAGAGGGGATAAAACAGATTTTATTGCAGACAGATGGTGCTCATAAATTACTAGGTCAGAGCCAGGTAGAATATAAGAAAATGTAACAAAAACAGATAAAGATTGCAAAGAAACTTTCACACTTAAAAATTCAATTTCATTCGGGATATGAATGAGAATTCTTTCCGATGTTAGGCTAGAGGTAACGGCAATCAGCACACCGCTCCCCTACGTTAGTGGCGATCGGTCCTATAAGTATTAAAGTTATTAGACAGAACTTCAGAGTCGGATATCTCTGTTTCAGCCAAGTTTCCGTAAAAGCTAAAATATCTTCAGTAAATGCAGAGAAGTGAGCATAAAGCTTGGGTAGCTTGATATTTGGTCCCCTAACATTTTGATACGCCAAAATTAAACTTTTTAGTTTTTTGGCACAGTGGAGGGCCTGTTATTTGTTCTCGGTTTATTTGGAACAAATTCTTTAATTACTAAATCATCATTAAAGCAAAAGCTTTCAGAAAGAAAATCATTAAAAACATCAGGTTTTGTGCCAATAAGATATTGCAAAGTGTTTTACGTAGTTCGAAAAGGCAAATCAACAACTATTCAGAATTGACCAAGTGATTTCACTTGCATGTGACACGCCGTACAACAAATGATTATACGGAACAAGTGAAATCCCAAGTGACTTCGAAAAGTTGTCGTTTGAATTATAGAAAATTGAATTTGAATTGAAAATAGCGGACATCCAATTAAATTGTCTATATGAAGTGCCACTTGTTTAGCGTTATTCACAAGGTGATTCACAAAAGAAACTTTATTTTCGGAACTGAAGGGTATTTTTACAACGAATGGAAAGCAAAGCACCACAAAACAACCTAAAATCGTGGTAAATGTTTTTTATAGCAAAACACGCCACTTAAAAATGAAATTACAAGGAATCCTTCTGCACGAAAATCTCAAAGAAGTCGCGGTCCATCGATGATATTTTTTCGCGACTTTTGGAGTACCGGCCCCTCTTCTAGACTATAACCTAAGGTCACACCGGCTTGAATACAAACAAAAAATTATTAACAAAAAATAAATTGGACTTCTAAAAAAAGACACCCATTACCAATCCAGTAATAGGTGCTGTTGTTACAGCATTAGTTATTACGGAGAAAGACAATAAGAAGAGACCTAGATCATGTTCGGTTCATTCATATTTGGTCCAACGTCTTAAGAAAAGACGCCGCACCGCACCGCCCCAGTTGCAAATTAATTTTCTTCCGGAAATTTTACTTAAGTTGATTATTTCTTACCACTGCAAGGGTATACAAACATCGGCTTGCCGAAGGTAACTTTCTTTCTTGTTTTAACATATAACCTACTACGATTTGAAATTACATTTCTTAGTTAGTTCTTAATTTTTAATTCATTTTTTTCTAAATCGGACGACTATATCATATAGCTGTCAAAAGAACGATCGGAAAATTGGTGGAAAAATAGTAATAATTTTTGACATATTATCCCATTATATTGTGAATACCATATTTTATATTTTTTAAAAATTTCGAATTCAATTTAATAAAAATTGGTCTACTCTAACATATAGATGTCAAAAAAATGGTCGGAAAAAAAACAAAATAATTTTTTTTTAATATCACTGAGGTCAGCAACAATCCTCAAAAATTTCACATGGTGTTACTAAAGTAGTTTATTTTTTAGAACTGCAAGGGTATACAAACTTCGGCTTGCCCAAATTAACTTTCTTTCTTGTCTTATTATTTTTTTCTCTTATTTTTTTACAAGTTGATTTCTCTCCACTTAAAAATCGGGTAAAACAAGTTTTTTCCTTCTTAAAGTTCAATAATTATTAAAAAGTTCGTTCTTAAAGTTAGACATTTCATAAAAAACATTTGGCGTGATATATATCGCATCTGTTTACAATACTGGTTTTCGTTCGTGTTTTAATATTTCCACGATTCCACGATTAAAAACGTTTATTTTTGGATGTGTGATTGTGTCAATTAAATTTTGCAGATAAAATGTTAATAATCGTAAGCGATGTTTTTGCAGGGGTATATCTTGATCAATAAAATGAATTTATTCCGAACATTAATAAAATCATCATGATCCGGAGTTCCAGCTAACACTTTCCACACAGTATCTAACTCATATATTCCCCTTTTTGATCTAGTTGAAATTAATTGTGATAAAATCAATTCGATTTCTTCTAAGTATAGCTAACTTCCCATTGTGATCTTTTATTAGTATTCCTTTTTATTTTATCTGATTCCAAGTGAATTATTTCTTTATAAGAACTTAAGTTAGTTACGTGAAATAAATTTGCGTATACGTTATTGTCCTTGAATGAAAGATACTTGTGATACTTGTATAGTAAATTATTTCTGATTTTGTTAATTTTTTCAGTCTTTATTTATTCTTTTTCGCCACAGTATTTTTAGTTTGGTTTTGGTTTTTATTTTGTGCTTGATTCTCTTTCAGCTTTTCTTTTATTTATTTTTTTATTTTCACTTTATATTTTGTTTGTTTTTTATTTTGTGTTGATAATAAATTTTTCGGTACAGCTTTAATATATTTTTGGGTTTAAATGGATTATTACGTTAATTGATTTCCATTTAATTTTTGAACAACGATTACTGTAACAATGTTAGGTGACGTCGATTGGTGATGGATTTTTTAATTTTTCCACTAAAAATGTTGGGTTATTGGCCGCGCGAGAACTGTTTTTATTAAACATTTAATAATTGTTAGGAACTTTTTTATAACGCGGCCCCACGTTGGGTGCCAATAAATTTTCTTCCGTAATTTTTTAAGAAAAAAAATTGTATCTTCAAATATTTTATGATGTTAAACCTTTTTTGAAAATATTATTAACGCAAAACAATTCTTTAGTTTCACTATTACATTTTCTTTCTTGGCTCGGGTGAAAATAGTACTGCCCTCTCCCATATAAAATGAAATCCCAGGAACCTCGGCCATGAGCTTTTCTTTTTGAACTTTATAACTTCAACTTATGCTTAGATAAAAGCTTAAGATGATACTGTCGCATCTTATTGTGATATTCAATTATGCTGACCAATGCAATTTGGAGGACACTTGGAACGCAAAAGGTGCAATTGATTGGGCTTCGAACGGAAGCTGATGTTTACTGGGGAACCAAGATCGGATCTCAAACCCAAAGGCAAGCCCAGAGGCAAATGCAGAGATTGAAATTATTGTTTATAAAACCTAAAATTAGCCTGGTTCCACGGGTTAGATAACTTGCGCAGACCTTTATACCCTTGAAGAGGGTATAATGATTTCAGTCAGAAGTTTGCAACGCAGTAAACCCTATAAAGTCTATGTTCTTGATCAGCATAACTAGAAGAGTTGATCTAGCCATGTCCATCTGTCCGTCCGTCTGTTTCTACGCAAACTTATCTGTCAGTTTTAAAGCTATCGGGCTAAAACTTTCCCAAAAGTCGTTTTTTTTTTGCAGGTAGTAAATAAGTCGGAATTAACTGGATCGGAGAACTAAGTCTTATAGATCCCATAAGAATGAACAGAAAAACTTTTTTGTTAAATTATACCTTTGATGTTCCTAACATACTCGTATAACCTCTTGCGCTTGGAGATAACATTTTTTAATTGGTTTTGAATTTCGAATAAAATTTTATCAATATCGGACGACTATATCATATAGCTGTCTTAGACACATTCGGAAAATTGGTGGGAAAATAATATGAAAAAAATTATATCTTTGGTGTTTGTAATATATAACCTATTAAGTTTGGAAATAATATTTTTTAATAAGCTCTGAATACCACAAGGCACTCTAAAAACGTGGAAATTGCGTTTTATAGCAAAACACGCAACTTAAAATTAAAAAAGAACGTAAGTCACAAAAAATCGGGGTCCATCGAGGATATTTTTTCACGATGTTTACAGTACAAGCCCATCTTCTAGACTATAACCTAAGGTTACACTGGTTTGAATACAAAAGAAAAATTTTAAAATATAAACTTCTATTAAAAGCGCCTAGATCTTGTTGGGTTTATTCATATTTGGTCCAACGTCTTAAGAAAAAGATGAATTTGGTTTCTAAAATTAGATTATGGCTTAATAATTTCGAGATTGTTAAAATATTGCTGTGTAAGTCATAATTGCTTTTCGGTGACTTATTTCTTGACAGGAATTTTGGTATTTTTCCTTTTGAACGCAGGAAGACTGCTGACGATAAACTTAAGCCAAAATTTTGCCACATTAATTTTGTGACGTTATTTTTTTTTATGATGTTTTTGATTGAATGGAGATATTTAAGCAGCAAATCGATATTTCAAAGCGCCACCTACCCGCTGTTTCAATATATGGTAATCTGGACGGCAGACAGACACCCTGCTGTGTCCTCTAGCTCATAATTTACGACCGTTTTTTTTACTTACGCTTTTTATAATACTTACGAAATAACTTCCTTTAAGCCAAATAGTTTCTCTAATTGTATTTATAGAAAAACGACTTAGATCAATTCTTACTGGGTTGAGTTGCAAAAGTCCATTCATCACCGATTATTGACAATAATACAAAATTAGCTAAACTAAAAAATGAACTAAAAGAAATAGAGATAATCACTATGAATTAATCGTAGGTTTAATAATTTTAGTGGGTTTAGTTATTTATATGATAAGACGAATAAATGTATCAAGACGAACGAAAATATCAGTGCATGAGTTCAATTGCTATCAACCCTATTTTACGTTGAGTAACGCCAATGCAGCGTTCCAAAAATATTTCTAAGCACGCTTATCTGTTTATATTCTAATGCGCCCCTATTCCCGGACGCATAGGTCCATACTATTGTACTCTGCCGTAATATATATAAGTTATGTTTTACAAAATAAAAATTATTTTGAAATATCAACTCTGCAAATGGGTATTTCTTTCTCTTGGGGTTGAACATTTTTACAACTGGTTCAACAACTTCTAAGTTAGATAGAAATAAGTTGTTACAATATCCCCGAAGAACTTTGTATCATCCAATATCATTTTCATCTCTAAATTCAAAATCGCTAATAACGCAAGAAATTATAACTGATTTCTCTATTGAATTTAAAGAAGACGACACAATGAATTGGAAATTGACATCATTTAAAAATAAATCGTTCGATGCTATTATAGGGCAAAACATTCTTTAGCCATTAAATGCTGTTATTGATTTTTATCAAAATATAATTACAATTAATAATAACAAAATTCAATTTGATAATAGTTCACCATTCTCTGATGAGGTAAATCAAATTGAACCAATCAATATAGATGATAGAATACAGAAAATTCTTTCCAATGATTTAAATCAAGAGGAAAACAATGCTCTAACTCAAACTTTAAGTAGATTTAAAACAGTAATATTTCCCTTAGGTCAGTGTCTTAGCAATACAAACATTATCGAGCATCAGATAAAAACAATAGTGGATAAACCTGTAAATTTTAAGATTTATTGGTATCCTCAAAGACATGAGCAAGAAATATATAGACAAATTCAAGAAATGTTACAACAAGGAATAATACGTAAAAGCAATAATCCATATAATGCCCCTTTATGGCTTCTACCCAAAAAAACTGTTAACTGCAAATTTAAAGAAAACACAGTAGATGATAAGTTTCCTATCCCAAATATAGAAGGTATATTGGATAAGTTAGGAAGAGCGCAATATTTTTCTTCTGTAGAACTCTCGACAGGTTTTCACCAAATTCTTGTTAAGGAACAAGCTAGCAAAAAGACAGCGTTTTCTACCCATCGCGGGCATTATGAGTTTAATCGGATGCCATTCGGGACCAAAAACGTTCCTGCCAGGTTTCAACGTCTTATAAACAAAGTCTTAAAAGAAAAAGCAAATAGAATTTGTGTCGTCAATCTTGATGACGTTTTTATTTTTTCCACTAATGCTTTAGAACATATTGACCATATTCACACAATATTTAAAAAACTTTCTGAAGCAAATCTTAAGATCCACATCAACAAATGCAAATTCTTTTCAAAAGAAACACAGTTTTTAGGTCACCCTCTGAGGAATAAAGCCTAACCCAGAAAAAGTTAAAAGTATTATTTACATTAAAATTCGGAGAATGTTAATCAAATTAGAGTTTTTCTAGAAATCACTAAGTATTATAGAAAGTTTATAAAGGATTTCTGTTAAGTAGCTTACCCATTGATTAAATGCCTTAAAAAGGATGCTAAGATTGATGTTAACGAACCCAACATCATGATTGCATTTCAAAAAGAAATTTCAACTTACTACTGATGTTAGTAATATAGCATTAGGTGCTGTTTTCCAACAAGATAGTCATCCAATTTGCTATGCGACTAGGACATTAACTAGGACCATGAGAAAAACTATTCTTCTATACAAAATGCTGGGCTACAGCTTATTTCCGCCCATATCTCTATGGAGTCAAATTCGACATTTTGTCCTACCACACACCACTTAAGTGGCTGCTAATTAGATATAACGGAAAAGAACTTAATGAAATACTTTATAGATGGATTGTTAAGCTTAGCGAATTTAATATAAACGTATCATACATCAAAGGAAAGGATAACCAGGTAGCAGACTTTTTAAGTCGAATAAATAACGACTAAATTTCTGCACTAAATACAGCTGAATCTTGTAGCTCTTTAGAAAACAATGTTGATGATATAAGTACACTACATTAACAGGCTGAAGACTTTGTAGACACAACTATTTTAGGTAATATAGAAACAGTTTTTAATAGATTTAAAACACAAATCATGTTAACAGGTAACTACAAAATTCGAATATAAGAATAGAAATAAGAAAATTTATTTAATTTAAATGATCTCGAACATGGAATGGATGAAATTTTAAAGATATCTTAATATAAAAGGCAAAGTAGGAATATTCAGTGAATATAACGATCATCAATACAATAAATCTAAAAAACAAAATCATTTGTAAAATGCTTTCACGCAATATACATTCAAAACGAAGAAGATGTGTATAAAGAAATTAAACGATTCCATAATGATACTTGTCATTCGTGTATATATGAAAATTACCAAAGTTTAAAAAAGATTATTTACTTTTCAAACCATCAACATTACATTCACAAGTATATTAACAATTGTGACATTTGTAATCGGTGTAAATATGAAAGAAAACCAGTAAAAAAAATTTTGACTATACAGAAACACTAAACGATCTAAGAAAAATTGTTCAAATGTATATCTATAGAAATTCTAAATGTTATTTTCTAACTTTTATTGACCGATTTTCAAAATTCGCTTCTGCCTTTTTTCTTGAGGATCGCAATAAGCAAACTAGAATAGAAAAAATGCGCTCGTACAAGTCCCAAAGAGAAAACTTTGAAAAATTAATAACTGATAGCGAATTTAATAGTATAAATATAAAAGAATATTTAAGAAATGAGAATATAGAAGTTCATTTTGTAAAACCGAACAGTCACACTTGCAATGCAGATGTTGAATGATTTCATAACACTCTAACCGAAAAGATGAGAATGATATAACTTAAAAAAAATGATCAAAGATAAGTTAGTAAAGGTATGGAATTTTATAATAACAGCTATTACTCAGCAATACAAAATACGCTAATGCATATTGAATGTGGAAATTGTGACAAAAAAATTATACACAATAACATTCTAAAATATAAGGAAAATAACTTTACATCTTTAAAAAAAAAGAGAAAATTTAAAAGAAACTAGAAATGAAGGTTATACAAAAAAGAGAGATAGATGTACTCTAAGACATAATAATGAACCGAAATATAGAAAATTGAATTTAAATAATGTACATAGCTCTTACATAAAAAGAAAGAAAAAATATTTGACTCCAAATGTAACATAATTTATTATAATTGAATACCTAACACTTATATGTATACAAACGAATTGTAAAACTCAGGAGAGTCTTAATTTAAGCGATGGGGAAATTATGTAGTCGAAGCTCTACCTCTCTCTCTTCGCCTACATTCAACTGTGAGAACCTATAATCTCGATCTAGACTTAAAAGCCCTAAAACTCTCTTGATTATAAAAAAATAAGTGAGATCTAAGTTAGACGTGGAACAAGCAACTACATAAAGTTAAATAAACAATTTTATTCCAACTAAAAAACTAAAAACGTTATTTATATCTAATTAAATGTTAACAGAGTTATGTTAACCAAACTCGCGTGGCACTTCATATAGACAGTTGTGTATATTTACCTTTTAGATATGTGGAATAATATTTTGCCAGAATTTTGTGGTTATATTGTCAAACCTTTGAAACATCTTAAAAATAAGAAAAATGAATAAAATGCACCGCAAGTCAAAAAATGATTAAAAATAGCACTATCGAGGTCTTTGAGAATCGCGGTCCATCGAGGATATTTAAATAGCGGTTGTGGAAACTTGCCTCCTATAAAAACAATTACAGATTTTAATCAATTTTTTTCAAATGCGTATTACTCTTCAGTTTTGACTTGTCAGACGGCAAAAAGCATTTTTTTTTTTGCCTAAAACGTTGTGCCGCTGTCGACGTTAGCAGATAAGCCAGCTCAGCGAAGAAAAGTGCAAAAAAAGCGGTGGTGCAACAAAAAAAGGAAGATCTGCAGAGATTTTCCTCTCTGTCTGTGTCTTATAATATGCCTACCCTCGGCGCTCGGCTTTGGTCGGTTCTTTTTTTAGCGGCTCACCGTTATGTTCAGCAAAAAACAAAAGAAGAACAAGACCTGGTGCATTCTGTTTGTGTTACGAAAAGATGAGCAGCAGGCTTTTTATATTGTGCGATGTAATACATATTTGATTTATTCATAAGTGATATTTTTTTTTATATATGCACGTTAATGCACTTCGAATAGTACAAACAAGTGGTCCAACGACACCAAGCACGTGCCTGTTACGCGCGGGGGCTTTTTATCAATTTGGGCAAAAAATGCGAGTTCGCGAGGAAGATACATATATAAAACAAATGAAGACGGGACACAAATGAAAATAAAAGACACAACTAAGAATTAAGCAAATGAGTTAAAATATTAGTTTTTAATACCGGGATAGATGTTGAAATGCAAATTAAATTATAAAGTTTATAATAGTTATTACATAGAGCGCGAAAGGGCTCGTGCAGACAAAAATTTTTGGTACATCGTGGCAAATTTGGAGGATAATTATTTCGTGTTACTCTAACAGGAACATTTAATGTTAGGCGGTATAAAATATCTGCAGAATCAATGTCACTTCTTATAAGATTTTGTATAAAAATAGTACCAAGCATTGTTCTACGATTTACAAGTGCAGATAAATTAAGCAATTGTAATCTACTCTGGTAGGAAGGTAGCCTTACGTTTTGATCCCAGTTCAAACTACGCAGGGCAAATAGGAGAAATTTTTTTTTGTACCGATTCAATCGGTCGAAGTGCACTTGATATTGTAGACTCCAAGCAGACGAACAATATTCCAAAATAGGACGGACAAGGGAGGTCGTATAAGGGTCATCAAATTCTTTTGGCCAACGCTTTTTAAACCCAAGAACTCTCATTGCTTTGTTAACAGTGGACATAATGTGGCAGTTAAATTTAAGTTTGGGGTCCAGAAGTACACCTAAATCGTTAACTAAATATATACGGTCAAGTGGCGTATTTTTAAGAAAGTATCTGAAAAACCTAGGAGTACCCCTATAAAAAGTCACAACGCTGCATTTAAGGCAGTTCAAATTTAAAAGGTTGTACTCACCATAAAAGAAGTGAGTGGTTTAAGGAGTCAAAGGCCTTACTAAAATCTGTATATACAGTGCATGCATTTTTTCTTAAACCCATTTATTACAATAGTTGACAATTCAAGTAGGTTGGTGGTGGTCGATCTCTTAACAAAACCATGCTGATACGCTGATATAAGCGAGGAACATAAATGTTGCAAATGAGAAGTGATAATACGTTCAAATACTTTAGGAATTGCCGACAATTTAGAAATACCTCGATAAATCGATAATCGAAAATATGTTGCCCGCGAAATTTGAAAAGTCACCTTACCTTTTGAACGCACCTCGTATTAGTACACTACATTAACAGGCTGAAGACTTTGTGGACACAACTATTTTAGGTAATACAGAAACAGATTTTAATAGATTTAAAACACAAATCATGGTAACAAGTAACTACGGCATTCGAATATAAGAATAGAAATAAGGAAATTTATTTAATTTAAATGATCTCGAAAATTGAATGGATGAAATTTTAATGATATCTTTTTATAAAAGGCAAGGTAGGAATATTCAGTGAATATAACGATCTTCAATAAAATAAATCTCAAAACAAAATCTTAAAAATTTTCGAAGGCTTATAGTTATTTGTAAAATGCTTTCACGCAATATACATTCAAAACGAAGAAGATGTGTATAAAGAAATTAAACGATTCCATAATGATTCTGGTCTTTCTGGTATATATGAAAATTACCAAAGTTTAAAAAAGATTATTTACTTTTCAAACCATCAACATTACATTCACAAGTATATTAAGAATTGTGACATGGTGTAAATATGAAAGAAAACAAGTAAAAGAAAAATTTAACTATACAGAAACACTAAACGATATAAGAAAAATTGTTCAAATGTATATCTATAGAAATACTAAATGTTATTTTCTAACTTTTATTGACCGATTTTCAAAATTTGCTTCTGTCTTTTTTCTTGAGGATCGCAATAATCAAACTATAATCAAAAAAATGCGCTTGTACAAGTCCCAAAGGGAAAACTTTGAAAAATTAATAACTGATAACGAATTTAACAGTATAAATATAAAAGAATATTTAAGAAATGAGAATATAGAAGTTCATTTTGTGAAACCGAACAGTCACACTGGCAATGCAGATGTTGAATGATTTCATAGCACTCTAACCGAAAAGATGAGAATTAAATAACTTGAAAAAAATGATCAAAGATAAGTTAGTAAAGGTATGGATACAATACAAAATACGCTAATACATATTGAATATGGAAATTGTGACAAAAGAATTATACACAATAACATTCTAAAATATAAGGAAAATTACTTTACATCTTTAAAAAAAAGAGAAAATTTTAAAGAAACTAGAAATGAAGGTTATACAAAAAAGAGAGATAGATGAACTCCAAGACATAATAATGAACCGAAATATAGAAAATTGAATTTAAATAATGTACATATCTCCAACATAAAAAGAAAGAAGAAATATCTGACTCCAAATGTAACATAATTTACTATTGAATTGAATTCCTAACACTTATATGTATACAAACGAGTTGTAAAACTCAGGAGAGTCTTAATTTAAGCGATGGGGAAATTATGTAGTCGAAGCTCTCCCTCTCTCTCTTCGCCTACATTCAACTGTGAGAACTTATAATCTCGATCTAGACTTAAAAGCCCAAGAACTCTCTTGATTAAAATAAAAGCTAAAGGAAGTGAGATCTAAGTTAGACGTGGGACAAGCAACTACATAAAGTTAAATAAACAATTTTATTCCAACTAAAAAACTAAAAACGTTATTTATATCTAATTAAATGTTAACAGAGTTATGTTAACCAAACTCGCGTGGCACTTCATATAGACAGTTGTGTATATTTACCTTTTAGATATGTGGAATAATATATTGCCAGAATTTTGTGGTTATATTGTCAAACCTTTGAAACATCTTAAAAATAAAATAAATGAATGAAATGCTCCGCAAGTCAAAAAATGATTAAAAATAGCACTATCGAGGTCTTTGAGAATCGCGGTCCATCGAGGATATTTAAATAGCGGTGGTGGAAACTTGCCTCCTATAAGAACAATTACAGATTTTAATCCATTTTTATTAAAATTCGTATAACTCTTCAGTTTTGACTTGTCAGACGGCAAAAAGCATTTTTTTTTTTGCCTAAAACGTTGTGCCGCTGTCGACGTTAGCAGATAAGCCAGCTCAGCGAAGAAAAGTGCAAAAAAAGCGGTGGTGCAACAAAAAAGTTCGCGAGGAAGATACATATATAAAACAAATGAAGACGGGACACAACTGAAAATAAAAGGCACAACTAAGAATTAAGAAAATGAGTTAAAATATTAGTTTTTAATACCGGGATAGATGTTGAAATGCAAATTAAATTATAAAGTTTATAATAGTTATTACATAGAGCGCGAAAGGGCTCGTGCAGACAAAAATTTTTGGTACATCGTGGCAAATTTGGAGGATAATTATTTCGTGTTACTCTAACAGGAACATTTAATGTTAGGCGGTATAAAATATCTGCAGAATCAATGTCACTTCTTATAAGATTTTGTATAAAAATAGTACCAAGCATTGTTCTACGATTTACAAGTGCAGATAAATTAAGCAATTGTAATCTACTCTGGTAGGAAGGTAGCCTTACGTTTTGATCCCAGTTCAAACTACGCAGGGCAAATAGGAGAAATTTTTTTTTGTACCGATTCAATCGGTCGAAGTGCACTTGATATTGTAGACTCCAAGCAGACGAACAATATTCCAAAAAAGGACGGACAAGGGAGGTCGTATAAGGGTCATCAAGTTCTTTTGGCCAACGCTTTTTAAACCCAAGAACTCTCATGGCTTTGTTAACAGTGGACATAATGTGGCAGTTAAATTTAAGTTTGGGGTCCAGAAGTACACCTAAATCGTTAACTAAATATATACGGTCAAGTGGCGTATTTTTAAGAAAGTATCTGAAAAACCTAGGAGTACCCCTATAAAAAGTCACAACGCTGCATTTAAGGCAGTTCAAATTTAAAAGGTTGTACTCACCAAATGACTGCCCTGAGGCACTCCAGATGGCACGTAGATCAATTTTGAAACAGCATTTTTGAATACAACCCTCTGAGTCCTACCATTCCAGTAACATGAAATCCAAAAAAATATATTTTTAGAAAACCCAAGCTGATCTAATTTAAATAAAAGAAGTGAGTGGTTTAAGGAGTCAAAGGCCTTACAAAAATCTGTATATACAATGTCAGTCTGCATTTTTTCTTAAACCCATTTATTACAATAGTTGACAATTCAAGTAGGTTGGTGGTGGTCGATCTCTTAACAAAACCATGCTGATACGCTGATATAAGCGAGGAACATAAATGTTGCAAATGAGAAGTGATAATACGTTCAAATACTTTAGGAATTGCCGACAATTTAGAAATACCTCGATAAATCGATAATCGAAAATATGTTGCCCGCGAAATTTGAAAAGTCACCTTACCTTTTGAACACACCTCGTATTAATTCACAAGTCACTAGAGGTGCAATTAAATTTATTTTAAAGAATAATTGAATTTTGTGATCGTAGCAATAAGATGAGTAATATAGGATATTGATAATGATCTGTTATGATAAGTCTTGTACTATGCAGAGCAACACGAGGACGTGTTGCGAAGAGAGAGAGGGAGAGCTTCGACTACATAATTTCCCCATCGCTTAAATTAAGACTCTCCTGAGTTTTACAATTCGTTTGTATACATATAAGTGTTAGGAATTCAATTCAATAGTAAATTATGTTACATTTGGAGTCAGATATTTCTTCTTTCTTTTTATGTTGGAGCTATGTACATTATTTAAATTCAATTTTCTATATTTCGGTTCATTATTATGTCTTAGAGTACATCTCTCTCTCTTTTTTGTATAACCTTCATTTCTAGTTTCTTTAAAATTTTCTCTTTTTTTTAAAGATGTAAAGTAATGTTCCTTATATTTTAGAATATTATTGTGTATAATTTTTTTGTCACAATTTCCATATTCAATATGCATTAGCGTATTTTGTATTGCTGAGTAATAGCTGTTATTATAATATTCCATACCTTTACTAACTTATCTTTGATCATTGTTTTCAAGTTATATAATTCTCATCTTTTCGGTTAGAGTGTAATGAAATCATTCAACATCTGCATTGCCAGTGTGACTGTTCGGTTTCACAAAATGAACTTCTATATTCTCATTTCTTAAATATTCTTTTATATTTATACTATTAAATCATTTTAGCAGGCTTTTCACACACAAATCAGAGTACTACGCTCTCTTCTGCAAAAAATCTCTCTGCACCCCTCTTGGGTCACAGATCTCTTGTTTACACGCAATACTTTTTGCCGTCATCAAGCTCTCCCGCTAATTCTAATGTCTCTCGATCTTTAGGCACAATACGCACACTATCGTGTGGATATTTGTACACTCATTTAGTTGTTAATGATTTTAACAGGTATCGGTCACCATCTAGCAATTGTAAAATAAATCATACTGAGCATTCTTACTTATTCCTTTCTTAGCTTCCTTCTAGCGTTATTCAGATCTACTCGCTCTTCCTCATTTACAGTTAGCATTCCCAGGAGAATCGCTTCTTTGCCAATCATCAACTCTAATGGACTATGGTTAGTTACACGGTTCATGGTACAGTTTATTGCCAATTGTACTTCGCCCAATGCCTCTTGCCATGTTCGTTCACTCGTCTCTACAGCCGTTAGCATGCTCTTTAGCACACTTATGACACGCTCCACCTGGCCATTTGCTCTACTGGCACCAGTTGCTACTACATGGAGGTCAATTTTGTTATTGGAACAGAATTTTCGAAACTCGCTTCTTGTAAAGCATCTGCCTTGGTCCGCTATTATTCTGTTAGGAACACCAAATACTGATATCGCAGACTTTACTGACTGTATGCAGTTCACCGTGCCCAAGTTCCAGGTGTGGTACAGGTAAATAAACTTGGTGAAGGAATCAATTTGAACGATCACATATTCCTTCTCGTCCTTTTTTCCGCTTAATTTCCCACTAATATCTATGTGTACCGTATGCCACGGTATCTCTACCTTGGGAATGGGATGTAACCCCGATTGTATTTTACCTGACACTGATTTTGACAATTTACATGTCACACAATTTTCTATAAATCTTCGCAAGTATTTTGACATTCCATCGAACCAGTATTGTTCGTAAATAAAGACTGGCAAGCATCGTGTCTTACCATTTCTTTGAATTTTACGATGCAGCAAACTATTCCTGATTTCATAAGAGCTTGCTATTTCTTTCTGCATTTCATCACTATTTAAATCGGCCATGATTTGCGATATGACTTGATCACGCTTCTGTTCGGATATAAGCCAGTTGTGGGTTATAGTTGCCAAGTCAACTCGTGCCTCTACTACCTTACTCAAACTTTCCTGCTCTATTATAGTGACGGGATTCCTAGACAAGCAGTCAACGTGAGCCATTTGGCTCCTCTTCTTGTATTCCACCTGGAATTCGTATGCCTGTAGAAATAACCACCAACGATGAACCCGCAGTGTCAATGCCGCTTTCTTTTGACTTGCTCTAACAGAATTACAATCCGTATATACTGTAAACTTTCTGCCTCTTAAATAGTATCGGAAATTTCTGATCGCGTTGTACACCGCCAATATCTCGAGTTCATACGAGTGGTATTTTGATTCAGGTATTGTGGTGCATTTACTGTAGTACTCAATTACACGGCGCTGACCATCTACCATGTGTAATAGCATAGCGCCATACCCATTTGCGCTAGCATCCGTATGCAGCTCTATTGGTAAGTTGGGATCGAATATGGTCAACACGGGGTCACTAGCTAGCAGCTTTATAATCTTTTTACAAATTTCCTCATGCTTTTCTTTCCAGTCAAATTCGTTCGTCTTTGATGTTAGCAAATATAGAGGCTTCATTACTTCTGAGAAATGTGGTACAAATTTCCTAAAGTAAGATTTAGAGGTTTAGCCTATGAACTGTCTAGTTTGTGTGACTGATTCTGGTTCGGGCATTTGGGTTAATGCTTGTATTTTTCGGGGATTGGGTTTTAGCTCACCATCTCTTATAAGAAAACCTAAGTACTCTATCTCTGTTTGCAGAAATTTGCACTTTTTAATGTTAAAGGAAAAGCCTGACTTTGATAATACGCTTAGTACTGTTTCCAATCTGTCAAATGCTTCCTCTTTAGTACTAGAAACAATTAATACGTCATCAATGTAGACTACTGCGTATTTATTAACCAAGTCCCCTAAAACTCGAACTATGGCACGTTGAAAGACAGAAGAAGCGTTTTTGAGGCCGAAGGGCATGGCTAAAAATTCATATTGACCGTCTGGAGTCACGAATGCAGTTCGCTCGACTGAATCGGGGTGAATTGGCACCTGATAGAAGCCGCTGGCCATGTCTAGACTAGAAAAATATTTACCGCCTCGCAGGCGATCTATTTGGTCTGATATTAATGGCAAGGGGTATCTATCTGACACAGTATTTGCGTTGAGTTCTCGATAATCTATGCATAGTCTATCACTGCCGTCCTTCTTTTTTACTAGTAACATTGGACTAGAGAAAGGGGAGCTACTTGGTCGAATTACGTTGGATTCTAGCATTTGCTGAATCTTCTCTCTCACTATTTCTTTCTCACCCTCGCTAAGACGATATGGTCGTCTCTTTACCGTTTTGTTGACGTCTACTAAACGTATTTCTAAGGAACCTGTAGTTACTCGTCTGTTTGGAATGCCATCAATAAGAAATTTGGAATATTTAGCCAATATGTCGTTTAATATTAACTCATCACTATTACTTAACTCCACATAAACATTACTTTTATGATCTATCGCATTTACATTTTTATCATTGTTTACAGATAATACGGTTTGAGTTCTGTAGATATCGAATCTATCTCTTTCTAAAGTTACTCCAAAACCAAGCTCAAAAATGTCTTGTCCAATTATCATATCATATTTAAGGCACTTATTATCTACTACGTGAAATAACAATTCAAAATTAAATTCAGAGACTTGTATGGTGGACAGAATTTGCATATTGCTCTTGACAACATTGTCGCCTATTCCTTTCAAAACAACCATGTTATGGATTCTCTTACCAGCCAGCTTCGCGCCGACTGTTTCTTTTACCAAAGAGCATTCTGATCCCGAATCAAAGAAAAATGGAAACTTCTCACCAAATTGAATTGCTGTCCCGTTAGGCTGATGTACTGCGCACATGTCTACTCTTCTTTCGGTGCTGCTTCGGCTCGCTGTTGCTGTTCCCCTCGTACACACTGATGTGATATGTCCAACGCCGCCACACTTGAAACAAATTACTGTTGATCTCTCTCTCATCGTTGTTCTGTTGTTGCTATGTCCTGGTCTAGTCTCGTTTCGCTCGTCTGTTCTCCTCTTGCGACATTCCATTGCCTTATGTCCAAGTTTCCCGCAATTATGGCATCTAATCGGCGTCTGCATTTTAATCCTCTTCTTTTCGGGTCCCTCTGATTCAGAAAATTCTATATTTCTGCTGAACGTGTGCGCCTTGAGTTGTTGTTGCAGTTCAGCACGCGTTTTTATGTTTGTGGTGATGTAATAATGATGTAATTAGTCGACTGGAATACACCGAGAGGCATTCATTTGGATTGGGACGACCCTTGAGCATGTTAAGCAATACTGCTGCCGGCGTCTCGTTGCCTTCGTAGTGTTCCATGAACAATTCTCGGAATTGCGACCAGCTCATTCCAGGAAAACAATTTTGCGACAGCCATTGCGATGCACTACCGAGCAGCGATTTGCTTAGCGTCATCACCAAGGATGCACCTTCTTGTGGATGTTCACTTAGAATCATATCCGCCGTTTTGCACCATGCTGCCGCGTCGGCCTCTGCAGCTTCGGGGTTGAATGTCGGTAACATCGCGGATGCGTCGCGGGTGCCAGCTATTTTCCGAGTTATCTTGTAGGGGCGGTGATCCTACTTTTGATGTCGGAAAATGGCCATCGTTTCCCTCTGTCATCTCGTCTTTCACAACGCGGCGAGGCGCAATGATCTTTTGTACGTCCGTTCACTTCCGAGGCCTATTCTTGATTGCCTTCCCTCTCCTCTTCCTCCTTCTATCATTGCGCCACGCTCAGCAGGGCTTTACTCTCTTTCCCCACCGCGCTCTCATTCACAAGGCTAGTCTCTCTTCATTTGTAATGCTTATTTATTTCCTCTTAGACTACACTCTTAACCCACAATTAACCAGCAAATATGGTACTTGAAATTAGATCTAACTTATCTCCGACATATATATATATGGAGGTTGATGCACTTCGAACAGCACAAACAAGTGGCCCGACGACAACAAGCATGTGCTTGTTACGCTCGAGGGCCTTTTATCAAAATAGTACCAAGCATTGTTCTACGATTTACAAGTGCAGATAAATTAAGCAATTGTAATCTACTCTGGTAGGAAGGTAGCCTTACGTTTTGATCCCAGTTCAAACTACGCAGGGCAAATAGGAGAAATTTTTTTTTGTACCGATTCAATCGGTCGAAGTGCACTTGATATTGTAGACTCCAAGCAGACGAACAATATTCCAAAATAGGACGGACAAGGGAGGTCGTATAAGGGTCATCAAGTTCTTTTGGCCAACGCTTTTTAAACCCAAGAACTCTCATGGCTTTGTTAACAGTGGACATAATGTGGCAGTTAAATTTAAGTTTGGGGTCCAGAAGTACACCTAAATCGTTAACTAAATATATACGGTCAAGTGGCGTATTTTTAAGAAAGTATCTGAAAAACCTAGGAGTACCCCTATAAAAAGTCACAACGCTGCATTTAAGGCAGTTCAAATTTAAAAGGTTGTACTCACCAAATGACTGCCCTGAGGCACTCCAGATGGCACGTAGATCAATTTTGAAACAGCATTTTTGAATACAACCCTCTGAGTCCTAGCAGCTTTATAATCTTTTTACAAATTTCCTCATGCTTTTCTTTCCAGTCAAATTCGTTCGTCTTTGATGTTAGCAAATATAGAGGCTTCATTACTTCTGAGAAATGTGGTACAAATTTCCTAAAGTAAGATTTAGAGGTTTAGCCTATGAACTGTCTAGTTTGTGTGACTGATTCTGGTTCGGGCATTTGGGTTAATGCTTGTATTTTTCGGGGATTGGGTTTTAGCTCACCATCTCTTATAAGAAAACCTAAGTACTCTATCTCTGTTTGCAGAAATTTGCACTTTTTAATGTTAAAGGAAAAGCCTGACTTTGATAATACGCTTAGTACTGTTTCCAATCTGTCAAATGCTTCCTCTTTAGTACTAGAAACAATTAATACGTCATCAATGTAGACTACTGCGTATTTATTAACCAAGTCCCCTAAAACTCGAACTATGGCACGTTGAAAGACAGAAGAAGCGTTTTTGAGGCCGAAGGGCATGGCTAAAAATTCATATTGACCGTCTGGAGTCACGAATGCAGTTCGCTCGACTGAATCGGGGTGAATTGGCACCTGATAGAAGCCGCTGGCCATGTCTAGACTAGAAAAATATTTACCGCCTCGCAGGCGATCTATTTGGTCTGATATTAATGGCAAGGGGTATCTATCTGACACAGTATTTACGTTGAGTTCTCGATAATCTATGCATAGTCTATCACTGCCGTCCTTCTTTTTTACTAGTAACATTGGACTAGAGAAAGGGGAGCTACTTGGTCGAATTACGTTGGATTCTAGCATTTGCTGAATCTTCTCTCTCACTATTTCTTTCTCACCCTCGCTAAGACGATATGGTCGTCTCTGTACCGTTTTGTTGACGTCTACTAAACGTATTTCTAAGGAACCTGTAGTTACTCGTCTGTTTGGAATGCCATCAATAAGAAATTTGGAATATTTAGCCAATATGTCGTTTAATATTAACTCATCACTATTACTTAACTCCACATAAACATTACTTTTATGGTCTATCGCATTTACATTTTTATCATTGTTTACAGATAATACGGTTTGAGTTCTGTAGATATCGAATCTATCTCTTTCTAAAGTTACTCCAAAACCAAGCTCAAAAATGTCTTGTCCAATTATCATATCATATTTAAGGCACTTATTATCTACTACGTGAAATAACAATTCAAAATTAAATTCAGAGACTTGTATGGTGGACAGAATTTGCATATTGCTCTTGACAACATTGTCGCCTATTCCTTTCAAAACAACCATGTTATGGATTCTTTTACCAGCCAGCTTCGCGCCGACTGTTTCTTTTACCAAAGAGCATTCTGATCCCGAATCAAAGAAAAATGGAAACTTCTCACCAAATTGAATTGCTGTCCCGTTAGGCTGATGTACTGCGCACATGTCTACTCTTCTTTCGGTGCTGCTTCGGCTCGCTGTTGCTGTTCCCCTCGTACACACTGATGTGATATGTCCAACGCCGCCACACTTGAAACAAATTACTGTTGATCTCTCTCTCATCGTTGTTCTGTTGTTGCTATGTCCTGGTCTAGTCTCGTTTCGCTCGTCTGTTCTCCTCTTGCGACATTCCATTGCCTTATGTCCAAGTTTCCCGCAATTATGGCATCTAATCGGCGTCTGCATTTTAATCCTCTTCTTTTCGGGTCCCTCTGATTCAGAAAATTCTATATTTCTGCTGAACGTGTGCGCCTTGAGTTGTTGTTGCAGTTCAGCACGCGTTTTTATGTTTGTGGTGATGTAATAATGATGTAATTAGTCGACTGGAATACACCGAGAGGCATTCATTTGGATTGGGACGACCCTTGAGCATGTTAAGCAATACTGCTGCCGGCGTCTCGTTGCCTTCGTAGTGTTCCATGAACAATTCTCGGAATTGCGACCAGCTCATTCCAGGAAAACAATTTTGCGACAGCCATTGCGATGCACTACCGAGCAGCGATTTGCTTAGCGTCATCACCAAGGATGCACCTTCTTGTGGATGTTCACTTAGAATCATATCCGCCGTTTTGCACCATGCTGCCGCGTCGGCCTCTGCAGCTTCGGGGTTGAATGTCGGTAACATCGCGGATGCGTCGCGGGTGCCAGCTATTTTCCGAGTTATCTTGTAGGGGCGGTGATCCTACTTTTGATGTCGGAAAATGGCCATCGTTTCCCTCTGTCATCTCGTCTTTCACAACGCGGCGAGGCGCAATGATCTTTTGTACGTCCGTTCACTTCCGAGGCCTATTCTTGATTGCCTTCCCTCTCCTCTTCCTCCTTCTATCATTGCGCCACGCTCAGCAGGGCTTTACTCTCTTTCCCCACCGCGCTCTCATTCACAAGGCTAGTCTCTCTTC
This sequence comes from Drosophila biarmipes, assembly GCF_025231255.1. NCBI lineage: Eukaryota > Metazoa > Arthropoda > Insecta > Diptera > Drosophilidae > Drosophila > Drosophila biarmipes. Next base: position 1,515,132 of record NW_026114528.1, on the reverse strand, counting down.
ATTTGTAATGCTTATTTATTTCCTCTTAGACTACACTCTTAACCCACAATTAACCAGCAAATATGGTACTTGAAATTAGATCTAACTTATCTCCGACATATATATATATGGAGGTTGATGCACTTCGAACAGCACAAACAAGTGGCCCGACGACAACAAGCATGTGCTTGTTACGCTCGAGGGCCTTTTATCAAAATAGTACCAAGCATTGTTCTACGATTTACAAGTGCAGATAAATTAAGCAATTGTAATCTACTCTGGTAGGAAGGTAGCCTTACGTTTTGATCCCAGTTCAAACTACGCAGGGCAAATAGGAGAAATTTTTTTTTGTACCGATTCAATCGGTCGAAGTGCACTTGATATTGTAGACTCCAAGCAGACGAACAATATTCCAAAATAGGACGGACAAGGGAGGTCGTATAAGGGTCATCAAGTTCTTTTGGCCAACGCTTTTTAAACCCAAGAACTCTCATGGCTTTGTTAACAGTGGACATAATGTGGCAGTTAAATTTAAGTTTGGGGTCCAGAAGTACACCTAAATCGTTAACTAAATATATACGGTCAAGTGGCGTATTTTTAAGAAAGTATCTGAAAAACCTAGGAGTACCCCTATAAAAAGTCACAACGCTGCATTTAAGGCAGTTCAAATTTAAAAGGTTGTACTCACCAAATGACTGCCCTGAGGCACTCCAGATGGCACGTAGATCAATTTTGAAACAGCATTTTTGAATACAACCCTCTGAGTCCTAGCAGCTTTATAATCTTTTTACAAATTTCCTCATGCTTTTCTTTCCAGTCAAATTCGTTCGTCTTTGATGTTAGCAAATATAGAGGCTTCATTACTTCTGAGAAATGTGGTACAAATTTCCTAAAGTAAGATTTAGAGGTTTAGCCTATGAACTGTCTAGTTTGTGTGACTGATTCTGGTTCGGGCATTTGGGTTAATGCTTGTATTTTTCGGGGATTGGGTTTTAGCTCACCATCTCTTATAAGAAAACCTAAGTACTCTATCTCTGTTTGCAGAAATTTGCACTTTTTAATGTTAAAGGAAAAGCCTGACTTTGATAATACGCTTAGTACTGTTTCCAATCTGTCAAATGCTTCCTCTTTAGTACTAGAAACAATTAATACGTCATCAATGTAGACTACTGCGTATTTATTAACCAAGTCCCCTAAAACTCGAACTATGGCACGTTGAAAGACAGAAGAAGCGTTTTTGAGGCCGAAGGGCATGGCTAAAAATTCATATTGACCGTCTGGAGTCACGAATGCAGTTCGCTCGACTGAATCGGGGTGAATTGGCACCTGATAGAAGCCGCTGGCCATGTCTAGACTAGAAAAATATTTACCGCCTCGCAGGCGATCTATTTGGTCTGATATTAATGGCAAGGGGTATCTATCTGACACAGTATTTACGTTGAGTTCTCGATAATCTATGCATAGTCTATCACTGCCGTCCTTCTTTTTTACTAGTAACATTGGACTAGAGAAAGGGGAGCTACTTGGTCGAATTACGTTGGATTCTAGCATTTGCTGAATCTTCTCTCTCACTATTTCTTTCTCACCCTCGCTAAGACGATATGGTCGTCTCTGTACCGTTTTGTTGACGTCTACTAAACGTATTTCTAAGGAACCTGTAGTTACTCGTCTGTTTGGAATGCCATCAATAAGAAATTTGGAATATTTAGCCAATATGTCGTTTAATATTAACTCATCACTATTACTTAACTCCACATAAACATTACTTTTATGGTCTATCGCATTTACATTTTTATCATTGTTTACAGATAATACGGTTTGAGTTCTGTAGATATCGAATCTATCTCTTTCTAAAGTTACTCCAAAACCAAGCTCAAAAATGTCTTGTCCAATTATCATATCATATTTAAGGCACTTATTATCTACTACGTGAAATAACAATTCAAAATTAAATTCAGAGACTTGTATGGTGGACAGAATTTGCATATTGCTCTTGACAACATTGTCGCCTATTCCTTTCAAAACAACCATGTTATGGATTCTTTTACCAGCCAGCTTCGCGCCGACTGTTTCTTTTACCAAAGAGCATTCTGATCCCGAATCAAAGAAAAATGGAAACTTCTCACCAAATTGAATTGCTGTCCCGTTAGGCTGATGTACTGCGCACATGTCTACTCTTCTTTCGGTGCTGCTTCGGCTCGCTGTTGCTGTTCCCCTCGTACACACTGATGTGATATGTCCAACGCCGCCACACTTGAAACAAATTACTGTTGATCTCTCTCTCATCGTTGTTCTGTTGTTGCTATGTCCTGGTCTAGTCTCGTTTCGCTCGTCTGTTCTCCTCTTGCGACATTCCATTGCCTTATGTCCAAGTTTCCCGCAATTATGGCATCTAATCGGCGTCTGCATTTTAATCCTCTTCTTTTCGGGTCCCTCTGATTCAGAAAATTCTATATTTCTGCTGAACGTGTGCGCCTTGAGTTGTTGTTGCAGTTCAGCACGCGTTTTTATGTTTGTGGTGATGTAATAATGATGTAATTAGTCGACTGGAATACACCGAGAGGCATTCATTTGGATTGGGACGACCCTTGAGCATGTTAAGCAATACTGCTGCCGGCGTCTCGTTGCCTTCGTAGTGTTCCATGAACAATTCTCGGAATTGCGACCAGCTCATTCCAGGAAAACAATTTTGCGACAGCCATTGCGATGCACTACCGAGCAGCGATTTGCTTAGCGTCATCACCAAGGATGCACCTTCTTGTGGATGTTCACTTAGAATCATATCCGCCGTTTTGCACCATGCTGCCGCGTCGGCCTCTGCAGCTTCGGGGTTGAATGTCGGTAACATCGCGGATGCGTCGCGGGTGCCAGCTATTTTCCGAGTTATCTTGTAGGGGCGGTGATCCTACTTTTGATGTCGGAAAATGGCCATCGTTTCCCTCTGTCATCTCGTCTTTCACAACGCGGCGAGGCGCAATGATCTTTTGTACGTCCGTTCACTTCCGAGGCCTATTCTTGATTGCCTTCCCTCTCCTCTTCCTCCTTCTATCATTGCGCCACGCTCAGCAGGGCTTTACTCTCTTTCCCCACCGCGCTCTCATTCACAAGGCTAGTCTCTCTTCATTTGTAATGCTTATTTATTTCCTCTTAGACTACACTCTTAACCCACAATTAACCAGCAAATATGGTACTTGAAATTAGATCTAACTTATCTCCGACATATATATATATGGAGGTTGATGCACTTCGAACAGCACAAACAAGTGGCCCGACGACAACAAGCATGTGCTTGTTACGCTCGAGGGCCTTTTATCAAAATAGTACCAAGCATTGTTCTACGATTTACAAGTGCAGATAAATTAAGCAATTGTAATCTACTCTGGTAGGAAGGTAGCCTTACGTTTTGATCCCAGTTCAAACTACGCAGGGCAAATAGGAGAAATTTTTTTTTGTACCGATTCAATCGGTCGAAGTGCACTTGATATTGTAGACTCCAAGCAGACGAACAATATTCCAAAAAAGGACGGACAAGGGAGGTCGTATAAGGGTCATCAAGTTCTTTTGGCCAACGCTTTTTAAACCCAAGAACTCTCATGGCTTTGTTAACAGTGGACATAATGTGGCAGTTAAATTTAAGTTTGGGGTCCAGAAGTACACCTAAATCGTTAACTAAATATATACGGTCAAGTGGCGTATTTTTAAGAAAGTATCTGAAAAACCTAGGAGTACCCCTATAAAAAGTCACAACGCTGCATTTAAGGCAGTTCAAATTTAAAAGGTTGTACTCACCAAATGACTGCCCTGAGGCACTCCAGATGGCACGTAGATCAATTTTGAAACAGCATTTTTGAATACAACCCTCTGAGTCCTACCATTCCAGTAACATGAAATCCAAAAAAATATATTTTTAGAAAACCCAAGCTGATCTAATTTAAATAAAAGAAGTGAGTGGTTTAAGGAGTCAAAGGCCTTACAAAAATCTGTATATACAATGTCAGTCTGCATTTTTTCTTAAACCCATTTATTACAATAGTTGACAATTCAAGTAGGTTGGTGGTGGTCGATCTCTTAACAAAACCATGCTGATACGCTGATATAAGCGAGGAACATAAATGTTGCAAATGAGAAGTGATAATACGTTCAAATACTTTAGGAATTGCCGACAATTTAGAAATACCTCGATAAATCGATAATCGAAAATATGTTGCCCGCGAAATTTGAAAAGTCACCTTACCTTTTGAACACACCTCGTATTAATTCACAAGTCACTAGAGGTGCAATTAAATTTATTTTAAAGAATAATTGAATTTTGTGATCGTAGCAATAAGATGAGTAATATAGGATATTGATAATGATCTGTTATGATAAGTCTTGTACTATGCAGAGCAACACGAGGACGTGTTGCGAAGAGAGAGAGGGAGAGCTTCGACTACATAATTTCCCCATCGCTTAAATTAAGACTCTCCTGAGTTTTACAATTCGTTTGTATACATATAAGTGTTAGGAATTCAATTCAATAGTAAATTATGTTACATTTGGAGTCAGATATTTCTTCTTTCTTTTTATGTTGGAGCTATGTACATTATTTAAATTCAATTTTCTATATTTCGGTTCATTATTATGTCTTAGAGTACATCTCTCTCTCTTTTTTGTATAACCTTCATTTCTAGTTTCTTTAAAATTTTCTCTTTTTTTTAAAGATGTAAAGTAATGTTCCTTATATTTTAGAATATTATTGTGTATAATTTTTTTGTCACAATTTCCATATTCAATATGCATTAGCGTATTTTGTATTGCTGAGTAATAGCTGTTATTATAATATTCCATACCTTTACTAACTTATCTTTGATCATTGTTTTCAAGTTATATAATTCTCATCTTTTCGGTTAGAGTGTAATGAAATCATTCAACATCTGCATTGCCAGTGTGACTGTTCGGTTTCACAAAATGAACTTCTATATTCTCATTTCTTAAATATTCTTTTATATTTATACTATTAAATCATTTTAGCAGGCTTTTCACACACAAATCAGAGTACTACGCTCTCTTCTGCAAAAAATCTCTCTGCACCCCTCTTGGGTCACAGATCTCTTGTTTACACGCAATACTTTTTGCCGTCATCAAGCTCTCCCGCTAATTCTAATGTCTCTCGATCTTTAGGCACAATACGCACACTATCGTGTGGATATTTGTACACTCATTTAGTTGTTAATGATTTTAACAGGTATCGGTCACCATCTAGCAATTGTAAAATAAATCATACTGAGCATTCTTACTTATTCCTTTCTTAGCTTCCTTCTAGCGTTATTCAGATCTACTCGCTCTTCCTCATTTACAGTTAGCATTCCCAGGAGAATCGCTTCTTTGCCAATCATCAACTCTAATGGACTATGGTTAGTTACACGGTTCATGGTACAGTTTATTGCCAATTGTACTTCGCCCAATGCCTCTTGCCATGTTCGTTCACTCGTCTCTACAGCCGTTAGCATGCTCTTTAGCACACTTATGACACGCTCCACCTGGCCATTTGCTCTACTGGCACCAGTTGCTACTACATGGAGGTCAATTTTGTTATTGGAACAGAATTTTCGAAACTCGCTTCTTGTAAAGCATCTGCCTTGGTCCGCTATTATTCTGTTAGGAACACCAAATACTGATATCGCAGACTTTACTGACTGTATGCAGTTCACCGTGCCCAAGTTCCAGGTGTGGTACAGGTAAATAAACTTGGTGAAGGAATCAATTTGAACGATCACATATTCCTTCTCGTCCTTTTTTCCGCTTAATTTCCCACTAATATCTATGTGTACCGTATGCCACGGTATCTCTACCTTGGGAATGGGATGTAACCCCGATTGTATTTTACCTGACACTGATTTTGACAATTTACATGTCACACAATTTTCTATAAATCTTCGCAAGTATTTTGACATTCCATCGAACCAGTATTGTTCGTAAATAAAGACTGGCAAGCATCGTGTCTTACCATTTCTTTGAATTTTACGATGCAGCAAACTATTCCTGATTTCATAAGAGCTTGCTATTTCTTTCTGCATTTCATCACTATTTAAATCGGCCATGATTTGCGATATGACTTGATCACGCTTCTGTTCGGATATAAGCCAGTTGTGGGTTATAGTTGCCAAGTCAACTCGTGCCTCTACTACCTTACTCAAACTTTCCTGCTCTATTATAGTGACGGGATTCCTAGACAAGCAGTCAACGTGAGCCATTTGGCTCCTCTTCTTGTATTCCACCTGGAATTCGTATGCCTGTAGAAATAACCACCAACGATGAACCCGCAGTGTCAATGCCGCTTTCTTTTGACTTGCTCTAACAGAATTACAATCCGTATATACTGTAAACTTTCTGCCTCTTAAATAGTATCGGAAATTTCTGATCGCGTTGTACACCGCCAATATCTCGAGTTCATACGAGTGGTATTTTGATTCAGGTATTGTGGTGCATTTACTGTAGTACTCAATTACACGGCGCTGACCATCTACCATGTGTAATAGCATAGCGCCATACCCATTTGCGCTAGCATCCGTATGCAGCTCTATTGGTAAGTTGGGATCGAATATGGTCAACACGGGGTCACTAGCTAGCAGCTTTATAATCTTTTTACAAATTTCCTCATGCTTTTCTTTCCAGTCAAATTCGTTCGTCTTTGATGTTAGCAAATATAGAGGCTTCATTACTTCTGAGAAATGTGGTACAAATTTCCTAAAGTAAGATTTAGAGGTTTAGCCTATGAACTGTCTAGTTTGTGTGACTGATTCTGGTTCGGGCATTTGGGTTAATGCTTGTATTTTTCGGGGATTGGGTTTTAGCTCACCATCTCTTATAAGAAAACCTAAGTACTCTATCTCTGTTTGCAGAAATTTGCACTTTTTAATGTTAAAGGAAAAGCCTGACTTTGATAATACGCTTAGTACTGTTTCCAATCTGTCAAATGCTTCCTCTTTAGTACTAGAAACAATTAATACGTCATCAATGTAGACTACTGCGTATTTATTAACCAAGTCCCCTAAAACTCGAACTATGGCACGTTGAAAGACAGAAGAAGCGTTTTTGAGGCCGAAGGGCATGGCTAAAAATTCATATTGACCGTCTGGAGTCACGAATGCAGTTCGCTCGACTGAATCGGGGTGAATTGGCACCTGATAGAAGCCGCTGGCCATGTCTAGACTAGAAAAATATTTACCGCCTCGCAGGCGATCTATTTGGTCTGATATTAATGGCAAGGGGTATCTATCTGACACAGTATTTACGTTGAGTTCTCGATAATCTATGCATAGTCTATCACTGCCGTCCTTCTTTTTTACTAGTAACATTGGACTAGAGAAAGGGGAGCTACTTGGTCGAATTACGTTGGATTCTAGCATTTGCTGAATCTTCTCTCTCACTATTTCTTTCTCACCCTCGCTAAGACGATATGGTCGTCTCTGTACCGTTTTGTTGACGTCTACTAAACGTATTTCTAAGGAACCTGTAGTTACTCGTCTGTTTGGAATGCCATCAATAAGAAATTTGGAATATTTAGCCAATATGTCGTTTAATATTAACTCATCACTATTACTTAACTCCACATAAACATTACTTTTATGGTCTATCGCATTTACATTTTTATCATTGTTTACAGATAATACGGTTTGAGTTCTGTAGATATCGAATCTATCTCTTTCTAAAGTTACTCCAAAACCAAGCTCAAAAATGTCTTGTCCAATTATCATATCATATTTAAGGCACTTATTATCTACTACGTGAAATAACAATTCAAAATTAAATTCAGAGACTTGTATGGTGGACAGAATTTGCATATTGCTCTTGACAACATTGTCGCCTATTCCTTTCAAAACAACCATGTTATGGATTCTTTTACCAGCCAGCTTCGCGCCGACTGTTTCTTTTACCAAAGAGCATTCTGATCCCGAATCAAAGAAAAATGGAAACTTCTCACCAAATTGAATTGCTGTCCCGTTAGGCTGATGTACTGCGCACATGTCTACTCTTCTTTCGGTGCTGCTTCGGCTCGCTGTTGCTGTTCCCCTCGTACACACTGATGTGATATGTCCAACGCCGCCACACTTGAAACAAATTACTGTTGATCTCTCTCTCATCGTTGTTCTGTTGTTGCTATGTCCTGGTCTAGTCTCGTTTCGCTCGTCTGTTCTCCTCTTGCGACATTCCATTGCCTTATGTCCAAGTTTCCCGCAATTATGGCATCTAATCGGCGTCTGCATTTTAATCCTCTTCTTTTCGGGTCCCTCTGATTCAGAAAATTCTATATTTCTGCTGAACGTGTGCGCCTTGAGTTGTTGTTGCAGTTCAGCACGCGTTTTTATGTTTGTGGTGATGTAATAATGATGTAATTAGTCGACTGGAATACACCGAGAGGCATTCATTTGGATTGGGACGACCCTTGAGCATGTTAAGCAATACTGCTGCCGGCGTCTCGTTGCCTTCGTAGTGTTCCATGAACAATTCTCGGAATTGCGACCAGCTCATTCCAGGAAAACAATTTTGCGACAGCCATTGCGATGCACTACCGAGCAGCGATTTGCTTAGCGTCATCACCAAGGATGCACCTTCTTGTGGATGTTCACTTAGAATCATATCCGCCGTTTTGCACCATGCTGCCGCGTCGGCCTCTGCAGCTTCGGGGTTGAATGTCGGTAACATCGCGGATGCGTCGCGGGTGCCAGCTATTTTCCGAGTTATCTTGTAGGGGCGGTGATCCTACTTTTGATGTCGGAAAATGGCCATCGTTTCCCTCTGTCATCTCGTCTTTCACAACGCGGCGAGGCGCAATGATCTTTTGTACGTCCGTTCACTTCCGAGGCCTATTCTTGATTGCCTTCCCTCTCCTCTTCCTCCTTCTATCATTGCGCCACGCTCAGCAGGGCTTTACTCTCTTTCCCCACCGCGCTCTCATTCACAAGGCTAGTCTCTCTTCATTTGTAATGCTTATTTATTTCCTCTTAGACTACACTCTTAACCCACAATTAACCAGCAAATATGGTACTTGAAATTAGATCTAACTTATCTCCGACATATATATATATGGAGGTTGATGCACTTCGAACAGCACAAACAAGTGGCCCGACGACAACAAGCATGTGCTTGTTACGCTCGAGGGCCTTTTATCAAAATAGTACCAAGCATTGTTCTACGATTTACAAGTGCAGATAAATTAAGCAATTGTAATCTACTCTGGTAGGAAGGTAGCCTTACGTTTTGATCCCAGTTCAAACTACGCAGGGCAAATAGGAGAAATTTTTTTTTGTACCGATTCAATCGGTCGAAGTGCACTTGATATTGTAGACTCCAAGCAGACGAACAATATTCCAAAATAGGACGGACAAGGGAGGTCGTATAAGGGTCATCAAGTTCTTTTGGCCAACGCTTTTTAAACCCAAGAACTCTCATGGCTTTGTTAACAGTGGACATAATGTGGCAGTTAAATTTAAGTTTGGGGTCCAGAAGTACACCTAAATCGTTAACTAAATATATACGGTCAAGTGGCGTATTTTTAAGAAAGTATCTGAAAAACCTAGGAGTACCCCTATAAAAAGTCACAACGCTGCATTTAAGGCAGTTCAAATTTAAAAGGTTGTACTCACCAAATGACTGCCCTGAGGCACTCCAGATGGCACGTAGATCAATTTTGAAACAGCATTTTTGAATACAACCCTCTGAGTCCTAGCAGCTTTATAATCTTTTTACAAATTTCCTCATGCTTTTCTTTCCAGTCAAATTCGTTCGTCTTTGATGTTAGCAAATATAGAGGCTTCATTACTTCTGAGAAATGTGGTACAAATTTCCTAAAGTAAGATTTAGAGGTTTAGCCTATGAACTGTCTAGTTTGTGTGACTGATTCTGGTTCGGGCATTTGGGTTAATGCTTGTATTTTTCGGGGATTGGGTTTTAGCTCACCATCTCTTATAAGAAAACCTAAGTACTCTATCTCTGTTTGCAGAAATTTGCACTTTTTAATGTTAAAGGAAAAGCCTGACTTTGATAATACGCTTAGTACTGTTTCCAATCTGTCAAATGCTTCCTCTTTAGTACTAGAAACAATTAATACGTCATCAATGTAGACTACTGCGTATTTATTAACCAAGTCCCCTAAAACTCGAACTATGGCACGTTGAAAGACAGAAGAAGCGTTTTTGAGGCCGAAGGGCATGGCTAAAAATTCATATTGACCGTCTGGAGTCACGAATGCAGTTCGCTCGACTGAATCGGGGTGAATTGGCACCTGATAGAAGCCGCTGGCCATGTCTAGACTAGAAAAATATTTACCGCCTCGCAGGCGATCTATTTGGTCTGATATTAATGGCAAGGGGTATCTATCTGACACAGTATTTACGTTGAGTTCTCGATAATCTATGCATAGTCTATCACTGCCGTCCTTCTTTTTTACTAGTAACATTGGACTAGAGAAAGGGGAGCTACTTGGTCGAATTACGTTGGATTCTAGCATTTGCTGAATCTTCTCTCTCACTATTTCTTTCTCACCCTCGCTAAGACGATATGGTCGTCTCTGTACCGTTTTGTTGACGTCTACTAAACGTATTTCTAAGGAACCTGTAGTTACTCGTCTGTTTGGAATGCCATCAATAAGAAATTTGGAATATTTAGCCAATATGTCGTTTAATATTAACTCATCACTATTACTTAACTCCACATAAACATTACTTTTATGGTCTATCGCATTTACATTTTTATCATTGTTTACAGATAATACGGTTTGAGTTCTGTAGATATCGAATCTATCTCTTTCTAAAGTTACTCCAAAACCAAGCTCAAAAATGTCTTGTCCAATTATCATATCATATTTAAGGCACTTATTATCTACTACGTGAAATAACAATTCAAAATTAAATTCAGAGACTTGTATGGTGGACAGAATTTGCATATTGCTCTTGACAACATTGTCGCCTATTCCTTTCAAAACAACCATGTTATGGATTCTTTTACCAGCCAGCTTCGCGCCGACTGTTTCTTTTACCAAAGAGCATTCTGATCCCGAATCAAAGAAAAATGGAAACTTCTCACCAAATTGAATTGCTGTCCCGTTAGGCTGATGTACTGCGCACATGTCTACTCTTCTTTCGGTGCTGCTTCGGCTCGCTGTTGCTGTTCCCCTCGTACACACTGATGTGATATGTCCAACGCCGCCACACTTGAAACAAATTACTGTTGATCTCTCTCTCATCGTTGTTCTGTTGTTGCTATGTCCTGGTCTAGTCTCGTTTCGCTCGTCTGTTCTCCTCTTGCGACATTCCATTGCCTTATGTCCAAGTTTCCCGCAATTATGGCATCTAATCGGCGTCTGCATTTTAATCCTCTTCTTTTCGGGTCCCTCTGATTCAGAAAATTCTATATTTCTGCTGAACGTGTGCGCCTTGAGTTGTTGTTGCAGTTCAGCACGCGTTTTTATGTTTGTGGTGATGTAATAATGATGTAATTAGTCGACTGGAATACACCGAGAGGCATTCATTTGGATTGGGACGACCCTTGAGCATGTTAAGCAATACTGCTGCCGGCGTCTCGTTGCCTTCGTAGTGTTCCATGAACAATTCTCGGAATTGCGACCAGCTCATTCCAGGAAAACAATTTTGCGACAGCCATTGCGATGCACTACCGAGCAGCGATTTGCTTAGCGTCATCACCAAGGATGCACCTTCTTGTGGATGTTCACTTAGAATCATATCCGCCGTTTTGCACCATGCTGCCGCGTCGGCCTCTGCAGCTTCGGGGTTGAATGTCGGTAACATCGCGGATGCGTCGCGGGTGCCAGCTATTTTCCGAGTTATCTTGTAGGGGCGGTGATCCTACTTTTGATGTCGGAAAATGGCCATCGTTTCCCTCTGTCATCTCGTCTTTCACAACGCGGCGAGGCGCAATGATCTTTTGTACGTCCGTTCACTTCCGAGGCCTATTCTTGATTGCCTTCCCTCTCCTCTTCCTCCTTCTATCATTGCGCCACGCTCAGCAGGGCTTTACTCTCTTTCCCCACCGCGCTCTCATTCACAAGGCTAGTCTCTCTTCATTTGTAATGCTTATTTATTTCCTCTTAGACTACACTCTTAACCCACAATTAACCAGCAAATATGGTACTTGAAATTAGATCTAACTTATCTCCGACATATATATATATGGAGGTTGATGCACTTCGAACAGCACAAACAAGTGGCCCGACGACAACAAGCATGTGCTTGTTACGCTCGAGGGCCTTTTATCAAAATAGTACCAAGCATTGTTCTACGATTTACAAGTGCAGATAAATTAAGCAATTGTAATCTACTCTGGTAGGAAGGTAGCCTTACGTTTTGATCCCAGTTCAAACTACGCAGGGCAAATAGGAGAAATTTTTTTTTGTACCGATTCAATCGGTCGAAGTGCACTTGATATTGTAGACTCCAAGCAGACGAACAATATTCCAAAATAGGACGGACAAGGGAGGTCGTATAAGGGTCATCAAGTTCTTTTGGCCAACGCTTTTTAAACCCAAGAACTCTCATGGCTTTGTTAACAGTGGACATAATGTGGCAGTTAAATTTAAGTTTGGGGTCCAGAAGTACACCTAAATCGTTAACTAAATATATACGGTCAAGTGGCGTATTTTTAAGAAAGTATCTGAAAAACCTAGGAGTACCCCTATAAAAAGTCACAACGCTGCATTTAAGGCAGTTCAAATTTAAAAGGTTGTACTCACCAAATGACTGCCCTGAGGCACTCCAGATGGCACGTAGATCAATTTTGAAACAGCATTTTTGAATACAACCCTCTGAGTCCTACCATTCCAGTAACATGAAATCCAAAAAAATATATTTTTAGAAAACCCAAGCTGATCTAATTTAAATAAAAGAAGTGAGTGGTTTAAGGAGTCAAAGGCCTTACTAAAATCTGTATATACAGTGTCAGTCTGCATTTTTTCTTAAACCCATTTATTACAATAGTTGACAATTCAAGTAGGTTGGTGGTGGTCGATCTCTTAACAAAACCATGCTGATACGCTGATATAAGCGAGGAACATAAATGTTGCAAATGAGAAGTGATAATACGTTCAAATACTTTAGGAATTGCCGACAATTTAGAAATACCTCGATAAATCGATAATCGAAAATATGTTGCCCGCGAAATTTGAAAAGTCACCTTACCTTTTGAACACACCTCGTATTAATTCACAAGTCACAAGAGGTGCAATTAAATTTATTTTAAAGAATAATTGAATTTTGTGATCGTAGCAATAAGATGAGTAATATAGGATATTGATAATGATCTGTTATGATAAGTCTTGTACTATGCAGAGCAACACGAGGACGTGTTGCGAAGAGAGAGAGGGAGAGCTTCGACTACATAATTTCCCCATCGCTTAAATTAAGACTCTCCTGAGTTTTACAATTCGTTTGTATACATATAAGTGTTAGGAATTCAATTCAATAGTAAATTATGTTACATTTGGAGTCAGATATTTCTTCTTTCTTTTTGTGTTGGAGCTATGTACATTATTTAAATTCAATTTTCTATATTTCGGTTCATTATTATGTCTTAGAGTACATCTCTCTCTCTTTTTTGTATAACCTTCATTTCTAGTTTCTTTAAAATTTTCTCTTTTTTTTTAAAGATGTAAAGTAATGTTTCTTATATTTTAGAATGTTATTGTGTATAATTTTTTTGTCACAATTTCCATATTCAATATGCATTAGCGTATTTTGTATTTCTGAGTAATAGCTGTTATTATAATATTCCATACCTTTACTAACTTATCTTTGATCATTGTTTTCAAGTTATATAATTCTCATCTTTTCGGTTAGAGTGTAATGAAATCATTCAACATCTGCATTGCCAGTGTGACTGTTCGGTTTCACAAAATGAACTTCTATATTCTCATTTCTTAAATATTCTTTTATATTTATACTATTAAATCATTTTAGCAGGCTTTTCACACACAAATCAGAGTACTACGCTCTCTTCTGCAAAAAATCTCTCTGCACCCCTCTTGGGTCACAGATCTCTTGTTTACACGCAATACTTTTTGCCGTCATCAAGCTCTCCCGCTAATTCTAATGTCTCTCGATCTTTTGGCACACTACGCACACTATCGTGTGGATATTTGTACACTCGTTTAGTTGTTAATGATTTTAACAGGTATCGGTCACCATCTAGCAATTGTAAAATAAATCATACTGAGCATTCTTACTTATTCCTTTCTTAGCTTCCTTCTAGCGTTATTCAGATCTACTCGCTCTTCCTCATTTACAGTTAGCATTCCCAGGAGAATCGCTTCTTTGCCAATCATCAACTCTAATGGACTATGGTTAGTTACACGGTTCATGGTACAGTTTATTGCCAATTGTACTTCGCCCAATGCCTCTTGCCATGTTCGTTCACTCGTCTCTACAGCCGTTAGCATGCTCTTTAGCACACTTATGACACGCTCCACCTGGCCATTTGCTCTACTGGCACCAGTTGCTACTACATGGAGGTCAATTTTGTTATTGGAACAGAATTTTCGAAACTCGCTTCTTGTAAAGCATCTGCCTTGGTCCGCTATTATTCTGTTAGGAACACCAAATACTGATATCGCAGACTTTACTGACTGTATGCAGTTCACCGTGCCCAAGTTCCAGGTGTGGTACAGGTAAATAAACTTGGTGAAGGCATCAATTTGAACGATCACATATTCCTTCTCGTCCTTTTTTCCGCTTAATTTCCCACTAATATCTATGTGTACCGTATGCCACGGTATCTCTACCTTGGGAATGGGATGTAACCCCGATTGTATTTTACCTGACACTGATTTTGACAATTTACATGTCACACAATTTTCTACAAATCTTCGCAAGTATTTTGACATTCCATCGAACCAGTATTGTTCGTAAATAACGACTGGCAAGCATCGTGTCTTACCATTTCTTGGAATTTTACGATGCAGCATACTATTCCTGATTTCATAAGAGCTTGCTATTTCTTTCTGCATTTCATCACTATTTAAATCGGCCATGATTTGCGATATGACTTGATCACTTGATCACGGATATAAGCCAGTTGTGGGTTATAGTTGCCAAGTCAACTCGTGCCTCTACTACCTTACTCAAACTTTCCTGCTCTATTATAGTGACGGGATTTCTAGACAAGCAGTCAACGTGAGCCATTTGGCTCCTCTTCTTGTATTCTACCTGGAATTCGTATGCCTGTAGAAATAACCACCAACGATGAACCCGCAGTGTCAATGCCGCTTTCTTTTGACTTGCTCTAACAGAATTACAATCCGTATATACTGTAAACTTTCTGCCTCTTAAATAGTATCGGAAATTTCTGATCGCGTTGTACACCGCCAATATCTCGAGTTCATACGAGTGGTATTTTGATTCAGGTATTGTGGTGCATTTACTGTAGTACTCAATTACACGGCGCTGACCATCTACCATGTGTAATAGCATAGCGCCATACCCATTTGCGCTAGCATCCGTATGCAGCTCTATTGGTAAGTTGGGATCGAATATGGTCAATACGGGGTCACTAGCTAGCAGCTTTATAATCTTTTTACAAATTTCCTCATGCTTTTCTTTCCAGTCAAATTCGTTCGTCTTTGATGTTAGCAAATATAGAGGCTTCATTACTTCTGAGAAATGTGGTACAAATTTCCTAAAGTAAGATTTAGAGGTTTAGCCTATGAACTGTCTAGTTTGTGTGACTGATTCTGGTTCGGGCATTTGGGTTAATGCCTGTATTTTTCGGGGATTGGGTTTTAGCTCACCATCTCTTATAAGAAAACCTAAGTACTCTATCTCTGTTTGCAGAAATTTGCACTTTTTAATGTTAAAGGAAAAGCCTGACTTTGATAATACGCTTAGTACTGTTTCCAATCTGTCAAATGCTTCCTCTTTAGTACTAGAAACAATTAATACGTCATCAATGTAGACTACTGCGTATTTATTAACCAAGTCCCCTAAAACTCGAACTATGGCACGTTGAAAGACAGAAGAAGCGTTTTTGAGGCCGAAGGGCATGGCTAAAAATTCATATTGACCGTCTGGAGTCACGAATGCAGTTCGCTCGACTGAATCGGGGTGAATTGGCACCTGATAGAAGCCGCTGGCCATGTCTAGACTAGAAAAATATTTACCGCCTCGCAGGCGATCTATTTGGTCTGATATTAATGGCAAGGGGTATCTATCTGACACAGTATTTACGTTGAGTTCTCGATAATCTATGCATAGTCTATCACTGCCGTCCTTCTTTTTTACTAGTAACATTGGACTAGAGAAAGGGGAGCTACTTGGTCGAATTACGTTGGATTCTAGCATTTGCTGAATCTTCTCTCTCACTATTTCTTTCTCACCCTCGCTAAGACGATATGGTCGTCTCTGTACCGTTTTGTTGACGTCTACTAAACGTATTTCTAAGGAACCTGTAGTTACTCGTCTGTTTGGAATGCCATCAATAAGAAATTTGGAATATTTAGCCAATATGTCGTTTAATATTAACTCATCACTATTACTTAACTCCACATAAACATTACTTTTATGATCTATCGCATTTACATTTTTATCATTGTTTACAGATAATACGGTTTGAGTTCTGTAGATATCGAATCTATCTCTTTCTAAAGTTACTCCAAAACCAAGCTCAAAAATGTCTTGTCCAATTATCATATCATATTTAAGGCACTTATTATCTACTACGTGAAATAACAATTCAAAATTAAATTCAGAGACTTGTATGGTGGACAGAATTTGCATATTGCTCTTGACAACATTGTCGCCTATTCCTTTCAAAACAACCATGTTATGGATTCTTTTACCAGCCAGCTTCGCGCCGACTGTTTCTTTTACCAAAGAGCATTCTGATCCCGAATCAAAGAAAAATGGAAACTTCTCACCAAATTGAATTGCTGTCCCGTTAGGCTGATGTACTGCGCACATGTCTACTCTTCTTCCGGTGCTGCTTCGGCTCGCTGTTGCTGTTCCCCTCGTACACACTGATGTGATATGTCCAACTCCGCCACACTTGAAACAAGTTACTGTTGATCTCTCTCTCATCGTTGTTCTGTTGTTGCTATGTCCTGGTCTAGTCTCGTTTCGCTCGTCTGTTCTCCTCTTGCGACATTCCATTGCCTTATGTCCAAGTTTCCCGCAATTATGGCATCTAATCGGCGTCTGCATTTTAATCCTCTTCTTTTCGGGTCCCTCTGATTCAGAAAATTCTATATTTCTGCTGAACGTGTGCGCCTTGAGTTGTTGTTGCAGTTCAGCACGCGTTTTTATGTTTGTGGTGATGTAATAATGATGTAATTAGTCGACTGGAATACACCGAGAGGCATTCATTTGGATTGGGACGACCCTTGAGCATGTTAAGCAATACTGCTGCCGGCGTCTCGTTGCCTTCGTAGTGTTCCATGAACAATTCTCGGAATTGCGACCAGCTCATTCCAGGAAAACAATTTTGCGACAGCCATTGCGATGCACTACCGAGCAGCGATTTGCTTAGCGTCATCACCAAGGATGCACCTTCTTGTGGATGTTCACTTAGAATCATATCCGCCGTTTTGCACCATGCTGCCGCGTCGGCCTCTGCAGCTTCGGGGTTGAATGTCGGTAACATCGCGGATGCGTCGCGGGTGCCAGCTATTTTCCGAGTTATCTTGTAGGGGCGGTGATCCTACTTTTGATGTCGGAAAATGGCCATCGTTTCCCTCTGTCATCTCGTCTTTCACAACGCGGCGAGGCGCAATGATCTTTTGTACGTCCGTTCACTTCCGAGGCCTATTCTTGATTGCCTTCCCTCTCCTCTTCCTCCTTCTATCATTGCGCCACGCTCAGCAGGGCTTTACTCTCTTTCCCCACCGCGCTCTCATTCACAAGGCTAGTCTCTCTTCATTTGTAATGCTTATTTATTTCCTCTTAGACTACACTCTTAACCCACAATTAACCAGCAAATATGGTACTTGAAATTAGATCTAACTTATCTCCGACATATATATATATGGAGGTTGATGCACTTCGAACAGCACAAACAAGTGGCCCGACGACAACAAGCATGTGCTTGTTACGCTCGAGGGCCTTTTATCAAAATAGTACCAAGCATTGTTCTACGATTTACAAGTGCAGATAAATTAAGCAATTGTAATCTACTCTGGTAGGAAGGTAGCCTTACGTTTTGATCCCAGTTCAAACTACGCAGGGCAAATAGGAGAAATTTTTTTTTGTACCGATTCAATCGGTCGAAGTGCACTTGATATTGTAGACTCCAAGCAGACGAACAATATTCCAAAATAGGACGGACAAGGGAGGTCTTATAAGGGTCATCAAATTCTTTTGGCCAACGCTTTTTAAACCCAAGAACTCTCATGGCTTTGTTAACAGTGGACATAATGTGGCAGTTAAATTTAAGTTTGGGGTCCAGAAGTACACCTAAATCGTTAACTAAATATATACGGTCAAGTGGCGTATTTTTAAGAAAGTATCTGAAAAACCTAGGAGTACCCCTATAAAAAGTCACAACGCTGCATTTAAGGCAGTTCAAATTTAAAAGGTTGTACTCACCAAATGACTGCCCTGAGGCACTCCAGATGGCACGTAGATCAATTTTGAAACAGCATTTTTGAATACAACCCTCTGAGTCCTACCATTCCAGTAACATGAAATCCAAAAAAATATATTTTTAGAAAACCCAAGCTGATCTAATTTAAATAAAAGAAGTGAGTGGTTTAAGGAGTCAAAGGCCTTACTAAAATCTGTATATACAGTGTCAGTCTGCATTTTTTCTTAAACCCATTTATTACAATAGTTGACAATTCAAGTAGGTTGGTGGTGGTCGATCTCTTAACAAAACCATGCTGATACGCTGATATAAGCGAGGAACATAAATGTTGCAAATGAGAAGTGATAATACGTTCAAATACTTTAGGAATTGCCGACAATTTAGAAATACCTCGATAAATCGATAATCGAAAATATGTTGCCCGCGAAATTTGAAAAGTCACCTTACCTTTTGAACACACCTCGTATTAATTCACAAGTCACAAGAGGTGCAATTAAATTTATTTTAAAGAATAATTGAATTTTGTGATTGTAGCAATAAGATGAGTAATATAGGATATTGATAATGATCTGTTATGATAAGTCTTGTACTATGCAGAGCAACACGAGGACGTGTTGCGAAGAGAGAGAGGGAGAGCTTCGACTACATAATTTCCCCATCGCTTAAATTAAGACTCTCCTGAGTTTTACAATTCGTTTGTATACATATAAGTGTTAGGAATTCAATTCAATAGTAAATTATGTTAGATTTGGAGTCAGATATTTCTTCTTTCTTTTTATGTTGGAGCTATGTACATTATTTAAATTCAATTTTCTATATTTCGGTTCATTATTATGTCTTAGAGTACATCTCTCTCTCTTTTTTGTATAACCTTCATTTCTAGTTTCTTTAAAATTTTCTCTTTTTTTTTAAAGATGTAAAGTAATGTTCCTTATATTTTAGAATGTTATTGTGTATAATTTTTTTGTCACGATTTCCATATTCAATATGCATTAGCGTATTTTGTATTGCTGAGTAATAGCTGTTATTATAATATTCCATACCTTTACTATCTTATCTTTGATCATTGTTTTCAAGTTATATAATTCTCATCTTTTCGGTTAGAGTGTAATGAAATCATTCAACATCTGCATTGCCAGTGTGACTGTTCGGTTTCACAAAATGAACTTCTATATTCTCATTTCTTAAATATTCTTTTATATTTATACTATTAAATCATTTTAGCAGGCTTTTCACACACAAATCAGAGTACTACGCTCTCTTCTGCAAAAAATCTCTCTGCACCCCTCTTGGGTCACAGATCTCTTGTTTACACGCAATACTTTTTGCCGTCATCAAGCTCTCCCGCTAATTCTAATGTCTCTCGATCTTTAGGCACACTACGCACACTATCGTGTGGATATTTGTACACTCGTTTAGTTGTTAATGATTTTAACAGGTATCGGTCACCATCTAGCAATTGTAAAATAAATCATACTGAGCATTCTTACTTATTCCTTTCTTAGCTTCCTTCTAGCGTTATTCAGATCTACTCGCTCTTCCTCATTTACAGTTAGCATTCCCAGGAGAATCGCTTCTTTGCCAATCATCAACTCTAATGGACTATGGTTAGTTACACGGTTCATGGTACAGTTTATTGCCAATTGTACTTCGCCAAATGCCTCTTGCCATGTTTGTTCACTCGTCTCTACAGCCGTTAGCATGCTCTTTAGCACAATTATGACACGCTCCACCTGGCCATTTGCTCTACTGGCACCAGTTGCTACTACATGGAGGTCAATTTTGTTATTGGAACAGAATTTTCGAAACTCGCTTCTTGTAAAGCATCTGCCTTAGTCCGCTATTATTCTGTTAGGAACACCAAATACTGATATCGCAGACTTTACTGACTGTATGCAGTTCACCGTGCCCAAGTTCCAGGTGTGGTACAGGTAAATAAACTTGGTGAAGGCATCAATTTGAACGATCACATATTCCTTCTCGTCGTTTTTTCCGCTTAATTTCCCACTAATATCTATGTGTACCGTATGCCACGGTATCTCTACCTTGGGAATGGGATGTAACCCCGATTGTATTTTACCTGACACTGATTTTGACAATTTACATGTCACACAATTTTCTACAAATCTTCGCAAGTATTTTGACATTCCATCGAACCAGTATTGTTCGTAAATAACGACTGGCAAGCATCGTGTCTTACCATTTCTTTGAATTTTACGATTCTGTTCGGATATAAGCCAGTTGTGGGTTATAGTTGCCAAGTCAACTCGTGCCTCTACTACCTTACTCAAACTTTCCTGCTCTATTATAGTGACGGGATTCCTAGACAAGCAGTCAACGTGAGCCATTTGGCTCCTCTTCTTGTATTCCACCTGGAATTCGTATGCCTGTAGAAATAACCACCAACGATGAACCCGCAGTGTCAATGCCGCTTTCTTTTGACTTGCTCTAACAGAATTACAATCCGTATATACTGTAAACTTTCTGCCTCTTAAATAGTATCGGAAATTTCTGATCGCGTTGTACACCGCCAATATCTCGAGTTCATACGAGTGGTATTTTGATTCAGGTATTGTGGTGCATTTACTGTAGTACTCAATTACACGGCGCTGACCATCTACCATGTGTAATAGCATAGCGCCATACCCATTTGCGCTAGCATCCGTATGCAGCTCTATTGGTAAGTTGGGATCGAATATGGTCAACACGGGGTCACTAGCTAGCAGCTTTATAATCTTTTTACAAATTCTAGACTAGAAAAATATTTACCGCCTCGCAGGCGATCTATTTGGTCTGATATTAATGGCAAGGGGTATCTATCTGACACAGTATTTGCGTTGAGTTCTCGATAATCTATGCATAGTCTATCACTGCCGTCCTTCTTTTTTACTAGTAACATTGGACTAGAGAAAGGGGAGCTACTTGGTCGAATTACGTTGGATTCTAGCATTTGCTGAATCTTCTCTCTCACTATTTCTTTCTCACCCTCGCTAAGACGATATGGTCGTCTCTGTACCGTTTTGTTGACGTCTACTAAACGTATTTCTAAGGAACCTGTAGTTACTCGTCTGTTTGGAATGCCATCAATAAGAAATTTGGAATATTTAGCCAATATGTCGTTTAATATTAACTCATCACTATTACTTAACTCCACATAAACATTACTTTTATGATCTATCGCATTTACATTTTTATCATTGTTTACAGATAATACGGTTTGAGTTCTGTAGATATCGAATCTATCTCTTTCTAAAGTTACTCCAAAACCAAGCTCAAAAATGTCTTGTCCAATTATCATATCATATTTAAGGCACTTATTATCTACTACGTGAAATAACAATTCAAAATTAAATTCAGAGACTTGTATGGTGGACAGAATTTGCATATTGCTCTTGACAACATTGTCGCCTATTCCTTTCAAAACAACCATGTTATGGATTCTTTTACCAGCCAGCTTCGCGCCGACTGTTTCTGTTACCAAAGAGCATTCTGATCCCGAATCAAAGAAAAATGGAAACTTCTCACCAAATTGAATTGCTGTCCCGTTAGGCTGATGTACTGCGCACATGTCTACTCTTCTTTCGGTGCTGCTTCGGCTCGCTGTTTCTGTTCCCCTCGTACACACTGATGTGATATGTCCAACGCCGCCACACTTGAAACAAGTTACTGTTGATCTCTCTCTCATCGTTGTTCTGTTGTTGCTATGTCCTGGTCTAGTCTCGTTTCGCTCGTCTGTTCTCCTCTTGCGACATTCCATTGCCTTATGTCCAAGTTTCCCGCAATTATGGCATCTAATCGGCGTCTGCATTTTAATCCTCTTCTTTTCGGGTCCCTCTGATTCAGAAAATTCTATATTTCTGCTGAACGTGTGCGCCTTGAGTTGTTGTTGCAGTTCAGCACGCGTTTTTATGTTTGTGGTGATGTAATAATGATGTAATTAGTCGACTGGAATACACCGAGAGGCATTCATTTGGATTGGGACGACCCTTGAGCATGTTAAGCAATACTGCTGCCGGCGTCTCGTTGCCTTCGTAGTGTTCCATGAACAATTCTCGGAATTGCGACCAGCTCATTCCAGGAAAACAATTTTGCGACAGCCATTGCGATGCACTACCGAGCAGCGATTTGCTTAGCGTCATCACCAAGGATGCACCTTCTTGTGGATGTTCACTTAGAATCATATCCGCCGTTTTGCACCATGCTGCCGCGTCGGCCTCTGCAGCTTCGGGGTTGAATGTCGGTAACATCGCGGATGCGTCGCGGGTGCCAGCTATTTTCCGAGTTATCTTGTAGGGGCGGTGATCCTACTTTTGATGTCGGAAAATGGCCATCGTTTCCCTCTGTCATCTCGTCTTTCACAACGCGGCGAGGCGCAATGATCTTTTGTACGTCCGTTCACTTCCGAGGCCTATTCTTGATTGCCTTCCCTCTCCTCTTCCTCCTTCTATCATTGCGCCACGCTCAGCAGGGCTTTACTCTCTTTCCCCACCGCGCTCTCATTCACAAGGCTAGTCTCTCTTCATTTGTAATGCTTATTTATTTCCTCTTAGACTACACTCTTAACCCACAATTAACCAGCAAATATGGTACTTGAAATTAGATCTAACTTATCTCCGACATATATATATATGGAGGTTGATGCACTTCGAACAGCACAAACAAGTGGCCCGACGACAACAAGCATGTGCTTGTTACGCTCGAGGGCCTTTTATCAAAATAGTACCAAGCATTGTTCTACGATTTACAAGTGCAGATAAATTAAGCAATTGTAATCTACTCTGGTAGGAAGGTAGCCTTACGTTTTGATCCCAGTTCAAACTACGCAGGGCAAATAGGAGAAATTTTTTTTTGTACCGATTCAATCGGTCGAAGTGCACTTGATATTGTAGACTCCAAGCAGACGAACAATATTCCAAAATAGGACGGACAAGGGAGGTCGTATAAGGGTCATCAAGTTCTTTTGGCCAACGCTTTTTAAACCCAAGAACTCTCATGGCTTTGTTAACAGTGGACATAATGTGGCAGTTAAATTTAAGTTTGGGGTCCAGAAGTACACCTAAATCGTTAACTAAATATATACGGTCAAGTGGCGTATTTTTAAGAAAGTATCTGAAAAACCTAGGAGTACCCCTATAAAAAGTCACAACGCTGCATTTAAGGCAGTTCAAATTTAAAAGGTTGTACTCACCAAATGACTGCCCTGAGGCACTCCAGATGGCACGTAGATCAATTTTGAAACAGCATTTTTGAATACAACCCTCTGAGTCCTAGCAGCTTTATAATCTTTTTACAAATTTCCTCATGCTTTTCTTTCCAGTCAAATTCGTTCGTCTTTGATGTTAGCAAATATAGAGGCTTCATTACTTCTGAGAAATGTGGTACAAATTTCCTAAAGTAAGATTTAGAGGTTTAGCCTATGAACTGTCTAGTTTGTGTGACTGATTCTGGTTCGGGCATTTGGGTTAATGCTTGTATTTTTCGGGGATTGGGTTTTAGCTCACCATCTCTTATAAGAAAACCTAAGTACTCTATCTCTGTTTGCAGAAATTTGCACTTTTTAATGTTAAAGGAAAAGCCTGACTTTGATAATACGCTTAGTACTGTTTCCAATCTGTCAAATGCTTCCTCTTTAGTACTAGAAACAATTAATACGTCATCAATGTAGACTACTGCGTATTTATTAACCAAGTCCCCTAAAACTCGAACTATGGCACGTTGAAAGACAGAAGAAGCGTTTTTGAGGCCGAAGGGCATGGCTAAAAATTCATATTGACCGTCTGGAGTCACGAATGCAGTTCGCTCGACTGAATCGGGGTGAATTGGCACCTGATAGAAGCCGCTGGCCATGTCTAGACTAGAAAAATATTTACCGCCTCGCAGGCGATCTATTTGGTCTGATATTAATGGCAAGGGGTATCTATCTGACACAGTATTTACGTTGAGTTCTCGATAATCTATGCATAGTCTATCACTGCCGTCCTTCTTTTTTACTAGTAACATTGGACTAGAGAAAGGGGAGCTACTTGGTCGAATTACGTTGGATTCTAGCATTTGCTGAATCTTCTCTCTCACTATTTCTTTCTCACCCTCGCTAAGACGATATGGTCGTCTCTGTACCGTTTTGTTGACGTCTACTAAACGTATTTCTAAGGAACCTGTAGTTACTCGTCTGTTTGGAATGCCATCAATAAGAAATTTGGAATATTTAGCCAATATGTCGTTTAATATTAACTCATCACTATTACTTAACTCCACATAAACATTACTTTTATGGTCTATCGCATTTACATTTTTATCATTGTTTACAGATAATACGGTTTGAGTTCTGTAGATATCGAATCTATCTCTTTCTAAAGTTACTCCAAAACCAAGCTCAAAAATGTCTTGTCCAATTATCATATCATATTTAAGGCACTTATTATCTACTACGTGAAATAACAATTCAAAATTAAATTCAGAGACTTGTATGGTGGACAGAATTTGCATATTGCTCTTGACAACATTGTCGCCTATTCCTTTCAAAACAACCATGTTATGGATTCTTTTACCAGCCAGCTTCGCGCCGACTGTTTCTTTTACCAAAGAGCATTCTGATCCCGAATCAAAGAAAAATGGAAACTTCTCACCAAATTGAATTGCTGTCCCGTTAGGCTGATGTACTGCGCACATGTCTACTCTTCTTTCGGTGCTGCTTCGGCTCGCTGTTGCTGTTCCCCTCGTACACACTGATGTGATATGTCCAACGCCGCCACACTTGAAACAAATTACTGTTGATCTCTCTCTCATCGTTGTTCTGTTGTTGCTATGTCCTGGTCTAGTCTCGTTTCGCTCGTCTGTTCTCCTCTTGCGACATTCCATTGCCTTATGTCCAAGTTTCCCGCAATTATGGCATCTAATCGGCGTCTGCATTTTAATCCTCTTCTTTTCGGGTCCCTCTGATTCAGAAAATTCTATATTTCTGCTGAACGTGTGCGCCTTGAGTTGTTGTTGCAGTTCAGCACGCGTTTTTATGTTTGTGGTGATGTAATAATGATGTAATTAGTCGACTGGAATACACCGAGAGGCATTCATTTGGATTGGGACGACCCTTGAGCATGTTAAGCAATACTGCTGCCGGCGTCTCGTTGCCTTCGTAGTGTTCCATGAACAATTCTCGGAATTGCGACCAGCTCATTCCAGGAAAACAATTTTGCGACAGCCATTGCGATGCACTACCGAGCAGCGATTTGCTTAGCGTCATCACCAAGGATGCACCTTCTTGTGGATGTTCACTTAGAATCATATCCGCCGTTTTGCACCATGCTGCCGCGTCGGCCTCTGCAGCTTCGGGGTTGAATGTCGGTAACATCGCGGATGCGTCGCGGGTGCCAGCTATTTTCCGAGTTATCTTGTAGGGGCGGTGATCCTACTTTTGATGTCGGAAAATGGCCATCGTTTCCCTCTGTCATCTCGTCTTTCACAACGCGGCGAGGCGCAATGATCTTTTGTACGTCCGTTCACTTCCGAGGCCTATTCTTGATTGCCTTCCCTCTCCTCTTCCTCCTTCTATCATTGCGCCACGCTCAGCAGGGCTTTACTCTCTTTCCCCACCGCGCTCTCATTCACAAGGCTAGTCTCTCTTCATTTGTAATGCTTATTTATTTCCTCTTAGACTACACTCTTAACCCACAATTAACCAGCAAATATGGTACTTGAAATTAGATCTAACTTATCTCCGACATATATATATATGGAGGTTGATGCACTTCGAACAGCACAAACAAGTGGCCCGACGACAACAAGCATGTGCTTGTTACGCTCGAGGGCCTTTTATCAAAATAGTACCAAGCATTGTTCTACGATTTACAAGTGCAGATAAATTAAGCAATTGTAATCTACTCTGGTAGGAAGGTAGCCTTACGTTTTGATCCCAGTTCAAACTACGCAGGGCAAATAGGAGAAATTTTTTTTTGTACCGATTCAATCGGTCGAAGTGCACTTGATATTGTAGACTCCAAGCAGACGAACAATATTCCAAAATAGGACGGACAAGGGAGGTCGTATAAGGGTCATCAAGTTCTTTTGGCCAACGCTTTTTAAACCCAAGAACTCTCATGGCTTTGTTAACAGTGGACATAATGTGGCAGTTAAATTTAAGTTTGGGGTCCAGAAGTACACCTAAATCGTTAACTAAATATATACGGTCAAGTGGCGTATTTTTAAGAAAGTATCTGAAAAACCTAGGAGTACCCCTATAAAAAGTCACAACGCTGCATTTAAGGCAGTTCAAATTTAAAAGGTTGTACTCACCAAATGACTGCCCTGAGGCACTCCAGATGGCACGTAGATCAATTTTGAAACAGCATTTTTGAATACAACCCTCTGAGTCCTAGCAGCTTTATAATCTTTTTACAAATTTCCTCATGCTTTTCTTTCCAGTCAAATTCGTTCGTCTTTGATGTTAGCAAATATAGAGGCTTCATTACTTCTGAGAAATGTGGTACAAATTTCCTAAAGTAAGATTTAGAGGTTTAGCCTATGAACTGTCTAGTTTGTGTGACTGATTCTGGTTCGGGCATTTGGGTTAATGCTTGTATTTTTCGGGGATTGGGTTTTAGCTCACCATCTCTTATAAGAAAACCTAAGTACTCTATCTCTGTTTGCAGAAATTTGCACTTTTTAATGTTAAAGGAAAAGCCTGACTTTGATAATACGCTTAGTACTGTTTCCAATCTGTCAAATGCTTCCTCTTTAGTACTAGAAACAATTAATACGTCATCAATGTAGACTACTGCGTATTTATTAACCAAGTCCCCTAAAACTCGAACTATGGCACGTTGAAAGACAGAAGAAGCGTTTTTGAGGCCGAAGGGCATGGCTAAAAATTCATATTGACCGTCTGGAGTCACGAATGCAGTTCGCTCGACTGAATCGGGGTGAATTGGCACCTGATAGAAGCCGCTGGCCATGTCTAGACTAGAAAAATATTTACCGCCTCGCAGGCGATCTATTTGGTCTGATATTAATGGCAAGGGGTATCTATCTGACACAGTATTTACGTTGAGTTCTCGATAATCTATGCATAGTCTATCACTGCCGTCCTTCTTTTTTACTAGTAACATTGGACTAGAGAAAGGGGAGCTACTTGGTCGAATTACGTTGGATTCTAGCATTTGCTGAATCTTCTCTCTCACTATTTCTTTCTCACCCTCGCTAAGACGATATGGTCGTCTCTGTACCGTTTTGTTGACGTCTACTAAACGTATTTCTAAGGAACCTGTAGTTACTCGTCTGTTTGGAATGCCATCAATAAGAAATTTGGAATATTTAGCCAATATGTCGTTTAATATTAACTCATCACTATTACTTAACTCCACATAAACATTACTTTTATGATCTATCGCATTTACATTTTTATCATTGTTTACAGATAATACGGTTTGAGTTCTGTAGATATCGAATCTATCTCTTTCTAAAGTTACTCCAAAACCAAGCTCAAAAATGTCTTGTCCAATTATCATATCATATTTAAGGCACTTATTATCTACTACGTGAAATAACAATTCAAAATTAAATTCAGAGACTTGTATGGTGGACAGAATTTGCATATTGCTCTTGACAACATTGTCGCCTATTCCTTTCAAAACAACCATGTTATGGATTCTTTTACCAGCCAGCTTCGCGCCGACTGTTTCTGTTACCAAAGAGCATTCTGATCCCGAATCAAAGAAAAATGGAAACTTCTCACCAAATTGAATTGCTGTCCCGTTAGGCTGATGTACTGCGCACATGTCTACTCTTCTTTCGGTGCTGCTTCGGCTCGCTGTTTCTGTTCCCCTCGTACACACTGATGTGATATGTCCAACGCCGCCACACTTGAAACAAGTTACTGTTGATCTCTCTCTCATCGTTGTTCTGTTGTTGCTATGTCCTGGTCTAGTCTCGTTTCGCTCGTCTGTTCTCCTCTTGCGACATTCCATTGCCTTATGTCCAAGTTTCCCGCAATTATGGCATCTAATCGGCGTCTGCATTTTAATCCTCTTCTTTTCGGGTCCCTCTGATTCAGAAAATTCTATATTTCTGCTGAACGTGTGCGCCTTGAGTTGTTGTTGCAGTTCAGCACGCGTTTTTATGTTTGTGGTGATGTAATAATGATGTAATTAGTCGACTGGAATACACCGAGAGGCATTCATTTGGATTGGGACGACCCTTGAGCATGTTAAGCAATACTGCTGCCGGCGTCTCGTTGCCTTCGTAGTGTTCCATGAACAATTCTCGGAATTGCGACCAGCTCATTCCAGGAAAACAATTTTGCGACAGCCATTGCGATGCACTACCGAGCAGCGATTTGCTTAGCGTCATCACCAAGGATGCACCTTCTTGTGGATGTTCACTTAGAATCATATCCGCCGTTTTGCACCATGCTGCCGCGTCGGCCTCTGCAGCTTCGGGGTTGAATGTCGGTAACATCGCGGATGCGTCGCGGGTGCCAGCTATTTTCCGAGTTATCTTGTAGGGGCGGTGATCCTACTTTTGATGTCGGAAAATGGCCATCGTTTCCCTCTGTCATCTCGTCTTTCACAACGCGGCGAGGCGCAATGATCTTTTGTACGTCCGTTCACTTCCGAGGCCTATTCTTGATTGCCTTCCCTCTCCTCTTCCTCCTTCTATCATTGCGCCACGCTCAGCAGGGCTTTACTCTCTTTCCCCACCGCGCTCTCATTCACAAGGCTAGTCTCTCTTCATTTGCAATGCTTATTTATTTCCTCTTAGACTACACTCTTAACCCACAATTAACCAGCAAATATGGTACTTGAAATTAAATCTAACTTATCTCCGACATATATATATATATGGAGGTTGATGCACTTCGAACAGCACAAACAAGTGGCCCGACGACAACAAGCATGTGCTTGTTACGCTCGGGGGCCTTTTATCAATTTGGGCAAAAAATGCGAGTTCGCGAGAGAGATACATATATAAAACAAATGAAGACGGGACACAAATGAAAATAAAAGGCACAACTAAGAATTAAGCAAATGAGTCAAAATATTAGTTTTTAATACCGGGATAGATGTTGAAATGCAATTAAATGATTATTATAGTTATTACATAGAACGCGAAAGTGCTCGTGCATACAAAAATTTGTTGTACATCGTGGCAAATTTGGAGGATAATTATTTCGTGTTACTCTAACAGGAACATTTAATGTTAGGCGGTATAAAATATCTGCAGAATCAATGTCACTTCTTATAAGATTTTGTATAAAAATAGTACCAAGCATTGCTCTACGATTTACAAGTGCAGATAAATTAAGCAATTGTAATCTACTCTGGTAGGAAGGTAGCCTTACGTTTTGATCCCAGTTCAAACTACGCAGGGCAAATAGGAGAAATTTTTTTTTGTACCGATTCAATCGGTCGAAGTGCACTTGATATTGTAGACTCCAAGCAGACGAACAATATTCCAAAATAGGACGGACAAGGGAGGTCGTATAAGGGTCATCAAGTTCTTTTGGCCAACGCTTTTTAAACCCAAGAACTCTCATGGCTTTGTTAACAGTGGACATAATGTGGCAGTTAAATTTAAGTTTGGGGTCCAGAAGTACACCTAAATCGTTAACTAAATATATACGGTCAAGTGGCGTATTTTTAAGAAAGTATCTGAAAAACCTAGGAGTACCCCTATAAAAAGTCACAACGCTGCATTTAAGGCAGTTCAAATTTAAAAGGTTGTACTCACCAAATGACTGCCCTGAGGCACTCCAGATGGCACGTAGATCAATTTTGAAACAGCATTTTTGAATACAACCCTCTGAGTCCTACCATTCCAGTAACATGAAATCCAAAAAAATATATTTTTAGAAAACCCAAGCTGATCTAATTGAAATAAAAGAAGTGAGTGGTTTAAGGAGTAAAAGGCCTTACTAAAATCTGTATATACAATGTCAGTCTGCATTTTTTCTTAAACCCATTTATTACAATAGTTGACAATTCAAGTAGGTTGGTGGTGGTCGATCTCTTAACAAAACCATGCTGATACGCTGATATAAGCGAGGAACATAAATGTTGCAAATGAGAAGTGATAATACGTTCAAATACTTTAGGAATTGCCGACAATTTAGAAATACCTCGATAAATCGATAATAGAAAATATGTTGCCCGCGAAATTTGAAAAGTCACCTTACCTTTTGAACACACCTCGTATTAATTCACAAGTCACAAGAGGTGCAATTAAATTTATTTTAAAGAATAATTGAATTTTGTGATCGTAGCAATAAGATGAGTAATATAGGATATTGATAATGATCTGTTATGATAAGTCTTGTACTATGCAGAGCAACACGAGGACGTGTTGCGAAGAGAGAGAGGGAGAGCTTCGACTACATAATTTCCCCATCGCTTAAATTAAGACTCTCCTGAGTTTTACAATTCGTTTGTATACATATAAGTGTTAGGAATTCAATTCAATAGTAAATTATGTTACATTTGGAGTCAGATATTTCTTCTTTCTTTTTATGTTGGAGCTATGTACATTATTTAAATTCAATTTTCTATATTTCGGTTCATTATTATGTCTTAGAGTACATCTCTCTCTCTTTTTTGTTTAACCTTCATTTCTAGTTTCTTTAAAATTTTCTCTTTTTTTTTTAAAGATGTAAAGTAATGTTCCTTATATTTTAGAATGTTATTGTGTATAATTTTTTTGTCACAATTTCCATATTCAATATGCATTAGCGTATTTTGTATTGCTGAGTAATAGCTGTTATTATAATATTCCATACCTTTACTAACTTATCTTTGATCATTGTTTTCAAGTTATATAATTCTCATCTTTTCGGTTAGAGTGTAATGAAATCATTCAACATCTGCATTGCCAGTGTGACTGTTCGGTTTCACAAAATGAACTTCTATATTCTCATTTCTTAAATATTCTTTTATATTTATACTATTAAATCATTTTAGCAGGCTTTTCACACACAAATCAGAGTACTACGCTCTCTTCTGCAAAAAATCTCTCTGCACCCCTCTTGGGTCACAGATCTCTTGTTTACACGCAATACTTTTTGCCGTCATCAAGCTCTCCCGCTAATTCTAATGTCTCTCGATCTTTGGGCACACTACGCACACTATCGTGTGGATATTTGTACACTCGTTTAGTTGTTAATGATTTTAACAGGTATCGGTCACCATCTAGCAATTGTAAAATAAATCATACTGAGCATTCTTACTTATTCCTTTCTTAGCTTCCTAGCGTTATTCAGATCTACTCGCTCTTCCTCATTTACAGTTAGCATTCCCAGGAGAATCGCTTCTTTGCCAATCATCAACTCTAATGAACTATGGTTAGTTACACGGTTCATGGTACAGTTTATTGCCAATTGTACTTCGCCAAATGCCTCTTGCCATGTTTGTTCACTCGTCTCTACAGCCGTTAGCATGCTCTTTAGCACACTTATGACACGCTCCACCTGGCCATTTGCTCTACTGGCACCAGTTGCTACTACATGGAGGTCAATTTTGTTATTGGAACAGAATTTTCGAAACTCGCTTCTTGTAAAGCATCTGCCTTGGTCCGCTATTATTCTGTTAGGAACACCAAATACTGATATCGCAGACTTTACTGACTGTATGCAGTTCACCGTGCCCAAGTTCCAGGTGTGGTACAGGTAAATAAACTTGGTGAAGGCATCAATTTGAACGATCACATATTCCTTCTCGTCGTTTTTTCCGCTTAATTTCCCACTAATATCTATGTGTACCGTATGCCACGGTATCTCTACCTTGGGAATGGGATGTAACCCCGATTGTATTTTACCTGACACTGATTTTGACAATTTACATGTCACACAATTTTCTACAAATCTTCGCAAGTATTTTGACATTCCATCGAACCAGTATTGTTCGTAAATAACGACTGGCAAGCATCGTGTCTTACCATTTCTTTGAATTTTACGATTCTGTTCGGATATAAGCCAGTTGTGGGTTATAGTTGCCAAGTCAACTCGTGCCTCTACTACCTTACTCAAACTTTCCTGCTCTATTATAGTGACGGGATTCCTAGACAAGCAGTCAACGTGAGCCATTTGGCTCCTCTTCTTGTATTCCACCTGGAATTCGTATGCCTGTAGAAATAACCACCAACGATGAACCCGCAGTGTCAATGCCGCTTTCTTTTGACTTGCCCTAACAGAATTACAATCCGTATATACTGTAAACTTTCTGCCTCTTAAATAGTATCGGAAATTTCTGATCGCGTTGTACACCGCCAATATCTCGAGTTCATACGAGTGGTATTTTGATTCAGGTATTGTGGTGCATTTACTGTAGTACTCAATTACACGGCGCTGACCATCTACCATGTGTAATAGCATAGCGCCATACCCATTTGCGCTAGCATCCGTATGCAGCTCTATTGGTAAGTTGGGATCGAATATGGTCAACACGGGGTCACTAGCTAGCAGCTTTATAATCTTTTTACAAATTTCCTCATGCTTTTCTTTCCAGTCAAATTCGTTCGTCTTTGATGTTAGCAAATATAGAGGCTTCATTACTTCTGAGAAATGTGGTACAAATTTCCTAAAGTAAGATGCTAAACCTATGAAATGTCTAGTTTGTGTGACTGATTCTGGTTCGGGCATTTGGGTTAATGCTTGTATTTTTCGGGGATTGGGTTTTAGCTCACCATCTCTTATAAGAAAACCTAAGTACTCTACCTCTGTTTGCAGAAATTTGCACTTTTTAATGTTAAAGGAAAAGCCTGACTTTGATAATACGCTTAGTACTGTTTCCAATCTGTCAAATGCTTCCTCTTTAGTACTAGAAACAATTAATACGTCATCAATGTAGACTACTGCGTATTTATTAACCAAGTCCCCGAAAACTCGAACTATGGCACGTTGAAAGACAGAAGAAGCGTTTTTGAGGCCGAAGGGCATGGCTAAAAATTCATATTGACCGTCTGGAGTCACGAATGCAGTTCGCTCGACTGAATCGGGGTGAATTGGCACCTGATAAAAGCCGCTGGCCATGTCTAGACTAGAAAAATATTTACCGCCTCGCAGGCGATCTATTTGGTCTGATATTAATGGCAAGGGGTATCTATCTGACACAGTATTTGCGTTGAGTTCTCGATAATCTATGCATAGTCTATCACTGCCGTCCTTTTTTTTTACTAGTAACATTGGACTAGAGAAAGGGGAGCTACTTGGTCGAATTACGTTGGATTCTAGCATTTGCTGAATCTTCTCTCTCACTATTTCTTTCTCACCCTCGCTAGGACGATATGGTCGTCTCTGTACCGTTTTGTTGACGTCTACTAAACGTATTTCTAAGGAACCTGTAGTTACTCGTCTGTTTGGAATGCCATCAATAAGAAATTTGGAATATTTAGCCAATATGTCGTTTAATATTAACTCATCACTATTACTTAACTCCACATAAACATTACTTTTATGATCTATCGAATTTACATTTTTATCATTGTTTACAGATAATACGGTTTGAGTTCTGTAGATATCGAATCTATCTCTTTCTAAAGTTACTCCAAAACCAAGCTCAAAAATGTCTTGTCCAATTATCATATCATATTTAAGGCACTTATTATCTACTACGTGAAATAACAATTCAAAATTAAATTCAGAGACTTGTATGGTGGACAGAATTTGCATATTGCTCTTGACAACATTGTCGCCTATTCCTTTCAAAACAACCATGTTATGGATTCTTTTACCAGCCAGCTTCGCGCCGACTGTTTCTTTTACCAAAGAGCATTCTGATCCCGAATCAAAGAAAAATGGAAACTTCTCACCAAATTGAATTGCTGTCCCGTTAGGCTGATGTACTGCGCACATGTCTACTCTTCTTTCGGTGCTGCTTCGGCTCGCTGTTGCTGTTCCCCTCGTACACACTGATGTGATATGTCCACCGCCGCCACACTTGAAACAAGTTACTGTTGATCTCTCTCTCATCGTTGTTCTGTTGTTGCTATGTCCTGGTCTAGTCTCGTTTCGATCGTCTGTTCTCCTCTTGCGATATTCCATTGCCTTATGTCCAAGTTTCCTGCAATTATGGCATCTAATCGGCGTCTGCATTTTAATCCTCTTCTTTTCGGGTCCCTCTGATTCAGAAAATTCTATATTTCTGCTGAACGAGTGCGCCTTGAGTTGTTGTTGCAGTTCAGCACGCGTTTTTATGTTTGTGGTGATGTAATAATAATGTAATTAGTCGACTGGAATACACCGAGAGGCATTCATTTGGATTGGGACGACCCTTGAGCATGTTAAGCAATACTGCTGCCGGCGTCTCGTTGCCTTCGTAGTGTTCCATGAACAATTCTCGGAATTGCGACCAGCTCATTCCATGAAAACAATTTTGCGACAGCCATTGCGATGCACTACCGAGCAGCGATTTGCTTAGCGTCATCACCAAGGATGCACCTTCTTGTGGATGTTCACTTAGAATCATATCCGCCGTTTTGCACCATGCTGCCGAGTCGGCTTCTGCAGCTTCGGGGTTGAATGTCGGTAACATCGCGGATGCGTCGCGGGTGACAGCTATTTTCCGAGTTATCTTGTAGGGGCGGTGATCCTACTTTTGATGTCGGAAAATGGCCATCGTTTCCCTCTGTCATCTCGTCTTTCACAACGCGGCGAGGCGCAATGATCTTTTGTACGTCCGTTCACTTCCGAGGCCTATTCTTGATTGCCTTCCCTCTCCTCTTCCTCCTTCTATCATTGCGCCACGCTCAGCAGGGCTTTACTCTCTTTCCCCACCGCGCTCTCATTCACAAGGCTAGTCTCTCTTCATTTGCAATGCTTATTTATTTCCTCTTAGACTACACTCTTAACCCACAATTAACCAGCAAATATGGTACTTGAAATTAAATCTAACTTATCTCCGACATATATATATATGGAGGTTGATGCACTTCGAACAGCACAAACAAGTGGCCCGACGACAACAAGCATGTGCTTGTTACGCTCGGGGGCCTTTTATCAATTTGGGCAAAAAATGCGAGTTCGCGAGAGAGATACATATATAAAACAAATGAAGACGGGACACAAATGAAAATAAAAGACACAACTAAGAATTAAGCAAATGAGTCAAAATATTAGTTTTTAATACCGGGATAGATGTTGAAATGCAATTAAATGATTATTATAGTTATTACATAGAACGCGAAAGTGCTCGTGCATACAAAAATTTGTTGTACATAGTGGCATATTTGGAGGATAATTATTTCGTGTTACTCTAACAGGAACATTTAATGTTAGGCGGTATAAAATATCTGCAGAATCAATGTCACTTCTTATAAGATTTTGTATAAAAATAGTACCAAGCATTGTTCTACGATTTACAAGTGCAGATAAATTAAGCAATTGTAATCTACTCTGGTAGGAAGGTAGCCTTACGTTTTGATCCCAGTTCAAACTACGCAGGGCAAATAGGAGAAATTTTTTTTTGTACCGATTCAATCGGTCGAAGTGCACTTGATATTGTAGACTCCAAGCAGACGAACAATATTCCAAAATAGGACGGACAAGGGAGGTCGTATAAGGGTCATCAAATTCTTTTGGCCAACGCTTTTTAAACCCAAGAACTCTCATGGCTTTGTTAACAGTAGACATAATGTGGCAGTTAAATTTAAGTTTGGGGTCCAGAAGTACACCTAAATCGTTAACTAAATATATACGGTCAAGTGGCGTATTTTTAAGAAAGTATCTGAAAAACCTAGGAGTACCCCTATAAAAAGTCACAACGCTGCATTTAAGGCAGTTCAAATTTAAAAGGTTGTACTTACCAAATGACTGCCCTGAGGCACTCCAGATGGCACGTAGATCAATTTTGAAACAGCATTTTTGAATACAACCCTCTGAGTCCTACCATTCCAGTAACATGAAATCCAAAAAAATATATTTTTAGAAAACCCAAGCTGATCTAATTTAAATAAAAGAAGTGAGTGGTTTAAGGAGTCAAAGGCCTTACTAAAATCTGTATATACAGTGTCAGTCTGCATTTTTTCTTAAACCCATTTATTACAATAGTTGACAATTCAAGTAGG
The DNA here is from genome assembly GCF_025231255.1 of Drosophila biarmipes. Classification (NCBI taxonomy): domain Eukaryota; kingdom Metazoa; phylum Arthropoda; class Insecta; order Diptera; family Drosophilidae; genus Drosophila; species Drosophila biarmipes. The sequence goes on along the minus strand of NW_026114528.1, from coordinate 1,478,550 downwards.
TTGGTGGTGGTCGATCTCTTAACAAAACCATGCTGATACGCTGATATAAGCGAGGAACATAAATGTTGCAAATGAGAAGTGATAATACGTTCAAATACTTTAGGAATTGCCGACAATTTAGAAATACCTCGATAAATCGATAATCGAAAATATGTTGCCCGCGAAATTTGAAAAGTCACCTTACCTTTTGAACACACCTCGTATTAATTCACAAGTCACAAGAGGTGCAATTAAATTTATTTTAAAGAATAATTGAATTTTGTGATCGTAGCAATAAGATGAGTAATATAGGATATTGATAATGATCTGTTATGATAAGTCTTGTACTATGCAGAGCAACACGAGGACGTGTTGCGAAGAGAGAGAGGGAGAGCTTCGACTACATAATTTCCCCATCGCTTAAATTAAGACTCTCCTGAGTTTTACAATTCGTTTGTATACATATAAGTGTTAGGAATTCAATTCAATAGTAACATTTGGAGTCAGATATTTCTTCTTTCTTTTTATGTTGGAGCTATGTACATTATTTAAATTCAATTTTCTATATTTCGGTTCATTATTATGTCTTAGAGTACATCTCTCTCTCTTTTTTGTTTAACCTTCATTTCTAGTTTCTTTAAAATTTTCTCTTTTTTTTTTAAGATGTAAAGTAATGTTCCTTATATTTTAGAATGTTATTGTGTATAATTTTTTTGTCACAATTTCCATATTCAATATGCATTAGCGTATTTTGTATTGCTGAGTAATAGCTGTTATTATAATATTCCATACCTTTACTAACTTATCTTTGATCATTGTTTTCAAGCTATATAATTCTCATCTTTTCGGTTAGAGTGTAATGAAATCATTCAACATCTGCATTGCCAGTGTGACTGTTCGGTTTCACAAAATGAACTTCTATATTCTCATTTCTTAAATATTCTTTTATATTTATTCTATTAAATCATTTTAGCAGGCTTTTCACACACAAATCAGAGTACTACGCTCTCTTCTGCAAAAAATCTCTCTGCACCCCTCTTGGGTCACAGATCTCTTGTTTACACGCAATACTTTTTGCCGTCATCAAGCTCTCCCGCTAATTCTAATGTCTCTCGATCTTTAGGCACACTACGCACACTATCGTGTGGATATTTGTACACTCGTTTAGTTGTTAATGATTTTAACAGGTACCGGTCACCATCTAGCAATTGTAAAATAAATCATACTGAGCATTCTTACTTATTCCTTTCTTAGCTTCCTTCTAGCGTTATTCAGATCTACTCGCTCTTCCTCATTTACAGTTAGCATTCCCAGGAGAATCGCTTCTTTGCCAATCATCAACTCTAATGGACTATGGTTAGATACACGGTTCATGGTACAGTTTATTGCCAATTGTACTTCGCCAAATGCCTCTTGCCATGTTTGTTCACTCGTCTCTACAGCCGTTAGCATGCTCTTTAGCACACTTATGACACGCTCCACCTGGCCATTTGCTCTACTGGCACCAGTTGCTACTACATGGAGGTCAATTTTGTTATTGGAACAGAATTTTCGAAACTCGCTTCTTGTAAAGCATCTGCCTTGGTCCGCTATTATTCTGTTAGGAACACCAAATACTGATATCGCAGACTTTACTGACTGTATGCAGTTCACCGTGCCCAAGTTCCAGGTGTGGTACAGGTAAATAAACTTGGTGAAGGCATCAATTTGAACGATCACATATTCCTTCTCGTCCTTTTTTCCGCTTAATTTCCCACTAATATCTATGTGTACCGTATGCCACGGTATCTCTACCTTGGGAATGGGATGTAACCCCGATTGTATTTTACCTGACACTGATTTTGACAATTTACATGTCACACAATTTTCTACAAATCTTCGCAAGTATTTTGACATTCCATCGAACCAGTATTGTTCGTAAATAACGACTGGCAAGCATCGTGTCTTACCATTTCTTTGAATTTTACGATTCTGTTCGGATATAAGCCAGTTGTGGGTTATAGTTGCCAAGTCAACTCGTGCCTCTACTACCTTACTCAAACTTTCCTGCTCTATTATAGTGACGGGATTCCTAGACAAGCAGTCAACGTGAGCCATTTGGCTCCTCTTCTTGTATTCCACCTGGAATTCGTATGCTTTCTTTTGACTTGCTCTAACAGAATTACAATCCGTATATACTGTAAACTTTCTGCCTCTTAAATAGTATCGGAAATTTCTGATCGCGTTGTACACCGCCAATATCTCGAGTTCATACGAGTGGTATTTTGATTCAGGTATTGTGGTGCATTTACTGTAGTACTCAATTACACGGCGCTGACCATCTACCATGTGTAATAGCATAGCGCCATACCCATTTGCGCTAGCATCCGTATGCAGCTCTATTGGTAAGTTGGGATCGAATATGGTCAACACGGGGTCACTAGCTAGCAGCTTTATAATCTTTTTACAAATTTCCTCATGCTTTTCTTTCCAGTCAAATTCGTTCGTCTTTGATGTTAGCAAATATAGAGGCTTCATCACTTCTGAGAAATGTGGTACAAATTTCCTAAAGTAAGATGCTAAACCTATGAACTGTCTAGTTTGTATGACTGATTCTGGTTCGGGCATTTGGGTTAATGCTTGTATTTTTCGGGGATTGGGTTTTAGCTCACCATCTCTTATAAGAAAACCTAAGTACTCTATCTCTGTTTGCAGAAATTTGCACTTTTTAATGTTAAAGGAAAAGCCTGACTTTGATAATACGCTTAGTACTGTTTCCAATCTGTCAAATGCTTCCTCTTTAGTACTAGAAACAATTAATACGTCATCAATGTAGACTACTGCGTATTTATTAACCAAGTCCCCTAAAACTCGAACTATGGCACGTTGAAAGACAGAAGAAGCGTTTTTGAGGCCGAAGGGCATGGCTAAAAATTCATATTGACCGTCTGGAGTCACGAATGCAGTTCGCTCGACTGAATCGGGGTGAATTGACACCTGATAGAAGCCGCTGGCCATGTCTAGACTAGAAAAATATTTACCGCCTCGCAGGCGATCTATTTGGTCTGATATTAATGGCAAGGGGTATCTATCTGACACAGTATTTGCGTTGAGTTCTCGATAATCTATGCATAGTCTATCACTGCCGTCCATCTTTTTTACTAGTAACATTGGACTAGAGAAAGGGGAGCTTCTTGGTCGAATTACGTTGTATTCTAGCATTTGCTGAATCTTCTCTCTCACTATTTCTTTCTCACCCTCGCTAAGACGATATGGTCGTCTCTGTACCGTTTTGTTGACGTCTACTAAACGTATTTCTAAGGAACCTGTAGTTACTCGTCTGTTTGGAATGCCATCAATAAGAAATTTGGAATATTTAGCCAATATGTCGTTTAATATTAACTCATCACTATTACTTAACTCCACATAAACATTACTTTTATGATCTATCGCATTTACATTTTTATCATTATTTACAGATAATACGGTTTGAGTTCTGTAGATATCGAATCTATCTCTTTCTAAAGTTACTCCAAAACCTAGCTCAAAAATGTCTTGTCCAATTATCATATCATATTTAAGGCTCTTATTATCTACTACGTGAAATAACAATTCAAAATTAAATTCAGAGACTTGTATGGTGGACAGACTTTGCATATTGCTCTTGACAACATTGTCGCCTATTCCTTTCAAAACAACCATGTTATGGATTCTTTTACCAGCCAGCTTCGCGCCGACTGTTTCTTTTACCAAAGAGCATTCTGATCCCGAATCAAAGAAAAATGGAAACTTCTCACCAAATTGAATTGCTGTCCCGTTAGGCTGATGTACTGCGCACATGTCTACTCTTCTTTCGGTGCTGCTTCGGCTCGCTGTTGCTGTTCCCCTCGTACACACTGATGTGATATGTCCACCGCCGCCACACTTGAAACAAGTTACTGTTGATCTCTCTCTCATCGTTGTTCTGTTGTTGCTATGTCCTGGTCTAGTCTCGTTTCGATCGTCTGTTCTCCTCTTGCGATATTCCATTGCCTTATGTCCAAGTTTCCTGCAATTATGGCATCTAATCGGCGTCTGCATTTTAATCCTCTTCTTTTCGGGTCCCTCTGATTCAGAAAATTCTATATTTCTGCTGAACGAGTGCGCCTTGAGTTGTTGTTGCAGTTCAGCACGCGTTTTTATGTTTGTGGTGATGTAATAATAATGTAATTAGTCGACTGGAATACACCGAGAGGCATTCATTTGGATTGGGACGACCCTTGAGCATGTTAAGCAATACTGCTGCCGGCGTCTCGTTGCCTTCGTAGTGTTCCATGAACAATTCTCGGAATTGCGACCAGCTCATTCCATGAAAACAATTTTGCGACAGCCATTGCGATGCACTACCGAGCAGCGATTTGCTTAGCGTCATCACCAAGGATGCACCTTCTTGTGGATGTTCACTTAGAATCATATCCGCCGTTTTGCACCATGCTGCCGAGTCGGCTTCTGCAGCTTCGGGGTTGAATGTCGGTAACATCGCGGATGCGTCGCGGGTGACAGCTATTTTCCGAGTTATCTTGTAGGGGCGGTGATCCTACTTTTGATGTCGGAAAATGGCCATCGTTTCCCTCTGTCATCTCGTCTTTCACAACGCGGCGAGGCGCAATGATCTTTTGTACGTCCGTTCACTTCCGAGGCCTATTCTTGATTGCCTTCCCTCTCCTCTTCCTCCTTCTATCATTGCGCCACGCTCAGCAGGGCTTTACTCTCTTTCCCCACCGCGCTCTCATTCACAAGGCTAGTCTCTCTTCATTTGCAATGCTTATTTATTTCCTCTTAGACTACACTCTTAACCCACAATTAACCAGCAAATATGGTACTTGAAATTAAATCTAACTTATCTCCGACATATATATATATGGAGGTTGATGCACTTCGAACAGCACAAACAAGTGGCCCGACGACAACAAGCATGTGCTTGTTACGCTCGGGGGCCTTTTATCAATTTGGGCAAAAAATGCGAGTTCGCGAGAGAGATACATATATAAAACAAATGAAGACGGGACACAAATGAAAATAAAAGACACAACTAAGAATTAAGCAAATGAGTCAAAATATTAGTTTTTAATACCGGGATAGATGTTGAAATGCAATTAAATGATTATTATAGTTATTACATAGAACGCGAAAGTGCTCGTGCATACAAAAATTTGTTGTACATAGTGGCATATTTGGAGGATAATTATTTCGTGTTACTCTAACAGGAACATTTAATGTTAGGCGGTATAAAATATCTGCAGAATCAATGTCACTTCTTATAAGATTTTGTATAAAAATAGTACCAAGCATTGTTCTACGATTTACAAGTGCAGATAAATTAAGCAATTGTAATCTACTCTGGTAGGAAGGTAGCCTTACGTTTTGATCCCAGTTCAAACTACGCAGGGCAAATAGGAGAAATTTTTTTTTGTACCGATTCAATCGGTCGAAGTGCACTTGATATTGTAGACTCCAAGCAGACGAACAATATTCCAAAATAGGACGGACAAGGGAGGTCGTATAAGGGTCATCAAATTCTTTTGGCCAACGCTTTTTAAACCCAAGAACTCTCATGGCTTTGTTAACAGTAGACATAATGTGGCAGTTAAATTTAAGTTTGGGGTCCAGAAGTACACCTAAATCGTTAACTAAATATATACGGTCAAGTGGCGTATTTTTAAGAAAGTATCTGAAAAACCTAGGAGTACCCCTATAAAAAGTCACAACGCTGCATTTAAGGCAGTTCAAATTTAAAAGGTTGTACTTACCAAATGACTGCCCTGAGGCACTCCAGATGGCACGTAGATCAATTTTGAAACAGCATTTTTGAATACAACCCTCTGAGTCCTACCATTCCAGTAACATGAAATCCAAAAAAATATATTTTTAGAAAACCCAAGCTGATCTAATTTAAATAAAAGAAGTGAGTGGTTTAAGGAGTCAAAGGCCTTACTAAAATCTGTATATACAGTGTCAGTCTGCATTTTTTCTTAAACCCATTTATTACAATAGTTGACAATTCAAGTAGGTTGGTGGTGGTCGATCTCTTAACAAAACCATGCTGATACGCTGATATAAGCGAGGAACATAAATGTTGCAAATGAGAAGTGATAATACGTTCAAATACTTTAGGAATTGCCGACAATTTAGAAATACCTCGATAAATCGATAATCGAAAATATGTTGCCCGCGAAATTTGAAAAGTCACCTTACCTTTTGAACACACCTCGTATTAATTCACAAGTCACAAGAGGTGCAATTAAATTTATTTTAAAGAATAATTGAATTTTGTGATCGTAGCAATAAGATGAGTAATATAGGATATTGATAATGATCTGTTATGATAAATCTTGTACTATGCAGAGCAACACGAGGACGTGTTGCGAAGAGAGAGAGGGAGAGCTTCGACTACATAATTTCCCCATCGATTAAATTAAGACTCTCCTGAGTTTTACAATTCGTTTGTATACATATAAGTGTTAGGAATTCAATTCAATAGTAACATTTGGAGTCAGATATTTCTTCTTTCTTTTTATGTTGGAGCTATGTACATTATTTAAATTCAATTTTCTATATTTCGGTTCATTATTATGTCTTAGAGTACATCTCTCTCTCTTTTTTGTTTAACCTTCATTTCTAGTTTCTTTAAAATTTTCTCTTTTTTTTTTAAGATGTAAAGTAATGTTCCTTATATTTTAGAATGTTATTGTGTATAATTTTTTTGTCACAATTTCCATATTCAATATGCATTAGCGTATTTTGTATTGCTGAGTAATAGCTGTTATTATAATATTCCATACCTTTACTAACTTATCTTTGATCATTGTTTTCAAGCTATATAATTCTCATCTTTTCGGTTAGAGTGTAATGAAATCATTCAACATCTGCATTGCCAGTGTGACTGTTCGGTTTCACAAAATGAACTTCTATATTCTCATTTCTTAAATATTCTTTTATATTTATTCTATTAAATCATTTTAGCAGGCTTTTCACACACAAATCAGAGTACTACGCTCTCTTCTGCAAAAAATCTCTCTGCACCCCTCTTGGGTCACAGATCTCTTGTTTACACGCAATACTTTTTGCCGTCATCAAGCTCTCCCGCTAATTCTAATGTCTCTCGATCTTTAGGCACACTACGCACACTATCGTGTGGATATTTGTACACTCGTTTAGTTGTTAATGATTTTAACAGGTACCGGTCACCATCTAGCAATTGTAAAATAAATCATACTGAGCATTCTTACTTATTCCTTTCTTAGCTTCCTTCTAGCGTTATTCAGATCTACTCGCTCTTCCTCATTTACAGTTAGCATTCCCAGGAGAATCGCTTCTTTGCCAATCATCAACTCTAATGGACTATGGTTAGATACACGGTTCATGGTACAGTTTATTGCCAATTGTACTTCGCCAAGTGCCTCTTGCCATGTTTGTTCACTCGTCTCTACAGCCGTTAGCATGCTCTTTAGCACACTTATGACACGCTCCACCTGGCCATTTGCTCTACTGGCACCACAGTTGCTACTACATGGAGGTCAATTTTGTTATTGGAACAGAATTTTCGAAACTCGCTTCTTGTAAAGCATCTGCCTTGGTCCGCTATTATTCTGTTAGGAACACCAAATACTGATATCGCAGACTTTACTGACTGTATGCAGTTCACCGTGCCCAAGTTCCAGGTGTGGTACAGGTAAATAAACTTGGTGAAGGCATCAATTTGAACGATCACATATTCCTTCTCGTCGTTTTTTCCGCTTAATTTCCCACTAATATCTATGTGTACCGTATGCCACGGTATCTCTACCTTGGGAATGGGATGTAACCCCGATTGTATTTTACCTGACACTGATTTTGACAATTTACATGTCACACAATTTTCTACAAATCTTCGCAAGTATTTTGACATTCCATCGAACCAGTATTGTTCGTAAATAACGACTGGCAAGCATCGTGTCTTACCATTTCTTTGAATTTTACGATTCTGTTCGGATATAAGCCAGTTGTGGGTTATAGTTGCCAAGTCAACTCGTGCCTCTACTACCTTACTCAAACTTTCCTGCTCTATTATAGTGACGGGATTCCTAGACAAGCAGTCAACGTGAGCCATTTGGCTCCTCTTCTTGTATTCCACCTGGAATTCGTATGCTTTCTTTTGACTTGCTCTAACAGAATTACAATCCGTATATACTGTAAACTTTCTGCCTCTTAAATAGTATCGGAAATTTCTGATCGCGTTGTACACCGCCAATATCTCGAGTTCATACGAGTGGTATTTTGATTCAGGTATTGTGGTGCATTTACTGTAGTACTCAATTACACGGCGCTGACCATCTACCATGTGTAATAGCATAGCGCCATACCCATTTGCGCTAGCATCCGTATGCAGCTCTATTGGTAAGTTGGGATCGAATATGGTCAACACGGGGTCACTAGCTAGCAGCTTTATAATCTTTTTACAAATTTCCTCATGCTTTTCTTTCCAGTCAAATTCGTTCGTCTTTGATGTTAGCAAATATAGAGGCTTCATCACTTCTGAGAAATGTGGTACAAATTTCCTAAAGTAAGATGCTAAACCTATGAACTGTCTAGTTTGTATGACTGATTCTGGTTCGGGCATTTGGGTTAATGCTTGTATTTTTCGGGGATTGGGTTTTAGCTCACCATCTCTTATAAGAAAACCTAAGTACTCTATCTCTGTTTGCAGAAATTTGCACTTTTTAATGTTAAAGGAAAAGCCTGACTTTGATAATACGCTTAGTACTGTTTCCAATCTGTCAAATGCTTCCTCTTTAGTACTAGAAACAATTAATACGTCATCAATGTAGACTACTGCGTATTTATTAACCAAGTCCCCTAAAACTCGAACTATGGCACGTTGAAAGACAGAAGAAGCGTTTTTGAGGCCGAAGGGCATGGCTAAAAATTCATATTGACCGTCTGGAGTCACGAATGCAGTTCGCTCGACTGAATCGGGGTGAATTGACACCTGATAGAAGCCGCTGGCCATGTCTAGACTAGAAAAATATTTACCGCCTCGCAGGCGATCTATTTGGTCTGATATTAATGGCAAGGGGTATCTATCTGACACAGTATTTGCGTTGAGTTCTCGATAATCTATGCATAGTCTATCACTGCCGTCCATCTTTTTTACTAGTAACATTGGACTAGAGAAAGGGGAGCTTCTTGGTCGAATTACGTTGTATTCTAGCATTTGCTGAATCTTCTCTCTCACTATTTCTTTCTCACCCTCGCTAAGACGATATGGTCGTCTCTGTACCGTTTTGTTGACGTCTACTAAACGTATTTCTAAGGAACCTGTAGTTACTCGTCTGTTTGGAATGCCATCAATAAGAAATTTGGAATATTTAGCCAATATGTCGTTTAATATTAACTCATCACTATTACTTAACTCCACATAAACATTACTTTTATGATCTATCGCATTTACATTTTTATCATTATTTACAGATAATACGGTTTGAGTTCTGTAGATATCGAATCTATCTCTTTCTAAAGTTACTCCAAAACCTAGCTCAAAAATGTCTTGTCCAATTATCATATCATATTTAAGGCTCTTATTATCTACTACGTGAAATAACAATTCAAAATTAAATTCAGAGACTTGTATGGTGGACAGACTTTGCATATTGCTCTTGACAACATTGTCGCCTATTCCTTTCAAAACAACCATGTTATGGATTCTTTTACCAGCCAGCTTCGCGCCGACTGTTTCTTTTACCAAAGAGCATTCTGATCCCGAATCAAAGAAAAATGGAAACTTCTCACCAAATTGAATTGCTGTCCCGTTAGGCTGATGTACTGCGCACATGTCTACTCTTCTTTCGGTGCTGCTTCGGCTCGCTGTTGCTGTTCCCCTCGTACACACTGATGTGATATGTCCACCGCCGCCACACTTGAAACAAGTTACTGTTGATCTCTCTTTCATCGTTGTTCTGTTGTTGCTATGTCCTGGTCTAGTCTCGTTTCGATCGTCTGTTCTCCTCTTGCGATATTCCATTGCCTTATGTCCAAGTTTCCTGCAATTATGGCATCTAATCGGCGTCTGCATTTTAATCCTCTTCTTTTCGGGTCCCTCTGATTCAGAAAATTCTACATTTCTGCTGAACGAGTGCGCCTTGAGTTGTTGTTGCAGTTCAGCACGCGTTTTTATGTTTGTGGTGATGTAATAATAATGTAATTAGTCGACTGGAATACACCGAGAGGCATTCATTTGGATTGGGACGACCCTTGAGCATGTTAAGCAATACTGCTGCCGGCGTCTCGTTGCCTTCGTAGTGTTCCATGAACAATTCTCGGAATTGCGACCAGCTCATTCCAGGAAAACAATTTTGCGACAGCCATTGCGATGCACTACCGAGCAGCGATTTGCTTAGCGTCATCACCAAGGATGCACCTTCTTGTGGATGTTCACTTAGAATCATATCCGCCGTTTTGCACCATGCTGCCGAGTCGGCTTCTGCAGCTTCGGGGTTGAATGTCGGTAACATCGCGGATGCGTCGCGGGTGACAGCTATTTTCCGAGTTATCTTGTAGGGGCGGTGATCCTACTTTTGATGTCGGAAAATGGCCATCGTTTCCCTCTGTCATCTCGTCTTTCACAACGCGGCGAGGCGCAATGATCTTTTGTACGTCCGTTCACTTCCGAGGCCTATTCTTGATTGCCTTCCCTCTCCTCTTCCTCCTTCTATCATTGCGCCACGCTCAGCAGGGCTTTACTCTCTTTCCCCACCGCGCTCTCATTCACAAGGCTAGTCTCTCTTCATTTGCAATGCTTATTTATTTCCTCTTAGACTACACTCTTAACCCACAATTAACCAGCAAATATGGTACTTGAAATTAAATCTAACTTATCTCCGACATATATATATATGGAGGTTGATGCACTTCGAACAGCACAAACAAGTGGCCCGACGACAACAAGCATGTGCTTGTTACGCTCGGGGGCCTTTTATCAATTTGGGCAAAAAATGCGAGTTCGCGAGAGAGATACATATATAAAACAAATGAAGACGGGACACAAATGAAAATAAAAGACACAACTAAGAATTAAGCAAATGAGTCAAAATATTAGTTTTTAATACCGGGATAGATGTTGAAATGCAATTAAATGATTATTATAGTTATTACATAGAACGCGAAAGTGCTCGTGCATACAAAAATTTGTTGTACATCGTGGCAAATTTGGAGGATAATTATTTCGTGTTACTCTAACAGGAACATTTAATGTTAGGCGGTATAAAATATCTGCAGAATCAATGTCACTTCTTATAAGATTTTGTATAAAAATAGTACCAAGCATTGCTCTACGATTTACAAGTGCAGATAAATTAAGCAATTGTAATCTACTCTGGTAGGAAGGTAGCCTTACGTTTTGATCCCAGTTCAAACTACGCAGGGCAAATAGGAGAAATTTTTTTTTGTACCGATTCAATCGGTCGAAGTGCACTTGATATTGTAGACTCCAAGCAGACGAACAATATTCCAAAAAAGGACGGACAAGGGAGGTCGTATAAGGGTCATCAAGTTCTTTTGGCCAACGCTTTTTAAACCCAAGAACTCTCATGGCTTTGTTAACAGTGGACATAATGTGGCAGTTAAATTTAAGTTTGGGGTCCAGAAGTACACCTAAATCGTTAACTAAATATATACGGTCAAGTGGCGTATTTTTAAGAAAGTATCTGAAAAACCTAGGAGTACCCCTATAAAAAGTCACAACGCTGCATTTAAGGCAGTTCAAATTTAAAAGGTTGTACTCACCAAATGACTGCCCTGAGGCACTCCAGATGGCACGTAGATCAATTTTGAAACAGCATTTTTGAATACAACCCTCTGAGTCCTACCATTCCAGTAACATGAAATCCAAAAAAATATATTTTTAGAAAACCCAAGCTGATCTAATTGAAATAAAAGAAGTGAGTGGTTTAAGGAGTAAAAGGCCTTACTAAAATCTGTATATACAATGTCAGTCTGCATATTTTCTTAAACCCATTTATTACAATAGTTGACAATTCAAGTAGGTTGGTGGTGGTCGATCTCTTAACAAAACCATGCTGATACGCTGATATAAGCGAGGAACATAAATGTTGCAAATGAGAAGTGATAATACGTTCAAATACTTTAGGAATCGCCGACAATTTAGAAATACCTCGATAAATCGATAATAGAAAATATGTTGCCCGCGAAATTTGAAAGGTCACCTTACCTTTTGAACACACCTCGTATTAATTCACAAGTCACAAGAGGTGCAATTAAATTTATTTTAAAGAATAATTGAATTTTGTGATCGTAGCAATAAGATGAGTAATATAGGATATTGATAATGATCTGTTATGATAAGTCTTGTACTATGCAGAGCAACACGAGGACGTGTTGCGAAGAGAGAGAGGGAGAGCTTCGACTACATAATTTCCCCATCGCTTAAATTAAGACTCTCCTGAGTTTTACAATTCGTTTGTATACATATAAGTGTTAGGAATTCAATTCAATAGTAAATTATGTTACATTTGGAGTCAGATATTTCTTCTTTCTTTTTATGTTGGAGCTATGTACATTATTTAAATTCAATTTTCTATATTTCGGTTCATTATTATGTCTTAGAGTACATCTCTCTCTCTTTTTTGTTTAACCTTCATTTCTAGTTTCTTTAAAATTTTCTCTTTTTTTTTAAAGATGTAAAGTAATGTTCCTTATATTTTAGAATGTTATTGTGTATAATTTTTTTGTCACAATTTCCATATTCAATATGCATTAGCGTATTTTGTATTGCTGAGTAATAGCTGTTATTATAATATTCCATACCTTTACTAACTTATCTTTGATCATTGTTTTCAAGTTATATAATTCTCATCTTTTCGGTTAGAGTGTAATGAAATCATTCAACATCTGCATTGCCAGTGTGACTGTTCGGTTTCACAAAATGAACTTCTATATTCTCATTTCTTAAATATTCTTTTATATTTATACTATTAAATCATTTTAGCAGGCTTTTCACACACAAATCAGAGTACTACGCTCTCTTCTGCAAAAAATCCCTCTGCACCCCTCTTGGGTCACAGATCTCTTGTTTACACGCAATACTTTTTGCCGTCATCAAGCTCTCCCGCTAATTCTAATGTCTCTCGATCTTTGGGCACACTACGCACACTATCGTGTGGATATTTGTACACTCGTTTAGTTGTTAATGATTTTAACAGGTATCGGTCACCATCTAGCAATTGTAAAATAAATCATACTGAGCATTCTTACTTATTCCTTTCTTAGCTTTCTTCTAGCGTTATTCAGATCTACTCGCTCTTCCTCATTTACAGTTAGCATTCCCAGGAGAATCGCTTCTTTGCCAATCATCAACTCTAATGGACTATGGTTAGATACACGGTTCATGGTACAGTTTATTGCCAATTGTACTTCGCCAAATGCCTCTTGCCATGTTTGTTCACTCGTCTCTACAGCCGTTAGCATGCTCTTTAGCACACTTATGACACGCTCCACCTGGCCATTTGCTCTACTGGCACCAGTTGCTACTACATGGAGGTCAATTTTGTTATTGGAACAGAATTTTCGAAACTCGCTTCTTGTAAAGCATCTGCCTTGGTCCGCTATTATTCTGTTAGGAACACCAAATACTGATATCGCAGACTTTACTGACTGTATGCAGTTCACCGTGCCCAAGTTCCAGGTGTGGTACAGGTAAATAAACTTGGTGAAGGCATCAATTTGAACGATCACATATTCCTTCTCGTCGTTTTTTCCGCTTAATTTCCCACTAATATCTATGTGTACCGTATGCCACGGTATCTCTACCTTGGGAATGGGATGTAACCCCGATTGTATTTTACCTGACACTGATTTTGACAATTTACATGTCACACAATTTTCTACAAATCTTCGCAAGTATTTTGACATTCCATCGAACCAGTATTGTTCGTAAATAAAGACTGGCAAGCATCGTGTCTTACCATTTCTTTGAATTTTACGATGCAGCAAACTATTCCTGATTTCATAAGAGCTTGCTATTTCTTTCTGCATTTCATCACTATTTAAATCGGCCATGATTTGCGATATGACTTGATCACGCTTCTGTTCGGATATAAGCCAGTTGTGGGTTATAGTTGCCAAGTCAACTCGTGCCTCTACTACCTTACTCAAACTTTCCTGCTCTATTATAGTGACGGGATTCCTAGACAAGCAGTCAACGTGAGCCATTTGGCTCCTCTTCTTGTATTCCACCTGGAATTCGTATGCCAGTAGAAATAACCACCAACGATGAACCCGCAGTGTCAATGCCGCTTTCTTTTGACTTGCTCTAACAGAATTACAATCCGTATATACTGTAAACTTTCTGCCTCTTAAATAGTATCGGAAATTTCTGATCGCGTTGTACACCGCCAATATCTCGAGTTCATACGAGTGGTATTTTGATTCAGGTATTGTGGTGCATTTACTGTAGTACTCAATTACACGGCGCTGACCATCTACCATGTGTAATAGCATAGCGCCATACCCATTTGCGCTAGCATCCGTATGCAGCTCTATTGGTAAGTTGGGATCGACACGGGGTCACTAGCTAGCAGCTTTATAATCTTTTTACAAATTTCCTCATGCTTTTCTTTCCAGTCAAATTCGTTCGTCTTTGATGTTAGCAAATATAGAGGCTTCATTACTTCTGAGAAATGTGGTACAAATTTCCTAAAGTAAGATGCTAAACCTATGAAATGTCTAGTTTGTGTGACTGATTCTGGTTCGGGCATTTGGGTTAATGCTTGTATTTTTCGGGGATTGGGTTTTAGCTCACCATCTCTTATAAGAAAACCTAAGTACTCTACCTCTGTTTGCAGAAATTTGCACTTTTTAATGTTAAAGGAAAAGCCTGACTTTGATAATACGCTTAGTACTGTTTCCAATCTGTCAAATGCTTCCTCTTTAGTACTAGAAACAATTAATACGTCATCAATGTAGACTATTGCGTATTTATTAACCAAGTCCCCGAAAAGTCGAACTATGGCACGTTGAAAGACAGAAGAAGCGTTTTTGAGGCCGAAGGGCATGGCTAAAAATTCATATTGACCGTCTGGAGTCACGAATGCAGTTCGCTCGACTGAATCGGGGTGAATTGGCACCTGATAAAAGCCGCTGGCCATGTCTAGACTAGAAAAATATTTACCGCCTCGCAGGCGATCTATTTGGTCTGATATTAATGGCAAGGGGTATCTATCTGACACAGTATTTGCGTTGAGTTCTCGATAATCTATGCATAGTCTATCACTGCCGTCCTTTTTTTTTACTAGTAACATTGGACTAGAGAAAGGGGAGCTACTTGGTCGAATTACGTTGGATTCTAGCATTTGCTGAATCTTCTCTCTCACTATTTCTTTCTCACCCTCGCTAGGACGATATGGTCGTCTCTGTACCGTTTTGTTGACGTCTACTAAACGTATTTCTAAGGAACCTGTAGTTACTCGTCTGTTTGGAATGCCATCAATAAGAAATTTGGAATATTTAGCCAATATGTCGTTTAATATTAACTCATCACTATTACTTAACTCCACATAAACATTACTTTTATGATCTATCGCATTTACATTTTTATCATTATTTACAGATAATACGGTTTGAGTTCTGTAGATATCGAATCTATCTCTTTCTAAAGTTACTCCAAAACCTAGCTCAAAAATGTCTTGTCCAATTATCATATCATATTTAAGGCTCTTATTATCTACTACGTGAAATAACAATTCAAAATTAAATTCAGAGACTTGTATGGTGGACAGACTTTGCATATTGCTCTTGACAACATTGTCGCCTATTCCTTTCAAAACAACCATGTTATGGATTCTTTTACCAGCCAGCTTCGCGCCGACTGTTTCTTTTACCAAAGAGCATTCTGATCCCGAATCAAAGAAAAATGGAAACTTCTCACCAAATTGAATTGCTGTCCCGTTAGGCTGATGTACTGCGCACATGTCTACTCTTCTTTCGGTGCTGCTTCGGCTCGCTGTTGCTGTTCCCCTCGTACACACTGATGTGATATGTCCACCGCCGCCACACTTGAAACAAGTTACTGTTGATCTCTCTCTCATCGTTGTTCTGTTGTTGCTATGTCCTGGTCTAGTCTCGTTTCGATCGTCTGTTCTCCTCTTGCGATATTCCATTGCCTTATGTCCAAGTTTCCTGCAATTATGGCATCTAATCGGCGTCTGCATTTTAATCCTCTTCTTTTTGGGTCCCTCTGATTCAGAAAATTCTACATTTCTGCTGAACGAGTGCGCCTTGAGTTGTTGTTGCAGTTCACTTCCGAGGCCTATTCTTGATTGCCTTCCCTCTCCTCTTCCTCCTTCTATCATTGCGCCACGCTCAGCAGGGCTTTACTCTCTTTCCCCACCGCGCTCTCATTCACAAGGCTAGTCTCTCTTCATTTGCAATGCTTATTTATTTCCTCTTAGACTACACTCTTAACCCACAATTAACCAGCAAATATGGTACTTGAAATTAAATCTAACTTATCTCCGACATATATATATATATGGAGGTTGATGCACTTCGAACAGCACAAACAAGTGGCCCGACGACAACAAGCATGTGCTTGTTACGCTCGGGGGCCTTTTATCAATTTGGGCAAAAAATGCGAGTTCGCGAGAGAGATACATATATAAAACAAATGAAGACGGGACACAAATGAAAATAAAAGACACAACTAAGAATTAAGCAAATGAGTCAAAATATTAGTTTTTAATACCGGGATAGATGTTGAAATGCAATTAAATGATTATTATAGTTATTACATAGAACGCGAAAGTGCTCGTGCATACAAAAATTTGTTGTACATCGTGGCAAATTTGGAGGATAATTATTTCGTGTTACTCTAACAGGAACATTTAATGTTAGGCGGTATAAAATATCTGCAGAATCAATGTCACTTCTTATAAGATTTTGTATAAAAATAGTACCAAGCATTGTTCTACGATTTACAAGTGTAGATAAATTAAGCAATTGTAATCTACTCTGGTAGGAAGGTAGCCTTACTTTTTGATCCCAGTTCAAACTACGCAGGGCAAATAGGAGAAATTTTTTTTTGTACCGATTCAATCGGTCGAAGTGCACTTGATATTGTAGACTCCAAGCAGACGAACAATATTCCAAAATAGGACGGACAAGGGAGGTCGTATAAGGGTCATCAAATTCTTTTGGCCAACGCTTTTTAAACCCAAGAACTCTCATGGCTTTGTTAACAGTGGACATAATGTGGCAGTTAAATTTAAGTTTGGGGTCCAGAAGTACACCTAAATCGTTAACTAAATATATACGGTCAAGTGGCGTATTTTTAAGAAAGTATCTGAAAAACCTAGGAGTACCCCTATAAAAAGTCACAACGCTGCATTTAAGGCAGTTCAAATTTAAAAGGTTGTACTCACCAAATGACTGCCCTGAGGCACTCCAGATGGCACGTAGATCAATTTTGAAACAGCATTTTTGAATACAACCCTCTGAGTCCTACCATTCCAGTAACATGAAATCCAAAAAAATATATTTTTAGAAAACCCAAGCTGATCTAATTGAAATAAAAGAAGTGAGTGGTTTAAGGAGTAAAAGGCCTTACTAAAATCTGTATATACAATGTCAGTCTGCATATTTTCTTAAACCCATTTATTACAATAGTTGACAATTCAAGTAGGTTGGTGGTGGTCGATCTCTTAACAAAACCATGCTGATACGCTGATATAAGCGAGGAACATAAATGTTGCAAATGAGAAGTGATAATACGTTCAAATACTTTAGGAATCGCCGACAATTTAGAAATACCTCGATAAATCGATAATAGAAAATATGTTGCCCGCGAAATTTGAAAGGTCACCTTACCTTTTGAACACACCTCGTATTAATTCACAAGTCACAAGAGGTGCAATTAAATTTATTTTAAAGAATAATTGAATTTTGTGATCGTAGCAATAAGATGAGTAATATAGGATATTGATAATGATCTGTTATGATAAGTCTTGTACTATGCAGAGCAACACGAGGACGTGTTGCGAAGAGAGAGAGGGAGAGCTTCGACTACATAATTTCCCCATCGCTTAAATTAAGACTCTCCTGAGTTTTACAATTCGTTTGTATACATATAAGTGTTAGGAATTCAATTCAATAGTAAATTATGTTACATTTGGAGTCAGATATTTCTTCTTTCTTTTTATGTTGGAGCTATGTACATTATTTAAATTCAATTTTCTATATTTCGGTTCATTATTATGTCTTAGAGTACATCTCTCTCTCTTTTTTGTTTAACCTTCATTTCTAGTTTCTTTAAAATTTTCTCTTTTTTTTTAAAGATGTAAAGTAATGTTCCTTATATTTTAGAATGTTATTGTGTATAATTTTTTTGTCACAATTTCCATATTCAATATGCATTAGCGTATTTTGTATTGCTGAGTAATAGCTGTTATTATAATATTCCATACCTTTACTAACTTATCTTTGATCATTGTTTTCAAGTTATATAATTCTCATCTTTTCGGTTAGAGTGTAATGAAATCATTCAACATCTGCATTGCCAGTGTGACTGTTCGGTTTCACAAAATGAACTTCTATATTCTCATTTCTTAAATATTCTTTTATATTTATACTATTAAATCATTTTAGCAGGCTTTTCACACACAAATCAGAGTACTACGCTCTCTTCTGCAAAAAATCCCTCTGCACCCCTCTTGGGTCACAGATCTCTTGTTTACACGCAATACTTTTTGCCGTCATCAAGCTCTCCCGCTAATTCTAATGTCTCTCGATCTTTGGGCACACTACGCACACTATCGTGTGGATATTTGTACACTCGTTTAGTTGTTAATGATTTTAACAGGTATCGGTCACCATCTAGCAATTGTAAAATAAATCATACTGAGCATTCTTACTTATTCCTTTCTTAGCTTTCTTCTAGCGTTATTCAGATCTACTCGCTCTTCCTCATTTACAGTTAGCATTCCCAGGAGAATCGCTTCTTTGCCAATCATCAACTCTAATGGACTATGGTTAGATACACGGTTCATGGTACAGTTTATTGCCAATTGTACTTCGCCAAATGCCTCTTGCCATGTTTGTTCACTCGTCTCTACAGCCGTTAGCATGCTCTTTAGCACACTTATGACACGCTCCACCTGGCCATTTGCTCTACTGGCACCAGTTGCTACTACATGGAGGTCAATTTTGTTATTGGAACAGAATTTTCGAAACTCGCTTCTTGTAAAGCATCTGCCTTGGTCCGCTATTATTCTGTTAGGAACACCAAATACTGATATCGCAGACTTTACTGACTGTATGCAGTTCACCGTGCCCAAGTTCCAGGTGTGGTACAGGTAAATAAACTTGGTGAAGGCATCAATTTGAACGATCACATATTCCTTCTCGTCGTTTTTTCCGCTTAATTTCCCACTAATATCTATGTGTACCGTATGCCACGGTATCTCTACCTTGGGAATGGGATGTAACCCCGATTGTATTTTACCTGACACTGATTTTGACAATTTACATGTCACACAATTTTCTACAAATCTTCGCAAGTATTTTGACATTCCATCGAACCAGTATTGTTCGTAAATAAAGACTGGCAAGCATCGTGTCTTACCATTTCTTTGAATTTTACGATGCAGCAAACTATTCCTGATTTCATAAGAGCTTGCTATTTCTTTCTGCATTTCATCACTATTTAAATCGGCCATGATTTGCGATATGACTTGATCACGCTTCTGTTCGGATATAAGCCAGTTGTGGGTTATAG
Organism: Drosophila biarmipes; assembly: GCF_025231255.1. NCBI lineage: Eukaryota > Metazoa > Arthropoda > Insecta > Diptera > Drosophilidae > Drosophila > Drosophila biarmipes. The sequence goes on along the minus strand of NW_026114528.1, from coordinate 1,458,791 downwards.
TTGCCAAGTCAACTCGTGCCTCTACTACCTTACTCAAACTTTCCTGCTCTATTATAGTGACGGGATTCCTAGACAAGCAGTCAACGTGAGCCATTTGGCTCCTCTTCTTGTATTCCACCTGGAATTCGTATGCCAGTAGAAATAACCACCAACGATGAACCCGCAGTGTCAATGCCGCTTTCTTTTGACTTGCTCTAACAGAATTACAATCCGTATATACTGTAAACTTTCTGCCTCTTAAATAGTATCGGAAATTTCTGATCGCGTTGTACACCGCCAATATCTCGAGTTCATACGAGTGGTATTTTGATTCAGGTATTGTGGTGCATTTACTGTAGTACTCAATTACACGGCGCTGACCATCTACCATGTGTAATAGCATAGCGCCATACCCATTTGCGCTAGCATCCGTATGCAGCTCTATTGGTAAGTTGGGATCGACACGGGGTCACTAGCTAGCAGCTTTATAATCTTTTTACAAATTTCCTCATGCTTTTCTTTCCAGTCAAATTCGTTCGTCTTTGATGTTAGCAAATATAGAGGCTTCATTACTTCTGAGAAATGTGGTACAAATTTCCTAAAGTAAGATGCTAAACCTATGAAATGTCTAGTTTGTGTGACTGATTCTGGTTCGGGCATTTGGGTTAATGCTTGTATTTTTCGGGGATTGGGTTTTAGCTCACCATCTCTTATAAGAAAACCTAAGTACTCTACCTCTGTTTGCAGAAATTTGCACTTTTTAATGTTAAAGGAAAAGCCTGACTTTGATAATACGCTTAGTACTGTTTCCAATCTGTCAAATGCTTCCTCTTTAGTACTAGAAACAATTAATACGTCATCAATGTAGACTACTGCGTATTTATTAACCAAGTCCCCGAAAACTCGAACTATGGCACGTTGAAAGACAGAAGAAGCGTTTTTGAGGCCGAAGGGCATGGCTAAAAATTCATATTGACCGTCTGGAGTCACGAATGCAGTTCGCTCGACTGAATCGGGGTGAATTGGCACCTGATAAAAGCCGCTGGCCATGTCTAGACTAGAAAAATATTTACCGCCTCGCAGGCGATCTATTTGGTCTGATATTAATGGCAAGGGGTATCTATCTGACACAGTATTTGCGTTGAGTTCTCGATAATCTATGCATAGTCTATCACTGCCGTCCTTTTTTTTTACTAGTAACATTGGACTAGAGAAAGGGGAGCTACTTGGTCGAATTACGTTGGATTCTAGCATTTGCTGAATCTTCTCTCTCACTATTTCTTTCTCACCCTCGCTAGGACGATATGGTCGTCTCTGTACCGTTTTGTTGACGTCTACTAAACGTATTTCTAAGGAACCTGTAGTTACTCGTCTGTTTGGAATGCCATCAATAAGAAATTTGGAATATTTAGCCAATATGTCGTTTAATATTAACTCATCACTATTACTTAACTCCACATAAACATTACTTTTATGATCTATCGCATTTACATTTTTATCATTATTTACAGATAATACGGTTTGAGTTCTGTAGATATCGAATCTATCTCTTTCTAAAGTTACTCCAAAACCTAGCTCAAAAATGTCTTGTCCAATTATCATATCATATTTAAGGCTCTTATTATCTACTACGTGAAATAACAATTCAAAATTAAATTCAGAGACTTGTATGGTGGACAGACTTTGCATATTGCTCTTGACAACATTGTCGCCTATTCCTTTCAAAACAACCATGTTATGGATTCTTTTACCAGCCAGCTTCGCGCCGACTGTTTCTTTTACCAAAGAGCATTCTGATCCCGAATCAAAGAAAAATGGAAACTTCTCACCAAATTGAATTGCTGTCCCGTTAGGCTGATGTACTGCGCACATGTCTACTCTTCTTTCGGTGCTGCTTCGGCTCGCTGTTGCTGTTCCCCTCGTACACACTGATGTGATATGTCCACCGCCGCCACACTTGAAACAAGTTACTGTTGATCTCTCTTTCATCGTTGTTCTGTTGTTGCTATGTCCTGGTCTAGTCTCGTTTCGATCGTCTGTTCTCCTCTTGCGATATTCCATTGCCTTATGTCCAAGTTTCCTGCAATTATGGCATCTAATCGGCGTCTGCATTTTAATCCTCTTCTTTTCGGGTCCCTCTGATTCAGAAAATTCTACATTTCTGCTGAACGAGTGCGCCTTGAGTTGTTGTTGCAGTTCAGCACGCGTTTTTATGTTTGTGGTGATGTAATAATAATGTAATTAGTCGACTGGAATACACCGAGAGGCATTCATTTGGATTGGGACGACCCTTGAGCATGTTAAGCAATACTGCTGCCGGCGTCTCGTTGCCTTCGTAGTGTTCCATGAACAATTCTCGGAATTGCGACCAGCTCATTCCAGGAAAACAATTTTGCGACAGCCATTGCGATGCACTACCGAGCAGCGATTTGCTTAGCGTCATCACCAAGGATGCACCTTCTTGTGGATGTTCACTTAGAATCATATCCGCCGTTTTGCACCATGCTGCCGAGTCGGCTTCTGCAGCTTCGGGGTTGAATGTCGGTAACATCGCGGATGCGTCGCGGGTGACAGCTATTTTCCGAGTTATCTTGTAGGGGCGGTGATCCTACTTTTGATGTCGGAAAATGGCCATCGTTTCCCTCTGTCATCTCGTCTTTCACAACGCGGCGAGGCGCAATGATCTTTTGTACGTCCGTTCACTTCCGAGGCCTATTCTTGATTGCCTTCCCTCTCCTCTTCCTCCTTCTATCATTGCGCCACGCTCAGCAGGGCTTTACTCTCTTTCCCCACCGCGCTCTCATTCACAAGGCTAGTCTCTCTTCATTTGCAATGCTTATTTATTTCCTCTTAGACTACACTCTTAACCCACAATTAACCAGCAAATATGGTACTTGAAATTAAATCTAACTTATCTCCGACATATATATATATGGAGGTTGATGCACTTCGAACAGCACAAACAAGTGGCCCGACGACAACAAGCATGTGCTTGTTACGCTCGGGGGCCTTTTATCAATTTGGGCAAAAAATGCGAGTTCGCGAGAGAGATACATATATAAAACAAATGAAGACGGGACACAAATGAAAATAAAAGACACAACTAAGAATTAAGCAAATGAGTCAAAATATTAGTTTTTAATACCGGGATAGATGTTGAAATGCAATTAAATGATTATTATAGTTATTACATAGAACGCGAAAGTGCTCGTGCATACAAAAATTTGTTGTACATCGTGGCAAATTTGGAGGATAATTATTTCGTGTTACTCTAACAGGAACATTTAATGTTAGGCGGTATAAAATATCTGCAGAATCAATGTCACTTCTTATAAGATTTTGTATAAAAATAGTACCAAGCATTGTTCTACGATTTACAAGTGCAGATAAATTAAGCAATTGTAATCTACTCTGGTAGGAAGGTAGCCTTACTTTTTGATGCCAGTTCAAACTACGCAGGGCAAATAGGAGAAATTTTTTTTTGTACCGATTCAATCGGTCGAAGTGCACTTGATATTGTAGACTCCAAGCAGACGAACAATATTCCAAAATAGGACGGACAAGGGAGGTCGTATAAGGGTCATCAAATTCTTTTGGCCAACGCTTTTTAAACCCAAGAACTCTCATGGCTTTGTTAACAGTGGACATAATGTGGCAGTTAAATTTAAGTTTGGGGTCCAGAAGTACACCTAAATCGTTAACTAAATATATACGGTCAAGTGGCGTATTTTTAAGAAAGTATCTGAAAAACCTAGGAGTACCCCTATAAAAAGTCACAACGCTGCATTTAAGGCAGTTCAAATTTAAAAGGTTGTACTCACCAAATGACTGCCCTGAGGCACTCCAGATGGCACGTAGATCAATTTTGAAACAGCATTTTTGAATACAACCCTCTGAGTCCTACCATTCCAGTAACATGAAATCCAAAAAAATATATTTTTAGAAAACCCAAGCTGATCTAATTGAAATAAAAGAAGTGAGTGGTTTAAGGAGTAAAAGGCCTTACTAAAATCTGTATATACAATGTCAGTCTGCATATTTTCTTAAACCCATTTATTACAATAGTTGACAATTCAAGTAGGTTGGTGGTGGTCGATCTCTTAACAAAACCATGCTGATACGCTGATATAAGCGAGGAACATAAATGTTGCAAATGAGAAGTGATAATACGTTCAAATACTTTAGGAATCGCCGACAATTTAGAAATACCTCGATAAATCGATAATAGAAAATATGTTGCCCGCGAAATTTGAAAGGTCACCTTACCTTTTGAACACACCTCGTATTAATTCACAAGTCACAAGAGGTGCAATTAAATTTATTTTAAAGAATAATTGAATTTTGTGATCGTAGCAATAAGATGAGTAATATAGGATATTGATAATGATCTGTTATGATAAGTCTTGTACTATGCAGAGCAACACGAGGACGTGTTGCGAAGAGAGAGAGGGAGAGCTTCGACTACATAATTTCCCCATCGCTTAAATTAAGACTCTCCTGAGTTTTACAATTCGTTTGTATACATATAAGTGTTAGGAATTCAATTCAATAGTAAATTATGTTACATTTGGAGTCAGATATTTCTTCTTTCTTTTTATGTTGGAGCTATGTACATTATTTAAATTCAATTTTCTATATTTCGGTTCATTATTATGTCTTAGAGTACATCTCTCTCTCTTTTTTGTTTAACCTTCATTTCTAGTTTCTTTAAAATTTTCTCTTTTTTTTTAAAGATGTAAAGTAATGTTCCTTATATTTTAGAATGTTATTGTGTATAATTTTTTTGTCACAATTTCCATATTCAATATGCATTAGCGTATTTTGTATTGCTGAGTAATAGCTGTTATTATAATATTCCATACCTTTACTAACTTATCTTTGATCATTGTTTTCAAGTTATATAATTCTCATCTTTTCGGTTAGAGTGTAATGAAATCATTCAACATCTGCATTGCCAGTGTGACTGTTCGGTTTCACAAAATGAACTTCTATATTCTCATTTCTTAAATATTCTTTTATATTTATACTATTAAATCATTTTAGCAGGCTTTTCACACACAAATCAGAGTACTACGCTCTCTTCTGCAAAAAATCCCTCTGCACCCCTCTTGGGTCACAGATCTCTTGTTTACACGCAATACTTTTTGCCGTCATCAAGCTCTCCCGCTAATTCTAATGTCTCTCGATCTTTGGGCACACTACGCACACTATCGTGTGGATATTTGTACACTCGTTTAGTTGTTAATGATTTTAACAGGTATCGGTCACCATCTAGCAATTGTAAAATAAATCATACTGAGCATTCTTACTTATTCCTTTCTTAGCTTCCTTCTAGCGTTATTCAGATCTACTCGCTCTTCCTCATTTACAGTTAGCATTCCCAGGAGAATCGCTTCTTTGCCAATCATCAACTCTAATGGACTATGGTTAGTTACACGGTTCATGGTACAGTTTATTGCCAATTGTACTTCGCCAAATGCCTCTTGCCATGTTTGTTCACTCGTCTCTACAGCCGTTAGCATGCTCTTTAGCACAATTATGACACGCTCCACCTGGCCATTTGCTCTACTGGCACCAGTTGCTACTACATGGAGGTCAATTTTGTTATTGGAACAGAATTTTCGAAACTCGCTTCTTGTAAAGCATCTGCCTTGGTCCGCTATTATTCTGTTAGGAACACCAAATACTGATATCGCAGACTTTACTGACTGTATGCAGTTCACCGTGCCCAAGTTCCAGGTGTGGTACAGGTAAATAAACTTGGTGAAGGCATCAATTTGAACGATCACATATTCCTTCTCGTCGTTTTTTCCGCTTAATTTCCCACTAATATCTATGTGTACCGTATGCCACGGTATCTCTACCTTGGGAATGGGATGTAACCCCGATTGTATTTTACCTGACACTGATTTTGACAATTTACATGTCACACAATTTTCTACAAATCTTCGCAAGTATTTTGACATTCCATCGAACCAGTATTGTTCGTAAATAACGACTGGCAAGCATCGTGTCTTACCATTTCTTTGAATTTTACGATTCTGTTCGGATATAAGCCAGTTGTGGGTTATAGTTGCCAAGTCAACTCGTGCCTCTACTACCTTACTCAAACTTTCCTGCTCTATTATAGTGACGGGATTCCTAGACAAGCAGTCAACGTGAGCCATTTGGCTCCTCTTCTTGTATTCCACCTGGAATTCGTATGCCAGTAGAAATAACCACCAACGATGAACCCGCAGTGTCAATGCCGCTTTCTTTTGACTTGCTCTAACAGAATTACAATCCGTATATACTGTAAACTTTCTGCCTCTTAAATAGTATCGGAAATTTCTGATCGCGTTGTACACCGCCAATATCTCGAGTTCATACGAGTGGTATTTTGATTCAGGTATTGTGGTGCATTTACTGTAGTACTCAATTACACGGCGCTGACCATCTACCATGTGTAATAGCATAGCGCCATACCCATTTGCGCTAGCATCCGTATGCAGCTCTATTGGTAAGTTGGGATCGACACGGGGTCACTAGCTAGCAGCTTTATAATCTTTTTACAAATTTCCTCATGCTTTTCTTTCCAGTCAAATTCGTTCGTCTTTGATGTTAGCAAATATAGAGGCTTCATTACTTCTGAGAAATGTGGTACAAATTTCCTAAAGTAAGATGCTAAACCTATGAAATGTCTAGTTTGTGTGACTGATTCTGGTTCGGGCATTTGGGTTAATGCTTGTATTTTTCGGGGATTGGGTTTTAGCTCACCATCTCTTATAAGAAAACCTAAGTACTCTACCTCTGTTTGCAGAAATTTGCACTTTTTAATGTTAAAGGAAAAGCCTGACTTTGATAATACGCTTAGTACTGTTTCCAATCTGTCAAATGCTTCCTCTTTAGTACTAGAAACAATTAATACGTCATCAATGTAGACTACTGCGTATTTATTAACCAAGTCCCCGAAAACTCGAACTATGGCACGTTGAAAGACAGAAGAAGCGTTTTTGAGGCCGAAGGGCATGGCTAAAAATTCATATTGACCGTCTGGAGTCACGAATGCAGTTCGCTCGACTGAATCGGGGTGAATTGGCACCTGATAAAAGCCGCTGGCCATGTCTAGACTAGAAAAATATTTACCGCCTCGCAGGCGATCTATTTGGTCTGATATTAATGGCAAGGGGTATCTATCTGACACAGTATTTGCGTTGAGTTCTCGATAATCTATGCATAGTCTATCACTGCCGTCCTTTTTTTTTACTAGTAACATTGGACTAGAGAAAGGGGAGCTACTTGGTCGAATTACGTTGGATTCTAGCATTTGCTGAATCTTCTCTCTCACTATTTCTTTCTCACCCTCGCTAGGACGATATGGTCGTCTCTGTACCGTTTTGTTGACGTCTACTAAACGTATTTCTAAGGAACCTGTAGTTACTCGTCTGTTTGGAATGCCATCAATAAGAAATTTGGAATATTTAGCCAATATGTCGTTTAATATTAACTCATCACTATTACTTAACTCCACATAAACATTACTTTTATGATCTATCGCATTTACATTTTTATCATTGTTTACAGATAATACGGTTTGAGTTCTGTAGATATCGAATCTATCTCTTTCTAAAGTTACTCCAAAACCAAGCTCAAAAATGTCTTGTCCAATTATCATATCATATTTAAGGCACTTATTATCTACTACGTGAAATAACAATTCAAAATTAAATTCAGAGACTTGTATGGTGGACAGAATTTGCATATTGCTCTTGACAACATTGTCGCCTATTCCTTTCAAAACAACCATGTTATGGATTCTTTTACCAGCCAGCTTCGCGCCGACTGTTTCTTTTACCAAAGAGCATTCTGATCCCGAATCAAAGAAAAATGGAAACTTCTCACCAAATTGAATTGCTGTCCCGTTAGGCTGATGTACTGCGCACATGTCTACTCTTCTTTCGGTGCTGCTTCGGCTCGCTGTTGCTGTCCTCGTACACACTGATGTGATATGTCCACCGCCGCCACACTTGAAACAAGTTACTGTTGATCTCTCTCTCATCGTTGTTCTGTTGTTGCTATGTCCTGGTCTAGTCTCGTTTCGATCGTCTGTTCTCCTCTTGCGATATTCCATTGCCTTATGTCCAAGTTTCCTGCAATTATGGCATCTAATCGGCGTCTGCATTTTAATCCTCTTTTTTTCGGGTCCCTCTGATTCAGAAAATTCTACATTTCTGCTGAACGAGTGCGCCTTGAGTTGTTGTTGCAGTTCACTTCCGAGGCCTATTCTTGATTGCCTTCCCTCTCCTCTTCCTCCTTCTATCATTGCGCCACGCTCAGCAGGGCTTTACTCTCTTTCCCCACCGCGCTCTCATTCACAAGGCTAGTCTCTCTTCATTTGCAATGCTTATTTATTTCCTCTTAGACTACACTCTTAACCCACAATTAACCAGCAAATATGGTACTTGAAATTAAATCTAACTTATCTCCGACATATATATATATGGAGGTTGATGCACTTCGAACAGCACAAACAAGTGGCCCGACGACAACAAGCATGTGCTTGTTACGCTCGGGGGCCTTTTATCAATTTGGGCAAAAAATGCGAGTTCGCGAGAGAGATACATATATAAAACAAATGAAGACGGGACACAAATGAAAATAAAAGACACAACTAAGAATTAAGCAAATGAGTCAAAATATTAGTTTTTAATACCGGGATAGATGTTGAAATGCAATTAAATGATTATTATAGTTATTACATAGAACGCGAAAGTGCTCGTGCATACAAAAATTTGTTGTACATCGTGGCAAATTTGGAGGATAATTATTTCGTGTTACTCTAACAGGAACATTTAATGTTAGGCGGTATAAAATATCTGCAGAATCAATGTCACTTCTTATAAGATTTTGTATAAAAATAGTACCAAGCATTGTTCTACGATTTACAAGTGCAGATAAATTAAGCAATTGTAATCTACTCTGGTAGGAAGGTAGCCTTACTTTTTGATCCCAGTTCAAACTACGCAGGGCAAATAGGAGAAATTTTTTTTTGTACCGATTCAATCGGTCGAAGTGCACTTGATATTGTAGACTCCAAGCAGACGAACAATATTCCAAAATAGGACGGACAAGGGAGGTCGTATAAGGGTCATCAAATTCTTTTGGCCAACGCTTTTTAAACCCAAGAACTCTCATGGCTTTGTTAACAGTGGACATAATGTGGCAGTTAAATTTAAGTTTGGGGTCCAGAAGTACACCTAAATCGTTAACTAAATATATACGGTCAAGTGGCGTATTTTTAAGAAAGTATCTGAAAAACCTAGGAGTACCCCTATAAAAAGTCACAACGCTGCATTTAAGGCAGTTCAAATTTAAAAGGTTGTACTCACCAAATGACTGCCCTGAGGCACTCCAGATGGCACGTAGATCAATTTTGAAACAGCATTTTTGAATACAACCCTCTGAGTCCTACCATTCCAGTAACATGAAATCCAAAAAAATATATTTTTAGAAAACCCAAGCTGATCTAATTTAAATAAAAGAAGTGAGTGGTTTAAGGAGTCAAAGGCCTTACTAAAATCTGTATATACAGTGTCAGTCTGCATTTTTTCTTAAACCCATTTATTACAATAGTTGACAATTCAAGTAGGTTGGTGGTGGTCGATCTCTTAACAAAACCATGCTGATACGCTGATATAAGCGAGGAACATAAGTGTTGCAAATGAGAAGTGATAATACGTTCAAATACTTTAGGAATTGCCGACAATTTAGAAATACCTCGATAAATCGATAATCGAAAATATGTTGCCCGCGAAATTTGAAAAGTCACCTTACCTTTTGAACACACCTCGTATTAATTCACAAGTCACAAGAGGTGCAATTAAATTTATTTTAAAGAATAATTGAATTTTGTGATCGTAGCAATAAGATGAGTAATATAGGATATTGATAATGATCTGTTATGATAAATCTTGTACTATGCAGAGCAACACGAGGACGTGTTGCGAAGAGAGAGAGGGAGGACTTCGACTACATAATTTCCCCATCGATTAAATTAAGACTCTCCTGAGTTTTACAATTCGTTTGTATACATATAAGTGTTAGGAATTCAATTCAACAGTAACATTTGGAGTCAGATATTTCTTCTTTCTTTTTATGTTGGAGCTATGTACATTATTTAAATTCAATTTTCTATATTTCGGTTCATTATTATGTCTTAGAGTACATCTCTCTCTCTTTTTTGTTTAACCTTCATTTCTAGTTTCTTTAAAATTTTCTCTTTTTTTTTAAAGATGTAAAGTAATGTTCCTTATATTTTAGAATGTTATTGTGTATAATTTTTTTGTCACAATTTCCATATTCAATATGCATTAGCGTATTTTGTATTGCTGAGTAATAGCTGTTATTATAATATTCCATACCTTTACTAACTTATCTTTGATCATTGTTTTCAAGTTATATAATTCTCATCTTTTCGGTTAGAGTGTAATGAAATCATTCAACATCTGCATTGCCAGTGTGACTGTTCGGTTTCACAAAATGAACTTCTATATTCTCATTTCTTAAATATTCTTTTATATTTATTCTATTAAATCATTTTAGCAGGCTTTTCACACACAAATCAGAGTACTACGCTCTCTTCTGCAAAAAATCTCTCTGCACCCCTCTTGGGTCACAGATCTCTTGTTTACACGCAATACTTTTTGCCGTCATCAAGCTCTCCCGCTAATTCTAATGTCTCTCGATCTTTAGGCACACTACGCACACTATCGTGTGGATATTTGTACACTCGTTTAGTTGTTAATGATTTTAACAGGTACCGGTCACCATCTAGCAATTGTAAAATAAATCATACTGAGCATTCTTACTTATTCCTTTCTTAGCTTCCTTCTAGCGTTATTCAGATCTACTCGCTCTTCCTCATTTACAGTTAGCATTCCCAGGAGAATCGCTTCTTTGCCAATCATCAACTCTAATGGACTATGGTTAGTTACACGGTTCATGGTACAGTTTATTGCCAATTGTACTTCGCCAAATGCCTCTTGCCATGTTTGTTCACTCGTCTCTACAGCCGTTAGCATGCTCTTTAGCACACTTATGACACGCTCCACCTGGCCATTTGCTCTACTGGCACCAGTTGCTACTACATGGAGGTCAATTTTGTTATTGGAACAGAATTTTCGAAACTCGTTTCTTGTAAAGCATCTGCCTTGGTCCGCTATTATTCTGTTAGGAACACCAAATACTGATATCGCAGACTTTACTGACTGTATGCAGTTCACCGTGCCCAAGTTCCAGGTGTGGTACAGGTAAATAAACTTGGTGAAGGCATCAATTTGAACGATCACATATTCCTTCTCGTCCTTTTTTCCGCTTAATTTCCCACTAATATCTATGTGTACCGTATGCCACGGTATCTCTACCTTGGGAATGGGATGTAACCCCGATTGTATTTTACCTGACACTGATTTTGACAATTTACATGTCACACAATTTTCTACAAATCTTCGCAAGTATTTTGACATTCCATCGAACCAGTATTGTTCGTAAATAACGACTGGCAAGCATCGTGTCTTACCATTTCTTTGAATTTTACGATTCTGTTCGGATATAAGCCAGTTGTGGGTTATAGTTGCCAAGTCAACTCGTGCCTCTACTACCTTACTCAAACTTTCCTGCTCTATTATAGTGACGGGATTCCTAGACAAGCAGTCAACGTGAGCCATTTGGCTCCTCTTCTTGTATTCCACCTGGAATTCGTATGCTTTCTTTTGACTTGCTCTAACAGAATTACAATCCGTATATACTGTAAACTTTCTGCCTCTTAAATAGTATCGGAAATTTCTGATCGCGTTGTACACCGCCAATATCTCGAGTTCATACGAGTGGTATTTTGATTCAGGTATTGTGGTGCATTTACTGTAGTACTCAATTACACGGCGCTGACCATCTACCATGTGTAATAGCATAGCGCCATACCCATTTGCGCTAGCATCCGTATGCAGCTCTATTGGTAAGTTGGGATCGAATATGGTCAACACGGGGTCACTAGCTAGCAGCTTTATAATCTTTTTACAAATTTCCTCATGCTTTTCTTTCCAGTCAAATTCGTTCGTCTTTGATGTTAGCAAATATAGAGGCTTCATCACTTCTGAGAAATGTGGTACAAATTTCCTAAAGTAAGATGCTAAACCTATGAACTGTCTAGTTTGTATGACTGATTCTGGTTCGGGCATTTGGGTTAATGCTTGTATTTTTCGGGGATTGGGTTTTAGCTCACCATCTCTTATAAGAAAACCTAAGTACTCTATCTCTGTTTGCAGAAATTTGCACTTTTTAATGTTAAAGGAAAAGCCTGACTTTGATAATACGCTTAGTACTGTTTCCAATCTGTCAAATGCTTCCTCTTTAGTACTAGAAACAATTAATACGTCATCAATGTAGACTACTGCGTATTTATTAACCAAGTCCCCGAAAACTCGAACTATGGCACGTTGAAAGACAGAAGAAGCGTTTTTGAGGCCGAAGGGCATGGCTAAAAATTCATATTGACCGTCTGGAGTCACGAATGCAGTTCGCTCGACTGAATCGGGGTGAATTGACACCTGATAGAAGCCGCTGGCCATGTCTAGACTAGAAAAATATTTACCGCCTCGCAGGCGATCTATTTGGTCTGATATTAATGGCAAGGGGTATCTATCTGACACAGTATTTGCGTTGAGTTCTCGATAATCTATGCATAGTCTATCACTGCCGTCCATCTTTTTTACTAGTAACATTGGACTAGAGAAAGGGGAGCTTCTTGGTCGAATTACGTTGTATTCTAGCATTTGCTGAATCTTCTCTCTCACTATTTCTTTCTCACCCTCGCTAAGACGATATGGTCGTCTCTGTACCGTTTTGTTGACGTCTACTAAACGTATTTCTAAGGAACCTGTAGTTACTCGTCTGTTTGGAATGCCATCAATAAGAAATTTGGAATATTTAGCCAATATGTCGTTTAATATTAACTCATCACTATTACTTAACTCCACATAAACATTACTTTTATGATCTATCGCATTTACATTTTTATCATTGTTTACAGATAATACGGTTTGAGTTCTGTAGATATCGAATCTATCTCTTTCTAAAGTTACTCCAAAACCAAGCTCAAAAATGTCTTGTCCAATTATCATATCATATTTAAGGCACTTATTATCTACTACGTGAAATAACAATTCAAAATTAAATTCAGAGACTTGTATGGTGGACAGAATTTGCATATTGCTCTTGACAACATTGTCGCCTATTCCTTTCAAAACAACCATGTTATGGATTCTTTTACCAGCCAGCTTCGCGCCGACTGTTTCTTTTACCAAAGAGCATTCTGATCCCGAATCAAAGAAAAATGGAAACTTCTCACCAAATTGAATTGCTGTCCCGTTAGGCTGATGTACTGCGCACATGTCTACTCTTCTTTCGGTGCTGCTTCGGCTCGCTGTTGCTGTTCCCCTCGTACACACTGATGTGATATGTCCACCGCCGCCACACTTGAAACAAGTTACTGTTGATCTCTCTCTCATCGTTGTTCTGTTGTTGCTATGTCCTGGTCTAGTCTCGTTTCGATCGTCTGTTCTCCTCTTGCGATATTCCATTGCCTTATGTCCATGTTTCCTGCAATTATGGCATCTAATCGGCGTCTGCATTTTAATCCTCTTCTTTTCGGGTCCCTCTGATTCAGAAAATTCTACATTTCTGCTGAACGAGTGCGCCTTGAGTTGTTGTTGCAGTTCAGCACGCGTTTTTATGTTTGTGGTGATGTAATAATAATGTAATTAGTCGACTGGAATACACCGAGAGGCATTCATTTGGATTGGGACGACCCTTGAGCATGTTAAGCAATAATGCTGCCGGCGTCTCGTTGCATTCGTAGTGTTCCATGAACAATTCTCGGAATTGCGACCAGCTCATTCCAGGAAAACAATTTTGCGACAGCCATTGCGATGCACTACCGAGCAGCGATTTGCTTAGCGTCATCACCAAGGATGCACCTTCTTGTGGATGTTCACTTAGAATCATATCCGCCGGTTTGCACCATGCTGCCGCGTCGGCTTCTGCAGCTTCGGGGTTGAATGTCGGTAACATCGCGGATGCGTCGCGGGTGCCAGCTATTTTCCGAGTTATCTTGTAGGGGCTGTGATCCTACTTTTGATATCGGAAAATGGCCATCGTTTCCCTCTGTCATCTCGTCTTTCACAACGCGGCGAGGCGCAATGATCTTTTGTACGTCCGTTCACTTCCGAGGCCTATTCTTGATTGCCTTCCCTCTCCTCTTCCTCCTTCTATCATTGCGCCACGCTCAGCAGGGCTTTACTCTCTTTCCCCACCGCGCTCTCATTCACAAGGCTAGTCTCTCTTCATTTGCAATGCTTATTTATTTCCTCTTAGACTACACTCTTAACCCACAATTAACCAGCAAATATGGTACTTGAAATTAAATCTAACTTATCTCCGACATATATATATATGGAGGTTGATGCACTTCGAACAGCACAAACAAGTGGCCCGACGACAACAAGCATGTGCTTGTTACGCTCGGGGGCCTTTTATCAATTTGGGCAAAAAATGAGAGTTCGCGAGAGAGATACATATATAAAACAAATGAAGACGGGACACAAATGAAAATAAAAGGCACAACTAAGAATTAAGCAAATGAGTCAAAATATTAGTTTTTAATACCGGGATAGATGTTGAAATGCAATTAAATGATTATTATAGTTATTACATAGAGCGCGAAAGGGCTCGTGCAGACAAAAATTTTTGGTACATCGTGGCAAATTTGGAGGATAATTATTTCGTGTTACTCTAACAGGAACATTTAATGTTAGGCGGTATAAAATATCTGCAGAATCAATGTCACTTCTTATAAGATTTTGTATAAAAATAGTACCAAGCATTGTTCTACGATTTACAAGTGCAGATAAATTAAGCAATTGTAATCTACTCTGGTTGGAAGGTAGCCTTACGTTTTGATCCCAGTTCAAACTACGCAGGTCAAATAGGAGAAATTTTTTTTTGTACCGATTCAATCGGTCGAAGTGCACTTGATATTGTAGACTCCAAGCAGACGAACAATATTCCAAAATAGGACGGACAAGGGAGGTCGTATAAGGGTCATCAAATTCTTTTGGCCAACGCTTTTTAAACCCAAGAACTCTCATGGCTTTGTTAACAGTGGACATAATGTGGCAGTTAAATTTAAGTTTGGGGTCCAGAAGTACACCTAAATCGTTAACTAAATATATACGGTCAAGTGGCGTATTTTTAAGAAAGTATCTGAAAAACCTAGGAGTACCCCTATAAAAAGTCACAACGCTGCATTTAAGGCAGTTCAAATTTAAAAGGTTGTACTCACCAAATGACTGCCCTGAGGCACTCCAGATGGCACGTAGATCAATTTTGAAACAGCATTTTTGAATACAACCCTCTGAGTCCTACCATTCCAGTAACATGAAATCCAAAAAAATATATTTTTAGAAAACCCAAGCTGATCTAATTTAAATAAAAGAAGTGAGTGGTTTAAGGAGTCAAAGGCCTTACTAAAATCTGTATATACAGTGTCAGTCTGCATTTTTTCTTAAACCCATTTATTACAATAGTTGACAATTCAAGTAGGTTGGTGGTGGTCGATCTCTTAACAAAACCATGCTGATACGCTGATATAAGCGAGGAACATAAATGTTGCAAATGAGAAGTGATAATACGTTCAAATACTTTAGGAATTGCCGACAATTTAGAAATACCTCGATAAATCGATAATCGAAAATATGTTGCCCGCGAAATTTGAAAAGTCACCTTACCTTTTGAACACACCTCGTATTAATTCACAAGTCACAAGAGGTGCAATTAAATTTATTTTAAAGAATAATTGAATTTTGTGATCGTAGCAATAAGATGAGTAATATAGGATATTGATAATGATCTGTTATGATAAATCTTGTACTATGCAGAGCAACACGAGGACGTGTTGCGAAGAGAGAGAGGGAGAGCTTCGACTACATAATTTCCCCATCGCTTAAATTAAGACTCTCCTGAGTTTTACAATTCGTTTGTATACATATAAGTGTTAGGAATTCAATTCAATAGTAAATTATGTTACATTTGGAGTCAGATATTTCTTCTTTCTTTTTATGTTGGAGCTATGTACATTATTTAAATTCAATTTTCTATATTTCGGTTCATTATTATGTCTTAGAGTACATCTCTCTCTCTTTTTTGTATAACCTTCATTTCTAGTTTCTTTAAAATTTTCTCTTTTTTTTTAAAGATGTAAAGTAATGTTCCTTATATTTTAGAATGTTATTGTGTATAATTTTTTTGTCACAATTTCCATATTCAATATGCATTAGCGTATTTTGTATTGCTGAGTAATAGCTGTTATTATAATATTCCATACCTTTACTAACTTATCTTTGATCATTGTTTTCAAGTTATATAATTCTCATCTTTTCGGTTAGAGTGTAATGAAATCATTCAACATCTGCATTGCCAGTGTGACTGTTCGGTTTCACAAAATGAACTTCTATATTCTCATTTCTTAAATATTCTTTTATATTTATACTATTAAATCATTTTAGCAGGCTTTTCACACACAAATCAGAGTACTACGCTCTCTTCTGCAAAAAATCTCTCTGCACCCCTCTTGGGTCACAGATCTCTTGTTTACACGCAATACTTTTTGCCGTCATCAAGCTCTCCCGCTAATTCTAATGTCTCTCGATCTTTAGGCACACTACGCACACTATCGTGTGGATATTTGTACACTCGTTTAGTTGTTAATGATTTTAACAGGTATCGGTCACCATCTAGCAATTGTAAAATAAATCATACTGAGCATTCTTACTTATTCCTTTCTTAGCTTCCTTCTAGCGTTATTCAGATCTACTCGCTCTTCCTCATTTACAGTTAGCATTCCCAGGAGAATCGCTTCTTTGCCAATCATCAACTCTAATGAACTATGGTTAGTTACACGGTTCATGGTACAGTTTATTGCCAATTGTACTTCGCCAAATGCCTCTTGCCATGTTTGTTCACTCGTCTCTACAGCCGTTAGCATGCTCTTTAGCACACTTATGACACGCTCCACCTGGCCATTTGCTCTACTGGCACCAGTTGCTACTACATGGAGGTCAATTTTGTTATTGGAACAGAATTTTCGAAACTCGCTTCTTGTAAAGCATCTGCCTTGGTCCGCTATTATTCTGTTAGGAACACCAAATACTGATATCGCAGACTTTACTGACTGTATGCAGTTCACCGTGCCCAAGTTCCAGGTGTGGTACAGGTAAATAAACTTGGTGAAGGCATCAATTTGAACGATCACATATTCCTTTTCGTCCTTTTTTCCGCTTAATTTCCCACTAATATCTATGTGTACCGTATGCCACGGTATCTCTACCTTGGGAATGGGATGTAACCCCGATTGTATTTTACCTGACACTGATTTTGACAATTTACATGTCACACAATTTTCTACAAATCTTCGCAAGTATTTTGACATTCCATCGAACCAGTATTGTTCGTAAATAACGACTGGCAAGCATCGTGTCTTACCATTTCTTTGAATTTTACGATTCTGTTCGGATATAAGCCAGTTGTGGGTTATAGTTGCCAAGTCAACTCGTGCCTCTACTACCTTACTCAAACTTTCCTGCTCTATTATAGTGACGGGATTCCTAGACAAGCAGTCAACGTGAGCCATTTGGCTCCTCTTCTTGTATTCCACCTGGAATTCGTATGCCTGTAGAAATAACCACCAACGATGAACCCGCAGTGTCAATGCCGCTTTCTTTTGACTTGCTCTAACAGAATTACAATCCGTATATACTGTAAACTTTCTGCCTCTTAAATAGTATCGGAAATTTCTGATCGCGTTGTACACCGCCAATATCTCGAGTTCATACGAGTGGTATTTTGATTCAGGTATTGTGGTGCATTTACTGTAGTACTCAATTACACGGCGCTGACCATCTACCATGTGTAATGGCATAGCGCCATACCCATTTGCGCTAGCATCCGTATGCAGCTCTATTGGTAAGTTGGGATCGAATATGGTCAACACGGGGTCACTAGCTAGCAGCTTTATAATCTTTTTACAAATTTCCTCATGCTTTTCTTTCCAGTCAAATTCGTTCGTCTTTGATGTTAGCAAATATAGAGGCTTCATTACTTCTGAGAAATGTAGTACAAATTTCCTAAAGTAAGATGCTAAACCTATGAACTGTCTAGTTTGTGTGACTGATTCTGGTTCGGGCATTTGGGTTAATGCTTGTATTTTTCGGGGATTGGGTTTTAGCTCACCATCTCTTATAAGAAAACCTAAGTACTCTATCTCTGTTTGCAGAAATTTGCCCTTTTTAATGTTAAAGGAAAAGCCTGACTTTGATAATACGCTTAGTACTGTTTCCAATCTGTCAAATGCTTCCTCTTTAGTACTAGAAACAATTAATACGTCATCAATGAAGACTACTGCGTATTTATTAACCAAGTCCCCTAAAACTCGAACTATGGCACGTTGAAAGACAGAAGAAGCGTTTTTGAGGCCGAAGGGCATGGCTAAAAATTCATATTGACCGTCTGGAGTCACGAATGCAGTTCGCTCGACTGAATCGGGGTGAATTGGCACCTGATAGAAGCCGCTGGCCATGTCTAGACTAGAAAAATATTTACCGCCTCGCAGGCGATCTATTTGCTCTGATATTAATGGCAAGTGGTATCTATCTGACACAGTATTTGCGTTGAGTTCTCGATAATCTATGCATAGTCTATCACTGCCGTTCTTCTTTTTTACTAGTAACATTGGACTAGAGAAAGGGGAGCTACTTGGTCGAATTACGTTGGATTCTAGCATTTGCTGAATCTTCTCTCTCACTATTTCTTTCTCACCCTCGCTAAGACGATATGGTCGTCTCTGGTCGTTGGAATGCCATCAATAAGAAATTTGGAATATTTAGCCAATATTTCGTTTAATATTAACTCATCACTATTACTTAACTCCACATAAACATTACTTTTATGATCTATCGCATTTACATTTTTATCATTGTTTACAGATAATACGGTTTGAGTTCTGTAGATATCGAATCTATCTCTTTCTAAAGTTACTCCAAAACCAAGCTCAAAAATGTCTTGTCCAATTATCATATCATATTTAAGGCACTTATTATCTACTACGTGAAATAACAATTCAAAATTAAATTCAGAGACTTGTATGGTGGACAGAATTTGCATATTGCTCTTGACAACATTGTCGCCTATTCCTTTCAAAACAACCATGTTATGGATTCTTTTACCAGCCAGCTTCGCGCCGACTGTTTCTTTTACCAAAGAGCATTCTGATCTCGAATCAAAGAAAAATGGAAACTTCTCACCAAATTGAATTGCTGTCCCGTTAGGCTGATGTACTGCGCACATGTCTACTCTTCTTTCGGTGCTGCTTCGGCTCGCTGTTGCTGTTCCCCTCGTACACACTGATGTGATATGTCCACCGCCGCCACACTTGAAACAAGTTACTGTTGATCTCTCTCTCATCGTTGTTCTGTTGTTGCTATGTCCTGGTCTAGTCTCGTTTCGCTCGTCTGTTCTCCTCTTGCGACATTCCATTGCCTTATGTCCAAGTTTCCCGCAATTATGGCATCTAATCGGCGTCTGCATTTTAATCCTCTTCTTTTCGGGTCCCTCTGATTCAGAAAATTCTATATTTCTGCTGAACGTGTGCGCCTTGAGTTGTTGTTGCAGTTCAGCACGCGTTTTTATGTTTGTGGTGATGTAATAATGATGTAATTAGTCGACTGGAATACACCGAGAGGCATTCATTTGGATTGGGACGACCCTTGAGCATGTTAAGCAATAATGCTGCCGGCGTCTCGTTGCATTCGTAGTGTTCCATGAACAATTCTCGGAATTGCGACCAGCTCATTCCAGGAAAACAATTTTGCGACAGCCATTGCGATGCACTACCGAGCAGCGATTTGCTTAGCGTCATCACCAAGGATGCACCTTCTTGTGGATGTTCACTTAGAATCATATCCGCCGTTTTGCACCATGCTGCCGCGTCGGCTTCTGCAGCTTCGGGGTTGAATGTCGGTAACATCGCGGATGCGTCGCGGGTGCCAGCTATTTTCCGAGTTATCTTGTAGGGGCGGTGATCCTACTTTTGATGTCGGAAAATGGCCATCGTTTCCCTCTGTCATCTCGTCTTTCACAACGCGGCGAGGCGCAATGATCTTTTGTACGTCCGTTCACTTCCGAGGCCTATTCTTGATTGCCTTCCCTCTCCTCTTCCTCCTTCTATCATTGCGCCACGCTCAGCAGGGCTTTACTCTCTTTCCCCACCGCGCTCTCATTCACAAGGCTAGTCTCTCTTCATTTGCAATGCTTATTTATTTCCTCTTAGACTACACTCTTAACCCACAATTAACCAGCAAATATGGTACTTGAAATTAAATCTAACTTATCTCCGACATATATATATATGGAGGTTGATGCACTTCGAACAGCACAAACAAGTGGCCCGACGACAACAAGCATGTGCTTGTTACGCTCGGGGGCCTTTTATCAAAATAGTACCAAGCATTGTTCTACGATTTACAAGTGCAGATAAATTAAGCAATTGTAATCTACTCTGGTAGGAAGGTAGCCTTACGTTTTGATCCCAGTTCAAACTACGCAGGGCAAATAGGAGAAATTTTTTTTTGTACCGATTCAATCGGTCGAAGTGCACTTGATATTGTAGACTCCAAGCAGACGAACAATATTCCAAAATAGGACGGACAAGGGAGGTCGTATAAGGGTCATCAAATTCTTTTGGCCAACGCTTTTTAAACCCAAGAACTCTCATGGCTTTGTTAACAGTGGACATAATGTGGCAGTTAAATTTAAGTTTGGGGTCCAGAAGTACACCTAAATCGTTAACTAAATATATACGGTCAAGTGGCGTATTTTTAAGAAAGTATCTGAAAAACCTAGGAGTACCCCTATAAAAAGTCACAACGCTGCATTTAAGGCAGTTCAAATTTAAAAGGTTGTACTCACCAAATGACTGCCCTGAGGCACTCCAGATGGCACGTAGATCAATTTTGAAACAGCATTTTTGAATACAACCCTCTGAGTCCTACCATTCCAGTAACATGAAATCCAAAAAAATATATTTTTAGAAAACCCAAGCTGATCTAATTTAAATAAAAGAAGTGAGTGGTTTAAGGAGTCAAAGGCCTTACTAAAATCTGTATATACAGTGTCAGTCTGCATTTTTTCTTAAACCCATTTATTACAATAGTTGACAATTCAAGTAGGTTGGTGGTGGTCGATCTCTTAACAAAACCATGCTGATACGCTGATATAAGCGAGGAACATAAATGTTGCAAATGAGAAGTGATAATACGTTCAAATACTTTAGGAATCGCCGACAATTTAGAAATACCTCGATAAATCGATAATAGAAAATATGTTGCCCGCGAAATTTGAAAGGTCACCTTACCTTTTGAACACACCTCGTATTAATTCACAAGTCACAAGAGGTGCAATTAAATTTATTTTAAAGAATAATTGAATTTTGTGATCGTAGCAATAAGATGAGTAATATAGGATATTGATAATGATCTGTTATGATAAGTCTTGTACTATGCAGAGCAACACGAGGACGTGTTGCGAAGAGAGAGAGGGAGAGCTTCGACTACATAATTTCCCCATCGCTTAAATTAAGACTCTCCTGAGTTTTACAATTCCTTTGTATACATATAAGTGTTAGGAATTCAATTCAATAGTAAATTATGTTACATTTGGAGTCAGATATTTCTTCTTTCTTTTTATGTTGGAGCTATGTACATTATTTAAATTCAATTTTCTATATTTCGGTTCATTATTATGTCTTAGAGTACATCTCTCTCTCTTTTTTGTATAACCTTCATTTCTAGTTTCTTTAAAATTTTCTCTTTTTTTTTAAAGATGTAAAGTAATGTTCCTTATATTTTAGAATGTTATTGTGTATAATTTTTTTGTCACAATTTCCATATTCAATATGCATTAGCGTATTTTGTATTGCTGAGTAATAGCTGTTATTATAATATTCCATACCTTTACTAACTTATCTTTGATCATTGTTTTCAAGTTATATAATTCTCATCTTTTCGGTTAGAGTGTAATGAAATCATTCAACATCTGCATTGCCAGTGTGACTGTTCGGTTTCACAAAATGAACTTCTATATTCTCATTTCTTAAATATTCTTTTATATTTATACTATTAAATCATTTTAGCAGGCTTTTCACACACAAATCAGAGTACTACGCTCTCTTCTGCAAAAAATCTCTCTGCACCCCTCTTGGGTCACAGATCTCTTGTTTACACGCAATACTTTTTGCCGTCATCAAGCTCTCCCGCTAATTCTAATGTCTCTCGATCTTTAGGCACAATACGCACACTATCGTGTGGATATTTGTACACTCATTTAGTTGTTAATGATTTTAACAGGTATCGGTCACCATCTAGCAATTGTAAAATAAATCATACTGAGCATTCTTACTTATTCCTTTCTTAGCTTCCTTCTAGCGTTATTCAGATCTACTCGCTCTTCCTCATTTACAGTTAGCATTCCCAGGAGAATCGCTTCTTTGCCAATCATCAACTCTAATGGACTATGGTTAGTTACACGGTTCATGGTACAGTTTATTGCCAATTGTACTTCGCCCAATGCCTCTTGCCATGTTCGTTCACTCGTCTCTACAGCCGTTAGCATGCTCTTTAGCACACTTATGACACGCTCCACCTGGCCATTTGCTCTACTGGCACCAGTTGCTACCCATGTAGGACAATTTTTTTATTGGAACAGAATTTTCGAAACTCGCTTCTTGTAAAGCATCTGCCTTGGTCCGCTATTATTCTGTTAGGAACACCAAATACTGATATCGCAGACTTTACTGACTGTATGCAGTTCACCGTGCCCAAGTTCCAGGTGTGGTAAAGGTAAATAAACTTGGTGAAGGCATCAATTTGAACGATCACATATTCCTTCTCGTCCTTTTTTCCGCTTAATTTCCCACTAATATCTATGTGTACCGTATGCCACGGTATCTCTACCTTGGGAATGGGATGTAACCCCGATTGTATTTTACCTGACACTGATTTTGACAATTTACATGTCACACAATTTTCTACAAATCTTCGCAAGTATTTTGACATTCCATCGAACCAGTATTGTTCGTAAATAACGACTGGCAAGCATCGTGTCTTACCATTTCTTTGAATTTTACGATGCAGCAAACTATTCCTGATTTCATAAGAGCTTGCTATTTCTTTCTGCATTTCATCACTATTTAAATCGGCCATGATTTGCGATATGACTTGATCACGCTTCTGTTCGGATATAAGCCAGTTGTGGGTTATAGTTGCCAAGTCAACTCGTGCCTCTACTACCTATTTTGTATTTTGATTCAGGTATTGTGGTGCATTTACTGTAGTACTCAATTACACGGCGCTGACCATCTACCATGTGTAATAGCATAGCGCCATACCCATTTGCGCTAGCATCCGTATGCAGCTCTATTGGTAAGTTGGGATCGAATATGGTCAACACGGGGTCACTAGCTAGCAGCTTTATAATCTTTTTACAAATTTCCTCATGCTTTTCTTTCCAGTCAAATTCGTTCGTCTTTGATGTTAGCAAATATAGAGGCTTCATTACTTCTGAGAAATGTGGTACAAATTTCCTAAAGTAAGATTTAGAGGTTTAGCCTATGAACTGTCTAGTTTGTGTGACTGATTCTGGTTCGGGCATTTGGGTTAATGCTTGTATTTTTCGGGGATTGGGTTTTAGCTCACCATCTCTTATAAGAAAACCTAAGTACTCTATCTCTGTTTGCAGAAATTTGCACTTTTTAATGTTAAAGGAAAAGCCTGACTTTGATAATACGCTTAGTACTGTTTCCAATCTGTCAAATGCTTCCTCTTTAGTACTAGAAACAATTAATACGTCATCAATGTAGACTACTGCGTATTTATTAACCAAGTCCCCTAAAACTCGAACTATGGCACGTTGAAAGACAGAAGAAGCGTTTTTGAGGCCGAAGGGCATGGCTAAAAATTCATATTGACCGTCTGGAGTCACGAATGCAGTTCGCTCGACTGAATCGGGGTGAATTGGCACCTGATAGAAGCCGCTGGCCATGTCTAGACTAGAAAAATATTTACCGCCTCGCAGGCGATCTATTTGGTCTGATATTAATGGCAAGGGGTATCTATCTGACACAGTATTTGCGTTGAGTTCTCGATAATCTATGCATAGTCTATCACTGCCGTCCTTCTTTTTTACTAGTAACATTGGACTAGAGAAAGGGGAGCTACTTGGTCGAATTACGTTGGATTCTAGCATTTGCTGAATCTTCTCTCTCACTATTTCTTTCTCACCCTCGCTAAGACGATATGGTCGTCTCTGTACCGTTTTGTTGACGTCTACTAAACGTATTTCTAAGGAACCTGTAGTTACTCGTCTGTTTGGAATGCCATCAATAAGAAATTTGGAATATTTAGCCAATATGTCGTTTAATATTAACTCATCACTATTACTTAACTCCACATAAACATTACTTTTATGATCTATCGCATTTACATTTTTATCATTGTTTACAGATAATACGGTTTGAGTTCTGTAGATATCGAATCTATCTCTTTCTAAAGTTACTCCAAGACCAAGCTCAAAAATGTCTTGTCCAATTATCATATCATATTTAAGGCACTTATTATCTACTACGTGAAATAACAATTCAAAATTAAATTCAGAGACTTGTATGGTGGACAGAATTTGCATATTGCTCTTGACAACATTGTCGCCTATTCCTTTCAAAACAACCATGTTATGGATTCTTTTACCAGCCAGCTTCGCGCCGACTGTTTCTTTTACCAAAGAGCATTCTGATCCCGAATCAAAGAAAAATGGAAACTTCTCACCAAATTGAATTGCTGTCCCGTTAGGCTGATGTACTGCGCACATATCTACTCTTCTTTCGGTGCTGCTTCGGCTCGCTGTTGCTGTTCCCCTCGTACACACTGATGTGATATGTCCAACGCCGCCACACTTGAAACAAGTTACTGTTGATCTCTCTCTCATCGTTGTTCTGTTGTTGCTATGTCCTGGTCTAGTCTCGTTTCGCTCGTCTGTTCTCCTCTTGCGACATTCCATTGCCTTATGTCCAAGTTTCCCGCAATTATGGCATCTAATCGGCGTCTGCATTTTAATCCTCTTCTTTTCGGGTCCCTCTGATTCAGAAAATTCTATATTTCTGCTGAACGTGTGCGCCTTGAGTTGTTGTTGCAGTTCAGCACGCGTTTTTATGTTTGTGGTGATGTAATAATGATGTAATTAGTCGACTGGAATACACCGAGAGGCATTCATTTGGATTGGGACGACCCTTGAGCATGTTAAGCAATACTGCTGCCGGCGTCTCGTTGCCTTCGTAGTGTTCCATGAACAATTCTCGGAATTGCGACCAGCTCATTCCAGGAAAACAATTTTGCGACAGCCATTGCGATGCACTACCGAGCAGCGATTTGCTTAGCGTCATCACCAAGGATGCGCCTTCTTGTGGATGTTCACTTAGAATCATATCCGCCGTTTTGCACCATGCTGCCGAGTCGGCTTCTGCAGCTTCGGGGTTGAATGTGGGTAACATCGCGGATGCGTCGCGGGTGCCAGCTATTTTCCGAGTTATCTTGTAGGGGCGGTGATCCTACTTTTGATGTCGGAAAATGGCCATCGTTTCCCTCTGTCATCTCGTCTTTCACAACGCGGCGAGGCGCAATGATCTTTTGTACGTCCGTTCACTTCCGAGGCCTATTCTTGATTGCCTTCCCTCTCCTCTTCCTCCTTCTATCATTGCGCCACGCTCAGCAGGGCTTTACTCTCTTTCCCCACCGCGCTCTCATTCACAAGGCTAGTCTCTCTTCATTTGCAATGCTTATTTATTTCCTCTTAGACTACACTCTTAACCCACAATTAACCAGCAAATATGGTACTTGAAATTAAATCTAACTTATCTCCGACATATATATATATGGAGGTTGATGCACTTCGAACAGCACAAACAAGTGGCCCGACGACAACAAGCATGTGCTTGTTACGCTCGGGGGCCTTTTATCAATTTGGGCAAAAAATGAGAGTTCGCGAGAGAGATACATATATAAAACAAATGAAGACGGGACACAAATGAAAATAAAAGGCACAACTAAGAATTAAGCAAATGATTCAAAATATTAGTTTTCAATACCGGGATAGATGTTGAAATGCAATTAAATGATTATTATAGTTATTACATAGAACGCGAAAGTGCTCGTGCATACAAAAATTTGTTGTACATCGTGGCAAATTTGGAGGATAATTATTTCGTGTTACTCTAACAGGAACATTTAATGTTAGGCGGTATAAAATATCTGCAGAATCAATGTCACTTCTTATAAGATTTTGTATAAAAATAGTACCAAGCATTGTTCTACGATTTACAAGTGCAGATAAATTAAGCAATTGTAATCTACTCTGGTAGGAAGGTAGCCTTACGTTTTGATCCCAGTTCAAACTACGCAGGGCAAATAGGAGAAATTTTTTTTTGTACAGATTCAATCGGTCGAAGTGCACTTGATATTGTAGACTCCAAGCAGACGAACAATATTCCAAAATAGGACGGACAAGGGAGGTCGTATAAGGGTCATCAAATTCTTTTGGCCAACGCTTTTTAAACCCAAGAACTCTCATGGCTTTGTTAACAGTGGACATAATGTGGCAGTTAAATTTAAGTTTGGGGTCCAGAAGTACACCTAAATCGTTAACTATATATATACGGTCAAGTGGCGTATTTTTAAGAAAGTATCTGAAAAACCTTGGAGTACCCCTATAAAAAGTCACAACGCTGCATTTAAGGCAGTTCAAATTTAAAAGGTTGTACTCACCAAATGACTGCCCTGAGGCACTCCAGATGGCACGTAGATCAATTTTTAAACAGCATTTTTGAATACAACCCTCTGAGTCCTACCATTCCAGTAACATGAAATCCAAAAAAATATATTTTTAGAAAACCCAAGCTGATCTAATTTAAATAAAAGAAGTGAGTGGTTTAAGGAGTCAAAGGCCTTACTAAAATCTGTATATACAATGTCAGTCTGCATTTTTTCTTAAACCCATTTTTTACAATAGTTGACAATTCAAGTAGGTTGGTGGTGGTCGATCTCTTAACAAAACCATGCTGATACGCTGATATAAGCGAGGAACATAAATGTTGCAAATGAGAAGTGATAATACGTTCAAATACTTTAGGAATTGCCGACAATTTAGAAATACCTCGATAAATCGATAATCGAAAATATGTTGCCCGCGAAATTTGAAAAGTCACC
Organism: Drosophila biarmipes; assembly: GCF_025231255.1. Classification (NCBI taxonomy): domain Eukaryota; kingdom Metazoa; phylum Arthropoda; class Insecta; order Diptera; family Drosophilidae; genus Drosophila; species Drosophila biarmipes. The sequence continues at coordinate 1,431,417 of NW_026114528.1, read as the reverse complement.
TAACCTTTTGAACACACCTCGTATTAATTCACAAGTCACAAGAGGTGCAATTAAATTTATTTTAAAGAATAATTGAATTTTGTGATCGTAGCAATAAGATGAGTAATATAGGATATTGATAATGATCTGTTATGATAAGTCTTGTACTATGCAGAGCAACACGAGGACGTGTTGCGAAGAGAGAGAGGGAGAGCTTCGACTACATAATTTCCCCATCGCTTAAATTAAGACTCTCCTGAGTTTTACAATTCGTTTGTATACATATAAGTGTTAGGAATTCAATTCAATAGTAAATTATGTTACATTTGGAGTCAGATATTTCTTCTTTCTTTTTATGTTGGAGCTATGTACATTATTTAAATTCAATTTTCTATATTTCGGTTCATTATTATGTCTTAGAGTACATCTCTCTCTCTTTTTTGTATAACCTTCATTTCTAGTTTCTTTAAAATTTTCTCTTTTTTTAAAGATGTAAAGTAATGTTTCTTATATTTTAGAATGTTATTGTGTATAATTTTTTTGTCACAATTTCCATATTCAATATGCATTAGCGTATTTTGTATTGCTGAGTAATAGCTGTTATTATAATATTCCATACCTTTACTAACTTATCTTTGATCATTGTTTTCAAGTTATATAATTCTCATCTTTTCGGTTAGAGTGTAATGAAATCATTCAACATCTGCATTGCCAGTGTGACTGTTCGGTTTCACAAAATGAACTTCTATATTCTCATTTCTTAAATATTCTTTTATATTTATACTATTAAATCATTTTAGCAGGCTTTTCACACACAAATCAGAGTACTACGCTCTCTTCTGCAAAAAATCTCTCTGCACCCCTCTTGGGTCACAGATCTCTTGTTTACACGCAATACTTTTTGCCGTCATCAAGCTCTCCCGCTAATTCTAATGTCTCTCGATCTTTAGGCACACTACGCACACTATCGTGTGGATATTTGTACACTCGTTTAGTTGTTAATGATTTTAACAGGTATCGGTCACCATCTAGCAATTGTAAAATAAATCATACTGAGCATTCTTACTTATTCCTTTCTTAGCTTCCTTCTAGCGTTATTCAGATCTACTCGCTCTTCCTCATTTACAGTTAGCATTCCCAGGAGAATCGCTTCTTTGCCAATCATCAACTCTAATGGACTATGGTTAGTTACACGGTTCATGGTACAGTTTATTGCCAATTGTACTTCGCCAAATGCCTCTTGCCATGTTTGTTCACTCGTCTCTACAGCCGTTAGCATGCTCTTTAGCACACTTATGACACGCTCCACCTGGCCATTTGCTCTACTGGCACCACAGTTGCTACTACATGGAGGTCAATTTTGTTATTGGAACAGAATTTTCGAAACTCGCTTCTTGTAAAGCATCTGCCTTGGTCCGCTATTATTCTGTTAGGAACACCAAATACTGATATCGCAGACTTTACTGACTGTATGCAGTTCACCGTGCCCAAGTTCCAGGTGTGGTACAGGTAAATAAACTTGGTGAAGGCATCAATTTGAACGATCACATATTCCTTCTCGTCCTTTTTTCCGCTTAATTTCCCACTAATATCTATGTGTACCGTATGCCACGGTATCTCTACCTTGGGAATGGGATGTAACCCCGATTGTATTTTACCTGACACTGATTTTGACAATTTACATGTCACACAATTTTCTACAAATCTTCGCAAGTATTTTGACATTCCATCGAACCAGTATTGTTCGTAAATAACGACTGGCAAGCATCGTGTCTTACCATTTCTTTGAATTTTACGATTCTGTTCGGATATAAGCCAGTTGTGGGTTATAGTTGCCAAGTCAACTCGTGCCTCTACTACCTTACTCAAACTTTCCTGCTCTATTATAGTGACGGGATTCCTAGACAAGCAGTCAACGTGAGCCATTTGGCTCCTCTTCTTGTATTCTACCTGGAATTCGTATGCCTGTAGAAATAACCACCAACGATGAACCCGCAGTGTCAATGCCGCTTTCTTTTGACTTGCTCTAACAGAATTACAATCCGTATATACTGTAAACTTTCTGCCTCTTAAATAGTATCGGAAATTTCTGATCGCGTTGTACACTGCCAATATCTCGAGTTCATACGAGTGGTATTTTGATTCAGGTATTGTGGTGCATTTACTGTAGTACTCAATTACACGGCGGTGACCATCTACCATGTGTAATAGCATTTGCGCTAGCATCCGTATGCAGCTCTATTGGTAAGTTGGGATCGAATATGGTCAACACGGGGTCACTAGCTAGCAGCTTTATAATCTTTTTACAAATTTCCTCATGCTTTTCTTTCCAGTCAAATTCGTTCGTCTTTGATGTTAGCAAATATAGAGGCTTCATTACTTCTGAGAAATGTGGTACAAATTTCCTAAAGTAAGATGCTAAACCTATGAACTGTCTAGTTTGTGTGACTGATTCTGGTTCGGGCATTTGGGTTAATGCTTGTATTTTTCGGGGATTGGGTTTTAGCTCACCATCTCTTATAAGAAAACCTAAGTACTCTATCTCTGTTTGCAGAAATTTGCACTTTTTAATGTTAAAGGAAAAGCCTGACTTTGATAATACGCTTAGTACTGTTTCCAATCTGTCAAATGCTTCCTCTTTAGTACTAGAAACAATTAATACGTCATCAATGTAGACTACTGCGTATTTATTAACCAAGTCCCCTAAAACTCGAACTATGGCACGTTGAAAGACAGAAGAAGCGTTTTTGAGGCCGAAGGGCATGGCTAAAAATTCATATTGACCGTCTGGAGTCACGAATGCAGTTCGCTCGACTGAATCGGGGTGAATTGGCACCTGATAGAAGCCGCTGGCCATGTCTAGACTAGAAAAATATTTACCGCCTCGCAGGCGATCTATTTGGTCTGATATTAATGGCAAGGGGTATCTATCTGACACAGTATTTGCGTTGAGTTCTCGATAATCTATGCATAGTCTATCACTGCCGTCCTTCTTTTTTACTAGTAACATTGGACTAGAGAAAGGGGAGCTACTTGGTCGAATTACGTTGGATTCTAGAACCTGTAGTTACTCGTCTGTTTGGAATGCCATCAATAAGAAATTTGGAATATTTAGCCAATATGTCGTTTAATATTAACTCATCACTATTACTTAACTCCACATAAACATTACTTTTATGATCTATCGCATTTACATTTTTATCATTGTTTACAGATAATACGGTTTGAGTTCTGTAGATATCGAATCTATCTCTTTCTAAAGTTACTCCAAGACCAAGCTCAAAAATGTCTTGTCCAATTATCATATCATATTTAAGGCACTTATTATCTACTACGTGAAATAACAATTCAAAATTAAATTCAGAGACTTGTATGGTGGACAGAATTTGCATATTGCTCTTGACAACATTGTCGCCTATTCCTTTCAAAACAACCATGTTATGGATTCTTTTACCAGCCAGCTTCGCGCCGACTGTTTCTTTTACCAAAGAGCATTCTGATCCCGAATCAAAGAAAAATGGAAACTTCTCACCAAATTGAATTGCTGTCCCGTTAGGCTGATGTACTGCGCACATATCTACTCTTCTTTCGGTGCTGCTTCGGCTCGCTGTTGCTGTTCCCCTCGTACACACTGATGTGATATGTCCAACGCCGCCACACTTGAAACAAGTTACTGTTGATCTCTCTCTCATCGTTGTTCTGTTGTTGCTATGTCCTGGTCTAGTCTCGTTTCGCTCGTCTGTTCTCCTCTTGCGACATTCCATTGCCTTATGTCCAAGTTTCCCGCAATTATGGCATCTAATCGGCGTCTGCATTTTAATCCTCTTCTTTTCGGGTCCCTCTGATTCAGAAAATTCTATATTTCTGCTGAACGTGTGCGCCTTGAGTTGTTGTTGCAGTTCAGCACCCGTTTTTATGTTTGTGGTGATGTAATAATGATGTAATTAGTCGACTGGAATACACCGAGAGGCATTCATTTGGATTGGGACGACCCTTGAGCATGTTAAGCAATACTGCTGCCGGCGTCTCGTTGCCTTCGTAGTGTTCCATGAACAATTCTCGGAATTGCGACCAGCTCATTCCATGAAAACAATTTTGCGACAGCCATTGCGATGCACTACCGAGCAGCGATTTGCTTAGCGTCATCACCAAGGATGCACCTTCTTGTGGATGTTCACTTAGAATCATATCCGCCGTTTTGCACCATGCTGCCGCGTCGGCTTCTGCAGCTTCGGGGTTGAATGTCGGTAACATCGCGGATGCGTCGCGGGTGCCAGCTATTTTCCGAGTTATCTTGTAGGGGCGGTGATCCTACTTTTGATGTCGGAAAATGGCCATCGTTTCCCTCTGTCATCTCGTCTTTCACAACGCGGCGAGGCGCAATGATCTTTTGTACGTCCGTTCACTTCCGAGGCCTATTCTTGATTGCCTTCCCTCTCCTCTTCCTCCTTCTATCATTGCGCCACGCTCAGCAGGGCTTTACTCTCTTTCCCCACCGCGCTCTCATTCACAAGGCTAGTCTCTCTTCATTTGCAATGCTTATTTATTTCCTCTTAGACTACACTCTTAACCCACAATTAACCAGCAAATATGGTACTTGAAATTAAATCTAACTTATCTCCGACATATATATATATGGAGGTGGATGCACTTCGAACAGCACAAACAAGTGGCCCGACGACAACAAGCATGTGCTTGTTACGCTCGGGGGCCTTTTATCAATTTGGGCAAAAAATGCGAGTTCGCGAGAGAGATACATATATAAAACAAATGAAGACGGGACACAAATGAAAATAAAAGGCACAACTAAGAATTAAGCAAATGATTCAAAATATTAGTTTTCAATACCGGGATAGATGTTGAAATGCAATTAAATGATTATTATAGTTATTACATAGAACGCGAAAGTGCTCGTGCATACAAAAATTTGTTGTACATCGTGGCAAATTTGGAGGATAATTATTTCGTGTTACTCTAACAGGAACATTTAATGTTAGGCGGTATAAAATATCTGCAGAATCAATGTCACTTCTTATAAGATTTTGTATAAAAATAGTACCAAGCATTGTTCTACGATTTACAAGTGCAGATAAATTAAGCAATTGTAATCTACTCTGGTAGGAAGGTAGCCTTACGTTTTGATCCCAGTTCAAACTACGCAGGGCAAATAGGAGAAATTTTTTTTTGTACCGATTCAATCGGTCGAAGTGCACTTGATATTGTAGACTCCAAGCAGACGAACAATATTCCAAAATAGGACGGACAAGGGAGGTCGTATAAGGGTCATCAAATTCTTTTGGCCAACGCTTTTTAAACCCAAGAACTCTCATGGCTTTGTTAACAGTGGACATAATGTGGCAGTTAAATTTAAGTTTGGGGTCCAGAAGTACACCTAAATCGTTAACTAAATATATACGGTCAAGTGGCGTATTTTTAAGAAAGTATCTGAAAAACCTAGGAGTACCCCTATAAAAAGTCACAACGCTGCATTTAAGGCAGTTCAAATTTAAAAGGTTGTACTCACCAAATGACTGCCCTGAGGCACTCCAGATGGCACGTAGATCAATTTTGAAACAGCATTTTTGAATACAACCCTCTGAGTCCTACCATTCCAGTAACATGAAATCCAAAAAAATATATTTTTAGAAAACCCAAGCTGATCTAATTTAAATAAATCTGTTATGATAAGTCTTGTACTATGCAGAGCAACACGAGGACGTGTTGCGAAGAGAGAGAGGGAGAGCTTCGACTACATAATTTCCCCATCGCTTAAATTAAGACTCTCCTGAGTTTTACAATTCGTTTGTATACATATAAGTGTTAGGAATTCAATTCAATAGTAAATTATGTTACATTTGGAGTCAGATATTTCTTCTTTCTTTTTATGTTGGAGCTATGTACATTATTTAAATTCAATTTTCTATATTTCGGTTCATTATTATGTCTTAGAGTACATCTCTCTCTCTTTTTTGTATAACCTTCATTTCTAGTTTCTTTAAAATTTTCTCTTTTTTTTAAAGATGTAAAGTAATGTTCCTTATATTTTAGAATGTTATTGTGTATAATTTTTTTGTCACAATTTCCATATTCAATATGCATTAGCGTATTTTGTATTGCTGAGTAATAGCTGTTATTATAATATTCCATACCTTTACTAACTTATCTTTGATCATTGTTTTCAAGTTATATAATTCTCATCTTTTCGGTTAGAGTGTAATGAAATCATTCAACATCTGCATTGCCAGTGTGACTGTTCGGTTTCACAAAATGAACTTCTATATTCTCATTTCTTAAATATTCTTTTATATTTATAATATTAAATCATTTTAGCAGGCTTTTCACACACAAATCAGAGTACTACGCTCTCTTCTGCAAAAAATCTCTCTGCACCCCTCTTGGGTCACAGATCTCTTGTTTACACGCAATACTTTTTGCCGTCATCAAGCTCTCCCGCTAATTCTAATGTCTCTCGATCTTTAGGCACACTACGCACACTATCGTGTGGATATTTGTACACTCGTTTAGTTGTTAATGATTTTAACAGGTATCGGTCACCATCTAGCAATTGTAAAATAAATCATACTGAGCATTCTTACTTATTCCTTTCTTAGCTTCCTTCTAGCGTTATTTACATTTAGCATTCCCAGGAGAATCGCTTCTTTGCCAATCATCAACTCTAATGGACTATGGTTAGTTACACGGTTCATGGGACTGTTTATTGCCAATTGTACTTCGCCCAATGCCTCTTGCCATGTTCGTTCACTCGTCTCTACAGCCGTTAGCATGCTTTTAGCACACTTATGACACGCTCCACCTGGCCATTTGCTCTACTGGCACCAGTTGCTACCCATGTAGGACAATTTTTTTATTGGAACAGAATTTTCGAAACTCGCTTCTTGTAAAGCATCTGCCTTGGTCCGCTATTATTCTGTTAGGAACACCAAATACTGATATCGCAGACTTTACTGACTGTATGCAGTTCACCGTGCCCAAGTTCCAGGTGTGGTAAAGGTAAATAAACTTGGTGAAGGCATCAATTTGAACGATCACATATTCCTTCTCGTCCTTTTTTCCGCTTAATTTCCCACTAATATCTATGTGTACCGTATGCCACGGTATCTCTACCTTGGGAATGGGATGTAACCCCGATTGTATTTTACCTGACACTGATTTTGACAATTTACATGTCACACAATTTTCTACAAATCTTCGCAAGTATTTTGACATTCCATCGAACCAGTATTGTTCGTAAATAACGACTGGCAAGCATCGTGTCTTACCATTTCTTTGAATTTTACGATGCAGCAAACTATTCCTGATTTCATAAGAGCTTGCTATTTCTTTCTGCATTTCATCACTATTTAAATCGGCCATGATTTGCGATATGACTTGATCACGCTTCTGTTCGGATATAAGCCAGTTGTGGGTTATAGTTGCCAAGTCAACTCGTGCCTCTACTACCTTACTCAAACTTTCCTGCTCTATTATAGTGACGGGATTCCTAGACAAGCAGTCAACGTGAGCCATTTGGCTCCCCTTCTTGTATTCCACCTGGAATTCGTATGCCTGTAGAAATAACCACCAACGATGAACCCGCAGTGTCAATGCCGCTTTCTTTTGACTTGCTCTAACAGAATTACAATCCGTATATACTGTAAACTTTCTGCCTCTTAAATAGTATCGGAAATTTCTGATCGCGTTGTACACCGCCAATATCTCGAGTTCATACGAGTGGTATTTTGATTCAGGTATTGTGGTGCATTTACTGTAGTACTCAATTACACGGCGCTGACCATCTACCATGTGTAATAGCATAGCGCCATACCCATTTGCGCTAGCATCCGTATGCAGCTCTATTGGTAAGTTGGGATCGAATATGGTCAACACGGGGTCACTAGCTAGCAGCTTTATAATCTTTTTACAAATTTCCTCATGCTTTTCTTTCCAGTCAAATTCGTTCGTCTTTGATGTTAGCAAATATAGAGGCTTCATTACTTCTGAGAAATGTGGTACAAATTTCCTAAAGTAAGATGCTAAACCTATGAACTGTCTAGTTTGTGTGACTGATTCTGGTTCGGGCATTTGGGTTAATGCCTGTATTTTTCGGGGATTGGGTTTTAGCTCACCATCTCTTATAAGAAAACCTAAGTACTCTATCTCTGTTTGCAGAAATTTGCACTTTTTAATGTTAAAGGAAAAGCCTGACTTTGATAATACGCTTAGTACTGTTTCCAATCTGTCAAATGCTTCCTCTTTAGTACTAGAAACAATTAATACGTCATCAATGTAGACTACTGCGTATTTATTAACCAAGTCCCCTAAAACTCGAACTATGGCACGTTGAAAGACAGAAGAAGCGTTTTTGAGGCCGAAGGGCATGGCTAAAAATTCATATTGACCGTCTTGAGTCACGAATGCAGTTCGCTCGACTGAATCGGGGTGAATTGGCACCTGATAGAAGCCGCTGGCCATGTCTAGACTAGAAAAATATTTACCGCCTCGCAGGCGATCTATTTGGTCTGATATTAATGGCAAGGGGTATCTATCTGACACAGTATTTGCGTTGAGTTCTCGATAATCTATGCATAGTCTATCACTGCCGTCCTTCTTTTTTACTAGTAACATTGGACTAGACAAAGGGGAGCTACTTGGTCGAATTACGTTGGATTAGAATCCAGCATTTGCTGAATCTTCTCTCTCACTATTTCTTTCTCACCCTCGCTAAGACGATATGGTCGTCTCTGTACCGTTTTGTTGACGTCTACTAAACGTATTTCTAAGGAACCTGTAGTTACTCGTCTGTTTGGAATGCCATCAATAAGAAATTTTGAATATTTAGCCAATATGTCGTTTAATATTAACTCATCACTATTACTTAACTCCACATAAACATTACTTTTATGATCTATCGCATTTACATTTATATCATTGTTTACAGATAATACGGTTTGAGTTCTGTAGATATCGAATCTATCTCTTTCTAAAGTTACTCCAAAACCAAGCTCAAAAATGTCTTGTCCTATTATCATATCATATTTAAGGCACTTATTATCTACTACGTGAAATAACAATTCAAAATTAAATTCAGAGACTTGTATGGTGGACAGAATTTGCATATTGCTCTTGACAACATTGTCGCCTATTCCTTTCAAAACAACCATGTTATGGATTCTTTTACCAGCCAGCTTCGCGCCGACTGTTTCTTTTACCAAAGAGCATTCTGATCCCGAATCAAAGAAAAATGGAAACTTCTCACCAAATTGAATTGCTGTCCCGTTAGGCTGATGTACTGCGCACATATCTACTCTTCTTTCGGTGCTGCTTCGGCTCGCTGTTGCTGTTCCCCTCGTACACACTGATATGATATGTCCAACGCCGCCACACTTGAAACAAGTTACTGTTGATCTCTCTCTCACCGTTGTTCTGTTGTTGCTATGTCCTGGTCTAGTCTCGTTTCGCTCGTCTGTTCTCCTCTTGCGACATTCCATTGCCTTATGTCCAAGTTTCCCGCAATTATGGCATCTAATCGGCGTCTGCATTTTAATCCTCTTCTTTTCGGGTCCCTCTGATTCAGAAAATTCTATATTTCTGCTGAACGTGTGCGCCTTGAGTTGTTGTTGCAGTTCAGCACGCGTTTTTATGTTTGTGGTGATGTAATAATGATGTAATTAGTCGACTGGAATACACCGAGAGGCATTCATTTGGATTGGGACGACCCTTGAGCATGTTAAGCAATACTGCTGCCGGCGTCTCGTTGCATTCGTAGTGTTCCATGAACAATTCTCGGAATTGCGACCAGCTCATTCCAGGAAAACAATTTTGCGACAGCCATTGCGATGCACTACCGAGCAGCGATTTGCTTAGCGTCATCACCAAGGATGCACCTTCTTGTGGATGTTCACTTAGAATCATATCCGCCGTTTTGCACCATGCTGCCGCGTCGGCTTCTGCAGCTTCGGGGTTGAATGTCGGTAACATCGCGGATGCGTCGCGGGTGCCAGCTATTTTCCGAGTTATCTTGTAGGGGCGGTGATCCTACTTTTGATGTCGGAAAATGGCCATCGTTTCCCTCTGTCATCTCGTCTTTCACAACGCGGCGAGGCGCAATGATCTTTTGTACGTCCGTTCACTTCCGAGGCCTATTCTTGATTGCCTTCCCTCTCCTCTTCCTCCTTCTATCATTGCGCCACGCTCAGCAGGGCTTTACTCTCTTTCCCCACCGCGCTCTCATTCACAAGGCTAGTCTCTCTTCATTTGCAATGCTTATTTATTTCCTCTTAGACTACACTCTTAACCCACAATTAACCAGCAAATATGGTACTTGAAATTAAATCTAACTTATCTCCGACATATATATATATGGAGGTTGATGCACTTCGAACAGCACAAACAAGTGGCCCGACGACAACAAGCATGTGCTTGTTACGCTCGGGGGCCTTTTATCAATTTGGGCAAAAAATGCGAGTTCGCGAGAGAGATACATATATAAAACAAATGAAGACGGGACACAAATGAAAATAAAAGGCACAACTAAGAATTAAGCAAATGAGTCAAAATATTAGTTTTTAATACCGGGATAGATGTTGAAATGCAATTAAATGATTATTATAGTTATTACATAGAACGCGAAAGTGCTCGTGCATAAAAAAATTTGTTGTACATCGTGGCAAATTTGGAGGATAATTATTTCGTGTTACTCTAACAGGAACATTTAAAGTTAGGCGGTATAAAATATCTGCAGAATCAATGTCACTTCTTATAAGATTTTGTATAAAAATAGTACCAAGCATTGTTCTACGATTTACAAGTGCAGATAAATTAAGCAATTGTAATCTACTCTGGTAGGAAGGTAGCCTTACGTTTTGATCCCAGTTCAAACTACGCAGGGCAAATAGGAGAAATTTTTTTTTGTACCGATTCAATCGGTCGAAGTGCACTTGATATTGTAGACTCCAAGCAGACGAACAATATTCCAAAATAGGACGGACAAGGGAGGTCGTATAAGGGTCATCAAATTCTTTTGGCCAACGCTTTTTAAACCCAAGAACTCTCATGGCTTTGTTAACAGTGGACATAATGTGGCAGTTAAACTTAAGTTTGGGGTCCAGAAGTACACCTAAATCGTTAACTAAATATATACGGTCAAGTGGCGTATTTTTAAGAAAGTATCTGAAAAACCTAGGAGTACCCCTATAAAAAGTCACAACGCTGCATTTAAGGCAGTTCAAATTTAAAAGGTTGTACTGACCAAATGACTGCCCTGAGGCACTCCAGATGGCACGTAGATCAATTTTGAAACAGCATTTTTCATTTCACAGCATTTCATTTTTCCAGTAACATGAAATCCAAAAAAATATATTTTTAGAAAACCCAAGCTGATCTAATTTAAATAAAAGAAGTGAGTGGTTTAAGGAGTCAAAGGCCTTACTAAAATCTGTATATACAATGTCAGTCTGCATTTTTTCTTAAACCCATTTATTACAATAGTTGACAATTCAAGTAGGTTGGTGGTGGTCAATCTCTTAACAAAACCATGCTGATACGCTGATATAAGCGAGGAACATAAATGTTGCAAATGAGAAGTGATAATACGTTCAAATACTTTAGGAATTTCCGACAATTTAGAAATACCTCGATAAATCGATAATCGAAAATATGTTGCCCGCGAAATTTGAAAAGTCACCTTACCTTTTGAACACACCTCGTATTAATTCACAAGTCACAAGAGGTGCAATTAAATTTATTTTAAAGAATAATTGAATTTTGTGATCGTAGCAATAAGATGAGTAATATAGGATATTGATAATGATCTGTTATGATAAGTCTTGTACTATGCAGAGCAACACGAGGACGTGTTGCGAAGAGAGAGAGGGAGAGCTTCGACTACATAATTTCCCCATCGCTTAAATTAAGACTCTCCTGAGTTTTACAATTCGTTTGTATACATATAAGTGTTAGGAATTCAATTCAATAGTAAATTATGTTACATTTGGAGTCAGATATTTCTTCTTTCTTTTTATGTTGGAGCTATGTACATTATTTAAATTCAATTTTCTATATTTCGGTTCATTATTATGTCTTAGAGTACATCTCTCTCTCTTTTTTGTATAACCTTCATTTCTAGTTTCTTTAAAATTTTCTCTTTTTTTTTAAAGATGTAAAGTAATGTTTCTTATATTTTAGAATGTTATTGTGTATAATTTTTTTGTCACAATTTCCATATTCAATATGCATTAGCGTATTTTGTATTTCTGAGTAATAGCTGTTATTATAATATTCCATACCTTTACTAACTTATCTTTGATCATTGTTTTCAAGTTATATAATTCTCATCTTTTCGGTTAGAGTGTAATGAAATCATTCAACATCTGCATTGCCAGTGTGACTGTTCGGTTTCACAAAATGAACTTCTATATTCTCATTTCTTAAATATTCTTTTATATTTATACTATTAAATCATTTTAGCAGGCTTTTCACACACAAATCAGAGTACTACGCTCTCTTCTGCAAAAAATCTCTCTGCACCCCTCTTGGGTCACAGATCTCTTGTTTACACGCAATACTTTTTGCCGTCATCAAGCTCTCCCGCTAATTCTAATGTCTCTCGATCTTTAGGCACACTACGCACACTATCGTGTGGATATTTGTACACTCGTTTAGTTGTTAATGATTTTAACAGGTATCGGTCACCATCTAGCAATTGTAAAATAAATCATACTGAGCATTCTTACTTATTCCTTTCTTAGCTTCCTTCTAGCGTTATTCAGATCTACTCGCTCTTCCTCATTTACAGTTAGCATTCCCAGGAGAATCGCTTCTTTGCCAATCATCAACTCTAATGGACTATGGTTAGTTACACGGTTCATGGTACAGTTTATTGACAATTGTACTTCGCCCAATGCCTCTTGCCATGTTCGTTCACTCGTCTCTACAGCCGTTAGCATGCTCTTTAGCACACTTATGACACGCTCCACCTGGCCATTTGCTCTACTGGCACCAGTTGCTACTACATGGAGGTCAATTTTGTTATTGGAACAGAATTTTCGAAACTCGCTTCTTGTAAAGCATCTGCCTTGGTCCGCTATTATTCTGTTAGGAACACCAAATACTGATATCGCAGACTTTACTGACTGTATGCAGTTCACCGTGCCCAAGTTCCAGGTGTGTTACAGGTAAATAAACTTGGTGAAGGCATCAATTTGAACGATCACATATTCCTTCTCGTCCTTTTTTCCGCTTAATTTCCCACTAATATCTATGTGTACCGTATGCCACGGTATCTCTACCTTGGGAATGGGATGTAACCCCGATTGTATTTTACCTGACACTGATTTTGACAATTTACATGTCACACAATTTTCTACAAACCTTCGCAAGTATTTTGACATTCCATCGAACCAGTATTGTTCGTAAATAACGACTGGCAAGCATCGTGTCTTACCATTTCTTTGAATTTTACGATGCAGCAAACTATTCCTGATTTCATAAGAGCTTGCTATTTCTTTCTGCATTTCATCACTATTTAAATCGGCCATGATTTGCGATATGACTTGATCACTTGATCACGGATATAAGCCAGTTGTGGGTTATAGTTGCCAAGTCAACTCGTGCCTCTACTACCTTACTCAAACTTTCCTGCTCTATTATAGTGACGGGATTCCTAGACAAGCAGTCAACGTGAGCCATTTGGCTCCCCTTCTTGTATTCCACCTGGAATTCGTATGCCTGTAGAAATAACCACCAACGATGAACCCGCAGTGTCAATGCCGCTTTCTTTTGACTTGCTCTAACAGAATTACAATCCGTATATACTGTAAACTTTCTGCCTCTTAAATAGTATCGGAAATTTCTGATCGCGTTGTACACCGCCAATATCTCGAGTTCATACGAGTGGTATTTTGATTCAGGTATTGTGGTGCATTTACTGTAGTACTCAATTACACGGCGCTGACCATCTACCATGTGTAATAGCATAGCGCCATACCCATTTGCGCTAGCATCCGTATGCAGCTCTATTGGTAAGTTGGGATCGAATATGGTCAACACGGGGTCACTAGCTAGCAGCTTTATAATCTTTTTACAAATTTCCTCATGCTTTTCTTTCCAGTCAAATTCGTTCGTCTTTGATGTTAGCAAATATAGAGGCTTCATTACTTCTGAGAAATGTGGTACAAATTTCCTAAAGTAAGATGCTAAACCTATGAACTGTCTAGTTTGTGTGACTGATTCTGGTTCGGGCATTTGGGTTAATGCTTGTATTTTTCGGGGATTGGGTTTTAGCTCACCATCTCTTATAAGAAAACCTATGTACTCTATCTCTGTTTGCAGAAATTTGCACTTTTTAATGTTAAAGGAAAAGCCTGACTTTGATAATACGCTTAGTACTGTTTCCAATCTGTCAAATGCTTCCTCTTTAGTACTAGAAACAATTAATACGTCATCAATGTAGACTACTGCGTATTTATTAACCAAGTCCCCTAAAACTCGAACTATGGCACGTTGAAAGACAGAAGAAGCGTTTTTGAGGCCGAAGGGCATGGCTAAAAATTCATATTGACCGTCTGGAGTCACGAATACAGTTCGCTCGACTGAATCGGGGTGAATTGGCACCTGATAGAACCGCTGGCCATGTCTAGACTAGAAAAATATTTACCGCCTCGCAGGCGATCTATTTGGTCTGATATTAATGGCAAGGGGTATCTATCTGACACAGTATTTGCGTTGAGTTCTCGATAATCTATGCATAGTCTATCACTGCCGTCCTTCTTTTTTACTAGTAACATTGGACTAGAGAAAGGGGAGCTACTTGGTCGAATTACGTTGAATTCTAGCATTTGCTGAATCTTCTCTCTCACTATTTCTTTCTCACCCTCGCTAAGACGATATGGTCGTCTCTGTACCGTTTTGTTGACGTCTACTAAACGTATTTCTAAGGAACCTGTAGTTACTCGTCTGTTTGGAATGCCATCAATAAGAAATTTGGAATATTCAGCCAATATGTCGTTTAATATTAACTCATCACTATTACTTAACTCCACATAAACATTACTTTTATGATCTATCGCATTTACATTTTTATCATTGTTTACAGATAATACGGTTTGAGTTCTGTAGATATCGAATCTATCTCTTTCTAAAGTTACTCCAAAACCAAGCTCAAAAATGTCTTGTCCAATTATCATATCATATTTAAGGCACTTATTATCTACTACGTGAAATAACAATTCAAAATTAAATTCAGAGACTTGTATGGTGGACAGAATTTGCATATTGCTCTTGACAACATTGTCGCCTATTCCTTTCAAAACAACCATGTTATGGATTCTTTTACCAGCCAGCTTCGCGCCGACTGTTTCTTTTACCAAAGAGCGTTCTGATCCCGAATCAAAGAAAAATGGAAACTTCTCACCAAATTGAATTGCTGTCCCGTTAGGCTGATGTACTGCGCACATGTCTACTCTTCTTTCGGTGCTGCTTCGGCTCGCTGTTGCTGTTCCCCTCGTACACACTGATGTGATATGTCCAACGCCGCCACACTTGAAACAAGTTACTGTTGATCTCTCTCTCATCGTTGTTCTGTTGTTGCTATGTCCTGGTCTAGTCTCGTTTCGCTCGTCTGTTATCCTCTTGCGACATTCCATTGCCTTATGTCCAAGTTTCCCGCAATTATGGCATCTAATCGGCGTCTGCATTTTAATCCTCTTCTTTTCGGGTCCCTCTGATTCAGAAAATTCTATATTTCTGCTGAACGTGTGCGCCTTGAGTTGTTATTGCAGTTCAGCACGCGTTTTTATGTTTGTGGTGATGTAATAATGATGTAATTAGTCGACTGGAATACACCGAGAGGCATTCATTTGGATTGGGACGACCCTTGAGCATGTTAAGCAATACTGCTGCCGGCGTCTCGTTGCCTTCGTAGTGTTCCATGAACAATTCTCGGAATTGCGACCAGCTCATTCCATGAAAACAATTTTGCGACAGCCATTGCGATGCACTACCGAGCAGCGATTTGCTTAGCGTCATCACCAAGGATGCACCTTCTTGTGGATGTTCACTTAGAATCATATCCGCCGTTTTGCACCATGCTGCCGAGTCGGCTTCTGCAGCTTCGGGGTTGAATGTCGGTAACATCGCGGATGCGTCGCGGGTGACGCGGGTTTCCGAGTTATCTTGTAGGGGCGGTGATCCTACTTTTGATGTCGGAAAATGGCCATCGTTTCCCTCTGTCATCTCGTCTTTCACAACGCGGCGAGGCGCAATGATCTTTTGTACGTCCGTTCACTTCCGAGGCCTATTCTTGATTGCCTTCCCTCTCCTCTTCCTCCTTCTATCATTGCGCCACGCTCAGCAGGGCTTTACTCTCTTTCCCCACCGCGCTCTCATTCACAAGGCTAGTCTCTCTTCATTTGCAATGCTTATTTATTTCCTCTTAGACTACACTCTTAACCCACAATTAACCAGCAAATATGGTACTTGAAATTAAATCTAACTTATCTCCGACATATATATATATGGAGGTTGATGCACTTCGAACAGCACAAACAAGTGGCCCGACGACAACAAGCATGTGCTTGTTACGCTCGGGGGCCTTTTATCAATTTGGGCAAAAAATGCGAGTTCGCGAGAGAGATACATATATAAAACAAATGAAGACGGGACACAAATGAAAATAAAAGGCACAACTAAGAATTAAGCAAATGAGTCAAAATATTAGTTTTCAATACCGGGATAGATGTTGAAATGCAATTAAATGATTATTATAGTTATTACATAGAACGCGAAAGTGCTCGTGCACACAAAAATTTGTTGTACATCGTGGCAAATTTGGAGGATAATTATTTCGTGTTACTCTAACAGGAACATTTAATATTAGGCGGTATAAAATATCTGCAGAATCAATGTCACTTCTTATAAGATTTTGTATAAAAATAGTACCAAGCATTGTTCTACGATTTACAAGTGCAGATAAATTAAGCAATTGTAATCTACTCTGGTAGGAAGGTAGCCTTACGTTTTGATCCCAGTTCAAACTACGCAGGGCAAATAGGAGAAATTTTTTTTTGTACCGATTCAATCGGTCGAAGTGCACTTGATATTGTAGACTCCAAGCAGACGAACAATATTCCAAAATAGGACGGACAAGGGAGGTCGTATAAGGGTCATCAAATTCTTTTGGCCAACGCTTTTTAAACCCAAGAACTCTCATGGCTTTGTTAACAGTGGACATAATGTGGCAGTTAAATTTAAGTTTGGGGTCCAGAAGTACACCTAAATCGTTAACTAAATATATACGGTCAAGTGGCGTATTTTTAAGAAAGTATCTGAAAAACCTAGGAGTACCCCTATAAAAAGTCACAACGCTGCATTTAAGGCAGTTCAAATTTAAAAGGTTGTACTCACCAAATGACTGCCCTGAGGCACTCCAGATGGCACGTAGATCAATTTTGAAACAGCATTTTTGAATACAACCCTCTGAGTCCTACCATTCCAGTAACATGAAATCCAAAAACATATATTTTTAGAAAACCCAAGCTGATCTAATTTAAATAAAAGAAGTGAGTGGTTTAAGGAGTCAAAGGCCTTACTAAAATCTGTATATACAATGTCAGTCTGCATTTTTTCTTAAACCCATTTATTACAATAGTTGACAATTCAAGTAGGTTGGTGGTGGTCGATCTCTTAACAAAACCATGCTGATACGCTGATATAAGCGAGGAACATAAATGTTGCAAATGAGAAGTGATAATACGTTCAAATACTTTAGGAATTGCCGACAATTTAGAAATACCTCGATAAATCGATAATCGAAAATATGTTGCCCGCGAAATTTGAAAAGTCACCTTACCTTTTGAACACACCTCGTATTAATTCACAAGTCACAAGAGGTGCAATTAAATTTATTTTAAAGAATAATTGAATTTTGTGATCGTAGCAATAAGATGAGTAATATAGGATATTGATAATGATCTGTTATGATAAGTCTTGTACTATGCAGAGCAACACGAGGACGTGTTGCGAAGAGAGAGAGGGAGAGCTTCGACTACATAATTTCCCCATCGCTTAAATTAAGACTCTCCTGAGTTTTACAATTCGTTTGTATACATATAAGTGTTAGGAATTCAATTCAATAGTAAATTATGTTACATTTGGAGTCAGATATTTCTTCTTTCTTTTTATGTTGGAGCTATGTACATTATTTAAATTCAATTTTCTATATTTCGGTTCATTATTATGTCTTAGAGTACATCTCTCTCTCTTTTTTGTATAACCTTCATTTCTAGTTTCTTTAAAATTTTCTCTTTTTTTTTAAAGATGTAAAGTAATGTTTCTTATATTTTAGAATGTTATTGTGTATAATTTTTTTGTCACAATTTCCATATTCAATATGCATTAGCGTATTTTGTATTGCTGAGTAATAGCTGTTATTATAATATTCCATACCTTTACTAACTTATCTTTGATCATTGTTTTCACGTTATATAATTCTCATCTTTTCGGTTAGAGTGTAATGAAATCATTCAACATCTGCATTGCCAGTGTGACTGTTCGGTTTCACAAAATGAACTTCTATATTCTCATTTCTTAAATATTCTTTTATATTTACACTATTAAATCATTTTAGCAGACTTTTCACACACAAATCAGAGTACTACGCTCTCTTCTGCAAAAAATCTCTCTGCACCCCTCTTGGGTCACAGATCTCTTGTTTACACGCAATACTTTTTGCCGTCATCAAGCTCTCCCGCTAATTCTAATGTCTCTCGATCTTTAGGCACACTACGCACACTATCGTGTGGATATTTGTACACTCGTTTAGTTGTTAATGATTTTAACAGGTATCGGTCACCATCTAGCAATTGTAAAATAAATCATACTGAGCATTCTTACTTATTCCTTTCTTAGCTTCCTTCTAGCGTTATTCAGATCTACTCGCTCTTCCTCATTTACAGTTAGCATTCCCAGGAGAATCGCTTCTTTGCCAATCATCAACTCTAATGGTTTATTGCCAATTGTACTTCGCCCAATGCCTCTTGCCATGTTCGTTCACTCGTCTCTACAGCCGTTAGCATGCTCTTTAGCACACTTATGACACGCTCCACCTGGCCATTTGCTCTACTGGCACCAGTTGCTACCCATGTAGGACAATTTTGTTATTGGAACAGAATTTTCGAAACTCGCTTTTTGTAAAGCATCTGCCTTGGTCCGCTATTATTCTGTTAGGAACACCAAATACTGATATCGCAGACTTTACTGACTGTATGCAGTTCACCGTGCCCAAGTTCCAGGTGTGGTACAGGTAAATAAACTTGGTGAAGGCATCAATTTGAACGATCACATATTCCTTCTCGTCCTTTTTTCCGCTTAATTTCCCACTAATATCTATGTGTACTGTATGCCACGGTATCTCTACCTTGGGAATGGGATGTAACCCCGATTGTATTTTACCTGACACTGATTTTGACAATTTACATGTCACACAATTTTCTACAAACCTTCGCAAGTATTTTGACATTCCATCGAACCAGTATTGTTCGTAAATAACGACTGGCAAGCATCGTGTCTTACCATTTCTTTGAATTTTACGATGCAGCAAACTATTTCTGATTTCATAAGAGCTTGCTATTTCTTTTTGCATTTCATCACTATTTAAATCGGCCATGATTTGCGATATGACTTGATCACGCTTCTGTTCGGATATAAGTCAGTTGTGGGTTATAGTTGCCAAGTCAACTCGTGCCTCTACTACCTTACTCAAACTTTCCTGCTCTATTATAGTGACGGGATTCCTAGACAAGCAGTCAACGTGAGCCATTTGGCTCCTCTTCTTGTATTCCACCTGGAATTCGTATGCCTGTAGAAATAACCACCAACGATGAACCCGCAGTGTCAATGCCGCTTTCTTTTGACTTGCTCTAACAGAATTACAATCCGTATATTCTGTAAACTTTCTGCCTGTTAAATAGTATCGGAAATTTCTGATCGCGTTGTACACCGCCAATATCTCGAGTTTATACGAGTGGTATTTTGATTCAAGTATTGTGGTGCATTTACTGTAGTACTCAATTACACGGCGCTGACCATCTACCATGTGTAATAGCATAGCGCCATACCCATTTGCGCTAGCATCCGTATGCAGCTCTATTGGTAAGTTGGGATCGAATATGGTCAACACGGGGTCACTAGCTAGCAGCTTTATAATCTTTTTACAAATGCTTTTCATGCTTTTCTTTCCAGTCAAATTCGTTCGTCTTTGATGTTAGCAAATATAGAGGCTTCATTACTTCTGAGAAATGTGGTACAAATTTCCTAAAGTAAGATTTAGAGGTTTAGCCTATGAACTGTCTAGTTTGTGTGACTGATTCTGGTTCGGGCATTTGGGTTAATGCTTGTATTTTTCGGGGATTGGGTTTTAGCTCACCATCTCTTATAAGAAAACCTAAGTACTCTATCTCTGTTTGCAGAAATTTGCACTTTTTAATGTTAAAGGAAAAGCCTGACTTTGATAATACGCTTAGTACTGTTTCCAATCTGTCAAATGCTTCCTCTTTAGTACTAGAAACAATTAATACGTCATCAATGTAGACTACTGCGTATTTATTAACCAAGTCCCCTAAAACTCGAACTATGGCACGTTGAAAGACAGAAGAAGCGTTTTTGAGGCCGAAGGGCATGGCTAAAAATTCATATTGACCGTCTGGAGTCACGAATGCAGTTCGCTCGACTGAATCGGGGTGAATTGGCACCTGATAGAAGCCGCTGGCCATGTCTAGACTAGAAAAATATTTACCGCCTCGCAGGCGATCTATTTGGTCTGATATTAATGGCAAGGGGTATCTATCTGACACAGTATTTACGTTGAGTTCTCGATAATCTATGCATAGTCTATCACTGCCGTCCTTCTTTTTTACTAGTAACATTGGACTAGAGAAAGGGGAGCTACTTGGTCGAATTACGTTCTAGCATTTGCTGAATCTTCTCTCTCACTATTTCTTTCTCACCCTCGCTAAGACGATATGGTCGTCTCTGTACCGTTTTGTTGACGTCTACTAAACGTATTTCTAAGGAACCTGTAGTTACTCGTCTGTTTGGAATGCCATCAATAAGAAATTTGGAATATTTAGCCAATATGTCGTTTAATATTAACTCATCACTATTACTTAACTCCACATAAACATTACTTTTATGATCTATCGCATTTACATTTTTATCATTGTTTACAGATAATACGGTTTGAGTTCTGTAGATATCGAATCTATCTCTTTCTAAAGTTACTCCAAAACCAAGCTCAAAAATGTCTTGTCCAATTATCATATCATATTTAAGGCACTTATTATCTACTACGTGAAATAACAATTCAAAATTAAATTCAGAAACTTGTATGGTGGACAGAATTTGCATATTGCTCTTGACAACATTGTCGCCTATTCCTTTCAAAACAACCATGTTATGGATTCTTTTACCAGCCAGCTTCGCGCCGACTGTTTCTTTTACCAAAGAGCATTCTGATCCCGAATCAAAGAAAAATGGAAACTTCTCACCAAATTGAATTGCTGTCCCGTTAGGCTGATGTACTGCGCACATATCTACTCTTCTTTCGGTGCTGCTTCGGCTCGCTGTTGCTGTCCCCCTCGTACACACTGATGTGATATGTCCAACGCCGCCACACTTGAAACAAGTTACTGTTGATCTCTCTCTCATCGTTGTTCTGTTGTTGCTATGTCCTGGTCTAGTCTCGTTTCGCTCGTCTGTTCTCCTCTTGCGACATTCCATTGCCTTATGTCCAAGTTTCCCGCAATTATGGCATCTAATCGGCGTCTGCATTTTAATCCTCTTCTTTTCGGGTCCCTCTGATTCAGAAAATTCTATATTTCTGCTGAACGTGTGCGCCTTGAGTTGTTGTTGCAGTTCAGCACGCGTTTTTATGTTTGTGGTGATGTAATAATGATGTAATTAGTCGACTGGAATACACCGAGAGGCATTCATTTGGATTGGGACGACCCTTGAGCATGTTAAGTAATACTGCTGCCGGCGTCTCGTTGCCTTCGTAGTGTTCCATTAACAATTCTCGGAATTGCGACCAGCTCATTCCAGGAAAACAATTTTGCGACAGCCATTGCGATGCACTACCGAGCAGCGATTTGCTTAGCGTCATCACCAAGGATGCACCTTCTTGTGGATGTTCACTTAGAATCATATCCGCCGTTTTGCACCATGCTGCCGCGTCGGCTTCTGCAGCTTCGGGGTTGAATGTCGGTAACATCGCGGATGCGTCGCGGGTGCCAGCTATTTTCCGAGTTATCTTGTAGGGGCGGTGATCCTACTTTTGATGTCGGAAAATGGCCATCGTTTCCCTCTGTCATCTCGTCTTTCACAACGCGGCGAGGCGCAATGATCTTTTGTACGTCCGTTCACTTCCGAGGCCTATTCTTGATTGCCTTCCCTCTCCTCTTCCTCCTTCTATCATTGCGCCACGCTCAGCAGGGCTTTACTCTCTTTCCCCACCGCGCTCTCATTCACAAGGCTAGTCTCTCTTCATTTGCAATGCTTATTTATTTCCTCTTAGACTACACTCTTAACCCACAATTAACCAGCAAAATCTAACTTATCTCCGACATATATATATATGGAGGTTGATGCACTTCGAACAGCACAAACAAGTGGCCCGACGACAACAAGCATGTGCTTGTTACGCTCGGGGGCCTTTTATCAATTTGGGCAAAAAATGCGAGTTCGCGAGAGAGATACATATATAAAACAAATGAAGACGGGACACAAATGAAAATAAAAGGCACAACTAAGAATTAAGCAAATGAGTCAAAATATTAGTTTTTAATACCGGGATAGATGTTGAAATGCAATTAAATGATTATTATAGTTATTACATAGAACGCGAAAGTGCTCGTGCATACAAAAATTTGTTGTACATCGTGGCAAATTTGGAGGATAATTATTTCGTGTTACTCTAACAGGAACATTTAATATTAGGCGGTATAAAATATCTGCAGAATCAATGTCACTTCTTATAAGATTTTGTATAAAAATAGTACCAAGCATTGTTCTACGATTTACAAGTGCAGATAAATTAAGCAATTGTAATCTACTCTGGTAGGAAGGTAGCCTTACGTTTTGATCCCAGTTCAAACTACGCAGGGCAAATAGGAGAAATTTTTTTTTGTACCGATTCAATCGGTCGAAGTGCACTTGATATTGTAGACTCCAAGCAGACGAACAATATTCCAAAATAGGACGGACAAGGGAGGTCGTATAAGGGTCATCAAATTCTTTTGGCCAACGCTTTTTAAACCCAAGAACTCTCATGGCTTTGTTAACAGTGGACATAATGTGGCAGTTAAATTTAAGTTTGGGGTCCAGAAGTACACCTAAATCGTTAACTAAATATATACGGTCAAGTGGCGTATTTTTAAGAAAGTATCTGAAAAACCTAGGAGTACCCCTATAAAAAGTCACAACGCTGCATTTAAGGCAGTTCAAATTTAAAAGGTTGTACTCACCAAATGACTGCCCTGAGGCACTCCAGATGGCACGTAGATCAATTTTGAAACAGCATTTTTGAATACAACCCTCTGAGTCCTACCATTCCAGTAACATGAAATCCAAAAAAATATATTTTTAGAAAACCCAAGCTGATCTAATTTAAATAAAAGAAGTGAGTGGTTTAAGGAGTCAAAGGCCTTACTAAAATCTGTATATACAATGTCAGTCTGCATTTTTTCTTAAACCCATTTTTTACAATAGTTGACAATTCAAGTAGGTTGGTGGTGGTCGATCTCTTAACAAAACCATGCTGATACGCTGATATAAGCGAGGAACATAAATGTTGCAAATGAGAAGTGATAATACGTTCAAATACTTTAGGAATTGCCGACAATTTAGAAATACCTCGATAAATCGATAATCGAAAATATGTTGCCCGCGAAATTTGAAAAGTCACCTTACCTTTTGAACACACCTCGTATTAATTCACAAGTCACAAGAGGTGCAATTAAATTTATTTTAAAGAATAATTGAATTTTGTGATCGTAGCAATAAGATGACTAATATAGGATATTGATAATGATCTGTTATGATAAGTCTTGTACTATGCAGAGCAACACGAGGACGTGTTGCGAAGAGAGAGAGGGAGAGCTTCGACTACATAATTTCCCCATCGCTTAAATTAAGACTCTCCTGAGTTTTACAATTCGTTTGTATACATATAAGTGTTAGGAATTCAATTCAATAGTAAATTATGTTACATTTGGAGTCAGATATTTCTTCTTTCTTTTTATGTTGGAGCTATGTACATTATTTAAATTCAATTTTCTATATTTCGGTTCATTATTATGTCTTAGAGTACATCTCTCTCTCTTTTTTGTATAACCTTCATTTCTAGTTTCTTTAAAATTTTCTCTTTTTTTTTTAAAGATGTAAAGTAATGTTCCTTATATTTTAGAATGTTATTGTGTATAATTTTTTTGTCACAATTTCCATATTCAATATGCATTAGCGTATTTTGTATTGCTGAGTAATAGCTGTTATTATAATATTCCATACCTTTACTAACTTATCTTTGATCATTGTTTTCAAGTTATATAATTCTCATCTTTTCGGTTAGAGTGTAATGAAATCATTCAACATCTGCATTGCCAGTGTGACTGTTCGGTTTCACAAAATGAACTTCTATATTCTCATTTCTTAAATATTCTTTTATATTTACACTATTAAATCATTTTAGCAGACTTTTCACACACAAATCAGAGTACTACGCTCTCTTCTGCAAAAAATCTCTCTGCACCCCTCTTGGGTCACAGATCTCTTGTTTACACGCAATACTTTTTGCCGTCATCAAGCTCTCCCGCTAATTCTAATGTCTCTCGATCTTTAGGCACACTACGCACACTATCGTGTGGATATTTGTACACTCGTTTAGTTGTTAATGATTTTAACAGGTATCGGTCACCATCTAGCAATTGTAAAATAAATCATACTGAGCATTCTTACTTATTCCTTTCTTAGCTTCCTTCTAGCGTTATTCAGATCTACTCGCTCTTCCTCATTTACAGTTAGCATTCCCAGGAGAATCGCTTCTTTGCCAATCATCAACTCTAATGGACTATGGTTAGTTACACGGTTCATGTTACAGTTTATTGCCAATTGTACTTCGCCCAATGCCTCTTGTCATGTTCGTTCACTCGTCTCTACAGCCGTTAGCATGCTCTTTAGCACACTTATGACACGCTCCACCTGGCCATTTGCTCTACTGGCACCAGTTGCTACTACATGGAGGTCAATTTTGTTATTGGAACAGAATTTTCGAAACTCGCTTCTTGTAAAGCATCTGCCTTGGTCCTCTATTATTCTGTTAGGAACACCAAATACTGATATCGCAGACTTTACTGACTGTATGCAGTTCCCCGTGCCCAAGTTCCAGGTGTGGTACAGGTAAATAAACTTGGTGAAGGCATCAATTTGAACGATCACATATTCCTTCTCGTCCTTTTTTCCGCTTAATTTCCCACTAATATCTATGTGTACTGTATGCCACGGTATCTCTACCTTGGGAATGGGATGTAACCCCGATTGTATTTTACCTGACACTGATTTTGACAATTTACATGTCACACAATTTTCTACAAACCTTCGCAAGTATTTTGACATTCCATCGAACCAGTATTGTTCGTAAATAACGACTGGCAAGCATCGTGTCTTACCATTTCTTTGAATTTTACGATGCAGCAAACTATTCCTGATTTCATAAGAGCTTGCTATTTCTTTCTGCATTTCATCACTATTTAAATCGGCCATGATTTGCGATATGACTTGATCACGCTTCTGTTCGGATATAAGCCAGTTGTGGGTTATAGTTGCCAAGTCAACTCGTGCCTCTACTACCTTACTCAAACTTTCCTGCTCTATTATAGTGACGGGATTCCTAGACAAGCAGTCAACGTGAGCCATTTGGCTCCTCTTCTTGTATTCCACCTGGAATTCGTATGCCTGTAGAAATAACCACCAACGATGAACCCGCAGTGTCAATGCCGCTTTCTTTTGACTTGCTCTATCAGAATTACAATCCGTATATACTGTAAACTTTCTGCCTCTTAAATAGTATCGGAAATTTCTGATCACGTTGTACACCGCCAATATCTCGAGTTCATACGAGTGGTATTTTGATTCAGGTATTGTGGTGCATTTACTGTAGTACTCAATTACACGGCGCTGACCATCTACCATGTGTAATAGCATAGCGCCATACCCATTTGCGCTAGCATCCGTATGCAGCTCTATTGGTAAGTTGGGATCGAATATGGTCAACACGGGGTCACTAGCTAGCAGCTTTATAATCTTTTTACAAATTTCCTCATGCTTTTCTTTCCAGTCAAATTCGTTCGTCTTTGATGTTAGCAAATATAGAGGCTTCATTACTTCTGAGAAATGTGGTACAAATTTCCTAAAGTAAGATGCTAAACCTATGAACTGTCTAGTTTGTGTGACTGATTCTGGTTCGGGCATTTGGGTTAATGCTTGTATTTTTCGGGGATTGGGTTTTAGCTCACCATCTCTTATAAGAAAACCTATGTACTCTATCTCTGTTTGCAGAAATTTGCACTTTTTAATGTTAAAGGAAAAGCCTGACTTTGATAATACGCTTAGTACTGTTTCCAATCTGTCAAATGCTTTCTCTTTAGTTCTAGAAACAATTAATACGTCATCAATGTAGACTACTGCGTATTTATTAACCAAGTCCCCTAAAACTCGAACTATGGCACGTTAAAAGACAGAAGAAGCGTTTTTGAGGCCGAAGGGCATGGCTAAAAATTCATATTGACCGTCTGGAGTCACGAATGCAGTTCGCTCGACTGAATCGGGGTGAATTGGCACCTGATAGAAGCCGCTGGCCATGTCTAGACTAGAAAAATATTTACCGCCTCGCAGGCGATCTATTTGGTCTGATATTAATGGCAAGGGGTATCTATCTGACACAGTATTTGCGTTGAGTTCTCGATAATCTATGCATAGTCTATCACTGCCGTCCTTCTTTTTTACTAGTAACATTGGACTAGAGAAAGGGGAGCTACTTGGTCGAATTACGTTGGATTCTAGCATTTGCTGAATCTTCTCTCTCACTATTTCTTTCTCACCCTCGCTAAGACGATATGGTCGTCTCTGTACCGTTTTGTTGACGTCTACTAAACGTATTTCTAAGGAACCTGTAGTTACTCGTCTGTTTGGAATGCCATCAATAAGAAATTTGGAATATTTAGCCAATATGTCGTTTAATATTAACTCAACACTATTACTTAACTCCACATAAACATTACTTTTATGATCTATCGCATTTACATTTTTATCATTGTTTACAGATAATACGGTTTGAGTTCTGTAGATATCGAATCTATCTCTTTCTAAAGTTACTCCAAAACCAAGCTCAAAAATGTCTTGTCCAATTATCATATCATATTTAAGGCACTTATTATCTACTACGTGAAATAACAATTCAAAATTAAATTCAGAAACTTGTATGGTGGACAGAATTTGCATATTGCTCTTGACAACATTGTCGCCTATTCCTTTCAAAACAACCATGTTATGGATTCTTTTACCAGCCAGCTTCGCGCCGACTGTTTCTTTTACCAAAGAGCATTCTGATCCCGAATCAAAGAAAAATGGAAACTTCTCACCAAATTGAATTGCTGTCCCGTTAGGCTGATGTACTGCGCACATATCTACTCTTCTTTCGGTGCTGCTTCGGCTCGCTGTTGCTGTCCCCCTCGTACACACTGATGTGATATGTCCAACGCCGCCACACTTGAAACAAGTTACTGTTGATCTCTCTCTCATCGTTGTTCTGTTGTTGCTATGTCCTGGTCTAGTCTCGTTTCGCTCGTCTGTTCTCCTCTTGCGACATTCCATTGCCTTATGTCCAAGTTTCCCGCAATTATGGCATCTAATCGGCGTCTGCATTTTAATCCTCTTCTTTTCGGGTCCCTCTGATTCAGAAAATTCTATATTTCTGCTGAACGTGTGCGCCTTGAGTTGTTGTTGCAGTTCAGCACGCGTTTTTATGTTTGTGGTGATGTAATAATGATGTAATTAGTCGACTGGAATACACCGAGAGGCATTCATTTGGATTGGGACGACCCTTGAGCATGTTAAGTAATACTGCTGCCGGCGTCTCGTTGCCTTCGTAGTGTTCCATTAACAATTCTCGAAATTGCGACCAGCTCATTCCAGGAAAACAATTTTGCGACAGCCATTGCGATGCACTACCGAGCAGCGATTTGCTTAGCGTCATCACCAAGGATGCACCTTCTTGTGGATGTTCACTTAGAATCATATCCGCCGTTTTGCACCATGCTGCCGCGTCGGCTTCTGCAGCTTCGGGGTTGAATGTCGGTAACATCGCGGATGCGTCGCGGGTGCCAGCTATTTTCCGAGTTATCTTGTAGGGGCGGTGATCCTACTTTTGATGTCGGAAAATGGCCATCGTTTCCCTCTGTCATCTCGTCTTTCACAACGCGGCGAGGCGCAATGATCTTTTGTACGTCCGTTCACTTCCGAGGCCTATTCTTGATTGCCTTCCCTCTCCTCTTCCTCCTTCTATCATTGCGCCACGCTCAGCAGGGCTTTACTCTCTTTCTCCACCGCGCTCTCATTCACAAGGCTAGTCTCTCTTCATTTGCAATGCTTATTTATTTCCTCTTAGACTACACTCTTAACCCACAATTAACCAGCAAATATGGTACTTGAAATTAAATCTAACTTATCTCCGACATATATATATATATGGAGGTTGATGCACTTCGAACAGCACAAACAAGTGGCCCGACGACAACAAGCATGTGCTTGTTACGCTCGGGGGCCTTTTATCAATTTGGGCAAAAAATGCGAGTTCGCGATGTTGAAATGCAATTAAATGATTATTATAGTTATTACATAGAACGCGAAAGTGCTCGTGCATACAAAAATTTGTTGTACATCGTGGCAAATTTGGAGGATTATTATTTCGTGTTACTCTAACAGGAACATTTAAAGTTAGGCGGTATAAAATATCTGCAGAATCAATGTCACTTCTTATAAGATTTTGTATAAAAATAGTACCAAGCATTGTTCTACGATTTACAAGTGCAGATAAATTAAGCAATTGTAATCTACTCTGGTAGGAAGGTAGCCTTACGTTTTTCGGCAAATAGGAGAAATTTTTTTTTGTACCGATTCAATCGGTCGAAGTGCACTTGATATTGTAGACTCCAAGCAGACGAACAATATTCCAAAATAGGACGGACAAGGGAGGTCGTATAAGGGTCATCAAATTCTTTTGGCCAACGCTTTTTAAACCCAAGAACTCTCATGGCTTTGTTAACAGTGGACATAATGTGGCGTTAAATTTAAGTTTGGGGTCCAGAAGTACACCTAAATCGTTAACTAAATATATACGGTCAAGTGGCGTATTTTTAAGAAAGTATCTGAAAAACCTAGGAGTACCCCTATAAAAAGTCACAACGCTGCATTTAAGGCAGTTCAAATTTAAAAGGTTGTACTCACCAAATGACTGCCCTGAGGCACTCCAGATGGCACGTAGATCAATTTTGAAACAGCATTTTTGAATACAACCCTCTGAGTCCTACCATTCCAGTAACATGAAATCCAAAAAAATATATTTTTAGAAAACCCAAGCTGATCTAATTTAAATAAAAGAAGTGAGTGGTTTAAGGAGTCAAAGGCCTTACTAAAATCTGTATATACAATGTCAGTCTGCATTTTTTCTTAAACCCATTTATTACAATAGTTGACAATTCAAGTAGGTGGGTGGTGGTCGATCTCTTAACAAAACCATGCTGATACGCTGATATAAGCGAGGAACATAAATGTTGCAAATGAGAAGTGATAATACGTTCAAATACTTTAGGAATTGCCGACAATTTAGAAATACCTCGATAAATCGATAATCGAAAATATGTTGCCCGCGAAATTTGAAAAGTCACCTTACCTTTTGAACACACCTCGTATTAATTCACAAGTCACAAGAGGTGCAATTAAATTTATTTTAAAAAATAATTGAATTTTGTGATCGTAGCAATAAGATGAGTAATATAGGATATTGATAATGATCTGTTATGATAAGTCTTGTACTATGCAGAGCAACACGAGGACGTGTTGCGAAGAGAGAGAGGGAGAGCTTCGACTACATAATTTCCCCATCGCTTAAATTAAGACTCTCCTGAGTTTTACAATTCGTTTGTATACATATAAGTGTTAGGAATTCAATTCAATAGTAAATTATGTTACATTTGGAGTCAGATATTTCTTCTTTCTTTTTATGTAGGAGCTATGTACATTATTTAAATTCAATTTTCTATATTTCGGTTCATTATTATGTCTTAGAGTACATCTCTCTCTCTTTTTTGTATAACCTTCATTTCTAGTTTCTTTAAAATTTTCTCTTTTTTTTTAAAGATGTAAAGTAATGTTCCTTATATTTTAGAATGTTATTGTGTATAATTTTTTTGTCACAATTTCCATATTCAATATGCATTAGCGTATTTTGTATTGCTGAGTAATAGCTGTTATTATAATATTCCATACCTTTACTAACTTATCTTTGATCATTGTTTTCAAGTTATATAATTCTCATCTTTTCGGTTAGAGTGTAATGAAATCATTCAACATCTGCATTGCCAGTGTGACTGTTCGGTTTCACAAAATGAACTTCTATATTCTCATTTCTTAAATATTCTTTTATATTTATACTATTAAATCATTTTAGCAGGCTTTTCACACACAAATCAGAGTACTACGCTCTCTTCTGCAAAAAATCTCTCTGCACCCCTCTTGGGTCACAGATCTCTTGTTACACGCAATACTTTTTGCCGTCATCAAGCTCTCCCGCTAATTCTAATGTCTCTCGATCTTTAGGCACATTACGCACACTATCGTGTGGATATTTGTACACTCGTTTAGTTGTTAATGATTTTAACAGGTATCGGTCACCATCTAGCAATTGTGAAATAAATCATACTGAGCATTCTTACTTATTCCTTTCTTAGCTTCCTTCTAGCGTTATTCAGATCTACTCGCTCTTCCTCATTTACAGTTAGCATTCCCAGGAGAATCGCTTCTTTGCCAATCATCAACTCTAATGGACTATGGTTAGATACACGGTTCATGGTACAGTTTATTGCCAATTGTACTTCGCCCAATGCCTCTTGTCATGTTCGTTCACTCGTCTCTACAGCCGTTAGCATGCTCTTTAGCACACTTATGACACGCTCCACCTGGCCATTTGCTCTACTGGCACCAGTTGCTACTACATGGAGGTCAATTTTGTTATTGGAACAGAATTTTCGAAACTCGCTTCTTGTAAAGCATCTGCCTTGGTCCGCTATTATTCTGTTAGGAACACCAAATACTGATATCGCAGACTTTACTGGCTGTATGCAGTTCACCGTGCCCAAGTTCCAGGTGTGGTACAGGTAAATAAACTTGGCGAAGGCATCAATTTGAACGATCACATATTCCTTCTCGTCCTTTTTTCCGCTTAATTTCCCACTAATATCTATGTGCACCGTATGCCACGGTATCTCTACCTTGGGAATGGGATGTAACCCCGATTGTATTTTATCTGACACTGATTTTGACAATTTAGATGTCACACAATTTTCTACAAATCTTCGCAAGTATTTTGACATTCCATCGAACCAGTATTGTTCGTAAATAACGACTGGCAAGCATCGTGTCTTACCATTTCTTTGAATTTTACGATGCAGCAAACTATTCGTGATTTCATAAGAGCTTGCTATTTCTTTCTGCATTTCATCACTATTCAAATCGGCCATGATTTGCGATATGACTTGATCAGGCTTCTGTTCGGATATAAGCCAGTTGTGGGTTATAGTTGCCAAGTCAACTCGTGCCTCTACTACCTTACTCAAACTTTCCTGCTCTATTATAGTGACGGGATTCCTAGACAAGCAGTCAACGTGAGCCATTTGGCTCCTCTTCTTGTATTCCACCTGGAATTCGTATGCCTGTAGAAATAACCACCAACGATGAACCCGCAGTGTCAATGCCGCTTTCTTTTGACTTGCTCTAACAGAATTACAATCCGTATATACTGTAAACTTTCTGCCTCTTAAATAGTATCGGAAATTTCTGATCGCGTTGTACACCGCCAATATCTCGAGGTCATACGAGTGGTATTTTGATTCAGGTATTGTGGTGCATTTACTGTAGTACTCAATTACACGGCGCTGACCATCTACCATGTGTAATAGCATAGCGCCATACCCATTTGCGCTAGCATCCGTATGCAGCTCTATTGGTAAGTTGGGATCGAATATGGTCAACACGGGGTCACTAGCTAGCAGCTTTATAATCTTTTTACAAATTTCCTCATGCTTTTCTTTCCAGTCAAATTCGTTCGTCTTTGATGTTAGCAAATATAGAGGCTTCATTACTTCTGAGAAATGTGGTACAAATTTCCTAAAGTAAGATTTAGAGGTTTAGCCTATGAACTGTCTAGTTTGTGTGACTGATTCTGGTTCGGGCATTTGGGTTAATGCTTGTATTTTTCGGGGATTGGGTTTTAGCTCACCATCTCTTATAAGAAAACCTAAGTACTCTATATCTGTTTGCAGAAATTTGCACTTTTTAATGTTAAAGGAAAAGCCTGACTTTGATAATACGCTTAGTACTGTTTCCAATCTGTCAAATGCTTCCTCTTTAGTACTAGAAACAATTAATACGTCATCAATGTAGACTACTGCGTATTTATTAACCGTTTTTGAGGCCGAAGGGCATGGCTAAAAATTCATATTGACCGTCTGGAGTCACGAATGCAGTTCGCTCGACTGAATCGGGGTGAATTGGCTCCTGATAGAAGCCGCTGGCCATGTCTAGACTAGAAAAATATTTACCGCCTCGCAGGCGATCTATTTGGTCTGATATTAATGGCAAGGGGTATCTATCTGACACAGTATTTGCGTTGAGTTCTCGATAATCTATGCATAGTCTATCACTGCCGTCCTTCTTTTTTACTAGTAACATTGGACTAGAGAAAGGGGAGCTACTTGGTCGAATTACGTTGGATTCTAGCATTTGCTGAATCTTCTCTCTCACTATTTCTTTCTCACCCTCGCTAAGACGATATGGTCGTCTCTGTACCGTTTTGTTGACGTCTACTAAACGTATTTCTAAGGAACCTGTAGTTACTCGTCTGTTTGGAATGCCATCAATAAGAAATTTGGAATATTTAGCCAATATGTCGTTTAATATTAACTCATAACTATTACTTAACTCCACATAAACATTACTTTTATGATCTATCGCATTTACATTTTTATCATTGTTTACAGATAATACGGTTTGAGTTCTGTAGATATCGAATCTATCTCTTTCTAAAGTTACTCCAAAACCAAGCTCAAAAATGTCTTGTCCAATTATCATATCATATTTAAGGCACTTATTATCTACTACGTGAAATAACAATTCAAAATTAAATTCAGAAACTTGTATGGTGGACAGGATTTTGCATATTGCTCTTGACAACATTGTCGCCTATTCCTTTCAAAACAACCATGTTATGGATTCTTTTACCAGCCAGCTTCGCGCCGACTGTTTCTTTTACCAAAGAGCATTCTGATCCCGAATCAAAGAAAAATGGAAACTTCTCACCAAATTGAATTGCTGTCCCGTTAGGCTGATGTACTGCGCACATATCTACTCTTCTTTCGGTGCTGCTTCGGCTCGCTGTTGCTGTTCCCCTCGTACACACTGATGTGATATGTCCAACGCCGCCACACTTGAAACAAGTTACTGTTGATCTCTCTCTCATCGTTGTTCTGTTGTTGCTATGTCCTGGTCTAGTCTCGTTTCGCTCGTCTGTTCTCCTCTTGCGACATTCCATTGCCTTATGTCCAAGTTTCCCGCAATTATGGCATCTAATCGGCGTCTGCATTTTAATCCTCTTCTTTTCGGGTCCCTCTGATTCAGAAAATTCTATATTTCTGCTGAACGTGTGCGCCTTGAGTTGTTGTTGCAGTTCAGCACGCGTTTTTATGTTTGTGGTGATGTAATAATGATGTAATTAGTCGACTGGAATACACCGAGAGGCATTCATTTGGATTGGGACGACCCTTGAGCATGTTAAGTAATACTGCTGCCGGCGTCTCATTGCCTTCGTAGTGTTCCATTAACAATTCTCGGAATTGCGACCAGCTCATTGCGATGCACTACCGAGCAGCGATTTGCTTAGCGTCATCACCAAGGATGCACCTTCTTGTGGATGTTCACTTAGAATCATATCCGCCGTTTTGCACCATGCTGCCGCGTCGGCTTCTGCAGCTTCGGGGTTGAATGTCGGTAACATCGCGGATGCGTCGCGGGTGCCAGCTATTTTCCGAGTTATCTTGTAGGGGCGGTGATCCTACTTTTGATGTCGGAAAATGGCCATCGTTTCCCTCTGTCATCTCGTCTTTCACAACGCGGCGAGGCGCAATGATCTTTTGTACGTCCGTTCACTTCCGAGGCCTATTCTTGATTGCCTTCCCTCTCCTCTTCCTCCTTCTATCATTGCGCCACGCTCAGCAGGGCTTTACTCTCTTTCCCCACCGCGCTCTCATTCACATGTGCTTGTTACGCTCGGGGGCCTTTTATCAATTTGGGCAAAAAATTCGAGTTCGCGAGAGAGATACATATATAAAACAAATGAAGACGGGACACAAATGAAAATAAAAGGCACAACTAAGAATTAAGCAAATGAGTCAAAATATTAGTTTTTAATACCGGGATAGATGTTGAAATGCAATTAAATGATTATTATAGTTATTACATAGAACGCGAAAGTGCTCGTGCATACAAAAATTTGTTGTACATCGTGGCAAATTTGGAGGATAATTATTTCGTGTTACTCTAACAGGAACATTTAATGTTAGGCGGTATAAAATATCTGCAGAATCAATGTCACTTCTTATAAGATTTTGTATAAAAATAGTACCAAGCATTGTTCTACGATTTACAAGTGCAGATAAATTAAGCAATTGTAATCTACTCTGGTAGGAAGGTAGCCTTACGTTTTGATCCCAGTTCAAACTACGCAGGGCAAATAGGAGAAATTTTTTTTTGTACCGATTCAATCGGTCGAAGTGCACTTGATATTGTAGACTCCAAGCAGACGAACAATATTCCAAAATAGGACGGACAAGGGAGGTCGTATAAGGGTCATCAAATTCTTTTGGCCAACGCTTTTTAAACCCAAGAACTCTCATGGCTTTGTTAACAGTGGACATAATGTGGCAGTTAAATTTAGGTTTGGGGTCCAGAAGTACACCTAAATCGTTAACTAAATATATACGGTCAAGTGGCGTATTTTTAAGAAAGTATCTGAAAAA
Source organism: Drosophila biarmipes (assembly GCF_025231255.1). Taxonomy (NCBI): domain Eukaryota; kingdom Metazoa; phylum Arthropoda; class Insecta; order Diptera; family Drosophilidae; genus Drosophila; species Drosophila biarmipes. Next base: position 1,396,048 of record NW_026114528.1, on the reverse strand, counting down.
CCTAGGAGTACCCCTATAAAAAGTCACAACGCTGCATTTAAGGCAGTTCAAATTTAAAAGGTTGTACTCATCAAATGACTGCCCTGAGGCACTCCAGATGGCACGTAGATCAATTTTGAAACAGCATTTTTGAATACAACCCTCTGAGTCCTACCATTCCAGTAACATGAAATCCAAAAAAATATATTTTTAGAAAACCCAAGCTGATCTAATTTAAATAAAAGAAGTGAGTGGTTTAAGGAGTCAAAGGCCTTACTAAAATTTGTATATACAATGTCAGTCTGCATTTTTTCTTAAACCCATTTATTACAATAGTTGACAATTCAAGTAGGTTGGTGGTGGTCGATCTCTTAACAAAACCATGCTGATACGCTGATATAAGCGAGGAACATAAATGTTGCAAATGAGAAGTGATGATACGTTCAAATACTTTAGGAATTGCCGACAATTTAGAAATACCTCGATAAATCGATAATCGAAAATATGTTGCCCGCGAAATTTGAAAAGTCACCTTACCTTTTGAACACACCTCGTATTAATTCACAAGTCACAAGAGGTGCAATTAAATTTATTTTAAAGAATAATTGAATTTTGTGATCGTAGCAATAAGATGAGTAATATAGGATATTGATAATGATCTGTTATGATAAGTCTTGTACTATGCAGAGCAACACGAGGACGTGTTGCGAAGAGAGAGAGGGAGAGCTTCGACTACATAATTTCCCCATCGCTTAAATTAAGACTCTCCTGAGTTTTACAATTCGTTTGTATACATATAAGTGTTAGGAATTCAATTCAATAGTAAATTATGTTACATTTGGAGTCAGATATTTCTTCTTTCTTTTTATGTCTTAGAGTACATCTCTCTCTCTTTTTTGTATAACCTTCATTTCTAGTTTCTTTAAAATTTTCTCTTTTTTTTTAAAGATGTAAAGTAATGTTCCTTATATTTTAGAATGTTATTGTGTATAATTTTTTTGTCACAATTTCCATATTCAATATGCATTAGCGTATTTTGTATTGCTGAGTAATAGCTGTTATTATAATATTCCATACCTTTACTAACTTATCTTTGATCATTGTTTTCAAGTTATATAATTCTCATCTTTTCGGTTAGAGTGTAATGAAATCATTCAACATCTGCATTGCCAGTGTGACTGTTCGGTTTCACAAAATGAACTTCTATATTCTCATTTCTTAAATATTCTTTTATATTTATACTATTAAATCATTTTAGCAGGCTTTTCACACACAAATCAGAGTAATACGCTCTCTTCTGCAAAAAATCTCTCTGCACCCCTCTTTGGTCACAGATCTCTTGTTTACACGCAATACTTTTTGCCGTCATCAAGCTCTCCCGCTAATTCTAATGTCTCTCGATCTTTAGGCACGTTACGCACACTATCGTGTGGATATTTGTACACTCGTTTAGTTGTTAATGATTTTAACAGGTATCGGTCACCATCTAGCAATTGTAAAATAAATCATACTGAGCATTCTTACTTATTCCTTTCTTAGCTTCCTTCTAGCATTATTCAGATCTACTCGCTCTTCCTCATTTACAGTTAGCATTCCCAGGAGAATCGCTTCTTTGCCAATCATCAACTCTAATGGACTATGGTTAGTTACACGGTTCATGGTACAGTTTATTGCCAATTGTACTTCGCCCAATGCCTCTTGTCATGTTCGTTCACTCGTCTCTACAGCCGTTAGCATGCTCTTTAGCACACTTATGACACGCTCCACCTGGCCATTTGCTCTACTGGCACCAGTTGCTACTACATGGAGGTCAATTTTGTTATTGGAACAGAATTTTCGAAACTCGCTTCTTGTAAAGCATCTGCCTTGGTCCGCTATTATTCTGTTAGGAACACCAAATACTGATATCGCAGACTTTACTGGCTGTATGCAGTTCACCGTGCCCAAGTTCCAGGTGTGGTACAGGTAAATAAACTTGGCGAAGGCATCAATTTGAACGATCACATATTCCTTCTCGTCCTTTTTTCCGCTTAATTTCCCACTAATATCTATGTGTACCGTATGCCACGGTATCTCTACCTTGGGAATGGGATGTAACCCCGATTGTATTTTACCTGACACTGATTTTGACAATTTACATGTCACACAATTTTCTACAAATCTTCGCAAGTATTTTGACATTCCATCGAACCAGTATTGTTCGTAAATAACGACTGGCAAGCATCGTGTCTTACCATTTCTTTGAATTTTACGATGCAGCAAACTATTCCTGATTTCATAAGAGCTTGCTATTTCTTTCTGCATTTCATCACTATTCAAATCGGCCATGATTTGCGATATGACTTGATCAGGCTTCTGTTCGGATATAAGCCAGTTGTGGGTTATAGTTGCCAAGTCAACTCGTGCCTCTACTACCTTACTCAAACTTTCCTGCTCTATTATAGTGACGGGATTTCTAGACAAGCAGTCAACGTGAGCCATTTGGCTCCTCTTCTTGTATTCTACCTGGAATTCGTATGCCTGTAGAAATAACCACCAACGATGAACCCGCAGTGTCAATGCCGCTTTCTTTTGACTTGCTCTAACAGAATTACAATCCGTATATACTGTAAACTTTCTGCCTCTTAAATAGTATCGGAAATTTCTGATCGCGTTGTACACCGCCAATATCTCGAGTTCATACGAGTGGTATTTTGATTCAGGTATTGTGGTGCATTTACTGTAGTAGTCAATTACACGGCGCTGACCATCTACCATGTGTAATAGCATAGCGCCATACCCATTTGCGCTAGCATCCGTATGCAGCTCTATTGGTAAGTTGGGATCGAATATGGTCAATACGGGGTCACTAGCTAGCAGCTTTATAATCTTTTTACAAATTTCCTCATGCTTTTCTTTCCAGTCAAATTCGTTCGTCTTTGATGTTAGCAAATATAGAGGCTTCATTACTTCTGAGAAATGTGGTACAAATTTCCTAAAGTAAGATGCTAAACCTATGAACTGTCTAGTTTGTGTGACTGATTCTGGTTCGGGCATTTGGGTTAATGCCTGTATTTTTCGGGGATTGGGTTTTAGCTCACCATCTCTTATAAGAAAACCTAACTACTCTATCTCTGTTTGCAGAAATTTGCACTTTTTAATGTTAAAGGAAAAGCCTGACTTTGATAATACGCTTAGTACTGTTTCCAATCTGTCAAATGCTTCCTCTTTAGTACTAGAAACAATTAATACGTCATCAATGTAGACTACTGCGTATTTATTAACCAAGTCCCCTAAAACTCGAACTATGGCACGTTGAAAGACAGAAGAAGCGTTTTTGAGGCCGAAGGGCATGGCTAAAAATTCATATTGACCGTCTGGAGTCACGAATGCAGTTCGCTCGACTGAATCGGGGTGAATTGGCACCTGATAGAAGCCGCTGGCCATGTCTAGACTAGAAAAATATTTACCGCCTCGCAGGCGATCTATTTGGTCTGATATTAATGGCAAGGGGTATCTATCTGACACAGTATTTGCGTTGAGTTCTCGATAATCTATGCATAGTCTATCACTGCCGTCCTTCTTCTTTACTAGTAACATTGGACTAGAGAAAGGGGAGCTACTTGGTCGAATTACGTTGGATTCTAGCATTTGCTGAATCTTCTCTCTCACTATTTCTTTCTCACCCTCGCTAAGACGATATGGTCGTCTCTGTACCGTTTTGTTGACGTCTACTAAACGTATTTCTAAGGAACCTGTAGTTACTCGTCTGTTTGGAATGCCATCAATAAGAAATTTGGAATATTTAGCCAATATGTCGTTTAATATTAACTCATCACTATTACTTAACTCCACATAAACATTACTTTTATGATCTATCGCATTTACATTTTTATCATTGTTTACAGATAATACGGTTTGAGTTCTGTAGATATCGAATCTATCTCTTTCTAAAGTTACTCCAAAACCAAGCTCAAAAATGTCTTGTCCAATTATCATATCATATTTAAGGCACTTATTTCTACTACGTGAAATAACAATTCAAAATTAAATTCAGAGACTTGTATGGTGGACAGAATTTGCATATTGCTCTTGACAACATTGTCGCCTATTCCTTTCAAAACAACCATGTTATGGATTCTTTTACCAGCCAGCTTCGCGCCGACTGTTTCTTTTACCAAAGAGCATTCTGATCCCGAATCAAAGAAAAATGGAAACTTCTCACCAAATTGAATTGCTGTCCCGTTAGGCTGATGTACTGCGCACATGTCTACTCTTCTTTCGGTGCTGCTTCGGCTCGCTGTTGCTGTTCCCCTCGTACACACTGATGTGATATGTCCAACGCCGCCACACTTGAAACAAGTTACTGTTGATCTCTCTCTCATCGTTGTTCTGTTGTTGCTATGTCCTGGTCTAGTCTCGTTTCGCTCGTCTGTTCTCCTCTTGCGACATTCCATTGCCTTATGTCCAAGTTTCCCGCAATTATGGCATCTAATCGGCGTCTGCATTTTAATCCTCTTCTTTTCGGGTCCCTCTGATTCAGAAAATTCTATATTTCTGCTGAACGTGTGCGCCTTGAGTTGTTGTTGCATTTCAGCACGCGTTTTTATGTTTGTGGTGATGTAATAATGATGTAATTAATCGACTGGAATACACCGAGAGGCATTCATTTGGATTGGGACGACCCTTGAGCATGTTAAGCAATACTGCTGCCGGCGTCTCGTTGCCTTCGTAGTGTTCCATGAACAATTCTCGGAATTGCGACCAGCTCATTCCAGGAAAACAATTTTGCGACAGCCATTGCGATGCACTACCGAGCAGCGATTTGCTTAGCGTCATCACCAAGGATGCACCTTCTTGTGGATGTTCACTTAGAATCATATCCGCCGTTTTGCACCATGCTGCCGCGTCGGCTTCTGCAGCTTCGGGGTTGAATGTCGGTAACATCGCGGATGCGTCGCGGGTGCCAGCTATTTTCCGAGTTATCTTGTAGGGGCGGTGATCCTACTTTTGATGTCGGAAAATGGCCATCGTTTCCCTCTGTCATCTCGTCTTTCACAACGCGGCGAGGCGCAATGATCTTTTGTACGTCCGTTCACTTCCGAGGCCTATTCTTGATTGCCTTCCCTCTCCTCTTCCTCCTTCTATCATTGCGCCACGCTCAGCAGGGCTTTACTCTCTTTCCCCACCGCGCTCTCATTCACAAGGCTAGTCTCTCTTCATTTGCAATGCTTATTTATTTCCTCTTAGACTACACTCTTAACCCACAATTAACCAGCATATATGGTACTTGAAATTAAATCTAACTTATCTCCGACATATATATATATGGAGGTTGATGCACTTCGAACAGCACAAACAAGTGGCCCGACGACAACAAGCATGTGCTTGTTACGCTCGGGGGCCTTTTATCAATTTGGGCAAAAAATGCGAGTTCGCGAGTGAGATACATATATAAAACAAATGAAGACGGGACACAAATGAAAATGAAAGGCACAACTAAGAATTAAGCAAATGAGTCAAAATATTAGTTTTTAATACCGCGATAGATGTTGAAATGCAATTAAATGATTATTATAGTTATTACATAGAACGCGAAAGTGCTCGTGCATACAACGACGCATCTGTATTTGTGTATTTGAGTTCGAGCATCGAATCTACCGCCGACGAACTTATCTGTTCCCACTCTTCACGTCGCTTTGTCTTTAAAGTCGGCTCCAGCAAACAAACGACTCCGCAGCAACAACAACAACATTGTGAGTCCCACCGAGCGCATGTCTGATGCTCCGCCGCAGTGGCTATTAAAGATGCTTAACTCGCGTTTCAAAGAACAAATTGAGCAAATAGTTTCCTATGTGCGGGACGCATAGGAGTGTATTCTAAACGGGCAGCCGAGATGAAGCAGGTTGGAAACCGTGTCATTTTCTTGGAGGGCGAGGTGGCACAGTTACGCGCTGAATGGGATCAGCTGAGTGAACGCGTCAAGCTTCAGGATCGGAAGGTTGGCGAGCTGATCGCCCTGAGAAAGAGAGTAGGGGAGATCGAGGCAAAATTGGCAGCACAACAAATGGCACATCAGGCGTGTGCCTTATGCGTGCAGGGAATTCCATTTATTGAAGGGGAAAAGTTGAAGGTGCTGTATAACCAGCTCTGTTTCTTACTTAAACTAACACCGCCACCGAAAATCCAGGAGCTATTCCGGGCCAGAAAAGCAAAAAACTCTTCTGTAGACCCGGTTGTCATAATTCGCATGGAAAATCAGCACGAAAAAATCACTCTGTTGCGCTGTATCGGAGCTTATCGCCACACACCAAAACAACAACGAAGCTTTCATATAATAGGCTTCGACTCACAAACCGCTCTCTATGTTAATGAGCAGCTCTTGAGAGAGCACTGTGTGATTTTTAAAGAGGCAATGAAGCTTAAAAAGCGCAGACTGCTCTGCTGTGTTTACCCGCAGAGGCCTAGTCCACGTCCGTACCAGTGAGAAAATCTACTGCGTTGAGGCTATGGGTCAGCTTTTGGCACTCTCGTAAGACCTTGGCGCTGATAAGCCAGCTTCTCCTCTCCCGTCGCGCTGTGAGAAATTGTAAGAAATTTCGTCGCTGATATGTTCCTGTATCTTAATGTAATTATAACTATGTACTTTAAATTCGTATATTCTCTCTTCATTAGACTTAAGATTACCTTAAAATTATCTTAAAATTAGGACTCTCTTAATTAGGTATCTCACTCTCTCTCAAGACTCTTTTTTGTGTTTAATAGTGGTGCGTAGACTAATTATTATAGCAAAAGCAATAGGTGCCTAAGAGTTACTGATTGTCTGGTTTGTTTATGATGGATGACAATGTATACACACCGAGTGCGAGCAGCTATACGATCCTTAGAGTTCTTGGTAATCAGAGAACTGGCCTTCGTGTATGCCACATATACGCTCAAATGTTAGTAAATAAAATTGAAGAATTTAGGTATTAATTTGTTAATTCAAATATCGATGTTATATGTTTGTCCGAAACATGGTTTTCGTCTTATGTTAGTGATTCTTTGGTAGAGTGTAGTGGCTACAATCTCTTTCGTTCAGACCGAGGTAGCCACGATGGAGGAATAGCTATATATGTAAGTAAACGTCTCAATGCAGAAAAAGTGTAAATGTCTTGTTGTAGGTAAAAGAGGGATGGCTAGCGATGTATTGCAAAAATTAACAATTAATAAGGCTCCTATTGAGTATGTAAAAACTGGAATTATTCTAGGGTTTACGTTTAATCACATATTGACGTGGGATGATCACATTAATACATCTGTGGGAAAAATATATGCAATGATTACAAACTTATACTCGACCAAAGACTTCTTACCGACCAAAATAAAAGAGACAATTGGAAAAATGTATCTCATACTAGAGCTGGAAAACTAACAATGGCACTATTGACACTATCGATGGTTTGACACTATCGAGCCACCATCGATGGATGGACACCTTCGATTGTGGCTTATTCACCATCGATGGTGCCATCGATAGTCAGCTTCTTACATCCCTAAACATTTTTTTCGCTCATTTTCTGTGTCGGCGTAAATAGCAAAAAACAGGAAAAATTGAAAAACAAAAAAAAAATTAACTAAATTTATATGGATTGCTTACTGTATTATTTACATAAGTGTTTTGATCTATAAATTGTTAAATTTAAGGTAAACGTCGAGTGTCTTTATCAAGTGCCGACAAGCCGGACTGAGAGTACTCTTCCAACACAGACTCTGAAGAAGATTTGGAACTTAATTGACAGTGTAACAAAAAGAAGTCGAAAATTTCACATGTTTTGAAATATTTTAAAAAGTCCGACGACACGAAATATTCTAAGTGTGTGGATTGTGACAAGCGGCAATACATCAAACTTGCACGACCATTTAAAAAGTTTTTTATCCTGGCTTGGAAAGTAAGAGACCAGCATCGAGCACAAGTTGTAAGTGCTGAGAAGAACGACACTGCATCTGCAAGCAGCAGTTCCAGATCGAGCATGAACTCTGTGGCGTCTTACTGAAAAAGAGCCGTTGTGTACGATTCAAATTCAAAAAGAAAGGCCGACATAGATAAAGCTCTAACTGAAATGTTTGGCAAAGATGTGCAGTCCTACAATATTATAGAAAACGAAGGGTTCGTGCTATACACTCTATCCTCGGTATAAATTACCCAGCAAGACGCACTTAAGAAATGTGCTGGTGTATAATTATATTACCGAAACTGGTGCCAAGCTATCAGCAACACTTGTAAGTGTTTATTTTTTTTACAATAGAGCCTATATTGATGACACTATTGACACTATCGATTGCTTAAAATAAACAATCGTCAATTATTGATGGCGCCCACTATCGATAGTTCTCTACCTCGTACCGGCACTTCTCTACGGAATAGAGGTATTCAGTAACTGCAGCTCCGTAGGTCAGCAGAAGCTGCATGTAGCGTTCAATAAAGTGGCAACCCTTAATTGCCGAAATAAAAGTTTCCCAGGGGAACACCCGGGAATTCCCCGGGACGCCTCGTGAGAAAATTGTATGGCATGTCCGTTTTTTCCGAGGGGAAAATGCACATGAAATTTTTTCGAAATCCCCTTGGATTGCCCCTGTTCCTTATACTTATTTGTTGTATGACCCCTGCAAGGGAAACTTGTTGCGCTCGAACATGTCCCAGCGACCGGACTGCGGGAAAGATATATTTATAATAGACAAAAAGCTGGCCATATGAGTGACGTTACGATTAAAATCATTAACATGCCACTTAAGCCCTGGGCAAGCCTTAGGCCCTATTACTACTCCATAAAATTATAAGCAGACAAGAGCCGTCGTATCTGTATGAAAAACTCACTTTTAGTTCGTCAAGAAGCACGTGCTTGGTGTCGTTGGAACGAGAAACATAATAAGCTTGTATATGCTGTTCGCACTTGGAACCAACTGCCACACACTATCAAGGCAATCAGTAACGAAACTCAATTTAAAAACGCACTGCCAGACTATTTAAGAGAAACCTGACTATTAAACTACACACTTTAGCGTATTGGAATTTAAATATATAGAGAAAGTGAGAACTAATAAAAATAGAAATTAAAAATTTAATTTTTAAAACTAAAATTAGCAAATTAAAAAAAAAATAAGAAAAAATAAAATTAAGTGTTAAAAATTTTTTAAATGATAATATTAATATAATATATAATAATTATTTGCATATAAGTTCAAATCAAATTTTACAATTGTGACTATCCCTTTAATTTATAAGTCTGCCACATGCTTGTAGCGCTGGAATAAGCAATAAAATAAATTATAAATAAATAAAAGAAAAAATATGATTAGTGTTAAATTTTAATTATTACAGCAAAATTAATAGTTCCCGCGAATCGATAGTGATGCCACACTTTCAGCTTGCTCTTATCGAAGTATGGATATAGGGTATCGATATAAGGTTAATATGTTCCAAGTTACAATTTTGGAACAAATTAAAAAACTGACGTCTTTTTGTTTGCCGTACCGCATTAGTTAATTAGTAAAATGAATTTTCTGTCCAACGGCAACCATGTTGGTACACAACTGTGAAAGTCAAATAATTCAAATTAGAGAGACTTACTTATTTTCCCACATGGTAAGTGTCCTGAAAGCATAGAACAGGGAACAGGGTGAAATTGGTTAAAGTTTTGGAACAAATTAGAAGCCCACAACTCAATTTTCTTTTTTTCGTAAAAACTGAGGTTTTTTCGTTTGCCGTACCGCAAAAGGTAATTAGTTGAATTAATTTGCTTCCCAACGGGGTACCATGCATGTTGGTAAAAAGTTTGTGAAAGTTAATTAATAGAAAAGAGAGAAAGAGGCAAAACATAATATATTCCCACATGGTTACTGACCTGAATACATTTATTACCTAGTCGTTGATGCCTTGGAATATTAATCTTATATTTAATTTAATTTTTTAATAATTAATTTTTCATCTTCCCCCAATGAAAAGCGATTCTTTAAGAACTAACGGTTTTATCCTTATTATTATTTTTTCACTTGCTCTAGGTGATCCCAAATCTCTCATTATACCGACAACGTCTGAGAGTTGCTCCCTTTTATTTTAGGAAAGATCCAAGGTGCATAACTGTAAATGCGACTTTATTGAAAAAACTGACGGCTTTAGCTCAGTGATATTTTTTGACAAAAAGCTGGAATTAACGCCAAATAACCAGGTTTACCGTGCATATTCGTACAACCTCTTTGAGATTTATAGAAATCGAAAATGATTGCAAGAAAGCAAGGACATCAAAAAATAACAAGAAAGGAAGTTAACTTCGGCAAGCCGAGGTATTGTATACCCTTGCAGTTATAAGAAATAATAAACTTAGTAACACCATGTGAAATTTAAAAAAAATTATTGATTTAAAAAAAAATTATTTCATTCTATTTTTTAGACCATGTTTTTGACATCTACATGTTAGAGTAGTCCGATTTTAATTAAATTGAATTAGAAATTCTTAAAAATATAAAAAGTTATATCCCCTATATTATAAGATAATATGTCAAAAAACCCCAAAGCTATAATTTGTTTCATATTATTTTCCCACCAATTTTCCGATCGTTTCTATGACAGCTATATGGTGACTAATTTTCCGATCGTTCATATATCTTATATTTTCATAAAATTTAATTCAAAATTCAGAAGAAATCAAAAAATGTTATATATATGTTAAAAACACCAAAGATACATATTTTTTTAATTTTTTTCCCGATAGTTCCTATGGGAGCCATATGATATAGTTGTCCGATCCGGCTGGTTCCTACTTATTAGTTTGCGTAGAAACGGACAAACAGACGGACATGGATAGTTCGACTCGTCTAGTGACGCTGATTAAGAATATATATACTATATGGGGTCGGAAACGTCTCCTTCACTGCGTTGCAAACTTTTGACTGAAGTTATTATACCCTCTGCAAGGGTATAAAATTATAGCGGCATGTGTTGAGTAAAAAATTGTTTTAGTTTTATATTTGTATATTCACCTTTTCGAACTGTGCAAAACCGTTTGCGGGATTATTGTGGGGCCAAAACATTTCATCATTCCAACTTCGGATAACGGGACCAGAATTTTCTAGGTTATTTTGTACAACCTATAAAGGTGAAACATATTCTCTTTTATGAGACTAACAATAATTATATAAAATCTTAAGAATATAAGATACCTTACAGTGATGTAGACTGAATTTAGACTAACGGACCCTAATAATTATTGCTGTGCTGGCAGATCGTTTCGATGCAGACACGTTCTGTTCGAAACCCGTGTTAGGTTTCTTGTGAGATTGTTTTGGTGCTGTGTAAGCTTGTAATGGTATGCCGACTATATAATCCGACTATATAACTCGTAATCCTTGAGTAAAAAATACAATATAAATTTGAATCAAATCTTGGTATTAAAATGTTTTATTTAAATAAATTTTAATGGTCAAACTTTTTAAAACCTAACTAATAATCATGGATCAACACAAACATGACATTAAAAGTAAATTCAGTTTACATAACTTTTACAAAACAATATTAGTTGTTTTGTTTCGAAATACAAAAATGCTTTATAAATATTAGGGTATTCTCTTATCGCTGCGCCACGAAAATGTTTCCGTTTAATTTTGTTCTATAGTTGATTGTAACGGAGTCGCAAAAAAGCTAATGCACCCACGGAGTGGTGTCTCTCTGAGCTCAGACTCGGAGCCTCCAAGTCCAGGCTGATTATAAGACACAGAAACAGAGGGAAACTTCCGAAGGTCTACCCCTCTTCTACGCTGCCCCGACTTCTCTGCTAACGTCGACGGCGGCACAGTCTTTTAGGCAAAAAAAGCTTTTTGCCGTTATTGCAGAACTGAAGGGTTGGTTTAATACGAACAAAATAAAATAAAATATTTAATTTGTAAGCGACGACATTTTATTAACTTAATTATAGGGTCTTTCAGTGCGTTGGTAACTTCTTGAAACAACAGCTCTATCGCTGTCATTTTCTCTTTCTGTAATGTTTTGTCTATCATTAAAAACCTGAGGCAAAACATCAACCTTTTATTTCGGCCCTTTTGTTGTTTTGCTCATTGACGCTCAGTACATGAGCGATGAATGGTTTCGTTCATATGGAGCAGTCAGAAAGGCAACGATTCGTGTCTTATAAAACCCCGAGACCGAGATCCCGAACGAAAGCAGCCTTATTGGAAAATTTCGGTCTCACGTATTTTACAAGCTCAAGAAGTTCAAAAACTTTCGTTTATTTTTTAATATAAAAAACTTTTTTGTATTCTCTTCATCTACTTTATTTATTGCACAACACTGTGTAAAATGTTTTTACGATAACATATAAGACTGCATAAGGGAACGTTTGTGGTTGAGCAGGTGTAAGCTTTGCGATTTCCACATCCGCTAACATGGCATAACTGTGAGAGAGGCGGTGCGCGAGGTAATTGTGCCATTTGTGGAAAGTCTTGCCCTGGTGGAATTATTATGATATTACCTTTTAGAGCGCTTATATAGGTTATTTTTGGATTTGAGGACTTTTGAAATTTTCTGTTACGCATCAACATCCGATGCTTGTTAGTTTCCTGTTTTTTTAACAAGCGTTCAATTGTTTTTTGTTTATCTTTTTCTCGCCGTGCGTTAGCTTGCTGCTTCCGCTTTTCCGATTTGAGTATAGCCTTTTGAATTTCCTCCTCCGTTTGGGGCTTTTCCTTTTCCTTATAGCCACTTGGAAGAGCAATTAGCTCTTCAACAAAGCCATCAGCCCGTTCATACATAGCACGTTGACGTGCTGTCATTAATTTGGGGTTTTTTATTTTCTTCAGTTCATCATCAACATCGTCCATTTTTCCTGTTTCTATGGCAGTAAGCCACCGTTCTTCTTCGCTAGAAGTTTCGCTATTGTGTCGCCTCTTAACTTTCTTTCCAACAGCGTTGGGTGAAGTAGCAGCTTGTGCCGACTTTTTAGAGTAAATATTTCTTGCGCGTATGAACGGTAGCTCGTAGATATGGCTCGCGTGTAACTCTGTGGCTTCATAATGGCTTTTTGACTGCACATTATTCGACATCGCGAAAAGAGTATAGTCTATGATAGTGCCCCTTTCAACAATCTATGAACCCTGCTTTGAAAATTTTACGACAGTTTATTAATATTTACTTATTTTTTCGCATAATTGTACTTAAGGTTATTTATGTTTTTAAGTAGTGTGACCGCAAATTAAAATAAAATTAATATGTGCTTTGAATTACCGAACATGAAATATACCCATTTCTCACACAATACCTTCATACCAGTCAGGCAGCCATATAAAATCGATGTGCGTATGCAATACACATCAACTTAACGTCGCTGTTGCACTCTTAAGAGGATTCTGGTTCACAAGAGATTCGCTGAAGCAAAAACAGCTGATTGGCATAAGCAAATCGGAAACGAAGGAGGCAGAATGTTTCTAGGTACCAATGTTAAATGTGTTAAAGATGAGAGTACCAATAGGGGGGCATGTCATATAACCCGCGGGCGTGCACCTTTATTCATGTATGTAAACGTGAATAATTTAGAACCATATGTATATGGAAATAGAATTGATTTGAAACATTTGCAAATGATTTTCACGAGCTGCCTGCAGTACTGGCAAAGCAAGTTATTCGCTTTTTTATGTAAACATTTTATTATTTGTGTACTCCTGAATCAAATTGACTGTGTAATTTGTGATTCTTATACATATTTTTTTTGTGTCTATTTGTTATTTTCGTATTAAAAATGGATCATTTCTGTTACGATCCTATGGGGTTATAGTTCAATCCCCTATCAACCAGGATTCACTTCCTAATAACTCCAGGAACATAGAATCACGATAAAACACACTTTTCAAATGCAACATATGCGAAGAATTTACTTGCCCTTATCATCAAAAGACGATAATAAACATTTTACTAGAAACAAAAAAGGTTGGGATCACGAAGAAGTAACTTCAGAGAGGCATTTAGACGATAATACACATTTTACAAAAACAAGAAAATGGAATTGCGCAGAAGTGACTTCTGAGACATTTTGGGACGATAAAAACACTTCTTTTGGGCGATGAAAATTAGAATATATTTTTTGGGAAAGAAAGAGGCTCCTAAATAATTTCCAGAAAAAAAATAAAAAGGAAAATAAAAACGACGCAGACGAGATAAAAGGGGGTTTTAATTATTTGCAGTTACCAATTTTTTTCTGAATTTCGTCGTTGCTTCCTTTGCTAGCTCTCTATAGGTTGCCATGGCTTTTTTAAAATTTAACAACATTAAGGAGTAGAAAATAAAAAGATAAAAACGTTTTATTGTTATGGTTGTTATATATATATATATTACCCTTATGAAATCTATTTAAACTAAAATTAAAACATTCAGTAGAAAATCGATTTAAAGGAATTTTAAAATGAAGTTCCTTTAAGTTTGACTATTAGCTGTTACCTGTGTAATCATACATATATTTGGTTTCAGATAGTGGCAACCAGAACAAATAAGTTTATACGTAACTCCATATTTAAAATACTCAGATAGGCTTAGAGTTTCACTAGACGAAAAATCGTATTTCTTGCACTGTGACCGAAGATATCAAAATTCACCCGCAATGCACATAGTTTTATAGTAGTCTTACTATTAAGCTAATAAGCTTACTATAAACTATTTATGTTAAAAAGTAGTTAGGGCTTCCTTCTAGTGTCGCGGATGCTTCGTCATCTTTTCCGGCCCGTCCGCAATGCAGTTACAATTCCCAAAATGCCAGCATGGGTTTTGGCGCCTAATTAGCTGCCAAATAGATGGTGGTACTCGAGTCCAATAGTTCCTCAATGAAGAGCTCGTCGAGGATCGCAATACTCGTGGTTCTGATAAAAACATACTTATATTAGAGGCCATGTAATATGGGGAGAAACGATTATGATCAGCAAACATGAGTATAAGTGCAGCCGTTTAAGGAAAGTTAACATAAAATTCGTTGTTTAATAATAATCATCTATCGTCGGAAATGTGTTGCTTAAAAAAAGGGTATGGGTGACGTGACAATGGCCAAAAGGGAAGAGAAAACGTAAAAAGAAGTCTCGGTAAATTATATTTGCGTTGTTAAAAGAGAAGCATTTCTTGAAAATAATAAAATCAGGTAAGTGCTACCTTAAGCTTACGATGTTGTGCGTTGATCAAAGTTTAAAGTACGTCGCTTCTTAAGGTGTTTATGGTTCATACAACTTAAAGTTTTGAGTCTGCGCTTACAAAACTTTAGTGTAGAATGATATTGCGAAAACGAAGCAAGATGAGGAGTATCGAAAAAATGTCCTGCAAAATATCGACGCCAGCGGATTTAATTTCCATATATAGCAAATCAACACAAGCTGTTTTTTAATAGTTACTGTGAGAAGTACTGCACAGCAAACAACCTTAAAGACTCAAAGCATGAATTACCGAAAGAGAATTGCGTCTAAAGGCAAGGACAGCTAATTAGGGACTGGTTTTTAATGCTAACAGCTGATTCAATAGAGTTCTCCTCGTTACATGTATAAATCAGAGCTTGCAAATAACTGTTGACCGTTTCTCGTTGTCTGCAAATAATTGTCTCTTTCTGACTCTTTACGAAAAGACTCAGAGAGCAACCGTTTCATGGGTTCTTGAATATACTCGCTCGCGCTCAGAGCGAAACCGATTTTTTCTATTCTGCTTTGTTTCGGTTGTTCCCAAACCGTATTGTCTTTTTCAGTGAAGCAAAAAGTCTTTTGCGTATGTATTGGTATACATTAACACGCATAGGCAAGCAAATCGTTAAATGTTTAATAAAATAAAACTAAAAACAACATTGTCTAAAATTTTTTTTTGTGTTCGTTTTGCAGACAAAACATAATAATTGCCACAACAATAAAAGTAAATGGGACGACCGTTTGCATTGAGTTTTTCGGTCAATCGGTCTTTTGCTGACTCTCTTTGTGCGAGCGTTTCTCGATCCGCTCTTCACGCACTGCTCATTAAACGACCGAAATAAAATAGGCTCAACGAAAAGCGCTTAACAGAAAACAGAATTGAAAACAGCAAAAGTCTATTGCTCAGAGCGAGAGCGAGACAGTATGAACTTTTTCGGTTGTGCTCGCCACAAGAAAAGAAACGGTCGACAGTTATTTACAAGCTCTGGATAAAATCGATTCCTAGTATGCCATCACACGGAATAGCGAATTGCATATTTACGATAAGGAAATCATGTGGAATTATGTATTTTTCAATAGAAGTCAAACCTTTTGATTTCGTAACTTCATGACTTATACCCTGTATGTTTATGATATGATTATCTTGAATGGTTTGAAAATTATCGGAATTTTCCTTCAATATGGAAATTTCCGTACCTGTATCTAGTAAAAAAAACTAATTCTTTTCCTGTTGCTTCGTTCATGAAACTGACGAATGTATTTTGACTGAGATTTAAAGTGTGAATTTTGATGTTGTTTATTGTCGTGTATCTAAAGATGTATGGAAGTTTCCCGAATTTGTTTGGGCTACCCTAACGTTGTCATTGTGGTTGTTATTGTTACTACCACTACCGTTGTTGATAATATCTGGTATTTTTATAGTTACCTCGATTATTTCCTCTACCGCGATAATTGTTTTTATAATTATTGCCACGATAATTATTTCCACGTTGGGTGTACACTATGGAATTGGCATTACCTGTCATTTCAGTACTACTTTGTATGTACTTGAACGGCTTCATTCATGGTTGCAACATTTCCTGCTTCCAATATTGTTTTGAGGCGGCCATGCTCACAATTTTTGACCATTGTGGTGATGAATTTGTCAGTGTGTTCGGCCGATAGGCCTTCATCAATATACGAAGCTTCTAAGAGCTTTCGTAGGTTGTCCATTTCTGTGGTGAATTTTTCTGCAATTTTACCTTTTTGGCTTGTTTTTCCCATTTTGGCTTTAACTACGTCGGATGTTTCTCCGACTCTAGTATCTTGCAGTTTGTTAATTATGGCTTCTATTGTGGTTTCGTTTTGGACTCTGTATAATGTGGATCCAATTATTTTGGATTTGATGACTTCTACAGCCAAAACCTCGTAAGGTTAACCAACTTCAAAGCTGTCATGAATCTTTGAAGGTGTATCCTTTGCCTGTTAAACTCAGGTATGGCATTCGATATTTCTTTAATGTATGCCCTTTGGGCAATTATCTCCTCAGCCATTGTGGTTGGTTTTATTTCTACAATGCTGTTGTTAGAATCCGAGTGGGTCAAGTCCTGGTCTGATAATTCAGATTGAATAAGGACTGCCGGAATAGTGAGGTTGTTTATATCTTTTTCCTCTATATCGGGATCTGCAGAGATAGGGTCGTCAGCCTCAGCTTGTACTGGTGGATCTGATGATTCTGACTCTTCACTAGTTTCTATCTTCAACGGTGTGTTTAGGATAGTTGATACTGAAATTGCTAAGTCGTACCTTTGCTTTATAGCTATTGAGTTATCCCGCAATTTGATACCTGAGACCAATTGGCTTTGTTTAGCCTGTCTCCCTGATCGTGTATATGTATGCGCGCTGTATTGAAGCGGTTTACTAATATTTCGGCATGCTTGTTCACAGTGTTTTGCTGTGCTGCCCGGGGTCTTGATAATGACCTATAAGATCTGTAAAAATCAATTTTTATATTATTTATTTCTTTATACAATTCGTCCCATTCCATTATTTAAAGGAATATTTTCTAGATTCTTAAAACTATCAATGAAAGATGTCCAAGTATCTTGTTATTGTTAATAACTGATTTAATTTTTAGGGTCGGGACTGTGCTCAATATTATCGCCTTCTGGGTACTTGAGCAATGTACCAAGGGGGAAAAGCCTAAGTGGTACCTATTCATATACTCATATTCAATTTCATTAATTAGTATAGGCTCAGCTCCTATTTCGATTATTGATAATACCCTGTTCTGAAAGTCCGGTTTCTTATCAAGAGTGATTCTAATACACTTTGTAGTAATCATATTTTATATATATATTTTTTTTTTGTTTATTTATTTTGTTATTTTATTTGGCTCTCTTTGATATACATTTAGTATATATAAAGATATATGCCTTGTACAAAATAAATGCGCTCATTATGAAGACAATGATTGATAATAAAATGTTCGTTAGATCTGTACTTATTGTTTTGGACTCGATTTTATTTATAACGTTTGCTGTGGAGTCCACTTCTTTTACGTCTACTGCTATGGGATTTTTTATATTTAAAGTGTAATTCAATTTATAATTTATTTGCCATTTAGTTTGGCTCATGTAATTAAAAATTTGCCTTATTGGGCCGTAGGTATTGTGAGAAAACAATTTTTTAAAAATGGAAAAACCTGCCTAGTCTTTGTATGGTTTTCAGGCCACACGCTAATTGGGCCTGGACTTTAATGTCGCTCAATTTTACATTAGATTTTATATAATATAAAAAAAATATGCATCGCAGTGCAATGAAAAAAAATATGCAACGCAGTGCATGGTAAAAAAAAAATATGCGCTCTATGAAGCGCTGTCGGCTCACTGGTGCTGGCTGCACAGGCTGGACTTCCTCGATGCTCTTCTTTGTTGGGGTACCGGTGCTGGCTGCACAGGTGCACTCGCAATGGGGCGAGCACAGTGGTCCCTCGCAGTCATTTGGGTACTTCTTCATTATCTTGGGTATTTCCTTCTTCTGTGGCGGAGGTAATTTGAGATTAGCTTTAGCGAGACTTTTAATTGCAGGGTAGGTGGATGTGTGTGTGGCTGTGGTTGATTTTTTCTTTCACTTAATAAATTATATGTTATTATATGTTCAAGTTCGGCAAGTAGTTTTAAAGAATTGTTCCAATCTAATTTACTTCCGCTATTTAGTAGCTTCAGTAATTCATCCTTTCTTTCTTTTAATATTTTTACCACATTACTGCGTTTAGCACACCTCACACTCTACTCACTGCGATTTTTATTTTTCCTTGTCTGCTGCTATAATTTTGTGATCCCGTCCTTCTTCTGGTTTTTTCTCTTGCGGTTCTTCGATGTTCTTCAAGTTTACATCCTGAGTCCTGTCACGATCGCCATGTAATAATAATCCCACTCCGCCAATGAAGAAGATAGGTTCATCGTTTTAATTGTTCTCATTCTTTATTTAATTTTTGTTCATTCAAATGCATTAATGGTTTCGGAGCAGCCGTTGTTGCCGCTCCGAGCTCGAAGGAGGTTCTTGTTGATCTCCAATTTGCTTAGGAGCTAAAAGGTCTATGTATTCTTAAGTATATAGTTATGCTCACTTAGTCTGGAGAGCGGAGGTATATGTACATACATGAGGTCCACCCGTGTTGCACTTGCACTTTCAGGCCACAGCGAGCGGCTCTTATTTCGGGCACTTAGGTTGATGACCGAGACTCTGAATTGTATAAACACTGCGACAAAGTGTTACAGTGCGTGCCCCTTTTAGTACTCTTGGTACAGTGAGTGGTCGATACATATATTTTATATGTATGCATACTACAATATACACCAATAACCCTTCCAAAGGCCCACCACCTGACGATTTTGGTTATAAGGAACGCTCATCACAACACCTTACATGGCGGTGTGCAACTAACTTTACCTACAATTCATTCAAATTTTTTTTGGATTGTGCGTCGCACTGCGACAGTGCATAACCAGTTTCAAACACCGCCCGTCATCATAAAGCCAACTAATGGCAGACTTACCAGCGTACCGTGTCAATCCGCTCAAACGGGCGTTCGAAGCAACTGGAGTTGATCACACTGGTACGATTGAGATAAAGTCATACAGATTCAGAGGACACAATTGCATAGAGCATACATTGCAGTTTTCATTTGCTTAGCGAGCGACAAACCAACTTTATCTCATCCGACAATTCTTTAAAGCTGTGGACCAAGGAATTAAAGTTACAGTAGTTTCTGAACTTACTCGTCGAAACATTCAGTGGCATTTAAATCCGTCACATAGTCCAAACTTTGGAGGACTCTAGGAATCCAACGTTAAAGCTGATAAAACCCATTCATCAATCTTTTAATGGTATTCGAATGACGTACGAGCACTTGTCTACTGATCTTGTCCAAATAGAAGCGTGCTTGAACTCTCGGCCATTATGACCCTTCACGTCTGACTTAGATGATTTGCAAGTTCTCATCCCGGCACATTTTTGAATCGGTGATTCGATGATGTCCCTCCCTGAGCCTAGCCTTAAGAAATCTCTACTGAACACAAAGTTTCTGAATGGTCAAAGGTTGCTTCGCTTCTTTTGGAGAAAATGGAAATGCAGATTGTCTATCTCATCTGCAGACGCGTCCCAAGTGGCCACGAAACTGACAATCTTCAGCGTAACGACATGATCAACATCAAGGATGATCGAACTGGTCCTTCTGACTGGAAATTAGGGAGAATCATCGACTTACATCCTTGGTCCGATGGGCTCGTTCGAGTAGCTACAATTAAGACCTCAATGGGTATTTACAAGAGCTATGTGTCAAAGATTTGCCGTTTATCCTTGCCAAGATTCACTGAAGAATCTCGTCCAATTACAAAACCCATGCACCTTTAAGTATAAGGATCTCTTTCTCCTCCAAAATTTATCTTTGTTTACCATTATGTAAGTTAAGCTAAAATCGCAACAATTGAGTGCGCTGGCACTGGTAGTATTGGTCACACCAGAAACTCAACTCTCGTTTGAATAAGCATTTAAAGTTTTGCATTTTATTTAAAGCAAAAGGCGAATTTTTATAAGTTCTCAAAACATAAATTGGCTGCTTTGCTTAATTCAACATCAAATAAATTAATAAAAAATAATTCGTTTTAAATCATAAATTTAAAAAGAATACTACTGTACACCGAAAAAATGACAAATTATTGAAAATACCGCTTATCTTGATTTTTTAAGTCAATTGTAAGTCTCTCTGTTCGAGCCAATCTCGCAAACTTCATTGTGGGAAGTAAGACAGCGTCTCACAAATAACTTAATGTAAGACAATCAACAACCAAAACAAAAAGAAACAAAGTCGGCAGCTTAGAGAGCGAAAGAGGGAGGTTGCCGTTTACGGTTGTTCTCTAAGGAAAAAAAACGGTCGTAAGCTATGAGCTAGAAACTTCCTGCACTGCGCAAGTTTTCTTAAGCAGGATGCAACGCCCACAAACGGCCAAAACACTTATATTGAAAAGCGGGTACGTGTCGCTTTACAATATCGCTTTGCTGCTTATATATCTCCATTTCACTTTTGCACCAAAACAAATTTCAAAATCAAGAAACTTCACATAAAAATACTGTCAACACATTTTTGTGGCAACATTTTGGTTAAAGTTTTTGAACAGCAGTCTTCATGCCTCCCAAAGAAAAAATACTCAATTCCGGTCAAGAAATAATTAATTTTTTATATTTCTTGAGCTATTGAGCTGTTCAGGATCAACACCGAAAAGCAAAAGCGTAGCGCAGCTGATTAAATTACCCCCAACAGGTTGGCAAGCAACGATCATACTAAACATACAAAAAATGACTAGATTAAAAAATAATTCTAGGATACTATATAATACAAATACTATATAATACTAATACCAATGTAATAAGGAGAAGATCTGAAGAGACAGAGTTGATAACATTCTTGTATAGAAAAAGCTCTTGGAATAAATGCACAATTTACATTGGCTCCTCCGGGTGGACTCACTGGTTCTTAGCCGTCATCGAAACTTCGGAATGCGGATTGCTACAAATTCGCAAATCACCAAGAGTGCACGCGGCCAACTTTGCGCTGCGCTACGGTGCATAGGCAGTCATTTGGAAAAGCTATTACTCGCCCGGGCAACTTAATTTCATCTTTCGTCGTTGGAACGCCCTTTCTTACATCTCAGAGTAGAGGAAGTGCGCTTCGGCTGCGTCCATCTCCTCGCCACAATCTCCTTGCCTTTATCTCGTCGGCACCCAAAAAGTGGTGAGCCGTGCGTCCCTAACCTCCTTTTCGTCACAGGAGAGCAATTTGGTTTTGTCGGTCTTTTCGCCGTTCTTGCTCCAATCGCGGATAGCCTATAGCATATAGCAGGTATTGAAAGACAGTGCAGACATTCTATCACTACAAGCAGCATTGCATTTGAAAATAATCTAAAAATGGGAAGTTGCTGGTCACACTGGCTGGAAGTCGAAAACGTTTTGGTAAAACTCCCTCAGCGGAGCAACAACAATTAGAGGCAATTAATAATGAATTATCATGTAGAAAGGAGCTTGAGGTCAAATTGCAATCTGTCTGATGGAGAAAGAAATCAGTCTACTTTCGCAAATAATAGTTATTTAAATTCTTCAGCAAATCACAGCAGAATACCCACAAATGAAACTCCCTAAATTTGACAGCAACTATGCCGAGAACAAAAGTGTTTATTTAACAGCTTAGTTAACAGCGACAAATTGCTATCAAATGTCAAAAAGTTTAATCAAGGACGCCTTAGGAACAGTAAGGCTTACCAGATCACAGAAGCACATTACGTAAAGGCCCATGCTGCCTTAATATACTTTAAATGTCGATTGTTTGAAAGTTCAACAATGCAAACACCATCCTCCGCGGCGATACGATCCCTTATTGACACCGTATCCGCTATAAATGAATCTCTTCTCTTGCAACGAGAAAGTTCTCGCCAATGCAATGATAATTCACATCGTCATGTCTCATGTAGATCCCAAAACTGGGTCGCGTGAGGAAAAACAGCTTAGTTACGATTCCATTTCTTTATGGAAAGATTACTAAGAATTGCTTAATAAACGTTAGGTTGGGGAATCCACGACAGGCAGAGGAGTTTGAGCCTTCTTATATTAAAACGGCATTTGCAGTATCCCGACCTGTCAAAGACCTCAAACCTAAATGTCCCTTCTGCAAGTCAGATGAGCATTTTATTCAAAGTTATACTTCCTTCACAAATGTCTTGATGCATAGGTCTTTGCATCAATTGTCTACACAGGGGACATGGAGTATCAACGTGCCAATCATCTCGTTGTCGAGTTTGTACAAAACCCCATCATACAGTTCTACATTGCTAAAGCTCGACCTCACAAGCACTCCTCAGCATTTATCGCCGTCGCCTTCTGACTATCAGGTAACCCAACAGGCACTGAGTACCATAGTCAACCTTTACCTTTACCTCACAGGTTAATTTGATTACGGAGGAATTGATAAATAGTTTGCAATTAAAACGGCAAGCATGAGGCGTAATTCTCATCCTGTTTAGGTAACTTCACAGTCCAGACGACAATTGGGAGCGGCGTACCCAACAAATGATTCGTTGTATACCCAGTGCATGGAAAATTTAGCTCTCGGTCACATGAAGACTACAGATAATAGAATACTCAACAAGCTCTGAAAGCTCTTCGACTGAAAGCTCGTATTTGAGGCGCAGTGCAGAACCGCTTCCCAATTTTCGTTAAATAAAATTTTCTGGATAGGGTGAAAGCAGCCTTGCCTTGCTGTGAAAATACAAGTTACATAAATTCGCAATGTCGGTAGAAATAACTCAAATATATAAAGAGTGGTATTAGATGAGGTACAAAATGTTCCAGTTAATTTTATGGCTAGAAGCCCCGCAAATCGATGACTTATTAACAGGTGCCGATTCCATCCGGGAGATAAGTAAATTTCATGGAAAGCACAGAAATTTTAGATTCCGAAGGGTTCGAATTGTACTCTAACGAACCACAGGTCGCCGAGTCAGAAGTCCTCATTGGAAAAGACGCTGATACGCAAGCTTTGGGTATCACTTGGAGTCCAAAACAGGATACGTTAAAGTTCAACGCCCAGAATCTACGACGAAATACCCGCCGAAGTACTGCATTCAAACATCCCTCGACATGTCCGAACTTAGTTAGGGGGCTCTTACCCAACAACTTGCGGGCTATTCAGAGGATGCTTACGCTTGTTGTCTGTATGTAAGGTTAGTGACCTCAGAGGGATGCTAGAACTCAAGTTATGGAATCCAGAAGTTCAATTTTGGGCTTCCATACTGAAACCCATTGGAAATACCGAAAAACCAAGCTTGGAAATGGGCTAAAATTGGGACCCCCTTTAAAACTAAACATTTAAATGTAAAATTATAGGGAATTCAACTACAAACTCATAGAGGTATGCCACGTCCAAGTCGGGATCCTAGAACTCAAGTTATGGAATCCAGAAGTTCAATTTTGGGCTTCCATACTGAAACCCATTGGAAATACCGAAAAATCGAGCATGAAAATGGGCTAAAATTGGGACCCCCTTTAAAATTAAATATTTAAATGTAAAATTATAGGGAATTCAACTACAAACTCATAGAGGTATGCCACGTCCAAGTCGGGATCCTAGAACTCAAGTTATGGAATCCAGAAGTTGAATTTTGGGCTTCCATACTGAAACCCATTGGAAATACCGAAAAATCGAACATGAAAATGGGCTAAAATTGGGACCCCCTTTAAAATTAAATATTTAAATGTAAAATTATAGGGAATTCAACTACAAACTCATAGAGGTATGCCACGTCCAAGTCGGGATCCTAGAACTCAAATTATGGAATCCAGAAGTTCAATTTTAGGCTTCCATACTGAAACCCATTTTAAATACCGAAAATCCGAGCATGGAAATGTGCTAAAATTGGGACCCCCTTTAAAATGAAATATTTAAATGTAGAATTAAAGGGAATTCAATTACAAACTCATAGAGGTATGCCACGTCCAAGGGGTAAAGGTTATGTTGCTAACAGCCAAATCCAGGGTTGCACCCATCAGTACACTTGGTATTCCAAGACTTGAACTCTGTCCGGCTCATCTCTTATCGAAGTTGTGAGTGTGAAATTTAGCAAAGCTGTGTACATTGAGACTGATAACGATAGGCGAAAAATCGATACACGACTATTGACGTCTCGTGAGCTCAGGAAGTCGTGCAGCTTAATCAAGTCATGAAACTGGTTCCTTTAAACCGGATAACTCGAAAATGAACCAAGGTTTAAATTCGAAAAGTTTGAGTGGTTTTTGGCGGAGAAAGGCTTGGAAAAGTAAAACTAGCAAGGGTGATTAAAAATATAATATTAGCAGAAGTTATGTTCCTACCCAGTGAGTGATAAAAAATACCTGTTGATGTGAGTGGAGTAAGGAGAGAAGAAGACCAGCTACCAGGAGGAGATCTACATTTTCGACCAGAAAATTGGCCACTAATCCCCGGGTGGCCACAGGTTTTTATTCGCCCCTTAGAATTATATTTATCACAGAAAAATAAAACTTGTTCCCGAAAACTGCAAACGGCAAACCAAGACAGCAAGCCGAAAATTGAAAAATAAAAATTGAGAATGATATTTCAGATTATGTAACTCGCCTAAACTAATTTATTCATACTTATATCTATTTAAATTATTTATTTATTTAACCTATTAATTCATGCAAACCCAAAACTATTGGAACTGTGTTAATTGTTATTTATTTATTGGATTATTAAATGTTAAAATTTAAGTTGTAATTCTGAATTATAATGTGAAAACAAAACTGAAGTGTTGCGAATAGAAATTCGTGTTGGGGGGTGAGATGAGTTAGGCGAGGTAGCACGACCCACAAAACAGATGGGAGATGTGTCCATATGAAGTTCAAAGGATACACTCATGGTTGGTAAGGACTCCAGGACCACGATAAGATTTGTGTTGTCCATTCCAGATGTTCAAGAAAAAACATCTTGCTTAAGGAGGCCGAAATCCAGACGATCCTGGTTGAAGTGGAAGCAGTGATTAACTCGCGAACGCTATCACGCAATCACTCCAGCCCATTTTCTGATAGGCACTACGTTCGCTGCCTTATCCCCAGGATCGGCACCTCCACATCGGGATGACGAGGTCGTCAACGCTCACCTACAACGCTGGCAGCTATATAAATAATTAAAGGCTTGCAGCGCTTCAACACGGGCGATGTTAATAATGCTAATGCTAATAAATTACCCCCAACAGGTCGGCAAGAAACGATCATACTCAAATTGCAACAAGATTAAGAATAATACTAAAGTACTATAAAATACTAGTTCTTTCGACAAAAAATATCCTCGATGGACCCCGATTTCTTTGGGATTTACGTGCAGAAGGTTATCGGCGGAAATGCATGCTTCTCTTGCAATTGCATTTTAAAGTTTCGTGTTTTTCTTTAAAAAGTATTTTCCACGATTTTGGGGGGTTTTGCCTTTCATTCGTTGTCTAAATACCCTACAGTTTCGAAAAAAAATTTCACTTGTGAATCACCTTGTAAATAACGCCTAACATGTCATATATACAATTCTATAGAACGTCCACTTTTTCACAAGTAAAATGACAATTTTTGGAAGTCACTCCGGATTTCACTTGCTCCGCATACTCATTTGTTGTACGCTTGCAAGTGACACGTCCCAAGTGAAATCTCTTCGGAAATTCTTAATAGTTTTCAGCTGTCTAATTATTGAATTTAAAACACATTCATTTTTTTAATTATCTTTAATTTGATTGTGTCATTTAAGTTTTCTGTTAATATAGAGTTATTGTTTTTTTGGTTTATTTGATTTCGTTGTCATCCCCTTCCTTAAACATCTGTCCGGATCCCTTAAAAATATGTGTTTTACTTGTGTACCTTCTCGAACTGTGTAAAATCCTTTGCGGAAATTTTCTTACTTTTAATCAAGCGACCTGCGGGTAACGGAACCGAAATTTGAGGGTTATGCTGTAAAACCTATAAAAATCTTACAAATCGCCGTTCTTTGAACTTAGAGGCAAAA
Source organism: Drosophila biarmipes (assembly GCF_025231255.1). Taxonomy (NCBI): domain Eukaryota; kingdom Metazoa; phylum Arthropoda; class Insecta; order Diptera; family Drosophilidae; genus Drosophila; species Drosophila biarmipes. Next base: position 1,369,338 of record NW_026114528.1, on the reverse strand, counting down.
AAAAAAAATCAAGAAGCTTTCTGCCGTCTGACATGTCAGATCTGAAGGGTAATAAGCAATTGAAAAATATCAATAAGAACCTGTAATTGTTTGTATAGCAGGTCAGACCCCACAATCGCTATTTATATATCCTCGATAGATCGTGATTCCCAAAGAACTCAAGCGATCATGGATGACCAACTTATACATTTTTAAATTAAATCTGAAAAAATCGCTCTTCAAGGAGGATATAACGCAATGTTAGTAATGATGAGACAAATACATTTCAGTTCAAATTTTTTCCCCTCATAAAAACTGTAGGCGATACATTTCCGCGGATTCTGGGCGTTAGAGTGAACGTGGCACCACGCTGAAAAAAACTTGCGCTGCGTAGGAAGCCTGCATGCCAAGTAAGAATATTCTAGCTCTTATAGTTTCCGAGATCTCAGCGTTCATACCGACGGACGGACGGAGATGGCTAGATAAACTCGGCTAGTGATCCTGATCAATAATATATATACATTATGGAGAAGATATAGTTTTAATACCCTTGCAGAATGTATAATGATTTCAGTCAGAAGTTTGCAACGCAGTGAAGGAAACGTTTCCGACCCCATAAAGTATATATATTCAGCGTCACTAAACGAGTCGATCTAGCCATGTCCGTCTGTGCGTCCGTCTGTCTGTCCGTTTCTACGCAAACTAGTCTCTCAGTTTTGAAGCTATCTGGCTGAAACTTTCCCAATAGTCTTCTTTCTATTGCACGTAGTATATCAGTTGGAACCAGCCCGATCCGACATCTATATCTCATAGCTCCCATAGGAACTATCGGGGAAAAAATTAAAAATATATATATATATATATCTTCGGTGTTTTTTAACATACAACCTTCTAAGCTTGGAAATAACATTTTTTAATTAGTTCTGAATTTCGAATTAAATTTTATCTAAATCGAAAGACTATATCATATAGCTGTCATTGGAAAATTGGTGGAAAATAATATATAACAAATTGTAGCTTTGGTGCTTTTTGACATATAACCTTCTTAGCTTGGAAATTAGTGGGAAAATAATATGAAAAAATTATTTACCTAAGTTGATTATTACTAATAACTGCAAGGGTATACAAACTTCGGCTTGCCGAAGTTAACTTCCTATCTTGTTTCATATTATTTTACCATTAATTTTCCGATCGTTCCTAAGGAAATTGAATTCGAAATTCAAAACCAATTAAAAAATGTCATTTCCAAGCGTAGGACGTTATATGTTAAAAAACACGAAAAATATAATTTTTTAATTGTTTCCCCTATAATTTCATACATACATACTTTCAAATGAATCTAGTATACCCATTAACTCTTCGGTAACGACATAAAAACTAACAAACATTGAAATAAAACAAATAAAAGAATTATAGACAAATTCAAGAAAAAACATATTTAACAAGAAATTTCTATACTGCAAAGGGTATAAAAAATATGTTAAAAAACACAAAAGATATAATTTATATTTCATGTTTTCCTACTTATTTTGCGATCGTTCCTATGGCAGCTATATGATATAGTCGTCCGATTTTGATAGAATTTAATTCGAAATTCAAAAACAAATAAAAATGTTATTTCCAAGCGTAGGAGGTTATAAGTTAAAAAACACCGAAGATATAATTTTTATAATTTATAATTTTTCAATATTATTTTACCACTACTTTTCCGATTGTTCCTATGGTTCCTATGTCGTCCGATTTTGATAAAATTTAATTCGAAATTCAGAACTAATTAAAAAATGTTATATCCAAGCAAGAAAGGTATATGTTAAAAACACGAAAGATATAATATTTTTTAAAATTTTTTACCCGATAGTTCCTATGGGAGCTATATGATATAGTTCTCCGATCCGGCTGGTTCCGACTTATATACTACCTGCAATAGAAAGAAGACTTTTGGGAAAGTTTCAGGCCGATAGCTTTAAAACTAAGAGACTAGTTTGCGTAGAAACGGACGGACAGATGGCCAGACGGACGGACAGACGGACATGGCTAGATCGACTCGACTTGTGACGCTGATCAAGAATATATATGCTTTATGGGTTCGGAAACGTCTCCTTCACTGCGCGCAAAGCAGCTGCGTTGCAAACTTCTGAATGAAATCATTATACCCTCTGCAAGGGTATAAAAATGATGGTTATAATTCCAGAAAATATCTTGATTGTCTTCCTTAAGTCATCATTGTAAACCCATTACTCGGAGAGTAAAAAGGTATATTCTTTTTATTTTGGTTTCTCTAATAAAATTATACTCCACTATACAAACCAATTAAGCCTATTCATTTTCGTTGGCCGTATTGGTAGATTTAAAAAAAAAAATTAAAATACCGCTCCAGATTACCATTTATTGAAAGAGCGATTTGCTGCTTATATATCTTTATTGAACTTTTGCAACAAATAGTTTTTCAAAATCAAAAACCTCATAGAAAAATAACGTCACAAAATTGTTGTTGTAAAATTTTGATTGAAGTTTATCGTCATCGTCTTCATTCGTTTCATAGAAAAAATATCAAAATTCCGGTCAAGAAATAAGTCACAGTAAAAATAAGTCAAAGTATGAACCAAATATGAATGAACCCAACAAGATCTAGGTCGCTTTTTATTGTCTCCGTCCTTGATAACAACAGTACCTATAACAGCATTCGTGTTAACTTTTTTAATAGTGCAATGTCCATTTTATTTGTTGTTTAAAATTTTTTGTTTGTATTCAAGCCAGTGTGACCTTAGGTTATAGTCTAGAAGATTGGCATGTACTCACAAAATCGAGAAAAAATATGATCGATGGACCGCGATTTTTTTGGGACTTATGTTCTTTTGTAATTATAAAGTTGCGTGTTTTGCTATAAAAATCATCCACGATTTTAGGGTGCTTTGTGGTGTTTTTCTTTCCATACGTTGTAAAAATACCCTTTAGTTCCAAAAATAAAGTTTCACTTACGAATCAACTTGTGAATAACGCGTAACATCACAGCTTGCACGAGTGAAGAACAAGTGACACTCGTCCATATGGAGTGTATGTGATGTCCTCAATTTCACAAGTGAAAATTCGAACGATATTTCTTTGAAGTCACTCCGGATTTTACATTGTTTCTTATACTAATTTGTAGTACGGCCTGGCACCTGCAAGTGACACGTTCCGAGAGAAATCACTTCGTGAATTCTAAATAGTTTTCTCCTATCAAGATATTGAATTTTCAAATACATTCATTTTTATTTACTTCTTAAATAATTTTAATTATATTGTATTATATAAGTTTTCTGTTAAATTACACATATTGTTAGTTAGCCTAGTTTATTGATTGGTAATTTGTTTTTTTTTACAGACAGACGGACATGGCTAGATCAAATCGTCTAGTGATGTTGATCAATAATATATATACTTTATAGGGTCGGAAACGTGTCCTTTACTGCTTTGCAAACTTCTGACTGAAATCATTATACCCTCAGCAACGGGATAAATATAACTTTTATCATAAATTAAATATGTGTCACAACAATGTCTGTCCTCTGACATGTCAGAGCTAAAGAGTAATAAGCAAGCACACTTCGCTTCTACGCGTACTGTAAGCGAACGTTCCACCCTAGCCTCACCCTTTTCGCTTGTCCGTGCCGTTTCTGTGGGCGCGATCTTCCTTGCGTGGCTGTTGCGGTGTGGTGTCTTGCTTGTTAATGGCGGTGTCCTGCGAACTGCTCCTGACTGGGTGGTTGTACTTAGCGTGACTTCTGGTACTCGGGTTCTCGGGCATACGCCGATCCGGGCTGCTCTCCATTCTGGCTCGTTACCCTCGGGGTTCGGTCGTTTCGCTCCGGGACATCACAAATCGGAACCGTAGGCTCTCATGGAAAATTCCACTCGAGACCGTACTGACCGACCGTTCTCCCTTCAGGCCGATCGCGCTAGGGCCTGCTCAATTCCACTTGACGCACGGGGCTCACGCCGGGATACGCCGAAGTGGTGCTTGGGGCGAGGTACACTGGGTTTAGACAGGCTTACCATGGAACTCTCGATTTCTTGTCGCCGGCCTTCACCTCTTAAATTCTGGCAGACCCTCCAGGCGTAACGCCAGGACTTCGTTGGCTGGTCGCCTTGACTAGCTGTGTGATGCCCCTTGGACCTCAGCTACATGTATCTCAGTTAGGAGATTCCTTGTAATCCCAATCCCGAACGTCTCGTAGCGATCTTGCTTCTCGTAGGCTCCCACGGCGCTGCTTTCGACGACTCGTTTATTTACTGATCCTGCTGCCAGCGCCCTGCGGGTTTTTTAGGGTCTCCGGGAACCGTTATTTCCCTTTTGCGCACGGCCCGCCGAACCACACCGGGTTCAAAGGCGTCGTAGTCGGCGTCGTCTGACCCATGCTCGGCGTCGGCGGGGTCCACTGTTCCGCTCGGCCACGGGTCCTGGGGTCTAGCGGGCTCACCCGGGGTCCCCTCTCGTCCTAAGATCGTTGCTCGTCCAGCGCCACCGTCTCCTCCTCGGGTTCTTCTGGACACTTCCAGACCACCCTTTGCTGCTGCCACCTCACGCCTCCGGCCACAAATGTCCGCACGCTGTGGCTCACGTGCGCCGCCGGGATGTCTGTCCGGATGTGGTGTCCGACCGGGTCTCAGGGTCGGTGCTGCAGCGGGTCCAGTCGCGGGTGCAACTTCTCCGACGGCGGTCGCTCGAACCTCGGCGAGGGTGGCCACGCGGGCCTCTATCGGAGCGGGGAGTTCGTCCACCCGCAGGTGGCTCCGCGCTGACCCACTCGACGTTTGCAATGCCGGTCGGGATACGGCAGTCTGCTCCGCTGGTGGCCTTCCGTAGCCACCACCTCCTCTCCTCCAGCCTCGGATCTTCAATTAGCTTGACGACGCTGTCGGAGCTGATCACCGGATCGGGCTCTCCTTGCCTCGAGATCCGCGACCATCCGTGCCCCGGGCAAAACCACTCGGCCGGCTGGCGGGCAGCCATTGCCTTCCGCGCCTCGCTCCTTGTAATCCGGGTACTCTTGTTGTAGGGTGTTTTCGCTGAATGCCCGACTACAGCTCTCTGATCTGTACCTTCTTCCCCCTTCCTTCGGCGAACTACTGCTGCAAGTTTTCCCATCAGTCATCTTCGTTCCGGTCTGTCCTCGGAATTCTGTGTTTCCTTTCCTCTTTATAGTTGCCTTGTAGCATGTTTGGAGAATTCCTGGTGTAGTACCACATGCGTATCCCTCGAGGTATCCTTGTACTCCCTCCTCCGTATCCTAGTTATCCTAGTTATCCGATCTATCCTCGGGCTCTTCCCTTTGTACCCTTGAGCATCCTTGGAGTTATCCTTGTCCTCTTCCCCTAATGTCCTTTGTACTTCCTTAGAGTTCTCCTCGGGCTCCTTTCCGTGTCCTTTGAGAATCCTAGGAGCTATCCTTGGGCTCCTCCCTTCGTATCCTTGAGCATCCTTGGAGCTATCATCGGGCTCTTTTCCTAGTGTCCTTTGAACAACCCTTGAATTATCCTTGGGCTCCTCCCTTCGTCTCCTTGGACACTTTTCTCAGTGTCCTTTAACCATCCTTGGAGTTCTACTCGGTTCCTTTTCCGCCGTGTCCTTTGAAGACCCTTGGAGTTATCCTCGAATTCCTTTCGTTTTGTCCCTTGCGAATCCTTGGCGCTAGTCCTGGACTCATTCCGTAGTATCCCTTGGGACTTTTTAGGGCTTTACTGTTGCAATTCATCTATTGTATCTGCCTGTAGCTGCTCGCTTGTGTTCAGTGTTTGTTGTTGTTTCATCTCGCTCACGTGGCGTATTTTGCAGGTTAATGGTAACGCAAAATCCGTGAGCTGTTAAGGTCCGTCGTATCTTGGGGCCAACTTCGCTGCGAACCCCTCGGCCGCCTTTGACAAATGATGTTCCTTGGCCAACACGACGTCCCCCGCCGCTGGAGTCCATTATCTCCTCCTTAGGTTTTAATGCCTAGCCTGATCCTGGGAGGCTTTCTCCAGATTCCGCCTTACAATCTCGAGTTTGTTGGCCTTCTCCCCTGGGGTCTCAGTGGGTCGCCCTGTTCCCAAGGTCACTCTGTCGTACAGAGCGCTCGAAAGTCTTGAATCTCTGCTTTGAGTAATGAACGCCGGTGAGTAGCCCGTGGATTCAGAAACACTCGTATTTACTGCCAGCATGATCTCAGGCCATTTCTCGTCCCAGTTTCTCTGATTCTGCCCAGTGAACTGCGCTATCATTGTCTTCACGGTCCTATTTGCTCTCTCCGTCGGGTTCTCTTTCGCGGTGTATGGAGCCGTTAACTGTTGCTTGGCTCCCATCTCGGCTAGGAAACTCTTGAAGATTCTGCTGTTGAACTGAACAGTTTCTCTGATCCTGCCCGGTGAACTGCTCTATCATTGTCTTTACGGTCCTTCTTTCCCATTCTGTTTATATTGCTTTCACAGCTGGGAGAATCACGTTTTGGGCGCCAGAAGTAACGAACTGATTTCTTTACTTTCTGCTCGCTACGAGATTCGTGCGGCTAGCTCAGTAGATTGTGTGTGTTCGTCCCACCAAATTTATATAAATGTAACCGCCCCGTAGTTCAGTGACAAAGCACAGAATCCACGGGTTTGTGGTGGGTTTATTGCGGGTATAACTACAGACGGCTTGGTAATTTGCTTGTCCTTGGTGTCTTCGACGGTTCTGGTTGTCTCGATGTTCTCTCGCCTCGTTAACGCGGAGTTCCACTTTTGTAGCTCCTTGAAGATCCTTGTTCGCTGCTTGTCCCTGACGCGTTAACTCGGCGACTGCTTGGCAACGACTCAGACTCGCTAAGGGGTCAGCCGTGCGGGCTTAAGGAAACGTCACCGTTCTAAGACTAGCGTGTACAGACTGTCGTGCTCCCTAGGATCACTCCTCTTGACACACGACCGCCTGTCCCTTGCTCTTCCAGGATGTTCCCACTGCGGTTTCCGCTCAGATCGCGCGGACAGTCAAGGCGAAACGACAGGAGGCAACCTCGCGCTGAACTTCGCATCTACGCGTAGTATAAACGAACGTTTCACCCTAGTCTCACCCTTTCGCTAACTGTCCGTGCCGTTACTGCGGACTCGATCTTCCTTGCGTGGCTGTTGCGGTGTGGTGTCTTGCTTGTTAATGGCGGTGTCCTGCGAACTGCTCCTGACTGGGTGGCTGTACGTCGCGTGACTTCTGGTCCCGATCCGGGACTGCTTTCCCTTCTGGCTCGTTACCCTCGGGGTTCGGTCGCGCCTCTTCTACTTGCCGGGACACGCCGAAGTAATGCTTGGAGGTACACTGGGTTTAGACAGGCTTACCCCAGAGCTCACGATTTCTTGTCGCCGGTCTTCACTGCTCAAATTATGGCAGACCCTCCAGGCGTAACTCCAGGACTTCGTTGGCAGGAATAAGCAGATCGCCTTAACCTAGCCGTGTGATGCCCCCTGAACCTCAGCTACCTGTGTCTCAGTTCGGAGATTCCTTGTAATCTCAATACCAAATGTCTCGACGTAGTGAAATTGCTTCTTGTAGGCTCCCACGGCGCTGCTTTCGACGACTCGACTTGTAGTGGCTCCCTTGTAGTTTACTTGGTTGGTTGTCTGTTCACTTGTTATCTGATCGACTGCTTGTCTCGACTCTACTCCTCGTGAACGACTGATCCTGCTGCCAGCGCCCTGCGGGTTTATTGGGGCCTCCGGAAACCGTTATTTCCTTTTCGCACGGCCCGCCGAAACTCTCCACACCGGGTCCAAAGTCCATGGCTCCCGTTTGAACCAGTTGTCCTTCATGCGCAGCTTCCCATCAACGTCCCGCCTGATGCTGCCGTCCCGTGATGCATTCTGAGAGCTTTCCGAGTTGTAGAAGCGTACTGAGAATATTGTAGAAAGTGTATTTATTCAGTCAAATTAACAAGCATTGTTTCACAATTTGTTTGATTTATAAAAGAAAAGACGATGCTTTATTTTTGTTAAACTTATTTTTAACTTTTATACAAAAGAATCTTTGGTCTTACTTCAAGAAGTCGTCACTATTTGCAGCAACATCCAATTGCAAAATTACAAATGCCGTCACCCCTCCCTTGAAATTGTTTTATTTTACATGTAATACCTCTAATTATAATGTTCTCATCTTCTTCAGTTTCCGGTTGATTATCGTTATCGTTATTCAAAAGTTATCATGATTATATTTAAAAATATATATTAAAATATCGAAATATCGATAATATTTCATATATTTTCAAAATATTTAAACAAAAACGAGAGAGGGCATTTAGAGAGACTTTTAAAATTCACAGCGCACAGTACTCTTAATATGTTGATTTAATACAAAATATATGAAAAAATTAAAGAAAACGAAAAAAGAGAAGAATGAATAATGATGAAGAATGAAGAATATCTAGCAACTATTGATAAATGATTTGATAGTAAATATTTATTATAAAAATGATGGTTATAATTCCAGAAAATATTCTTCCTTAAGTCATCTGTTTTCCTTTCTTTGTAAAGACATTATTCGGAGAGTAAAGGGGTATATTGTTTTTAGTGTGGTATTTCTAATAAAAGCATACTCCACATTGCAAACCAATTAAGCCTATTCATTTTCGTTGTCCGTATTGGGCGATTTCTGAAATTCAAGAATACTAATTGATAGTATTTAAAAATAAAAAAATTAATCATCATCATATTTTTTAATACTTATATTTCGTTCAGGATTATACAATTCTCCCTTTGCTTGTTTGGATGCCTATTCAAAAATATGAATCGAGCTAGGTATCTTTGGTAGTGCTCTGTTTTACGGCCATAGTGATCAGATCAATCCATAGCCTCTCGATCCGCTGCGTATTGGCTCCTGTTTCAGGGTTCATGAATTATTTTCAGTTGTACTCGCGAGCAGAGCGTAAGTAAAAAAACGGTCGTAAATAATGAGCTAGAGGACACAGCAGGGTGCCCACAAACGGACAAAACACTTAAATCTGTCTGCCGTCCAGATTACCATAAATTGAAACAGCGGGTAGATGACGCTTTGAAATATCGATTTCCTGCTTAAATATCTCCATTCAATCAAAAGCAAAATTTTGGCTTAAGTTTATCGTCAGCAGTCTTCGTGCGTTCAAAAGGAAAAATACCAAAATTCCTGTCAAGAAATAAGTCACCGAAAAGCAATTATGACTTACACAGCAATATTTTAACAATCTCGAAATTTTTAAGCCATAATCTATTTTTAGAAACCAAATTCATCTTTTTCTTAAGACGTTGGACCAAATATGAATGAACCCAACAAGATCTAGGTCGCTTTTAATGGAAGTGTATATTTTTACAATTTTTCTTTTGTATTCAAACCAGTGTGACCTTAGGTTGTAGTCTAGAAGATGGGCCTGTACTGCAAACATCGTGAAAAAATATCCTCGGTGGGCCCAATTTTTTGTGACTTACGTGCCTTTTTAATTTTAAGTTGGGTGTTTTGCTATAAAACGCAATTTCCACGTTTTTAGAGTGCCCTATGATATACAGAGCTTATTAAAAAATATTTCCAAACTTAGGTTATATATTACAAACACCAAAGATCTAGTCTTTTTCATATTTTTTTCCAACCAATTTTCTGAATGTGTCTGAGACAGCTATATGATATAGTCGTCCGATATTGATAAAATTTTATTCGAAATTCAAAACCAGTTAAAAAATGTTATCTCCAAGCGCAAGAGGTTATACGAGTATGTTAGGAACATCAAAGGTATAATTTAACAAAAAAGTTTTTTCTGTTCATTCCTATGCGATCTATAAGACTTATTTCTCCGATCCAGTTAATTCCGACTTATTTACTACCTGCAAAAGAAAAACGACTTTTGGCAAAGTTTTAGCCCGATAGCTTTAAAACTGAGAGATAAGTTTGCGTAGAAACAGACGGACGGACAGACGGACAAGGTTAGATCGACTCTTCTAGTTATGCTGATCAAGAATATAGACTTTATAGGGTTTACTGCGATGCAAACTTCTGACTGAAATCATTATACCCTCTTCAAGGGTAAAAGTCTGCGCAGTTTATCTAACCCGTGAAACCAGGCCAATTTTAGGTTTTATAAACAATAATTTCAATCTCTGAATTTGCCTCTGGGTTTGCCCTTGGGTTTGAGATCCGATCTTGGTTCCCCAGCTAAGTTAAACAAATCAAAATTAAAGTAAATATCAGCTTCCATTCGAAGCCCAATCAATTGTACCTCTTGCGTTCCAAGTGTCCTCCAAATTGCATTGGTCAGCATAATTGAATATCACAATAAGGTGCGACAGTATCATCTTAAGCTTTTATCTAAGCATAAATTGAAGTTCTAAAGTTCAAAAAGAAAAGCTCAATGCCGAAATTCCTGGGATTTCATTTTATATGGGAGAGGGCAGTACTATTTTCACCCGAGCCAAGATCAGTAATGTAATTGTGAAACTAAAGAATTGTTTTGCGTTAATAATATTTTCAATAAAGGTTTAACATCATAAAATATTTGAAGATAAAATTTTTTTTCTTAAAAAATTCCGGAAGAAAATTTATTGGCACCCAACATGGGGCCGCGTTATAAAAAAGTTCCTAACAATTATTCAATGTTAAATAAAAACAGCTCTCGCGCGGCCAATAACCCAACATTTTTAGTGGAAAAATTAAAAAATCCATCACCAATCGACGTCGCCTAACATTGTTACAGTGATCGTTGTTCAAAAATTAAATGGAAAGCAATTAATGTAATAATCCATTTAAACCCAAAAATATATTTAAGCTGTACCGAAAAATTTATTATCAACACAAAATAAAAAACAAACAAAATATAAAGTGAAAGAAAAAAAATAAATAAAAAGAAAGCTGAAAGAGAATCAAGCACCAAATAAAAACCAAAACCAAACCAAGATATACCCCTGCAAAAACTTGTTTTACCCGATTTTTAAGTGGAGAGAAATCAACTTGTAGAATAAAGAGAAAAAAATAATAAGACAAGAAAGAAAGTTAATTTTAGCAAGCCGAAGTTTGTATACCCTTGGAGTTCTAAAAAATAAACTACTTTAGTAACACCATGTGAAATTTTTGAGGATTGCTGCTGACCTCAGTGATATTAAAAAAAAATTATTTTGTTTTTTTCCGACCATTTTTTTGACATCTATATGTTAGAGTAGTCCGATTTTTATTAAATTGAATTCGAAATTTTTAAAAAATATAAAATATGATATTCACAATATAATGGGATAATATGTCAAAAACCCACCAGTTTTCCGATCGTTCTTTTGACAGCTATATGATATAATCGTCCGATTTAGATAAAAATGAATTAAAAATTCAGAACTATATGTTAAAACAAGAAAGAAAGTTACTTTCGGCAAGCCGATGTTTGTATACCCTTGCAGCGGTAAGAAATAACCAACATAAGTAAAATTTCCGGAAGAAAATTAATTTTCAACTGGGGCGGTGTGGCGTCTTTTCTTAAGACGTTGGACCAAATATGAATAAACGAACAAGATCTAGGTCGCTTCTTATTGTCTTTGTCCGTAATAACTAATGCTGTAACAACAGCACCTATTACTGGATTGGTAATAGGTGTCTTTTCTTTAGAAGTCCAATTTATTATTTGTTTAAACATTTTTTTTAGTATTCAAGCCGGTGTGACCTTAGGTTATACTCTAGAAGAGGGGCCGGTACTCCAAAAATCGCGAAAAAATATCATCGATGGACCGCGACTTCTTTGAGATTTTCGTGTAGAAGAATTCCTTGTAATTTCATTTTTAAGTTGCGTGTTTTGCTATAAAAAGCATTTACCACGATTTTAGGGTGCTTTGTGGCGCTTTGCTTTCTATTCGTTGTAAAAATACCCTTCAGTTCCAAAAAAAAAACGTTTCACCTTGTGAATAACGCTAAACAAGTGGCACTCCATATAGACAATTGAATTGGATGTCCGCTATTTCACAAGTGAAAATTCAAACGACAAATTTTCCAAGTCACTTGGGATTTCACTTGTTCCGTATAATCATTTGTTGTACAGCGTGTCACATGCAAGTGAAATCACTTGGTGAATTCTGAATAGTTTTTACCTACCAAGATATTGAATTTTCAAATACATTTATTTTTATTTACTTCTTAAATAATTTTAATTATATTTTATTATTTAAGTATTCTGTTAACTAACATTTATTGTAAGTTAGCCTAGTTTATTGTTTGTTTAATTTGTTTTTTACGGTTTTCATCGCTTTTCTAAAACGTTTGTCAGGGTCCTACTGATCCATGGCCAACTCTCCCGAAAAAAATAAGGGCCTGTGTTTAAAATATCTATTTTACTTGTAACTTGTTTATTTACCTTTTCGAACTACGTAAAACACTATGCGATATCTTATTGGCACAAAACCTGATGTTTTTAATGATTTTCTTTCTGAAAGCTTTTGCTTCAATGATGATTTAGTAATTAAAGAATTTGTTCCAAATAAATCGAGAACAAATAACAGGCCCTCTGTGCCAAAAAAACTAAAAAGTTTAATTTTGGCGTATCAAAATGTTAGGGGACCAAATATCAAGCTACCCAAGCTTTATGCTCACTCCTCTGCATTTACTGAAGATATTTTAGCTTTTACGGAAACTTGGCTGAACATGGTTTCGTTAAGCCAAGATCGACCACCACCAACCTACTTGAATTGTCAACTATTGTAATAAATGGGTTTAAGAAAAAAAATGCAGACTGACATTGTATATACAGATTTTAGTAAGGCCTTTGACTCCGTTAACCACTCACATCTTTTATTTAAATTAGATCAGCTTGGGTTTTCTAAAAATCTATTATCTTGGATTTCATGTTACTTGAATGGTAGGACTCAGAGGGTTATATTCAAGAATGCTGTTTAAAAATTGATCTACGTGACATCTGGAGTGCCTCAGGGTAGTCATTTGGTGAGTATAACCTTTTAAATTTGAACTGCCTTAAATGCAGCGTTGTGACTTTTTATAGGGGTACTCCTAGGTTTTTCAGATACTTTCCTAAAAATACGCCACTTGACCGTATATATTTAGTTAACGATTTAGGTGTACTTCTGGACCCCAAACTTAAATTTAACTGCCACATTATGTCCACTGTTAACAAAGCCATGAGAGTTCTTGGGTTTAAAAAGCGTTGGCCAAAAGAATTTGATGACCTTTATACGACCTCCCTTGTCCGTCCTATTTTGGAATATTGTTCGTCGGCTTGGAGTCTACAATATGAAGTGCACATCGACCGATTGAATCGGTACAAAAAAAAATTTCTCCTATTTGCCCTGCGTAGTTTGAACTAGGATCAAAACGTAAGGCTACCTTCCTAAGTAGTAAGTAGATTACAATTGCTTAATTTATCTGCACTTGTAAATCGTAGAACAATGCTTGGTACTATTTTTATACAAAATCTTATAAGAAGTGACATTGATTCTGCAGATATTTTATACCGCCTAACATTCAATGTTCCTGTTAGAGTAACACGAAATAATTATCCTCCAAATTTGCCACGATGTACAACAAATTTTTGTCTACACGAGCCCTTTCGCGTTCTATGTAATAACAATAATAAACTTTATAATTTAATTTGCATTTCAACATCTATCCCGGTATTAAAAACTAATATTTTAACTCATTTGCTTAATTCTTAGTTGTGTCTTTTATTTTCATTTGTGTCCCGTCTTCATTTGTTTTATATATGTATCTTCCTCGCGAACTCGCATTTTTTGCCCAAATTGATAAAAAGCCCCCGCGCGTAACAAGCACGTGCTTGGTGTCGTTGGACCACTTGTTTGTACTGCTCGAAGTGCATTAACGTCCATATATAAAAAAAAAATATCACTTATGAATAAATCAAATATGTATTACAGCGCACAATATAAAAAGCCTGCTGCTCATCTTTTCCTAACACAAACAGAATGCACCGGGTCTTGTTCTTCTTTTGTTTTTTGCTGAACATAACGGTGAGCCGCTAAAAAAGAAAGCCGAGCGCCGAGGGTAGGCAGATTATAAGACACAGACAGAGAGGAAAATCTCTGCAGATCCTCCTTTTTTTATTGCACCACCGCTTTTTTGCACTCTTCTTCGCTTAGCTGGCTTATCTGCTAACGTCGACAGCGGCACAACGTTTTAGGCAAAAAAAAAAAAAAAATGCTTTCTGCCGTCTGACAAGTCAAAACTGAAGAGTTACACGCATTTTAATAAAAATGGATTAAAATCTGTAATTGTTTTTATAGGAGGCAAGTTTCCACAACCGCTATTTAAATATCCTCGATGGACCGCGATTCTCAAAGACCTCGATAGTGGTATTTTTAATCATTTTTTGACTTGCGGAGCATTTTATTCATTTATTTTATTTTTAAGATGTTTCAAAGGTTTGACAATATAACCACAAAATTTTGACAAAATATTATTCCACATATCTAAAAGGTAAATATACACAACTGTCTATATGAAGTGCGACGCAAGTTTTGTTAACATACCTCTGTTAACATTTAATTAGATATAAATAACGTTTTTAATTCTTTAGTTGGAATAAAATTGTTTATTTAACTTTATGTAGTTGCTTGTCCCACGTCTAACTTAGATCTCACTTCCTTTAGCTTTTATTTTAATCAAGAGAGTTCTAGGGCTTAAGTCTAGATCGAGATTATAGGTTCCCACAGTTGAATGTAGGCGAAGAGAGAGAGGGAGAGCTTCGACTACATCATTTCCCTATCGCTTAAATTAAGACTCTCCTGATTTTTACAATTCGTTTGTATACATAGTAAATTATGTTACATTTGGAGTCAGATATTTCTTCTTTCTTTTTATGTTGGAGCTATGTACATTATTTAAATTCAATTTTCTATATTTCGATTCTTTATTATGTGTTAGAGTACATCTCTCTCTCTTTTTTGTAGAACCTTCATTTCTAGTTTCTTTAAAATTTTCTATTTTTTTTTAAAGATGTAAAGTAATATTCCTTATATTTTAGAATGTTATTGTGTATAATTTTTTTGTCACAATTTCCATATTCAATATGCATTAGCGTATTTTGTATTGCTCAGTAATAGCTGTTATTATAATATTCCATACCTTTACTAACTTATCTTTGATCATTTTTTTCAAGTTATTTAATTCTCATCTTTTCGGTTAGAGTGTTATGAAATCATTCAACATCTGCATTGCCAGTGTGACTGTTCGGTTTCACAAAATGAACTTCTATATTCTCATTTCTTAAATATTCTTTTATATCAGTTATTAATTTTTCAAAGTTTTCTCTTTGGGACTTGTACGAGCGCATTTTTTCGATTATAGTTTGATTATTGCAATCCTCAAGAAAAAAAGCAGAAGCAAATTTTGAAAATCGGTCAATAAAAGTTAGAAAATAACATTTAGAATTTCTATAGATATACATTTGAACAACTTTTCTTATATCGTTTACTGTTTCTGTGTAGTTAAATTTTTCTTTTACTTGTTTTCTTTCATATTTACACCGATTACAAATGTCAGAATTGTTTATATACTTGTGAATGTAATGTTGATGGTTTGGAAAGTAAAAAATCTTTTTTAAACTTTGGTAATTTTCATATATACCCGAAAGACCAGTATCATTATGGAATCGTTTAATTTCTTTATACACATCTTCTTCGTTTTGAATGTATATTGCGTGAAAGCATTTTACAAATAACTATAAGCCTTCGAAAATTTTTAAGATTTTGTTTTGAGATTTATTTTATTGAAGATCGTTATATTCACTGAATATTCCTACTTTGCCTTTTATAATAAGATTCTTCAAAAATTCTTCCATTCCATTTTCGACATCATTTAAATTAAATAAATTTTCTTATTTCTATTCTTATATTCGAATTCCGTAGTTACCTGTTACCATGATTTGTGTTTAAAATCTTTAAAAAACTGTTTCTATATTACCTAAAATAGTTGTGTCCACATAGTCTTCAGCCTTTTAATGTAGTGTACTTATACGAGGTGTGTTCAAAAGGTAAGGTGACTTTTCAAATTTCGCGGGCAACATATTTTCGATTATCAATTTTTTTGTTTTCTTATGTTGGTACACTCTTCGCTAACATCTGTACCAAGTTTCAATTGAATCCCCTTTTTTGTTTAGTTGTGAGAGGCGTAAAGGTAACAAGTTGTTTTGCGTACTCAGCGATTTTTTGCTATCGAAAAATATGGATCAAAGGATTTGCATCAAATTTTGTGTAAAACATAAAATTAAGTGCTCCGAAACACTTGAAATGTTGACAGTGGCATACGGTGTAACTGTTCTGAGTATAAAAAATGTTTACAAGTGGTACAAACTCTTCCAAGATAGCCGGGAAGATGCCAATGACGAGCCTCGCCCTGGTCGCCCAAGCACGTCAACAACTGATGAAAACGTTTAAGCAGTGAAGAAAATTATTTTGGAAAATCGTCGAATCACTATCAGAGAAGTTGCTGAAGATGTCGGTATATCGCTTGGCTCGTGCTATGAAATTTTTTCAAATGTTTTGGGCATGAGTCGTGTTTCAGCGAAGTTTGTTCCAAAATTGCTGAATTTTGACCAAAAGAACCGTCGCATGAACATCGCTCCAGAGCTGTTGGATGACGTCAACGACGACCCAGATTTACTCAAAAGGGTCATAACTGGTTACGAATCATGACCATATGGTTATGATATCGAAACCAAAGCCCAATCGTCACAATGGAAGAGCCTAGGTGAGCCAAGACCGAAAAAAGCACGCCAAGTTCGATCAAATGTCAAAGTTTTGATCACTGTATTCTTCGATTACCATGGCGTGGTGCACCAGGAGTTCTTACCATATGGTCGTACGGTCAATAAAGAGTATTTTCTGGAAGTTATGCGCCGTTTGCGAGAAGCAATACGAAAGAAACGTCCAGAATTGTGGAAAAACAATTTATTGCTTTTGCATTACGATAATGCCCCTGCTCACTCAACTTTGCTTGTGAGAGATTTTTTGGCCAAAAACAACACCACAATAATGCCTCAGCCACCATATTCACCGGATTTTGCCCCATGTGACTTTTTCTTGTTCCCAAAACTAAAGAGACCTATGAAAGGACGGAGATTTGCAACGATTGAAGAGATAAAGACTGCATCGCTGGAAGAGCTCCTTTGATGTATGATTCGCTTATATTAAATTCGCTAAGCTTAACAAGCCATCTATAAAGTATTTCATTAAGTTCATTTCCGTTATATTTAATTAGCAGCTACTTAAGTGTTTGATGGTAGGACAAAATGTCGAACTTGACTCCATAGAGGTATGGGCGGAAATAAGCTGCAGCCCACACAATAGCTAATAATTCCTTTTGTATAGAAGAATGGTTTTTCTCATGGTCATTCAATGTCGTGGCATAGCAAATTGGATGACTTGTTGGAAAACAGCACCTAAAGCTGTATTACTAACATCAGTAATAAGTTGAAATTTCTTTTTGAAATGCAATCATGATGTTGGGTTCGTTAACATCAATCTTAGCATCCTTTTTAAGGCATTTAATCAATGGGTAAGCTACTTAAGAGAAATCCTTTATAAACTTTGTATAATACCCAGTGATTTCTAGAAAAACTCTAATTTGATTAACATTTCTCCGAATTTTAATGTAAAGAATACTTTTAACTATTTCTGGGTAAGGCTTTATTCCTTAGGAGTTGACCCAAAAACTGTGTTTCTTTTGAAAAGAATTTGCATTTGTTTATGTGAATCTTAAGATTTGCTTCAGAAAGTTTTTTAAATATTGTGTGAATATGGCCAATATGTTCTAAAAAAAACTAGTGGAAAAAATAAAAACGTCATCAAGATTGACGACACAAATTTTATTTGCTTTTTCTTTTAAAACTTTGTTTATAAGACGTTGAAACGTGGCAGGAGCGTTTTTGATCCCGAATGGCATCCGATTAAACTCGTAATGCCCGTGATGGGTAGAAAACGCTGTCTTTTTGCTAGCTTGTTCCTTAACAAGAATTTGGTGAAAACCTTTCGAGAGATCTACACAAGAAAAATATTGCGCTCTTCCTAACTTATCCAATATACCTTATATATATGGGATAGGAAACTTATCATCTACTGTGTTTTCATTAAATTTGCGATAATCAAGAACTATACGCAATTTTTTTATTCCACTGTTAACAGTTTTTTTTGGGTAGAAGCCATAAAGGGGCATTATATGGAGTATTGCTTTTACGTATTATTCTTTGTTGTAGCATTTCTTTTCATTGTTTTCCTCTTGATTCAAATCATTGAACAAAATTTTCTGTATTCTATCATCTATATTGATTGGTTCAATTTGATTTACCTCAACAGAGAATGGTGAACTATTATGAAATTGAATATTGTTATTATTAATTGTAATTGTATTCTGATAAAAATCAATAACAGCATGGCTTAAGAATGTTTTGCCCTATAATAGCATCGAACAATTTATTATTAAATGTTGTCAATTTCCAATTCATTGTGGCGTCTTCTTTAAATTCAATAGACAAATCAGGTTTAATTTCTTGCGTTATTAGCGATTTTTAATTTAGAGATGAAAATGATATTGGATGATACAAAGTTCTTCGGGGATATTGTAACAACTTATTTCTGTTTAACATGGAAGTTGTTGAAGCAGTTGTAAAGATGTTCAATCCCAAGAGAAAGAAATCCACATTTGCTGAATTGATATTTCAAACTGATTTTTTTTAAAACATTAGCTAATGGGGGTTTTGGTTAAAGTTTAATATAATATTTAATTAAGGTTTAGATAATTGGTTACAGCGTCTTCAAATTACAATGTCTAGAGATTTTTGATAAGTTTTATAAATCGCGAACGTCTTTGCTCCCGTCTTGATGCGTCGTCTTTCGCTTCCTTCCTTCAACTCAACTTTCTTGATCTCGTCGTTTCGTCTTTTTGGTCTTCTCGTCGTCTTTCAATCGCACTCGTTGTTTTCGTTCATCTTGATACATTTATTCGTCTTATCATATATCAATAAACAATAAAACCACTAAAATTATTAAACCTACAATTAATGCCGCACGATCTGACATGAGATGAATATTTCGTCCTTTTAATTCATAGTGATTATCTCTTATTTCTTTTAATTCATTTTTTAGTCTAGCTTATTATGGTCAATAATCGGTGATGAATGGCTTCTAAACAATACTTGGGATCTTACTTATATTACTTACATAGGAAACTGATATTGGCTCATAAGCTTCTGACTGAACACTATGATGAGCTATTAATATTTTGTCGCCTGTTCTTATAGTGCAACCAGACACAATCGTTAAAATTCCTTGCTCAGGCAGGTCTATTAATTCTTGCGGTAAATTATTAGTTTGTATTCTAGCTTTAGTTATTTCTGGAACCCTAAATAGCCAACTACCTTTCTTTTGCAACTCAACCCAGTAAGAATAGATCTAAGTCATTTTTCTATAAATACAATTAGAGAAACTATTTGGCTTAAAGGAAATTATTTCGCAAGTATTATAAAAAGCTTAAGTAAAAAAACGGTCGTAAATTATGAGCTAGAGGACACAGCAGGGTGTCTGTCTGCCGTTCAGATTACCATATATTGAAACAGCGGGTAGGTGTCGCTTTGAAATATCGATTTGCTGCTTAAATAAATCTATTCAATCAAAAACTTCATAAAAAAAATAACGTAAAAAAATTAATGTGGCAAAATTTTGGATTAAATTTATCGTCAGCAGTCTTCCTGCATTCAAAAGGAAAAATACCAAAATTCCGGTCAAGAAATTAGTCACCAAAAACCAATTATGACTTACACAGCAATATTTTAACAATCTATTTTATATATTTTTAGAAACAAAATTCATCTTTTTCTTTAGATGTTGGACCTGGATATACTCAGTCCCGCCAGGGTCTCTTTACGGAAAATTTTTGTAAAGATATGGGACAAAAAGGTCTAAGACGAAAAACGGTTGGCTGGCGTGAGATGTAGATTGAGAGCCACTGGGGGTACGGAGTGAGAGAAATAGTTTATTCGGTGTCTGTAGCAGAGTGAAAAGGGTCAGCGGTAACGCGCATTTGGGCCTGGCTCATAGCATTCGCTACGAGAAGGCCGAGAGAGAGGGGATCGATTATGGGGACAAAAGAATTTATGGCCTAAATCTAGGCTTTTGTCTGGAAGTATTCATATTTATGCGTGGCCAGCTTGATTGGTTTTTTCCCTACGAGCTGCATTAAAATCAAGCGAGAAATACATTATTGGGGTATTTTTATTGATTTATTTGTAGCCCGAGTTTCTACTTTATTTTGTTTTCCCAGTGTAGTCGGGCGCAAGTTGGCTCAATACAGCCGCCAGTGACAGAAGAACAAATTTTCCTTTTAAAAAAAAAAATTTTCCCGAAGTTCCTTTGGAAAGAGGGCGTAGTATTTTTATTATTTGAGAAATATTTTTATTTAATTATTCAGCAATCCTGGGTCCCTTGCACTAATCACTCGACCGTCCTTGAGGTTTTCTTCCTTCGCAAACTTTCTGCACTCCGAACGCACAAGATTTTGTTCACCTAGATTTTTTTTCCTCTACTTGCACTTCCGATCTCGCTCGCTGTGTAACCAAGAGTGTCAAGCTCTGCCCCACGCGTTTTGTTAAAGCTTTCCACTGCTCTGGGTTTTTTCCACTTCTCGGAGTTTCGGTACTCCTTTTCTCCCGCTCTTCCCTTGGCGCGTGCCAATTTTCGGGCGTTGTTTTCCTCCTCGATCGCATGTCCTCTCTCGATTGCTCCTGTTCGGCGCTGCTCACGCGAACACTTGTCGTGGTGAATATATCGTTGCTCTCCTGGTGTGTGTGTGTGGCTACTGCTGATGTGAGATGTGTCGTTGTCGACGCTGGCTGCTGATGTTGTTGTCGCTGGCTGGCGTTGTTGTTGTTGTTGCTGGCTGCTGTTGTTGTTGGCGCGGGCGGCCGATGTTCTTGGTGCTGTTTGTCGATGTTGTGAGCGCTATTTGTGAGGGGTCAAACGACTGAATGAACCCAACAAGATCTAGGTCGCTTTTAATAGAAGTGTATATTTTTACAATTTTTCGTTTGTATTCAAACCAGTGTGACCTTAGGTTATAGTCTAGAAGATGGGCCTGTACTGCAAACATCGCGAAAAAGTAGCGATTTTTTGTGACTTACGATCTTTTTTAATTTTAAGTTGCGTGTTTTGCTATAAAACGCAATATCCATTGTGATATTCAGAACTTATTAAAAAATATTTCCAAACTTAATAGGTTATACATTACAAACACCAAAGATTTAATATTTTTCATATTATTTTCCCACCAATTTTCCGAATGTGTCTAGGACAGCTAATGATATAGTCGTCCGATATTGATAAAATTTTATTCGAAATTCAAAACCAATTAAAAAATGTTATCTCCAAGCGCAAGAGGTTATACGAGTATGTTAGGAACATCAAAGGTATAATTTAACAAAAAGTTTTTTCTGTTCATTCCTATGCGATCTATAAGACTTATTTCTCCGATCCAGTTAATTCCGACTTATTTACTACCTGCAAAAGAAAAACGACTTTTGGGAAAGTTTTAGCAAGATAGCTTTAAAACTGAGAGATAAGTTTGCGTAGAAACAGACGGACGGACAGACGGACAAGGTTAGATCGACTCTTCTAGTTATGCTGATCAAGAATATAGACTTTATAGGGTTTACTGCGATGCAAACTTCTGACTGAAATCATTATACCCTCTTCAAGGGTATAAAGGTCTGCGCAGTTTATCTAACCCGTGAAACCAGGCCAATTTTAGGTTTTATAAACAATAATTTCAATCTCTGAATTTGCCTTTGGGTTTGAGATCCGATCTTGGTTCCCCAGCTAAGTTAAACAAATCAAAATTAAAGTAAACATCAGCTTCCATTCGAAGCCCAATCAATTGTACCTCTTGCGTTCCAAGTGTCCTCCAAATTGCATTGGTCAGCATAATTGAATATCACAATAAGGTGCGACAGTATTATCTTAAGCTTTTATCTAAGCATAAATTGAAGTTCTAAAGTTCAAAAAGAAAAGCTCAATGCCGAAATTCCTGGGATTTCATTTTATATGGGAGAGGGCAGTACTATTTTCACCCGAGCCAAGATCAGTAATGTAATTGTGAAACTAAAGAATTGTTTTGCGTTAATAATATTTTCAATAAAGGTTTAACATCATAAAATATTTGAAGATAAAATTTTTTTTCTTAAAAAATTCCGGAAGAAAATTTATTGGCACTCAACATGGGGCCGCGTTATAAAAAAGTTCCTAACAATTATTCAATGTTAAATAAAAACAGCTCTCGCGCGGCCAATAACCCAACATTTTTAGTGGAAAAATTAAAAAATCCATCACCAATCGACGTCGCCTAACATTGTTACAGTGATCGTTGTTTAAAAATTAAATGGAAAGCAATTAATGTAATAATCCATTTAAACCCAAAAATATATTTAAGCTGTACCGAAAAATTTATTATCAACACAAAATAAAAAACAAACAAAATATAAAGTGAAAGAAAAAAAATAAATAAAAAGAAAGCTGAAAGAGAATCAAGCACCAAATAAAAACCAAAACCAAACCAAGATATACCCCTGCAAAAACTTGTTTTACCCGATTTTTAAGTGGAGAGAAATCAACTTGTAGAATAAAGAGAAAAAAATAATAAGACAAGAAAGAAAGTTAATTTTAGCAAGCCGAAGTTTGTATACCCTTGGAGTTCTAAAAAATAAACTACTTTAGTAACACCATGTGAAATTTTTGAGGATTGTTGCTGACCTCAGTGATATTAAAAAAAAATTATTTTGTTTTTTTCCGACCATTTTTTTGACATCTATATGTTAGAGTAGTCCGATTTTTATTAAATTGAATTCGAAATTTTTAAAAAATATAAAATATGATATTCACAATATAATGGGATAATATGTCAAAAACCCACCAGTTTTCCGATCGTTCTTTTGACAGCTATATGATATAATCGTCCGATTTAGATAAAAATGAATTAAAAATTCAGAACTATATGTTAAAACAAGAAAGAAAGTTACTTTCGGCAAGCCGATGTTTGTATACCCTTGCAGCGGTAAGAAATAACCAACATAAGTAAAATTTCCGGAAGAAAATTAATTTTCAACTGGGGCGGTGTGGCGTCTTTTCTTAAGACGTTGGACCAAATATGAATAAACGAACAAGATCTAGGTCGCTTCTTATGGTCTTTGTCCGTAATAACTAATGCTGTAACAACAGCACCTATTACTGGATTGGTAATAGGTGTCTTTTCTTTAGAAGTCCAATTTATTATTTGTTTAAACATTTTTTTTTAGTATTCAAGCCGGTGTGACCTTAGGTTATACTCTAGAAGAGGGGCCGGTACTCCAAAAATCGCGAAAAAATATCATCGATGGACCGCGACTTCTTTGAGATTTTCGTGTAGAAGAATTCCTTGTAATTTCATTTTTAAGTTGCGTGTTTTGCTATAAAAAGCATTTACCACGATTTTAGGGTGCTTTGTGGCGCTTTGCTTTCTATTCGTTGTAAAAATACCCTTCAGTTCCAAAAAAAAAGTTTCACCTTGTGAATAACGCTAAACAAGTGGCACTCCATATAGACAATTGAATTGGATGTCCGCTATTTCACAAGTGAAAATTCAAACGACAAATTTTCCAAGTCACTTGGGATTTCACTTGTTCCGTACAATCATTTGTTGTACAGCGTGTCACATGCAAGTGAAATCACTTGGTGAATTCTGAATAGTTTTTACCTACCAAGATATTGAATTTTCAAATACATTTATTTTTATTTACTTCTTAAATAATTTTAATTATATTTTATTATTTAAGTATTCTGTTAACTAACATTTATTGTAAGTTAGCCTAGTTTATTGTTTGGTTAATTTGTTTTTTACGGTTTTCATCGCTTTTCTAAAACGTTTGTCAGGGTCCTACTGATCCATGGCCAACTCTCCCGAAAAAAATAAGGGCCTGTGTTTAAAATATCTATTTTACTTGTAACTTGTTTATTTACCTTTTCGAACTACGTAAAACACTATGCGATATCTTATTGGCACAAAACCTGATGTTTTTAATGATTTTCTTTCTGAAAGCTTTTGCTTCAATGATGATTTAGTAATTAAAGAATTTGTTCCAAATAAATCGAGAACAAATAACAGGCCCTCTGTGCCAAAAAAACTAAAAAGTTTAATTTTGGCGTATCAAAATGTTAGGGGACCAAATATCAAGCTACCCAAGCTTTATGCTTACTCCTCTGTATTTACTGAAGATATTTTAGCTTTTACGGAAACTTGGCTGAACATGGTTTCGTTAAGCCAAGATCGACCACCACCAACCTACTTGAATTGTCAACTATTGTAATAAATGGGTTTAAGAAAAAAAATGCAGACTGACATAGTATATACAGATTTTAGTAAGGCCTTTGACTCCGTTAACCACTCACATCTTTTATTTAAATTAGATCAGCTTGGGTTTTCTAAAAATCTATTATCTTGGATTTCATGTTACTTGAATGGTAGGACTCAGAGGGTTATATTCAAGAATGCTGTTTAAAAATTGATCTACGTGACATCTGGAGTGCCTCAGGGTAGTCATTTGGTGAGTACAACCTTTTAAATTTGAACTGCCTTAAATGCAGCGTTGTGACTTTTTATAGGGGTACTCCTAGGTTTTTTAGATACTTTCTTAAAAATACGCCACTTGACCGTATATATTTAGTTAACGATTTAGGTGTACTTCTGGACCCCAAACATAAATTTAACTGCCACATTATGTCCACTGTTAACAAAGCCATGAGAGTTCTTGGGTTTAAAAAGCGTTGGCCAAAAGAATTTGATGACCCTTATACGACCTCCCTTGTCCGTCCTATTTTGGAATATTGTTCGTCTGCTTGGAGTCTACAATATCAAGTGCACTTCGACCGATTGAATCGGTACAAAAAAAAATTTCTCCTATTTGCCCTGCGTAGTTTGAACTGGGATCAAAACGTAAGGCTACCTTCTTACCAGAGTAGATTACAATTGCTTAATTTATCTGCACTTGTAAATCGTAGAACAATGCTTGGTACTATTTTTATAGAAAATCTTATAAGAAGTGACATTGATTCTGCAGATATTTTATACCGCCTAACATTAAATGTTCCTGTTAGAGTAACACGAAATAATTATCCTCCAAATTTGCCACGATGTACAACAAATTTTTGTCTGCACGAGCCCTTTCGCGTTCTATGTAATAACTATAATAAACTTTATAATTTAATTTGCATTTCAACATCTATCCCGGTATTAAAAACTAATATTTTAACTCATTTGCTTAATTCTTAGTTGTGTCTTTTATTTTCATTTGTGTCCCGTCTTCATTTGTTTTATATATGTATCTTCCTCGCGAACTCGCATTTTTTGCCCAAATTGATAAAAAGCCCCCGCGCGTAACAAGCACGTGCTTGGTGTCGTTGGACCACTTGTTTGTACTGCTCGAAGTGCATTAACGTCCATATATAAAAAAAAATATCACTTATGAATAAATCAAATATGTATTACAGCGCACAATATAAAAAGCCTGCTGCTCATCTTTTCGTAACACAAACAGAATGCACCAGGTCTTGTTCTTCTTTTGTTTTTTGCTGAACATAACGGTGAGCCGCTAAAAAAGAAAGCCGAGCGCCGAGGGTAGGCAGATTAGAAGACACAGACAGAGAGGAAAATCTCCTTTTTTTATTGCACCACCGCTTTTTTGCACTCTTCTTCGCTGAGCTGGCTTATCTGCTAACGTCGACAGCGGCACAACGTTTTAGGCAAAAAAAAAAAAAAAATGCTTTCTGCCGTCTGACAAGTCAAAACTGAAGAGTTACACGCATTTTAATAAAAATGGATTAAAATCTGTAATTGTTTTTATAGGAGGCAAGTTTCCACAACCGCTATTTAAATATCCTCGATGGACCGCGATTCTCAAAGACCTCGATAGTGGTATTTTTAATCATTTTTTGACTTGCGGAGCATTTTATTCATTTATTTTATTTTTAAGATGTTTCAAAGGTTTGACAATATAACCACAAAATTTTGACAAAATATTATTCCACATATCTAAAAGGTAAATATACACAACTGTCTATATGAAGTGCGACGCAAGTTTTGTTAACATACCTCTGTTAACATTTAATTAGATATAAATAACGTTTTTAATTCTTTAGTTGGAATAAAATTGTTTATTTAACTTTATGTAGTTGCTTGTCCCACGTCTAACTTAGATCTCACTTCCTTTAGCTTTTATTTTAATCAAGAGAGTTCTAGGGCTTAAGTCTAGATCGAGATTATAGGTTCCCACAGTTGAATGTAGGCGAAGAGAGAGAGGGAGAGCTTCGACTACATCATTTCCCTATCGCTTAAATTAAGACTCTCCTGATTTTTACAATTCGTTTGTATACATAGTAAATTATGTTACATTTGGAGTCAGATATTTCTTCTTTCTTTTTATGTTGGAGCTATGTACATTATTTAAATTCAATTTTCTATATTTCGGTGTGTTAGAGTACATCTCTCTCTCTTTTTTGTAGAACCTTCATTTCTAGTTTCTTTAAAATTTTCTATTTTTTTTTTTAAAGATGTAAAGTAATATTCCTTATATTTTAGAATGTTATTGTGTATAATTTTTTTGTCACAATTTCCATATTCAATATGCATTAGCGTATTTTGTATTGCTGAGTAATAGCTGTTATTATAATATTCCATACCTTTACTAACTTATCTTTGATCATTTTTTTCAAGTTATTTAATTCTCATCTTTTCGGTTAGAGTGTTATGAAATCATTCAACATCTGCATTGCCAGTGTGACTGTTCGGTTTCACAAAATGAACTTCTATATTCTCATTTCTTAAATATTCTTTTATATCAGTTATTAATTTTTCAAAGTTTTCTCTTTGGGACTTGTACGAGCGCATTTTTTCGATTATAGTTTGATTATTGCGATCCTCAAGAAAAAAAGCAGAAGCAAATTTTGAAAATCGGTCAATAAAAGTTAGAAAATAACATTTAGAATTTCTATAGATATACATTTGAACAACTTTTCTTGTATCGTTTAGTGTTTCTGTGTAGTTAAATTTTTCTTTTACTTGTTTTCTTTCATATTTACACCGATTACAAATGTCAGAATTGTTTATATACTTGTGAATGTAATGTTGATGGTTTGGAAAGTAAAAAATCTTTTTTAAACTTTGGTAATTTTCATATATACCCGAAAGACCAGTATCATTATGGAATCGTTTAATTTCTTTATACACATCTTCTTCGTTTTGAATGTATATTGCGTGAAAGCATTTTACAAATAACTATAAGCCTTCGAAAATTTTTAAGATTTTGTTTTGAGATTTATTTTATTGAAGATCGTTATATTCACTGAATATTCCTACTTTGCCTTTTATAATATGATTCTTCAAAAATTCTTCCATTCCATTTTCGACATCATTTAAATTAAATAAATTTTCTTATTTCTATTCTTATATTCGAATTCCGTAGTTACCTGTTACCATGATTTGTGTTTAAAATCTATTAAAAACTGTTTCTATATTACCTAAAATAGTTGTGTCCACATAGTCTTCAGCCTTTTAATGTAGTGTACTTATACGAGGTGTGTTCAAAAGGTAAGGTGACTTTTCAAATTTCGCGGGCAACATATTTTCGATTATCAATTTTTTTGTTTTCTTATGTTGGTACACTCTTCGCTAACATCTGTACCAAGTTTCCATTTTCTGTATTCTATCATCTATATTGATTGGTTCAATTTGATTTACCTCACCAGAGAATGGTGAACTATTATGAAATTGAATATTGTTATTATTAATTGTAATTGTATTCTGATAAAAATCAATAACAGCATGGCTTAAGAATGTTTTGCCCTATAATAGCATCGAACAATTTATTATTAAATGTTGTCAATTTCCAATTCATTGTGGCGTCTTCTTTAAATTCAATAGACAAATCAGGTTTAATTTCTTGCGTTATTAGCGATTTTTAATTTAAAGATGAAAATGATATTGGATGATACAAAGTTCTTCGGGGATATTGTAACAACTTATTTTTGTTTAACATGGAAGTTGTTGAAGCAGTTGTAAAGATGTTCAATCCCAAGAGAAAGAAATCCACATTTGCTGAATTGATATTTCAAACTGATTTTTTTTAAAACATTAGCTAATGGGGGTTTTGGTTAAAGTTTAATATAATATTTAATTAAGGTTTAGATAATTGGTTACAGCGTCTTCAAATTACAATGTCTAGAGATTTTTGATAAGTTTTATAAATCGCGAACGTCTTTGCTCCCGTCTTGATGCGTCGTCTTTCACTTCCTTCCTTCAACTCAACTTTCTTGATCTCGTCGTTTCGTCTTTTTGGTCTTCTCGTCGTCTTTCAATCGCACTCGTTGTTTTCGTTCATCTTGATACATTTATTCGTCTTATCATATATCAATAAACAATAAAACCACTAAAATTATTAAACCTACAATTAATGCCGCACGATCTGACATGAGATGAATATTTCGTCCTTTTAATTCATAGTGATTATCTCTTATTTCTTTTAATTCATTTTTTAGTCTAGCTTATTATGGTCAATAATCGGTGATGAATGGCTTCTAAACAATACTTGGGATCTTACTTATATTACTTACATAGGAAACTGATATTGGCTCATAAGCTTCTGACTGAACACTATGATGAGCTATTAATATTTTGTCGCCTGTTCTTATAGTGCAACCAGACACAATCGTTAAAATTCCTTGCTCAGGCAGGTCTATTAATTCTTGCGGTAAATTATTAGTTTGTATTCTAGCTTTAGTTATTTCTGGAACCCTAAATAGCCAACTACCTTTCTTTTGCAACTCAACCCAGTAAGAATAGATCTAAGTCGTTTTTCTATAAATACAATTAGAGAAACTATTTGGCTTAAAGGAAGTTATTTCGCAAGTATTATAAAAAGCGTAAGTAAAAAAACGGTCGTAAATTATGAGCTAGAGGACACAGCAGGGTGTCTGTCTGCCGTTCAGATTACCATATATTGAAACAGCGGGTAGGTGTCGCTTTGAAATATCGATTTGCTGCTTAAATAAATCTATTCAATCAAAAACTTCATAAAAAAAATAACGTAAAAAAATTAATGTGGCAAAATTTTGGATTAAGTTTATCGTCAGCAGTCTTCCTGTATTCAAAAGGAAAAATACCAAAATTCCGGTCAAGAAATAAGTCACCAAAAACCAATTATGACTTACACAGCAATATTTTAACAATCTATTTTATATATTTTTAGAAACAAAATTCATCTTTTTCTTTAGATGTTGGACCTGGATATACTCAGTCCCGCCAGGGTCTCTTTACGGAAAATATTTGTAAAGATATGGGACAAAAAGGTCTAAGACGAAAAACGGTTGGCTGGCGTGAGATGTAGATTGAGAGCCACTGGGGGTACGGAGTGAGAGAAATAGTTTATTCGGTGTCTGTAGCAGAGTGAAAAGGGTCAGCGGTAACGCGCATTTGGGCCTGGCTCATAGCATTCGCTACGAGAAGGCCGAGAGAGAGGGGATCGATTATGGGGACAAAAGAATTTATGGCCTAAATCTAGGCTTTTGTCTGGAAGTATTCATATTTATGCGTGGCCAGCTTGATTGGTTTTTTCCCTACGAGTTGCATTAAAATCAAGCGAGAAATACATTATTGGGGTATTTTTATTGATTTATTTGTAGCCCGAGTTTCTACTTTATTTTGTTTTCCCAGTGTAGTCGGGCGCAAGTTGGCTCAATACAGCCGCCAGTGACAGAAGAACAAATTTTCCTTTTAAAAAAAAATTTTTCCCGAAGTTCCTTTGGAAAGAGGGCGTGTCAGTGCGTAGTATTTTTATTATTTGAGAAATATTTTTATTTAATTATTCAGCAATCCTGGGTCCCTTGCACTAATCACTCGACCGTCCTTGAGGTTTTCTTCCTTCGCAAACTTTCTGCACTCCGAACGCACAAGATTTTGTTCACCTAGATTTTTTTTCCTCTACTTGCACTTCCGATCTCGCTCGCTGTGTAACCAAGAGTGTCAAGCTCTGCCCCACGCGTTTTGTTAAAGCTTTCCACTGCTCTGGGTTTTTTCCACTTCTCGGAGTTTCGGTACTCCTTTTCTCCCGCTCTTCCCTTGGCGCGTGCCAATTTTCGGGCGTTGTTTTCCTCCTCGATCGCATGTCCTCTCTCGATTGCTCCTGTTCGGCGCTGCTCACGCGAACACTTGTCGTGGTGAATATATCGTTGCTCTCCTGGTGTGTGGGTGTGGCTACTGCTGATGTGAGATGTGTCGTTGTCGACGCTGGCTGCTGATGTTGTTGTCGCTGGCTGGCGTTGTTGTTGTTGTTGCTGGCTGCTGTTGTTGTTGGCGCGGGCGGCCGATGTTCTTGGTGCTGTTTGTCGATGTTGTGAGCGCTATTTGTGAGGGGTCAAACGACTGAATGAACCCAACAAGATCTAGGTCGCTTTTAATAGAAGTGTATATTTTTACAATTTTTCGTTTGTATTCAAACCAGTGTGACCTTAGGTTATAGTCTAGAAGATGGGCCTGTACTGCAAACATCGCGAAAAAGTAGCGATTTTTTGTGACTTACGATCTTTTTTAATTTTAAGGTGCGTGTTTTGCTATAAAACGCAATATCCATTGTGATATTCAGAACTTATTAAAAAATATTTCCAAACTTAATAGGTTATACATTACAAACACCAAAGATTTAATATTTTTCATATTATTTTCCCCCCAATTTTCCGAATGTGTCTAGGACAGCTAATGATATAGTCGTCCGATATTGATAAAATTTTATTCGAAATTCAAAACCAATTAAAAAATGTTATCTCCAAGCGCAAGAGGTTATACGAGTATGTTAGGAACATCAAAGGTATAATTTAACAAAAAAGTTTTTTCTGTTCATTCCTATGCGATCTATAAGACTTATTTCTCCGATCCAGTTAATTCCGACTTATTTACTACCTGCAAAAGAAAAACGACTTTTGGCAAAGTTTTAGCCCGATAGCTTTAAAACTGAGAGATAAGTTTGCGTAGAAACAGACGGACGGACAGACGGACAAGGTTAGATCGACTCTTCTAGTTATGCTGATCAAGAATATAGACTTTATAGGGTTTACTGCGATGCAAACTTCTGACTGAAATCATTATACCCTCTTCAAGGGTATAAAGGTCTGCGCAGTTTATCTAACCCGTGAAACCAGGCCAATTTTAGGTTTTATAAACAATAATTTCAATCTCTGAATTTGCCTCTGGGTTTGCCTTTGGGTTTGAGATCCGATCTTGGTTCCCCAGCTAAGTTAAACAAATCAAAATTAAAGTAAACATCAGCTTCCATTCGAAGCCCAATCAATTGTACCTCTTGCGTTCCAAGTGTCCTCCAAATTGCATTGGTCAGCATAATTGAATATCACAATAAGGTGCGACAGTATCATCTTAAGCTTTTATCTAAGCATAAATTGAAGTTCTAAAGTTCAAAAAGAAAAGCTCAATGCCGAAATTCCTGGGATTTCATTTTATATGGGAGAGGGCAGTACTATTTTCACCCGAGCCAAGATCAGTAATGTAATTGTGAAACTAAAGAATTGTTTTGCGTTAATAATATTTTCAATAAAGGTTTAACATCATAAAATATTTGAAGACAAAATTTTTTTTCTTAAAAAATTCTGGGTGAAAATTTATTGGCACCCAACATGGGGCCGCGTTATAAAAAAGTTCCTAACAATTATTCAATGTTAAATAAAAACAGCTCTCGTGCGGGCAATAACCCAACATTGTTTAATGGAAAAATTAAAAAATGCATCACCAATCGACGTCGCTTAACATTGTTACAGTGGTCGTTGTTCAAAAATTAAATGGAAATCAATTAATGTAATAATCCATTTAAACCCAAAAATATATTAAAGCTGTACCGAAAAATTTATTATCAACACAAAATAAAAAACAAACAAAATATAAAGTGAAAGAAAAAAAATAAATAAAAAGAAAGCTGAAAGAGAATCAAGCACCAAATAAAATCCAAAACCAAACTAAAAATACTGTGGCGAAAAAAAAATAAATAAAGACTGAAAAAATTAACAAAATCAGAAATAATTTACTATACAAGTATCACAAGTATCTTTCATTCAAGGACAATAACGTATACGCAAATTTATTTCACGTAACTAACTTAAGTTCTTATAAAGAAATAATTCACTTGGAATCAGATTAAATAAATAGGAATACTAATAAAAGATCACAATGGGAAGTTAGCTATACTTAGAAGTAATCGAATTAAATTTATCACAACTAATTTGAACTAGATCAAAAGGGGGAATATATGAGTTAGATACTGTGTGGAAAGTGTTAGCTGGAACTCCGGATCAAGATGATTTTATTAATGTTCGGAATAAATTCATTTTATTGATCAAGATATACCCCTGCAAAAACTTGTTTTACCCGATTTTTAAGTGGAAGAAAATCAACTTGTAAAAAAAAAGAGAAAAAAATAATAAGACAAGAAAGAAAGTTAATTTTAGCAAGCTGAAGTTTGTATACCCTTGCAGTTCTAAAAAATAAACTACTTTAGTAACACCATGTGAAATTTTTGAGGATTGTTGCTGATTCAGTGATATTAAAAAAAAATTATTTTGTTTTTTTTCCGACCATTTTTTTGACATCTATATGTTAGAGTAGTCCGATTTTCATTAAATTGAATTCGAAGTTCTTAAAAAATATAAAATATGATATTCACAATATAATGGGATAATATGTCAAAAACCCACCAATTTTCCGATCGTTCTTTTGACAGCTTATGATAAGTCATCCGATTTTGATAAAAATGAATTAAATATTCAAAACTAATTAAGAAATGTAATTTCAAATCGTAGTAGGTTATATGTTAAAACAAGAAAGAAAGTTACCTTCGGCAAGCCGATGTTTGTATACCCTTGCAGCGGTATTTTTTTTACTTAAGTAAAATTTTCGGAAGAAAATTAATTTTCGACTGGGGCGGTGCGGCGTCTTTTCTTAAGACGTTGGACCAAATATGAATAAACGAACAAGATCTAGGTCGCTTCTTATTGTCTTTGTCCGTAATAACTAATGCTGTAACAACAGCACCTATTACTGGATTGGTAATAGGTGTCTCTTCTTTAGAAGTCCAATTTATTTTTTGTTTAAACATTTTTTTTAGTATTCAAGCCGGTGTGACCTTAGGTTATACTCTAGAAGAGGGGCCGGTACTCCAAAAATCGCGAAAAAATATCATCGATAGACCGCGACTTCTTTGAGATTTTCGTGTAGAAGAATTCCTTGTAATTTCATTTTTAAGTTGCGTGTTTTGCTATAAAAAGCATTTACCACGATATTAGGGTGTTTTGTGGTGCTTTGCTTTCCATTCGTTGTAAAAATTTCCTTCAGTTCCGAAAATAAAGTTTCACTTGTGAATCACCTTGTGAATAACGCTAAACAAGTGGCACTTCATATAGACAATTTAATTGGATGTCCGCTAGTTTCAATTCAAATTCAATTTTCTATAATTCAAACGACAACTTTTCGAAGTCACTTGGGATTTCACTTGTTCCGTATAATCATTTGTTGTACGGCGTGTCACATGCAAGTGAAATCACTTGGTCAATTCTGAATAGTTGTTGATTTGCCTTTTCGAACTACGTAAAACACTTTGCGATATCTTATTGGCACAAAACCTGATGTTTTTAATGATTTTCTTTCTGAAAGCTTTTGCTTTAATGATGATTTAGTAATTAAAGAATTTGTTCCAAATAAACCGAGAACAAATAACAGGCCCTCCACTGTGCCAAAAAACTAAAAAGTTTAATTTTGGCGTATCAAAATGTTAGGGGACCAAATATCAAGCTACCCAAGCTTTATGCTCACTCCTCTGCATTTACTGAAGATATTTTAGCTTTTACGGAAACTTGGCTGAAACAGAGATATCCGACTCTGAAGTTCTGTCTAATAACTTTAATACTTATAGGACCGATCGCCACTAACGTAGGGGAGCGGTGTGCTGATTGCCGTTACCTCTAGCCTAACATCGGAAAGAATTCTCATTCATATCCCGAATGAAATTGAATTTTTAAGTGTGAAAGTTTCTTTGCAATCTTTATCTGTTTTTGTTACATTTTCTTATATTCTACCTGGCTCTGACCTAGTAATTTATGAGCACCATCTGTCTGCAATAAAATCTGTTTTATCCCCTCTATCTAACAGAGACCTTTTGATTGTTTTAGGTGACTTTAATCTCTTGGTCTCCTCCTACTGACTCATTTGTCGCTATGCCTTTATCCGCCCATGATTTTGTGGATAGCCTTTTAGAATTATCGTTACAGCAAGTAAGGTTTATAAAAAATTCCTTAAGTAAACAATTAGATCTTGTGTTTGTTTCAGACCCGTCTGAAATCAAAGTATGTGAATTGACGCTCTTGTTGTACCTGAAGACCGATATCATCCAACTATGGAACTGGCAATTTGCCTCCCCTGCTCTGATACTCTCTCTCCTTTAGTTTCTCCAACTAAAATTTTTTTTGTAAATGTGACTATAATAAACTTAACGATATGATTTCTCATTATAATTGGACAGACTTGTACAATTGTACAGACATTGAAAGTGCCACTGAACTATTCTATATAGTCTTAAATACGTTTTTTAATGAATGCGATAGGTTTCTTTCAAACCTAAACAGGCCTCCTTGGCTTACCAATGCGCTTCGAAGACTTAAAAACCTTAAATCTAACACTTATAAAAAGTTTAAAAAATCGGATAGACCAGCAGATTTTTCGAAATATGTGGTGGCTTGAGCAGATTTTAATGTTCTCAATATTTATTGCTTTTTTATGTACCTAAAACGATGTAAATTTGAATTTTCAAACGATCCGAAACAGTTTTACAACTTTGTTAATGCCAAACGGAAGTCATCGGCATTGCCTTCATCGGTACGTCTAAACTTAATGGTGGCATCGACGGATTCTGAAATTACTGATTTATTTGTTGAGTTTTTCCAAACTACTTATAGTTCGACAGCTTGGTCAAATTCTAACTACCCTAATCCCTTAAATAGGGAAAATTGTATTTTGTATTATTTTGTATTAATCACCGAAAGCTCTCTCTTAAGAGATTTAGCAACAACAACGCCAAATTGTTCTCACGGTCCAGATGGACTTTCTGGATTTGTGCTTAAGGTTTTTGCGTCAACCATTTGTAAACCGATTCTTAAACTTTTCAATTGGTCTATTTCATCGTCAGTTTTTCCTTTTATCTGGAAGGACTCTTGTATTATTCCTCTCCATAAAAAAGGTGCGAAGGCGGATGCCCAAAAAAATAGAGGTATTTCTAAATTGTCGGCAATTCCTAAAGTATTTGAACGTATTATCACTTCTCATTTGCAACATTTATGTTCCTCGCTTATATCAGCGTATCAGCATGGTTTCATTAAGCCAAGATCGACCACCACCAACCTACTTGAATTGTCAACTATTGTAATAAATGGGTTTAAGAAAAAAATGCAGACTGACATTGTATATACAGATTTTCGTAAGGCCTTTGACTCCGTTAACCACTCACATCTTTTATTTAAATTAGATCAGCTTGGGTTTTCTAAAAATCTATTATCTTGGATTTCATGTTACTTGAATGGTAGGACTCAGAGAGTTATATTCAAGAATGCTGTTTCAAAATTGATCTACGTGACATCTGGAGTGCCTCAGGGTAGTCATTTGGTGAGTACAACCTTTTAAATTTGAACTGCCTTAAATGCAGCGTTGTGACTTTTTATAGGGGTACTCCTAGGTTTTTCAGATACTTTCTTAAAAATACGCCACTTGACCGTATATATTTAGTTAACGATTTAGGTGTACTTCTGGACCCCAAACATAAATTTAACTGCCACATTATGTCCACTGTTAACAAAGCCATGAGAGTTCTTGGGTTTAAAAAGCGTTGGCCAAAAGAATTTGATGACCCTTATACGACCTCCCTTGTCCGTCCTATTTTGGAATATTGTTCGTCTGCTTGGAGTCTACAATATCAAGTGCACTTTGACCGATTGAATCGGTACAAAAAAAAAATTCTCCTATTTGCCCTGCGTAGTTTGAACTGGGATCAAAACGTAAGGCTACCTTCCTACCAGAGTAGATTACAATTGCTTAATTTATCTGCACTTGTAAATCGTAGAACAATGCTTGGTACTATTTTTATAGAAAATCTTATAAGAAGTGACATTGATTCTGCAGATATTTTATACCGCCTAACATTAAATGTTCCTGTTAGAGTAACACGAAATAATTATCCTCCAAATTTGCCACGATGTACAACAAATTTTTGTCTGCACGAGCCCTTTCGCGTTCTATGTAATAACTATAATAAACTTTATAATTTAATTTGCATTTCAACATCTATCCCGGTATTAAAAACTAATATTTTAACTCATTTGCTTAATTCTTAGTTGTGTCTTTTATTTTCATTTGTGTCCCGTCTTCATTTGTTTTATATATGTATCTTCCTCGCGAACTCGCATTTTTTGCCCAAATTGATAAAAAGCCCCCGCGCGTAACAAGCACGTGCTTGGTGTCGTTGGACCACTTGTTTGTACTGCTCGAAGTGCATTAACGTCCATATATAAAAAAAAAATATCATTTATGAATAAATCAAATATGTATTACAGCGCACAATATAAAAAGCCTGCTGCTCATCTTTTCGTAACACAAACAGAATGCACCAGGTCTTGTTCTTCTTTTGTTTTTTACTGAACATAACGGTGAGCCGCTAAAAAGGAACCGACCAAAGCCGAGCGCCGAGGGTAGGCAGATTATAAGACACAGACAGAGAGGAAAATCTCTGCAGATCCTCCTTTTTTTATTGCACCACCGCTTTTTTGCACTCTTCTTCGCTGAGCTGGCTTATCTGCTAACGTCGACAGCGGCACAACGTTTTAGGCAAAAAAAAATGCTTTCTGCCGTCTGACAAGTCAAAACTGAAGAGTTATACGAATTTTAATAAAAATGGATTAAAATCTGTAATTGTTCTTATAGGAGGCAAGTTTCCACCACCGCTATTTAAATATCCTCGATGGACCGCGATTCTCAAAGACCTCGATAGTGCTATTTTTAATCCTTTTTTGACTTGCGGAGCATTTCATTCATTTATCTTATTTTTAAGATGTTTCAAAGGTTTGACAATATAACCACAAAATTCTGGCAAAATATTATTCCACATATCTAAAAGGTAAATATACACAACTGTCTATATGAAGTGCGACGCAAGTTTTGTTAACATAACTCTGTTAACATTTAATAAGGTATAAATAACGTTTTTAATTTTTTAGTTGGTATAAAATTGTTTATTAAACTTTATGCAGTTGCTTGTCCCACGTCTAACTTAGATCTCATTTCCTTTAGCTTTTATTTTAATCAAGAGAGTTCTAGGGCTTAAGTCTAGATCGAGATTATAGGTTCCCACAGTTGAATGTAGGCAAAGAAAGAAGGGGGAGAGCTTCGACTACATAATTTCCCCATCGCTTAAATTAAGACTCTCCTGAGTTTTATAATTCGTTTGGAATTCAATTCAATAGTAAATTATGTTACATTTGGCGTCAGAAATTCAATTTTCTATATTTCGGTTCATTATTATGTCTTAGAGTAAATCTCTCTCTCTTTTTTGTATAACCTTAATTTCTAGTTTCTTTAAAATTTTCTTTTTTTTTTCTTTTTTTTTTTTCTTTTACTTGTTTTCTTTCATATTTACACCGATTACAAATGTCAGAATTGTTTATATACTTGTGAATGTAATGTTGATGGTTTGGAAAGTAAAAAATCTTTTTTAAACTTTGGTAATTTTCATATATACCCGAAAGACCAGTATCATTATGGAATCGTTTAATTTCTTTATACACATCTTCTTCGTTTTGAATGTATATTGCGTGAAAGCATTTTACAAATAACTATAAGCCTTCGAAAATTTTTAAGATTTTGTTTTGAGATTTATTTTATTGAAGATCGTTATATTCACTGAATATTCCTACTTTGCCTTTTATAATAAGATTCTTCAAAAATTCTTCCATTCCATTTTCGACATCATTTAAATTAAATAAATTTTCTTATTTCTATTCTTATATTCGAATTCCGTAGTTACCTGTTACCATGATTTGTGTTTAAAATCTTTAAAAAACTGTTTCTATATTACCTAAAATAGTTGTGTCCACATAGTCTTCAGCCTTTTAATGTAGTGTACTTATACGAGGTGTGTTCAAAAGGTAAGGTGACTTTTCAAATTTCGCGGGCAACATATTTTCGATTATCAATTTTTTTGTTTTCTTATGTTGGTACACTCTTCGCTAACATCTGTACCAAGTTTCAATTGAATCCCCTTTTTTGTTTAGTTGTGAGAGGCGTAAAGGTAACAAGTTGTTTTGCGTACTCAGCGATTTTTTGCTATCGAAAAATATGGATCAAAGGATTTGCATCAAATTTTGTGTAAAACATAAAATTAAGTGCTCCGAAACACTTGAAATGTTGACAGTGGCATACGGTGTAACTGTTCTGAGTATAAAAAATGTTTACAAGTGATACAAACTCTTCCAAGATAGCCGGGAAGATGCCAATGACGAGCCTCGCCCTGGACGCCCAAGCACGTCAACAACTGATGAAAACGTTTAAGCAGTGAAGAAAATTATTTTGGAAAATCGTCGAATCACTATCAGAGAAGTTGCTGAAGATGTCGGTATATCACTTGGCTCGTGCTATGAAATTTTTTCAAATGTTTTGGGCATGAGTCGTGTTTCAGCGAAGTTTGTTCCAAAATTGCTGAATTTTGACCAAAAGAACCGTCGCATGAACATCGCTCAAGAGCTGTTGGATGACGTCAACGACGACCCAGATTTACTCAAAAGGGTCATAACTGGTTACGAATCATGACCATATGGTTATGATATCGAAACCAAAGCCCAATCGTCACAATGGAAGAGCCTAGGTGAGCCAAGACCGAAAAAAGCACGCCAAGTTCGATCAAATGTCAAAGTTTTGATCACTGTATTCTTCGATTACCATGGCGTGGTGCACCAGGAGTTCTTACCATATGGTCGTACGGTCAATAAAGAGTATTTTCTGGAAGTTATGCGCCGTTTGCGAGAAGCAATACGAAAGAAACGTCCAGAATTGTGGAAAAACAATTTATTGCTTTTGCATTACGATAATACCCCTGCTCACTCAACTTTGCTTGTGAGAGATTTTTTGGCCAAAAACAACACCACAATAATGCCTCAGCCACCATATTCACCGGATTTTGCCCCATGTGACTTTTTCTTGTTCCCAAAACTAAAGAGACCTATGAAAGGACGGAGATTTGCAACGATTGAAGAGATAAAGACTGCATCGCTGGAAGAGCTCCTTTGATGTATGATTCGCTTATATTAAATTCGCTAAGCTTAACAAGCCATCTATAAAGTATTTCATTAAGTTCATTTCCGTTATATTTAATTAGCAGCTACTTAAGTGTTTGATGGTAGGACAAAATGTCGAACTTGACTCCATAGAGGTATGGGCGAAAATAAGCTGCAGCCCACACAATAGCTAATAATTCCTTTTGTATAGAAGAATGGTTTTTCTCATGGTCA
Source organism: Drosophila biarmipes (assembly GCF_025231255.1). Classification (NCBI taxonomy): domain Eukaryota; kingdom Metazoa; phylum Arthropoda; class Insecta; order Diptera; family Drosophilidae; genus Drosophila; species Drosophila biarmipes. The sequence continues at coordinate 1,329,753 of NW_026114528.1, read as the reverse complement.
TTCAATGTCGTGGCATAGCAAATTGGATGACTATCTTGTTGGAAAACAGCACCTAAAGCTGTATTACTAACATCAGTAATAAGTTGAAATTTCTTTTTGAAATGCATTCATGATGTTGGGTTGTTAACATCAATCTTAGCATCCTTTTTAAGGCATTTAATCAATGGGTAAGCTACTTAACAGAAATCCTTTATAAACATTCTATAATACCCAGTGATTTCTAGAAAAACTCTAATTTTATTAACATTTCTCCGAATTTTAATGTAAAGAATACTTTTAACTTTTTCTGGGTTAGGCTTCATTCCTTAGGGGGTGACCTAACAACTGTGTTTCTTTTGAAAAGAATTTGCATTTGTTGATGTGAATCTTAAGATTTGCTTCAGAAAGTTTTTTAAATATTGTGTGAATATGGCCAATATGTTCTAAAAAAACTAGTGGAAAAAATAAAAACGTCATCAAGATTGACGACACAAATTCTATTTGCTTTTTCTTTTAAGACTTTGTTTATAAGACGTTGAAACGTGGCAGGAGCGTTTTGATCCCGAATGGCTTCCGATTAAACTCGTAATGCCCGTGATGGGTAGAAAACGCTGTCTTTTTGCTAGCTTGTTCCTTAACAAGAATTTGGTGAAAACCTTTCGAGAGATCTACACAAGAAAAATATTGCGCTCTTCCTAACTTATCCAATATACCTTATATATATGGGATAGGAAACTTATCATCTACTGTGTTTTCATTAAATTTGCGATAATCAAGAACTATAACAGTTTTTTTTGGTTAACAGTTTTTTTTGGGTACAAGCCATAAAGGGGCATTATATGGAGTATTGCTTTTACGAATTTTTTCTTGTTGTAGCATTTCTTCAATTTGTCTATACATTTCTTGCTCATGTATTTGAGGATAACTATAAATCTTAAAATGTACAGGTTTAGCCACTACTGTTTTTATCTGATGCTCGGTAATGTTTGTATTGCTAAGACACTAACCTAAGGGAAATATTACTGTTTTAAATCTACTTAAAGTTTGAGTTAGAGAATTGTTTTCCTCTTGATTTAAATCATTGAAAAGAATTTTTTGTATTCTATCATCTATATTGATTGGTTCAATTTGATTTACCTCATCAGAGAATGGTGAACTATTATGAAATTGAATTTTGTTATTATTGTAATTATATTTTGATAAAAATCAATATCAGCATTAAATGGCTTAAGAATGTTTTGCCCTATAATAGCATCGAACGATTTATGATGTTGTCATTTTCCAATTCATTGTGGCGTCTTCTTTAAATTCAATAGACAAATCAGGTTTAATTTCTTGCGTTATTAGCGATTTTTAATTTAGAGATGAAAATGATATTGGATGATACAAAGTTCTTCGGGGATATTGTAACAACTTATTTCTGTTTAACATGGAAGTTGTTGAAGCAGTTGTAAAGATGTTCAATCCCAAGAGAAAGAAATCCACATATGCTGAATTGATATTTCAAACTGATTTTTTTTAAAACATTAGCTAATATAGATGTGGGGTTTTGGTTAAAGTTTAATATAATATTTAATTAAGGTTTAGATAACTGGTTACAGCGTCTTCAAATTACAATGTCTAGAGATTTTTGATAAGTTTTATAAATCGCGAACGTCTTTGCTCCCGTCTTGATGCGTCGTCTTTCGCTTCCTTCCTTCAACTCAACTTTCTTGATCTCGTCGTTTCGTCTTTTTGGTCTTCTCGTCGTCTTTCAATCGCACTCGTCGTTTTCGCAATCCTTCTTAACTTCTCTCTTTGCTGCTAATACCATCGTTACTTTTCAAATTAAATTATACGTTACTTTTCAAATGGAACTTTTAGTTAGTGTTACTTTTTAAATTACAAGTGTTCAGCAAACACCCAATTCGGCCATCCTGCGTAAATATTATCAGAATCATCAGAAATGGTTGATATTTTGTTGTTGGTTGGCCAAGGCTTCATATACTCGGCACAACTTCAAGATTTACCAGTCATAGGAGTTGTTGGATTTAACCTTTGTCACCTGGTATGGACCCAAAAACTTTGGTTTTAGTTTAACGCCAGCGTTCGTTTAATGGCAACTAAGTCACCCAGCTTGTATTTATGTATTCGGCTAAAATATGTTTATAGTCCTTACTTGTAGAATCAAGGGGTCCAAGAAAGTCTACGTGGAAGGCGTGCAGTGGAGCTTCGTCTTTGCTTAACGGATGCAAAAATCCTTCTTGTTTTCCTCGTTTGCGATTTGTGAGAATACAAGAAATACTACAGTTAATGTACTTCTCAATCTTAGACTTGATGTTCGGGATAAAACAGTCCTTGCAAATAAGATCTTTGGCTTTCTTAATTGCGAAATGACCTCTGTCATGAGCACGGCTTATTATTAGGCGCTGCATGTCCTTTGGGTCAACGATCACTGACGAGCTTGTATATAAATTCAGACCTGATGAAGTAATTATCGTGCGATATTGCACCGTTGTCGAGTATTTGTTTTACGGCTTTTAGATGTTCGTCTTGACCTTGGGCTGTTTTAAGGGCAAGAGTGATGCTGTCTTCTGTTGTGGTCATAACTGGATGGCGACTTAACGCATTTGCACACCTGGACGGTGATAAACTGTGCAGTTGTACTCTGCAAGTGTCATTACCCAACGACTGATTCTTTTATTCAAGTCCTTCTTTTGCATCGTTTTGTTCAATGCGTCGCAGTCTGTGAAAATTTGAACCTTCCCAAGAGATAGACTCGGAACTTTGAGACAGCTTCCACAACGGCAAGGACTTCCAGTTCATAGCTCGGATACTCTCTTTGAGCCGGTGACATCTTCCTGCTCATATAGTAAACGGGGTGCAGATGGCCATCTTCCGGAGTTTTCTGCATCAGGACTGCGCCAAATCCATCCTGAGAAGCGTCTGTGTGAACTTCTGTTTCATAATCCTGGTTATAGATACTCAGAACTGGACTCTCTCTCCTCTTCCGAGTATCAATCGCGACTTGCTCGTTGGCTCCTATTTCGATTTTTGTATCCTTTCTTGTCATGTCTGTGAGTGGTTTCGCAATTCTGGCATAATTGGGTATAAACTTTCGAAAGTACCCAGACAGGCCTAAAAAGCTTTGAAGTTGCTTCAGTGTTTGAGGATTGGTACACTTCACAACTGCGTCTATTTTTTCAGTGCTCGGATATAATTTACGGTTCTCAATTATGTGACCTAGAAATTTGATGCGCGTCTGAAGAAAATCACATTTTTTTATATTTAACTCCAGGCCATATTCTTCGCATGTTTTGATGACTACTTTAAGGTTCAGCAATGCCTCTTTTTCGTCGCTCGTAGGGATGATTATATTGTCGATATAAGGCAAGGCGATGCCTCTCTAAATAAGCGGTCGAAAAATGGCATTGATATGGCGCTGAAAAACTCCGGGAGGGTTTGACATTCCGAACGGGACCTTCCTGAACTGATATTGGCCGTTATTTGCGACACTACTCAGCGACTGCCAGGTGAAAAAATCCGTTTTTCAGATCTATGGTGCTGAATATGCTTGCGTTCTGGAGTCGATCTAATTGTTCGTCTATGAGAGGTAATGGAAAGTGGTCCTTTATAATTACCTTATTTATACGTCTGTAGTCGACACAAAGTCGAGGAGAACCATCACTCTTTTTGACGAGAACAACAGGACTCGTGAACTCGGAATTAGATTCCTCGATAATCTGGGCTTTCAGCCACTCGTCACTCGCGCGATTCAGCAAACGGTATTGTCGCGGTCGCGAATATATTGGGCTTTCGTCAGCGAGAACGATACGCATTTCTACGCCAGTTGTCTTAACTTTCTTTGGCTCGTAGTTCGATATTAGCTCACAAACTTCCGTTTGTGCACCCACACTGACCGCGTTGTTTATATTTGGATCAGTTTCGGAAACCACATCGATTTTGAAAAAGTTCATTTCGAAATCTTCGTTGTTGGAATGCACTTTTCGAACACTTAAGCCATTGCGACCGAATAAAATGTCTGCGTGTCCGAAACCGATTATAAAAATGGAACTGTTTTCGAGTTTTGTCTTGTTCATCTCGACGTATAAGTCTTCGCGTATTATGTTAAAGTTGCTGCCCGCATCGAATAAAGCTACACATTTTTTGCCATCGAATGCCACCTTTGCTAGTGAAGTCGTTCTTCGGTTGGACACGATTCATATTGGATTTATTTTCAGTTGGCTTTTCTTTTTTCTCACAGTTTTTCGAAATATGCCCGAACTCGTTGCATTGGAAGCACTTTGGGCCTTTCCTTTTGTTGTTGCAGTCGTTAGAAACATGACCCTTTTCTCCACAATTGTAACAAACGCACTCTTTTTTGTAGTTTTTTACTAGACCGCTTTGGTTTTTCATTGAGCCAACTGACTTTGATTTTTGTTTATCACTTTCGGTTTGGTAGTCCTTCAGTTTATTTTTGAACTCACTTAAATTTCTTGCGCCGCACAAAATTGATTTGTTTACCGATAGTTCGTCGATCCCGTCAATGACGTACTGCATAAGCGCTTCTATTTAGACACTCCCACGCGAGGCGATGTCCTTCATTCGGTAGAAGTATTCGTACCCGGTTTAGTCCTTGCAGCGTTTGGTTTCGTCCAATTGCTTGTGAACTTGCTTGGAGCACACATTTGACCGAAACTCAACAAGCAAAGCCGTTTTAAGCGATTCCCATAAGTTTAAGCCGCGTTCGTTGCTGACAAAAAGTTTGGCTATACCTTTTAGCGATTTTTTCGCGAACAATAATTTTTGTAAGTCGCGTAACCAAGTCTCCACTGGTAAAACATCGCTACCATCGAAGACACGAACGGACTCTTCAACATCGCGAAAACTCAAAAGTGGAGAGTTTTTGCTCTCTCTCTCTCTTCTCTAAACCGCGAACTACGCCATTTGTCTGATTTTCGCGCTCTTTCCTAGAATTGGAAGACATTTTCGCATTCTGTTGCGCACTTGTTTCGTTGTCGTTTTGCATTACGCTTTGGGCACTATTGAAAATTTTAGAGTTAGCAAGGTTATTTCTTTCAGGGCTTTCTTCATCTGCTGAGTACTCGTCACTTTCTTCGATACCTGCCGCTTCTAGCAAGCTTTCACTTTGAAGATTGTTAAAAATGTGTGAGAAAATATCATCCACTTCAGAACACCACAAATGCTCACAAAATCACGGTCACTTATGTTTTCGCTAATATAAGCAATTTTTCCGCCTGTATTCCTCACTTTCTTTGCTAATGCAAAAACCACTAAATTCGTGAAGCCTCTTACGGTTGTTTCTGTCTCCTTCACTTTCGAACACAAACTTGTGCAGTGCAACAATGCTCGATTTGCTGCTTGATTTAAGAGTTCCGGCTATAATTTCACCAAGTGTCGGCATTTTGGCACAGCAATATTTTTAATTTCTTTTCACCCAAGTTTGCACAAAAAATATTGGGCTATTTCGATTCTCTTTTGCGATACAAACACACACTTGCGAATTACGGAAATCGAGTTCTTTCTCGACCGTGTAGAGCCCTCAAAATGTGGGGTTTCGGTTAAAGTATATTTAATATTTAATTAAGGTTTAGATAATTGGTTACAGCGTCTTCAAATTACAATGTCTAGAGGTTTTTGATAAGTTTAATAAATCGCGAACGTCTTTGCTCCCGTCTTGATGCGTCGTCTTTCGCTTCCATCCTTCAACTCAATTTTTATTGATCTCGTCGTTTCGTCTTTTTGGTATTCTCGTCGTCTTTCAATCGCACTCGTCGTTTTCGCAATCCTTCTTAACTTTTCTCTTTGCTGCTAATACTATCGTTACTTTTCAAATTAAATTATACGTTACTTTTCAAATGGAACTTGTAGTTAGTGTTACTTTTTAAATTACAAGTGTTCAGCAAACACCCAATTCGGCCATCCTGCGTAAATATTATCAGAATCATCAGAAATGGTTGATATTTTGTTGTTGGTTGGCCAAGGCTTCATATACTCGGCACAACTTCAAGATTTACCAGTCATAGGAGTTGTTGGATTTAACCTTTGTCACCTGGTATGGACCCAAAAACTTTGGTTTTAGTTTAACGCCAGCGTTCGTTTAATGGCAACTAAGTCACCCAGCTTGTATTTATGTATTCGGCTAAAATATGTTTATAGTCCTTACTTGTAGAATCAAGGGGTCCAAGAAAGTCTACGTGGAAGGTGTGCAGTGGAGCTTCGTCTTTGCTTAACGGATGCAAAAATCCTTCTTGTTTTCCTCGTTTGCGATTTGTGAGAATACAAGAAATACTACAGTTAATGTACTTCTCAATCTTAGACTTGATGTTCGGGATAAAACAGTCCTTGCAAATAAGATCTTTGGCTTTCTTAATTGCGAAATGACCTCTGTCATGAGCACGGCTTATTATTAGGCGCTGCATGTCCTTTGGGTCAACGATCACTGACGAGCTTGTATATAAATTCAGACCTGATGAAGTAATTATCGTGCGATATTGCACCGTTGTCGAGTATTTGTTTTACGGCTTTTAGATGTTCGTCTTGACCTTGGGCTGTTTTAAGGGCAAGAGAGATGCTGTCTTCTGTTGTGGTCATAACTGGATGGCGACTTAACGCATTTGCACACCTGGACGGTGATAAACTGTGCAGTTGTACTCTGCAAGTGTCATTACCCAACGACTGATTCTTTTATTCAAGTCCTTCTTTTGCATCGTTTTGTTCAATGCGTCGCAGTCTGTGAAAATTTGAACCTTCCCAAGAGATAGACTCGGAACTTTGAGACAGCTTCCACAACGGCAAGGACTTCCAGTTCATAGCTCGGATACTCTCTTTGAGCCGGTGACATCTTCCTGCTCATATAGTAAACGGGGTGCAGATGGCCATCTTCCGGAGTTTTCTGCATCAGGACTGCGCCAAATCCATCCTGAGAAGCGTCTGTGTGAACTTCTGTTTCATAATCCTGGTTATAGATACTCAGAACTGGACTCTCTCTCCTCTTCCGAGTATCAATCGCGACTTGCTCGTTGGCTCCTATTTCGATTTTTGTATCCTTTCTTGTCATGTCTGTGAGTGGTTTCGCAATTCTGGCATAATTGGGTATAAACTTTCGAAAGTACCCAGACAGGCCTAAAAAGCTTTGAAGTTGCTTCAGTGTTTGAGGATTGGTACACTTCACAACTGCGTCTATTTTTTCAGTGCTCGGATATAATTTACGGTTCTCAATTATGTGACCTAGAAATTTGATGCGCGTCTGAAGAAAATCACATTTTTTTATATTTAACTCCAGGCCATATTCTTCGCATGTTTTGATGACTACTTTAAGGTTCAGCAATGCCTCTTTTTCGTCGCTCGTAGGGATGATTATATTGTCGATATAAGGCAAGGCGATGCCTCTCTAAATAAGCGGTCGAAAAATGGCATTGATATGGCGCTGAAAAACTCCGGGAGGGTTTGACATTCCGAACGGGACCTTCCTGAACTGATATTGGCCGTTATTTGCGACACTACTCAGCGACTGCCAGGTGAAAAAATCCGTTTTTCAGATCTATGGTGCTGAATATGCTTGCGTTCTGGAGTCGATCTAATTGTTCGTCTATGAGAGGTAATGGAAAGTGGTCCTTTATAATTACCTTATTTATACGTCTGTAGTCGACACAAAGTCGAGGAGAACCATCACTCTTTTTGACGAGAACAACAGGACTCGTGAACTCGGAATTAGATTCCTCGATAATCTGGGCTTTCAGCCACTCGTCACTCGCGCGATTCAGCAAACGGTATTGTCGCGGTCGCGAATATATTGGGCTTTCGTCAGCGAGAACGATACGCATTTCTACGCCAGTTGTCTTAACTTTCTTTGGCTCGTAGTTCGATATTAGCTCACGAACTTCCGTTTGTGCACCCACACTGACCGCGTTGTTTATATTTGGATCAGTTTCGGAAACCACATCGATTTTGAAAAAGTTCATTTCGAAATCTTCGTTGTTGGAATGCACTTTTCGAACACTTAAGCCATTGCGACCGAATAAAATGTCTGCGTGTCCGAAACCGATTATAAAAATGGAACTGTTTTCGAGTTTTGTCTTGTTCATCTCGACGTATAAGTCTTCGCGTATTATGTTAAAGTTGCTGCCCGCATCGAATAAAGCTACACATTTTTTGCCATCGAATGCCACCTTTGCTAGTGAAGTCGTTCTTCGGTTGGACACGATTCATATTGGATTTATTTTCAGTTGGCTTTTCTTTTTTCTCACAGTTTTTCGAAATATGCCCGAACTCGTTGCATTGGAAGCACTTTGGGCCTTTCCTTTTGTTGTTGCAGTCGTTAGAAACATGACCCTTTTCTCCACAATTGTAACAAACGCACTCTTTTTTGTAGTTTTTTACTAGACCGCTTTGGTTTTTCATTGAGCCAACTGACTTTGATTTTTGTTTATCACTTTCGGTTTGGTAGTCCTTCAGTTTATTTTTGAACTCACTTAAATTTCTTGCGCCGCACAAAATTGATTTGTTTACCGATAGTTCGTCGATCCCGTCAATGACGTACTGCATAAGCGCTTCTATTTAGACACTCCCACGCGAGGCGATGTCCTTCATTCGGTAGAAGTATTCGTACCCGGTTTAGTCCTTGCAGCGTTTGGTTTCGTCCAATTGCTTGTGAACTTGCTTGGAGCACACATTTGACCGAAACTCAACAAGCAAAGCCGTTTTAAGCGATTCCCATAAGTTTAAGCCGCGTTCGTTGCTGACAAAAAGTTTGGCTATACCTTTTAGCGATTTTTTCGCGAACAATAATTTTTGTAAGTCGCGCAACCAAGTCTCCACTGGTAAAACATCGCTACCATCGAAGACACGAACGGACTCTTCAACATCGCGAAAACTCAAAAGTGGAGAGTTTTTGCTCTCTCTCTCTCTTCTCTAAACCGCGAACTACGCCATTTGTCTGATTTTCGCGCTCTTTCCTAGAATTGGAAGACATTTTCGCATTCTGTTGCGCACTTGTTTCGTTGTCGTTTTGCATTACGCTTTGGGCACTATTGAAAATTTTAGAGTTAGCAAGGTTATTTCTTTCAGGGCTTTCTTCATCTGCTGAGTACTCGTCACTTTCTTCGATACCTGCCGCTTCTAGCAAGCTTTCACTTTGAAGATTGTTAAAAATGTGTGAGAAAATATCATCCACTTCAGAACACCACAAATGCTCACAAAATCACGGTCACTTATGTTTTCGCTAATATAAGCAATTTTTCCGCCTGTATTCCTCACTTTCTTTGCTAATGCAAAAACCACTAAATTCGTGAAGCCTCTTACGGTTGTTTCTGTCTCCTTCACTTTCGAACACAAACTTGTGCAGTGCAACAATGCTCGATTTGCTGCTTGATTTAAGAGTTCCGGCTATAATTTCACCAAGTGTCGGCATTTTGGCACAGCAATATTTTTAATTTCTTTTCACCCAAGTTTGCACAAAAAATATTGGGCTATTTCGATTCTCTTTTGCGATACAAACACACACTTGCGAATTACGGAAATCGAGTTCTTTCTCGACCGTGTAGAGCCCTCAAAATGTGGGGTTTCGGTTAAAGTATATTTAATATTTAATTAAGGTTTAGATAATTGGTTACAGCGTCTTCAAATTACAATGTCTAGAGGTTTTTGATAAGTTTAATAAATCGCGAACGTCTTTGCTCCCGTCTTGATGCGTCGTCTTTCGCTTCCATCCTTCAACTCAATTTTTATTGATCTCGTCGTTTCGTCTTTTTGGTATTCTCGTCGTCTTTCAATCGCACTCGTCGTTTTCGCAATCCTTCTTAACTTTTCTCTTTGCTGCTAATACTATCGTTACTTTTCAAATTAAATTATACGTTACTTTTCAAATGGAACTTGTAGTTAGTGTTACTTTTTAAATTACAAGTGTTCAGACAACACCCAATTCCCACATAGACTACAGCAGAGTACAATAGTATGGACCAATGCGTCGGGGAATATAAACAGATAAGCGTGCTTAGAAATATTTTTGGAACGCTGCATTGGCGTTACTCAACTTAAAATTGGGTTGATAGCATTTGAACTCATGTACTGATATTTTGGTGCGTCTTGATACATTTATTCGTCTTATCATATAAACAACTAAAACCACTAAAATTGTTAAACCACGATCCGACATGAGATGAAAATTCCGTCCTTTGAATTCATAGTGACTATCTCTTATTTCTTTTAATTCATTTTTTAGTTTAGCTAATTTTTTATTATGGTCAATAATCGGTGATGAATGGATCCTAAAAAATACTTGGAATCTTACTTATATTACTTACATAGGAAACTGATATTGGCTCATAAGCTTCTGACTGAACACTATGATGAGCTATTAATATTTTGTCGCCTGTTCTTATAGTGCAACCAGACACAATCCTTAAAATTCTTTGCTCAGGCTGGTCTATTAATTCTTGCGGTAAATTATTACTTTGTATTCTAGCTTTAGTTATTTCTGGAACCCTAAATAGTCAACTACCTTTCTTTTGCAACTCAACCCAGTAAGAATTGATCTGAGTCGTTTTTTTATAAATACAATTTGAGGAACTATTTGGTTTAAAGGAAGTTATTTCTCAAGTATTGTCATCAGCGCTACTCCAAGGCCAATTACCTTTACATATTACGTTATTAGCTTTCCATTTTTGACACCTATTTAAAGTAGCTTCCGACATTACTAAATATTTATAAATTAAGTTTGCCATAATTACCTCATTGTTAATTTTGACTGGCATAGGATATACTCTAAAAAGATGGGAAGGGTGTCTGCCAAAAAAGGGAATTTTGATATTTGTATTATCCACAAAAATTCCTTTATCTGTTAATAATGTGTAAATTTCCTTTAACTCCGTTCCTGTTCTTTTACATGATAGTACTAGTAATGCATCCTTTATGCTGGAAATTTCCTTTTTTAACTGCTTTATATTTATGAGTAAGCTTATTACACCTGCTTGAATCTTTTCACAATCTTCAATTAAAGATGATAATTGTTTTGTTACCATAAATAAATTAATTGACTCTTTATAGACATAGTAACTTTCTTTCAAAACTTCTGTTATGTTTTCTATTCGCGTATTCATACTTGGAAAATTTGAGTTTATATCATCCGTAGTTCTTTTGAAGATATTTATTGTTGATTCTACTACAAAGGTTTGCTTTTTAACCAATTCTGCAGTTTACTGGTTATCTAAGGGGTTCTTCATGTTACCCTCTAAGTTATCCCTATTTTCAGCGTCCATTACACCAAAAAGTATGTGATAGAGAGAGCCCATAAACTCGAATGGAGCTCGCCTATATATTTTCCTATCCTGAGTCATAAACAGTTTATTGTGCTCTTCCAAATCTGTAATCTGTCGTTGAGTATTATCAAGAAAAGTATTACATTAATCTTCAAACCCATGAAGCTTGTCACACACCAGTTTAATTTTCCCATTCAACAGTTTTCCCTTTCTTATCATGTTGTAATATACAATTAGATCCCAAGATGAGGCTATGACTTCTACGTCTCCCCTTGGATCTAAGTAAATGGAATTAGTCTCGTGTAATTTCTTGAATGACCACTTTTGTTGTCCTTGCGTAGGTGAACTTGCACTAGACACCTGGCCAAATTACATTAGCATTAACATTATCGGCATTAATCCAAGCTTATGGATTCTAGGGCTCCTGCGAGTATTCTTAGTCTGCTTGACCGGGAAAGGTGATTTGCTCTCTTCAGCCTCAATTCCAGTAAGATGGCAAACTTTTGTAATAGGTTTTAAAATTGAACCATCTTGTAGTTTGACTTTTACTACTCTGACTCGGTCGTCTTTTCCCTTATATATTTCTTCTACTTTTCCCAAGCGCCATCTAGCGGGATGTCAATTTTCATCTTTTAGTAACACAATTTGGCCTCTATAAGGTTTTGCATTCCTAGTTTCCATTTATTTCTTTGTTGAAGGGTGTTTAAATAATCAATCTTCCTTCTTCAATTATAATCCAAAAGTCTCTTTTCATTTAATGAATTAATTTCCATCTATCTAAATTTGCAATTTTTTCCTCGGAAATGGTCTCAATAGGTCCTAATGTGGGCCTTCCTATCAGGAAGTGACCTGGTGTCAAAACTTTCCAATCGTCAATGTCAGTATTAGTTGTATATAATGGTCTTGAATTTAATACCGCTTCAAATTGGCATAAAAGAGTTGCCATCTCTTCATAAGTCAGATTATTATCCCCAATTATTCTTTTTAGGTGATATTTAAAAGATTTCACTCCAGCTTCCCAAATACCTCTGAAGTGAGGTCCTGCCGGGGGAATAAAATGCCATTCAATTTGTTCGCTTTCTAATGTTGGGATAATTTTAATATTTTCGTTGAGTGCCTTCTGTAGATCTTCATCCAATTTTCTGGAGGCTTCCTCGAAATTTGTCACATTATCTGAAAACATTTTCGCACATTTTCCTCTTCTGGAAAATACTCTTCTTAGTGCAGCTAAAAAAGCATCTGAAGTCAAATCACTTACAACTTCTAAATGGATAGCCTGGAAGGACTCTTTTATTATTCCTCTCCATAAAAAAGGTGCGAAGGCGGATGCCCAAAACCAAAGAGGTATTTCTAAATTGTCGGCAATTCCTAATGTATTTGAACGTATTATCACTTCTCATTTGCAACATTTATCGACCAAGATCGACCACCACCAACCTTCTTGAATTGTCATCTATTGTAATAAATGGGTTTAAGAAAAAAATGCAGATTGACATTGTATATACAGATTTTAGTAAGGCTTTTGACTCCGTTAACCACTCACTTCTTTTATTTACATTAGATCAGCTTGGGTTTTCTAAAAATCTATTATCTTGGATTTCATGTTACTTGAATGGTAGGACTCAGAGGGTTATATTCAAGAATGCTGTTTCAAAATTGATCTACGTGACATCTGGAGTGCCTCAGGGTAGTCATTTGGTAAGTACAACCTTTTAAATTTGAACTGCCTTAAATGCAGCGTTGTGACTTTTTATAGGGGTACTCCTAGGTTTTTCAGATACTTTCTTAAATATACGCCACTTGACCGTATATATTTAGTTAACGATTTAGGTGTACTTCTGGACCCCAAACTTAAATTTAACTGCCACATTATGTCCACTGTTAACAAAGCCATGAGAGTTCTTGGGTTTAAAAAGCGTTGGCCAAAAGAATTTGATGACCTTTATACGACCTCCCTTGTCCGTCCTATTTTGGAATATTGTTCGTCGGCTTGGAGTCTACAATATGAAGTGCACATCGACCGATTGAATCGGTACAAAAAAAAATTTCTCCTATTTGCCCTGCGTAGTTTGAACTGGGATCAAAACGTAAGGCTACCTTCCTACCAGAGTAGATTACAATTGCTTAATTTATCTGCACTTGTAAATCGTAGAACAATGCTTGGTACTATTTTTATAGAAAATCTTATAAGAAGTGACATTGATTCTGCAGATATTTTAAACCGCCTAACATTCAACGTTCCCGTTAGACTAACACGAAATTATTGTCCTCTAAATTTGCCGCGATGTACAACAAATTTTTGTCTGCACGAGCCCTTTCGCGTTCTATGTAATAACTATAATAAACTTTATCATTTAATTTGCATTTCAACATCTATCCCGGTATTAAAAACTAATATTTTAACTCATTTGCTTAATTCTTAGTTGTGCCTTTTATTTTCATTTGTGTCCCGTCTTCATTTGTTTTATATATGTATCTTCCTCGCGAACTTTTTTGTTGCACCACCGCTTTTTTTGCACTTTTCTTCGCTGAGCTGGCTTATCTGCTAACGTCGACAGCGGCACAACGTTTTAGGCAAAAAAAATGCTTTCTGCCGTCTGACAAGTCAAAACTGAAGAGTTATACGAATTTTAATAAAAATGGATTAAAATCTGTAATTGTTCTTATAGGAGGCAAGTTTCCACCACCGCTATTTAAATATCCTCGATGGACCGCGATTCTCAAAGACCTCGATAGTGCTATTTTTAATCATTTTTTGAATTGCGGAGCATTTCATTCATTTATTTTATTTTTAAGATGTTT